>NC_058093.1:34562500-35187500 GCF_020171115.1 Neogale vison | reverse complement strand
ATAAGTTACAAGTTTAAAGTCTGACAACTACTTCAAGTTCTTTAGTGTTTCTTATAAAATTAAATTATATCTGAGATATAAATATGTATCTATAATTATTATTACATTAGTAACAGAGAAAAAATTTAATTGAGTTGTTATGATTAAGAGATTAGATTTCATACCCCTACTTTAATTTCCAGAATAGAATATAGAAGCTTATACCTGGAAGAGTTCTATGAGAATTCTAGCCTAATAGACATCATTAGAATTTGAAAACTGAGACCAAGGTAAATCTGAGTGAATCATTCACAACTGTTTTGAATTTTAAATACTTACCAGTTTTATAAGTTAAGGTATGCTCCTGGATTTCGATATGGATCTCCCAGAAAATTCCAGCTGCCCCACAGACCAAGAACTCAGAATATACCCTGAAAAGTAGGTTCCACTTGGGTCAGAATAACTGAAGCTACTAGCTTACCATCTTCTGCAGGGAAAGGGACAAGGGAGCGGGAGTTGGCTTGACATCCTCACTTCTAAGGACCTGCAGAGCACTGACTGATTGTTGGCGGATCCCTAGCTGGGTTCTCAACTTTAAAGGCTGGTCAAATCAAGGTGAACTGCTGTCAGCTAAGGTGGGGTTTGAAGAAAAGATGGAGCTAAGACAGAAGATCCCAGAAAGAATATTATTCAGGTGTTAAAGAAAGGCTTATCTTTATTGCTGCTCATTCTATTTGACCTTTTCTTGTTCCTCCTTTTTATTTATATTCCCTAATCTCTGTCTTTTTTACTAACTTGTCTTAGTCCTTCTCTTTCTTTCTTCTTACTGGTGTTTTACTTCCTTCTAGTAACTTATCAGAACTATCCCATTCTTCCTCCCAACAACAATGTTGACTGCATCAGTTTCTTTACTTGGTAAATTGACAAATATAATTCAATTTTTTCAATCAGTTTTTGTTGAAGATCAAGCAATTTTCTGAGGAGTAAGTTGTTATTGATGTCAATGACCTTAAAATCTAGACAAAGGCTTATGTTGGAGGAGATCATCAGGAGGACGTGAGTGCCAGTTGACTTGAGAGGTAGACTCTGGTCATGGAAGGCTCCTCACCACCGTCCTTGTCTTTGAAATGAACATCCCACCATCTATTCCCACATGAGGAACCATTTCAAGGATGTAGCCTTGAGAGAGAAAAGTTATAGGGCCATCTGGACAGTACACATGACTAAACCCTGTTAAGGCCTCTGTATAAACTTTTCAGATTCTGATGGGCAGATGCAGAGATTTCCCTGTCTTACAGCTGCCCAAGTCAAGCCTCAGGTGTCAATTGCCTTGCCTATTGAAACTACCACCTACCACCCTGGAAGGGTCTGCTTGTTTCTTCCATCTCTCCCTACACTCACTGTCCAGGAGCAGGTTTCAGATTTCATCAGGAATTCTTGAGGTGATGAGCTAACAACTTGAGACAAGTAAGCAAACAATTGTTCTTCAATTCAAGTGGGAATGGATTTGATCATGTCTACCTGAGTAAACCAGAATAGGAATCTTGAAGTAGGCAGTATTTGAGTTAAATAACAATTCACCACAATAGGTAAAGACAGGAAAAGATCTTAGACTGTTTTGTAATTATTAGAGGAATAAAAGGCTGGAAAGGGTGATGGGTCTAGCCTGGGGAGAGCCCAGCAAAAATTTATAGATAATCATGTAGTTTGTAATGATTTTGAAAATACTTTTAAATATGGAAGTGACGTATTGTAGCTATAACTTAAATGATCCAAACAGAGCAGAATCAACTGGCAAAAATGTTAATTTATCAAAATGGAACAGAAGCATATGGAACATGGGACATGCTGGGATTATTATTATTTTTGGTTCTGCCAAAATGAGTAGTTATGCCAAATAATTTGAGAACCATACATTTTGCTAGCTTTATTGGTTTCTGATTTAAACCCAAATCAAAATGATTGGCAAAAGTCATTCTAAACTCTTATTTAGGTCTACAAGCCCCAAAATAAAACAAACAACAAATTTAAGACTAGAAACTTAAGCCAAGTACGATGAAAATACACAAAGAAAGAAAACATTTCTTTGGCAAGTACTCAAGAAAATAATCAGATTGTGCTCACCTTTCATTAATTACTTTTTTTTTCAATAAACAAATGTTGATTGTCAGCTTTTGCCAGCCTATTTCAGGAACAGGAAGACTATACCCTTCTCTCACATTAGAGAAATATAGCTTTTCTCGTAGAGACTGAGCATATATAAATATACCCATGTGACTATGTTCTATTGCTACTTTGCTAAACTACTCTGAAGTAGTTTGAATATCATCTGAAATGCAATATTATTTCTAAACCATTTTAAGTCATCTGTCTTTTCACATTTCCCTTATATACTAAATATTTTCATAGGATTTGAAAATATAATATATATTAATCTGTACAACATATGGTACTGAGAAAGCATTTTTACTAATAGGAATATTCGTAGGAGATATATTTCTGATTACCTATGTTCAAAAATTCTAATAAATAAATTTATTGGCCTATTGCAAAAGTGTTTCTTACCTTCTTAAATTAAACTATTACTCTTGCTTCTGGTTGAACTAGTAGAATCAGTGCTCCTAAGCTAACATCACCATTATTTTTATAAGCCATATCCTAAAGGCATATATTAATATGTTGTATTCCATGCCTTACTACTGGGATGTAGGTGGTATGAATTACTTTTGAAGTAGGGGGGAGAAAAAAAAGCTGCTAAGATAAGCTAATGACCATCGTCTTAAATATCACTTTCCCAACATCAAGGGTTACACCTGGAAACCGTTCATCAAAGCCAAAAAGGCAAGGCTTCCTTGGGATGTGGCTCATCAGAATGACTAATACAAAGTCATTTTTCTCATAAATCTGCCTATGCTCCCATCATCTGTTATTTGCATTTTTTTAGAAAATTAAAAAAAAAAGTGCTGATTGAATGTTTTGACCCAACTGCAGTTAAATTCACATGGTTTTTACTGTTTTAGTTCCCAAGTGATATTTCCGCAAAGCCTACAGTGGGATACTGCATCAGAAGATCTACCATGAGAATTCCAGGTGGGACATCTAGAGGCAAAAGGGGGAATTGCTTAAGAATGCAACCATTATTAGTATTTTGCTTCTTATCAATGTTGAATTTTTAAAAAAATGGGTGAGTTAAAAAAAACAAATAAATAAATAAATAAAACCCTAGCAGTCTGTGTGCCTACCATTGAATATTAACTCATAAACATTCACATACATTAATTTACAGCAAGCTAGATCTGTGAAGTTAACTGTTTTCTTTGATTTGCAATGATTTGTACAGTTGTGTTTTGTTGTTGTTGTTTTGTTTTTTTTCACTGTCAACACCAAAGGAGATGTATATTTCTGATTTTGTAAAGATACATATTTATATAAGACGTGCTATGTATTATATCTGGACATGACACATTAATGACATTTAGCATAGACAAATATAAAATAATGCCTGTTCAAAGCTATTAATCTAAATAATGTTTTATTTAAGTCAAAAGACCCATATAACATTTATAAGAAAACAAAAACTACATTATTCATTCTATGTATGAGGCACTCTGCTAGGCATGGGGTGTGCAGTGGTAAGAAGGGCAGAAATAGTCCCTGACCTCAACAACAAAAGGATGCATAATAACTACAAATTATAGTACATCCTGTAAAGGAATAAGAAGTATGAACTCATGGCACCATAGAAACTCATTGGTGGAGGTAACTTTGGATATCATCTAGTGATCAAACACAATATTTCAGAGTTAAAGAATAAAATGTCTAATGGATAAAGAAGTTTGTCCAAGGTCTTAAAGCTAGTATGTGGGATATTTCAGATTAGATACAGAGAAAATTTAAACTGGTTAATTTCACTAACCAAAATAACATGACAGCAAATTAAAATGATTTCCCTAGCTTTGCTGGAAGTGATGAAATTTTTAAAAAGCAGTAGAGAAGATTCTTGGTTTACAAAAACTGAAGGAGAAATGAAGTCGGTGATTGTTTTAGGATGTTGTTTCAGTCAGGCTAAGTTATATGATGATGACAAGCAATCTTCAGTTTTAGTGTGTTATAGCAAGAAAGATGTATTCTTTCTCATGTTCTGTGTACTTTGTGTTTGCCTGCGGCTCTGCTCCAATTCATCTTCACTTCTGGGAATGAGGCTAATGGAGAAGACGACTTTTTCTTTAAGATTTTATTTATTCATTTGAGAGAAATATGCACAGAAAGAGAGAGAGAGAGAGAGATAGAGAAAGAAAGAAAGAATGATCAGGAGGGTGGGGAGCGAAAGGGGGAAGCAGGCTCCCTGCTGAGCAGAGAGCCAGACATGGGGCTGGATCCCAGAACCCTGGGATCATGACCTGAGCTGAAGGCAGACACTTAACTGACTGAGCCACCCATGTACCCCATGGAGAAGACTTCTAGCTAATTGTGATGGCAGAAGGAAGAGCAAATTTGTTGAAACATGTCCTGGCTCTTGAAGCTCCCACTCAGAAGTGTTGCACATTGTCTCTGCTCACAAGAAAAGTCCAGGTTTCTTCCAAGTACAGTCATCCCACTAGGAGGGGCACCAAATGCAGGTGAGTAATGAATATAACCTATCATGATTATGTATGTTTTTCATATAAAGACTCTAAGAGATGCAATATTTTAGTGACAATCCTGACAATTTATTTGGATTAAGTCTTGATTTAACAGTTGCTTACTCCCTCAGCTTGTATCTGCTTTCTCCGGGAAATATTTTCTTTTTTAGTGGGGCACCCTCCTCCTCTATTCTCAGTCCATGGCATCTGATGCCCACCTCCATCTTTTTTTTTTTTTTTTTTAGTTTTTAATTTAAATTTAGTTTAGTTACTATATAATGTATTACTAGTTTCAGAGGGGGAATTTAGTGATTCATCAGTTGCATATAACACCCAGTGCTCATTATATCACATGCCCTCTTTAATGCCCATCACCCAGTTACCTGATCCTTCTACCTCATTCCCTCCAGCAACCCTGTTTATTATCTAGCGCTAAGAGTCTTTTATGGTTTGCCTTCCTCTCTGTTTTCATCTTATTTTATTTTTTCTTTCCTTCCTCTATGTTCATCTGTTTTGTTTCTTAAATTCCACACAGGAGTGAAATCATATGATATTTGTCTTTCTCTGACTGACTTATTTCACTTAGCTTAATACCATCTAGTTCCATCCACATCATAGCAAATGGCAAGAATTCATTCTTTTTAATAGCTGAGTAACGTTCCATTGCATATACATGCCTTCTTTATCCATTCTGTCAGTGGATATCTGGGCTCTTTCCATATTTTGGCTATTGTGGATAGTGTTGCTATAAACTTTGAGAGCATATGCTCCTTTGAATCACTATGCTTGTATCTTTTAAATAAACACCTAGTAGTGTAATTGCTGGGTGGTAGGTAGTTCTA
Organism: Neogale vison; assembly: GCF_020171115.1. Taxonomy (NCBI): domain Eukaryota; kingdom Metazoa; phylum Chordata; class Mammalia; order Carnivora; family Mustelidae; genus Neogale; species Neogale vison. The sequence continues at coordinate 35,182,057 of NC_058093.1, read as the reverse complement.
TTTTTAACTTTTCAAGGAACCTCCATACTGCTTTCCAGAGTAGTTACACCAGTTTGCATTAAACACCACTCCATGTCAGCTCTAAGCCAATTATTGCTTTGTATCTTCCTGCCCACAATGATTAGGTTACAAGTAAGGATTCTCTAGATGGCCTAATTAAAGCAAAGCACCAAGCTTCTGTGGAGGTCAGAGGTGGGGGGTCATGTGGAAGGTAAGTTTATTTCCTGCTAGACTCAAACCTAAAAGGAGTGAAGCAGAACCTGCCGTATCACTTTGTTCATACTTCAAGCTTGGGGTCAAGCCCACTTGGGGAGGAGGCAAATGATCTGAGATTTGTTAGATGGTCAAATTCCTTGTGACAGTGTTTGAGCTCCTGAACAAAGCTATTCATGAAGATGGCCCTCAGTTATTGAGATAGTTTTCTGTTATTGAGATCATTTTAATTGTCTTACAACTAATTTGTTCTGGGCTTTCAATACTTGGAAATATAGTAATAAATATTTCAAGCACCTTACTCCATCTGAATCAATGCTTCTTCCTCTTAAAAAGAAAGAAAGAAGGAAAGGAAAGAAGGAAGGAAGAAAGGAAGAAAGGAAGAAAGAAAGAAAGAAAGAAAAGGAAAGAGTTGATTAGATGGTATCCAGATTCACATTCTATGATTCATAATCTACCACACTGGGTGCCATATTTGAGTCCTTAGCAGAAGAGCAATAAATCTGTATCTAATTGAGATTGTATATTCATCACTTGTCTTAGTGTTTTAATCAGAACTGCTCTCATTTCATGGCACTGCAATTTTATTCTTTGGCATAGACAATCTACAGATACCCCTTTAGGACTCACAAAATAAATCTGCAGATGTAGCTCCCATCTTCGAAGCATTATTCTAAAAGGTCCCAGGATCCAGGCCCTTCAAAGCTTGCCTCTTCCCCTAGTAGGGTCCATGTGGTTTTTGTCCCCCATCAAGACTGTTTCAGCTGTCTTTGGGTTATTCTTTAGTTTCTTACTTTGTGGTTTGAAGCAGCAAATGCTCAAAACTCTTTCTGATATTCTTAACATTGTCATTTTGCTTTAGGTACCTCGGGAGTCATCTACTGGAATCTTTTACTTTCCATAAAGTTCAGTTTTTTTTCCAACTGTTTGGCTTAATTCTGGAAAACTTGATAACATGTGGTAAAAATAAAGAATCACTTACCAATTTTTCACTCCAAATTGGAAATCAGAATTGTTCCAGATACGTCCCACAGGTCAAGCTCAACCTTGTGAGTTGTTTTCTTCTCTGTGAAGTCATGTCAAGACCCTCCAAATCCTTGAAAACAGGATAATGAACAGAGAAACAAAGTTTTTAGAGCCTTCACCATTCTAAGTATCAAATATATTACTGTGTTATCAGAGATTGGCCAAATAAAAGCATTTATGATTGCTCATAGAATGCCTAAAATATTACCCTGTGATGTCTCTCCAAGCATATTTTATCAAGAACTTATTTTCAACTTCATAATAACACAATCTATAATTCAGAGAGGAATGTTTTCAGTTTTCTAGGGGAAAAATTAGATTTAGGCATTCTGAGATTCCATAAGGGGAAGCTTGGTCATCTTGATTCCAAAACAAAATCTAAGTCATAATGACACATTGATAGGTCCATAAACAATGTTAAAAAGTGGTAATGAAAGACTTCAAATTTCAAGTAGTGGTTTTGCAACTACATGAGGCACCACTAAAGTTCCATAACAGATTATACACAAATCTGGTACCAATTCAAATCCACAAACAATACTGAGCTCTTAATACATATAAAGTACCCTGCTAATATGATAGGGACACATAAACTGATGAAATCAAATCTTTATACTCTGTGAGTTGGTGCTGTCGCAGATAAGGCAAACATAGGTACATATGGAAGGGCTTTAGAGTAGAATAGGTCTCACATGAAAAAGGGAAGAGATGAAAAAATATTTCCTGGAGGAAATAAAAATTGAAGCAGATTTTGTGTATTTTGAAGCCATAAATTTAAAAATGATAATGATGATGATGGTAAATAGAACAAAAGCAGAAACAGATCAAACAATACAAATGTTTAGTAAGGCATTACAGATTCTGTTAATCTTATAAAGGTCATGCAACTTAAACCTCAGTTACATTAAAAGAAGGTATGCTCTCCTCAGTCTAAGGACAAACACAGCTACAGCTTCAATGATGTATCTATGGCCACACAGCCGGTAGTGGAGGAGTCAGGATTCAGACCCAGATTTATCTTACACCAGAACTTAAGCATTCACCTGTGTCCTGTCTCCATGTCTCGGTCTGATGCTTCTTCCTTCTCTATGTGTCCCACACTCACCCTGGTCTGCGTTTACGATTGCCAAAGGAAGGAACCCAGTCTGGCTTACTCTGCTCTAAGGGCACCACTCCAACAGTCAAACAAGAGCTGTATTATGCTGACAGTGCTGCTGATGAAGTGGTGGTGAACCAACGAGGACTAAGGTGTTACAGGGCCTAGAGTGGTCCCAGAGCCCCTGGAAGACCATTGCAGGTAAGACATTTATTCCATGCATGACAGGTAACCTCTGCTGGTTGACCCTCTTACCTATAGCTGCTAAGCATATCTTTCGCTCAAAACCGGTGAATTAAGTAAGAGTCAACTAGCGGTGAACATCCCACTGAATGATGCTGATTCCATCAGTTTCAACGCTTAAGTTAAAGGGAGGAACTAGAAAAAAAAAGTCACCGTATTCTCTGAAGTGATACGACACGTGTTAGAACATGAATTCCATTGAAAGTGTGATGTCTTAAAGTTCTGCCCAGGGTTTTCATATGCTAACAATAAAATCCTTAAAGAATAGAGATTACATATTATGGCTATAATTTAGGTTTTTCTTTGGGGAAATTTTATTTTAAGGAATATCCTTGCAATAATCTTGTTGGACTATAGCAGTCTGATTGGAATTTTAAGAGAACAATCGATTTTTTAGCCTAAGGATTTTGTCAAAATAAAATCTAGAGGCTGCCATGAAGAATCACAGCATTTGATTTTGTTCCTTGAAGATATTAAAGGTAAATAAATCTCCATTTCTCCCTTGATGGACACTTCCCCATGGGGACTCACCTTGTTTATTGATTGCTGAAACTTGAAGGTCTTTTGGTATTTGGTGTTATTTTTATGTGATTCTATTTCTTTATCATTTAATTGTTTCAGCTTAGAATTTGCCTGTGGGCCCTTTGAGTTGTGACAAAACAGCTGGTACATGACAAGTTGCCAGAGTCAACAGCCGCCTGTCACACTTCATTTCCAACTGCGACACCAATGATGAACACAACTCCAATTGTAAATGGACCCATTTTTTTTAGCCTCAGAAAATTGTTTTCATGCCTTTGAGCTGTTAAGAGGCAAGGAACATATCCACACTAAACTATACCTAATTCGTCATCTTGTTAATGCTTGTCTTGTGTTGTCTATTTACGATTACCAAAAGGTCATATAAATTAACAATATAGGTCTGAGAAGTGTATGAAGAATAAAACGTATTTATGAGGAAGTGCATGAAAAATAAGGCAGATTTTAACGGTAAAAAGACAGACACCGCATTTAATAATTCCCAGGACAATGAAAGATTATAATAAATAATGTGCGAGAAAAATATTTGTGCATTATAAAGGAGACAGTGTCTAAGAAGCTCTAGAAGAAGGTGGTAAAATGGGAATTTATATTATCGTACTCATTTTCATATTTATCAAAGATTGCCACACATGACTTCATAAAAACAAACAAATGTAAAATGTACCTCATTCATCTTTAAATATTTAAGTTCAAAATTTTCAACACTACACTTCGGTTTTCTGGGAATGAAACAACATCTAAAGATATCCTTTTTTCTTTTTTTAAATATGAAGTAAAACTTCTCTAAAAATGTAAATTAGAAATAATGTATTTCATATAAAAATCATACTATTCACACTACATAAGGATAAAAAGATAGATTATATTTGAGCCAGCATGGTAATAAAGCAAAAGTTAGAAATTGAGTGATGCATGGGGCGCCTGGGTGTTCAGTGGGTTAAGCCTCTGCCTTTGGCTCAGGTCATGTTCCCAGGGTCTTGGGATCAAGCCCTGCAGCAGGCTCTCTGCTCAGCAGCGAGCCTGCTTCCCTTCCTCTCTCTCTGCGGGCCCCTCTGCCTACTTATGATCTCTGTCTGTCAAATGAATAAATAAAATCTTTAAAAAAAAAAGAAATTGAGTGATGCAGAAGCAGAAAGAGAGGAAAGGATGATAAGTAAGTTACAGGAAAACAAAAGAAAAATTGAATGAGAAAAACAGATGATTAAGCTTATCAGTGATTTTAAAATATGGTAACTATTTGGCTTAAACATCACGTTAAAAGTTTAGAACACACAAATTCAATCATAAAGCAAAACCCTCAATTATCGTTTATTAAAAATATGGCCAGTCCAAAGTGGCCCCCCAAAAACACAAAGATAAAGTAAATAAGACACAACAGGATCAGAAAGGTAGGAAAAAATAAAAGGACCATGAGAGAAATTAGACAGAGAAAATGTTCAATCCCCAAATGTGTTTGCTATTACTCACAAAAAGCACATAGCCATGACCATTTATTGTCTGGTAATATAAAATCAAAACGAGAGGTTTATGTGACCTGTCCTAGATCACAGAGTGTATAAATTATGGGACAAGAAATCAAACCACATTTCCTGTAGTTAAAACCTAGTGTTCTTGGGGCAGCTGGGTGGCTCAGTCAGTTGGGCATCTGTCTTTGGCTCAGGTTATGATCCCAGAGTCCTGGGATCAAGCCCCATGTCAGGTTACCTGCTCAGTGGGGAGCCTGCTTCTCCACCTCCTCCTCTTCTGCTCATTCTCTCTCTCTCTCAAATTAATAAATAAAAATCTTAAAACCTAATATTCTTTCCATGCTAATCAGGTTTTCAAAATATGGTGAGTGTGACACCTGGGAATGATATACATTCACGTGATGGTGCACGGATGCACCATCTTTTTTTTTTTTTTTTTTTAGATTTTATTTATTTATTTATTTGACAGAGAGAGATATCACAAGTAGGCGGAGAGGCAGGCAGAGAGAGAGAGGAGGAAGCAGGCTCTCCACGGAGCAGAGAGCCGGATGCGGGGCTAGATCCCAGGACCCTGGGATCATAACCCGAGCCGAAGGCAGAGGCTTTAACCCACTGAGCCACCCAGGTGCCCCCGGATGCACCATCTTAAGGCTTTGTGTGTAGTGAATCCAGTGACCTGTGATAACTTTCAGATATTGAAAAGACAATCATCACTAGTAGGCTCTAGTGCAAGGTAGGAAAAATTAGTCTTTGCGGTCCTTTCAGATTTCTTCCCCTGAGACCTCCAATGACCCCTCCAAATGGCCTCCCCTCCTCTCCCTGTCACCAGGCACTCCTTGGCTGTCTCAAGGTGCACCTTTAGCAACATCACTGCATTCTCCCCTTTGCCTTCACTCCATGAAGAAACTTTCTAATGTTTTGCTTTCATCAGCACATGCAGTCCTGGTGAGACTGGTAGAGCTATGTTGGCCGAAGGTACTGTACTGCTTTTGGATCTCTGGAGCTTCAAGTTTCCTTACCCACAAGAGAAGGTACAAAGAAAACCTGAAGAGCTGAGAAGAGAGAATTCCACATCCGTGGTGTAGCCCAGAGAGGGACCTCATCCTTCCTAGCTCAGTATATTAGAAAACAGAAACAAAGTTCCCTTCCTTTTATCCCCCAAATGTTCCAACAGGTAATGCTTTCAGTGTCTAAAATAGCAACCCTCACCATCCCAAATCCCCTAACTGTTTAAGTTCATAATACTTATTTCCAGCGTTATATTATATATTTACTGTTTTCAATTGTCGTTCTTCTATCAAACACATACTATGTAAGGGCAGGGATTGTGTCTGTTTTGTTCACTATTCCCCCAGCACACTAGCCCAGAGTAGAGGCTCAATAATTACTTGGAAAGAAGGAAGAGAGGGAGGGAGGGAGGAAGGAAAAGGAAATGAAACAAAATGAATGAATATGATAATTCTTATTTTTACATGTCTCCTTGGAACAAAAGAAAATGTCATGCTTCCACATAAAATGATCCCTATATTTCTATAGTACTTTATCATGCTTTTTTTTAACAATTAAATTTGTTTTATATTTGAATATCTTTCTGAATACTCACCTAAAAAGAAATCAAAACTAAATTACTTCTTTAGTTCAGGTATAGCTACCCTTACTAAGCAATCAGTTTCTTTTTATGTATTTCATATATAATGTCAAAGAATATTTCCAAAAGTAAATTAACTTGGAACACTATAATCATCTGTGTTTTTTTTTTTTCTGCCAGATGTTTAAGAAGGGCCTAAGACACCCTTTTTTAATGGATTCCCTTATCTTCATATATTCCAGGTTAGTTGTGTTCATGGCATATACGTTTATATAAAAACACATTGCCTCCATATAAAGGATCATTGAAGCATGATATTAGGCAGGTAGCCTCCAATTTAGTTTTTTAGCTATCTATAAACTATGGTAAACATGAATTTTTATGTAGAGAGAGTTAAATTGTTGAGATTTATGTATCAGAATGTCTTCCAGATAATACTAAATATATTTAGCTAGTTCTTTTACCAAGAGAAATTCAAATACTTTATGAAATGACTCAGTTCATTGTTTCAATATCTTTATTGAATACCTAATGTCAGTAAATAACAAATAATTCATTTCTACTGGAGTATGTCTTCATTAATGGATGCTATTTACTTTCCCTATGTAGGCTAAATAATATATCATCTATTATAATCAGATAAAGTCCTCCTAACTCATGCATCTGTCTAAACTGGCTCCTCAGAGTAATTTATAATGAAGAAAATAATATGTTAGAAATCTCTGGGGTAGTAATCATACATAAATTCAGGGGAATTGGAGGAAAGCCCTGAGCTCCAGTTCAGGAACTGAGGCCCCTTAATATATGGATGTCAGCCTGTGAGACTCTGAGCAGAGAACCCAGCTAGGTTGTTCCTTGATTTCTGACCTACAGAAATCCTGAGATCGTAAATGGGTGCCTAAGCCACTAATTGGTTGTAATTAATTATGCAACAACAAATAACTAATACAGATGACCAACCATATTATTTAAAATACATTGTGTATATAGGTTGAACAATGTGAAATTTCTGGGATTTGACCATTTTTGATACATGAAATAAGGGCCATTTCATGGAGTTCAATGAATCCTTATTTAGATTACTTAATTTTTTGTGGTTATAGGACTGAGACTCTCAGCCAGTAGGGGTCATCTGCAGTTGCCCGCCGCATGACCTCTCATAGGTAGTTCATGTGGTAGTTTTGTTTCTAATAGGAGAATCTCTGACTACTTCTATATCCAACCCCAAAATTCTTTTTTAAAGAATTGCCTGACTAGGTCAGAGATACCTAAGGTAATTTCCCTTTTGGTAGACTAAAAGTTAACTAACTAGGGGCCTTAATTAAATCTGCAAAATCTCTTCACTTTTGCCATGTTATGTTGGTTAAAAGCAAGTTACAGGTCCACACTCAAGGAAAGGGAATTAAACAAGAGTGTGTATCATAATTTTAAATTACTCTCATCTCACATATGAATTTGTGAATTTTTTAATAAGATGGGGCTAAGAAAATGGTTTGTAATTTATTATCTAGAAAGTCAAAGTCTCTCTATCACTCTGTTTCTTTCTCTGTATCTTTTTTTTTTTTTTCCACTGTCTAGGTACTATTTATCTTAGTTTGTAAATTCTGAGCAGCAGATTTTCCCTTACACAATTTTATTAATTGTAGACCATTCATTATTCATTATTGTAAAGTCTGCATCAATTTTATTGTTGAGATGTGTTTGAGATATGTTACTTTTGCCAGTATACCTTCTGCTAAATACCTGGGACTACTTTCTTATGTTCAGAGATATTTTGTATTACATGATTATGGGGCTTTGTATTTTATTCAAATTGCCTTGGTATTCTGGATTTCTTAATTCATTTATTTATTCAAGAATATTTCCTTCTTCTTCTTCTTCTTTTTTTTTTTAGGAATCTCTATGTCCAACATGAGGCTCAAACTCATGACTCTGAGATCAAGGTCACATACTTCACCAACTGAGCCAGTCAGGTGCCTCATATTTTGAGATTCTACTGTGTGTCAAGGGAGTAGATGAATGAAGTATACAGATTCAACAGTGGTGCATACAGACCAGTAGGGAAGACAGATATTAGTCAAATGATCACATGAAAATAAATAAACTGCGTCTGTGACAATGACTATCAGAAAAGAAAAAAGAACATCATTTCATATGCGAATGACCTGACCAACTCATGCAAGTCTGCCATGTTTCCCTGAGTTAGGGATGCTTGAAGTAGGTTTGGAATATGAGATGGGATGAGGCTAAGCAGAGGGAGAAGAACAGTCTACATGAAGGGCACTGCATGTACTAAAGCTCTATGGTAGAAGGGAGCATGACAAAGATTAGGGCCCGAGAAAACCCCTGTTTAGCGGAGTTGAAAGATCTGTGTAGAATGAGACTGGCAAAGAAGTTAGGGACTGGATCATGCAAGGCATATTATATTCTACCATCTTTCTGGGAGCATTAGGAGACATTGAAGAATTATAAGCAGGAGAAGTAGTATGACTGGAAATAGTTTTGTGCTGGGCAGTGGACAAGCAGAGGACATTCAGGGTGACTCTACTTAGAACAGTTAGGAGGCAAGTGAGACACAGTAGAACACAGGTATAACTAGTATAGAAACAAAGAGATGGACAAAGGGGTATAGATTCAAGGGGCATTTACTGGGCAGTATTTATACATTTGGGGCTGAGTTGGATGTCTGATAACCAACCATGCCAGTTTGTGTAGAACTAATAAAGTCTGTTGATGCTAGATTAGATGAAGTGCTTTTGGTGCTAAAACCAAGAAAGTCCCTGCTAACCTGGGATGAGATGGTCACCATAAGAAGGAAAGTGAAGGATGATTATATCATGCTTCATACTGAGTCTGTCCATTTTGGTAGAGGGAATAATCTCCAGGATCTATCTCCCACTGGGGGAAATAATGGGCAGTTGGGTGATTTCCTGAGTTAAATTGATAAGTATCTTCCAAGCCTATAACTTCTCAAGATTTTACTCTTAAAGCATTTAGTATTCTCGTATATGTGAAAAATCATTCACCTATTTATTCCATCAGTATTTTTCAATTCATCTACTGAACCCATGGAGACGACATTCTAGTTTGGGTTGAGAGAATGGAGTAGGCTATAGATAAGTAGAGTCAGATTGCAATAAGAATTATGGGAAACTATTTCCCATGATGAGGGTTTCCAAGAGTGATAATGGTTGGAAGGTGCCTCGTAACTTCCATATGTTCAAGAGCCTAACTAGGAAGAGAACATTTTGAGCAAGATCTGAAACAGGTGAGGAATTATATTGGTCTGCTCCATGGGGAAGGGAATTCAGTTAGAAAGAAGAAAACAATGTAAATTCCTGAAGAAAGAATCTACCTGGAATGTTTGAAGGGCTGTGAGGAAGACCAAAAGTGTGGCTAGAGCAAGGAAGCAGAGAAAGATTCCCAGGACCTGAAAGGGGTGATGGAGGAGATGTGTGTTGAGACTGTGTACGTAATTCCTGATGAACTGTCTTGGTGGAGGGCAACAACAGTACAAGTTAATCTAGGTAATTTTCTTTTTAGTAGTGCCATCAATGCTTGTCTAAATTTCTTCTACACCTGTTTCTTGAGGATATGGTGATTTATTTCTGCTTTTGTAGTTTTGTTCCAAAAACATATTTAACTTGTAAGATCATTCATTTCTCCTCCCTCCCTCCCCTACCTCCTACTTCTCTCTCCTTCTGGTGTGTGTGTGTGTGTGTGTGTGTGTGTGTGTGTTTAAGATTAACAAATGTTTGCTGAGGACTTCTACATGCAAAACACTATACTAGGTATTTTTCACAAATTAGAATAGTTATTAGATTATCACAATGTTAGAGATTCATAACCTGAGAGTCAGAAAGGCACACGAGCAGTGTACAGATATAAACCCCAGTTGCAAATTCAGATCTGTTTCACTTTGAAATCCATGATGCTAAAATGTTTGAAGGAAAAATCACTGAATAAGGAAAGTTAACTTTATACATATAACTATATATTTACATTAGTACATATTTATGCCATATATAGACATAAATATACATGCATTCATACAATGTCTGTAATGTAAGGTATAAACTAAAGACATTGTGAGATTAAGATGATATTTGGTAGAAAAGTCAGGTGACTCTAGAACAATTAATAAGACAATAATAAAGTTGATTACGTAAAAAACTAAACAAAAACTAGAAAGGATTCTTTTTTACATCAGCACTCTGAAGTAAAGGAAACTTCTGGATGTAAGAGACTCGGGGGGAATGGGCGTGGAGGATTTCTTAACCAGATTACCTCTGAAAGACAGAGTGTAGTTTCAGGAATCAGGGTAGTGGAGGGGCTTAAGGCAGGTGTGGAGGGAGGGCTGTGGGGAGGAAAGGGGAAAGAAAGAACAGAGATGTTAAATGTCACAAAACAAGTCACTGAAACTGACTAGACACAGCCTCTACAGGGTCTTGACCACAGAGTGAAACCATGGAAGTTCGCTTGATCCGTGTTTGCTGGAATACTCTGAACATGATGACCTTTCCAAGTGAATGTCGGGTGCCAGTGGCATTTTTCCAGCTGAGCACCGCATCTGGATTTGATCATTAACGTGCCCTTCTTTATCTGTCACCATTCTCAGGCAATGAGTCCTACCTGGTCTTTGTTCCTTGTGAGCCTTTTGTTGGGATTCTAAAATACCAAAGGGGAAATGTTCCTCAGCTCTACATGCAGCATATCAGGACGTAGGAAATTTCTTTATCATCTGTCTAGTCTCGAAGAATCTGACAAGGAGCTTTTCAGAAAAACCAAAACGGAGGGCGCACAATATTTTGGTGGCAGGGAATGCATTCCCAGAGTGTAGTTTCCTGGTTTGTTTAAAGAAAATGAAACTGCCGGCCTCCAGTGAGCCTAAGATTGTGGTGATGATTGTGGCTTTGGAGAACAATGATCAGGGTGCCACGATTAACACAATGCAGGAACCAGCAAGCCTGAGAAGAAAGCACTACCTTTCTAGGAAGGAAAGAGGGGGGAAAAAAAAAAAAAAAAAGGAGCCTGGCAAGGAAGGTTGTTAACACTGGAACCAGATTTTAAATGATTATAATCTGTTCCAGTGGAGGTCTTTATAAACAAAAACGAAACAGAGCTTAGTATACCCAGAAGACTAGAGGTGTGGCTCTGCATAAGTTAAACTATAAATTAATTGACTATTATGGGTTTTTCCCATGGCCAATTTATATTTAATTACTGATAATATAAAAACACAAATTAATGAGACACTTTCGCTCATTGTATTGATCTTGCTTATGGCTCCCAGTTGCTTAGAATTTACCCTTACATTTCCTTAGCATGGACTCACATCCTAACCCATTTTTCCCAAGACCTGGCTAGACCTGTTCCCGCTACACTAACATTCCTAGTTACCTACCGTTAGTTCGTCATATTTATATACTCATATGTGAATCTTGGTGGCATTAGCTATTCACTTACACCTTCACAGTATTTTTTTAAAGATAGATTTATTTGTTTGTTTATTTAATGAGAAGGGGGAGAGAGAGAGTGAGCAGGGGAAGGGGCAGATGGAGAGAGAGAAAAGCAGATTCCCTGCTGAGTGGAGTGCTCAATGTGCAGCTGGATCCCAGAACCCTGAGATCATGACTTAAGCCAAAACTGAGAATCCACTGCTTAACCAACTGCCACCTACTACTTCACAATATTGTTTCATCTTCTATCCTCTCCTCTTTATACTTCAGGTCCCAAATGACAGTTACTTCCTTAGAGTAATTCCTAATTCCCCACTGTTTGTAGGTTTGCATAATCCTTCTTGATATCATTTATTTTCATTGTCTTTTGTAGGTATCCATACACCAGTCTTGATAGTGAATTGCCCAAAAGCAAAGATTATATTTACTCAACTTCAATCACTATATAATAACCACAATACATATACAAAAGCATGTAATATCATGAGTATTTTGAAATTAGGAACTAGTTATATATGTGTATTTAATACACTTCCTGCAGAATGCTTTCAAACCTATCCTGCATGGCCCACATCAATTAGCTAGTGAGCCATGGATTCCACTATGTGTCTCATGACTCTAGTTTTTCTAATTTCATTGTCTAAGATAAGACTCCCATAATTTTTACCTACATTTTTGGAAGAGCCTTCTAACTAGTTTCCATGTCTTCAGAGCATTGCCTTTCCAACACATCCCTTGCAAAGTAACCAGAAGTGTTTTTAATGATCTAGACATATCATGTTCTTGCTCAATGACAACAAACAAGAAAATTTTGATGTGCCCTAAGCAGATATTCAATCAAGAATGAAGATGGTGAGAAGCTGGGGACGCAATGAACTGAAAGTGAAAGCCAGCCCTGCAGATAATCAGCAAGAATAAGGATAAGGCCTCCCAAAGATCTGACTGCAACATTCTCCTGAGAGCACAAACAATGCTCCAACTAAGACCAGACCATGCCAGTACTATAACATGACCATACGTTCCCCTCCTCTGACCAGTGGCAGTGATCACTGCTTCTCTTTCATTACAACTCTAACCCAGGTTCCATCTTCCCACCTAGGGATCCTGAGTCACAAACTAGCTCCTGGTACTTACAGCATCCTGTTCAGAACTGACTATGGCTACCCTGACTTCTCCCTAAATTCACAAGACACAAGTCCAAATGCCATAAAAAGTCTATCCTTAATCCCCTTCATGGTGACCCCCAAGTTTGTTCTGAACATGCTCCCTACTGTTGCAGTACAATTAATAAATCTGACCTTCCTGGGCTCCAGGAATGCTCCTAGGGGACTTTGTTCATTGAACCATTGTATAACACACTTCACCAATTATGGGTTATAGTACCCCACCCCCATCCCAGTAACTTCTCTTTCCCACAATGAAGATCAGTGTCAATAATGAGAGGCAAATAACACTGATGAGAGAATGTTACTCATGGATTTTGTTTGGAGGAAAAAAGGTGGTAGATCAGTAGATCTACAGAAATAGTAAGCAAGCTGTTAAAGACACTGCTTCTTCTACCTAAAAGTCACCTTTCTATCCTCTGATCATAGGTCTTAATAGATCCTGACACCAAAGGCATGCCCTCCTCCAAACACATCATCTACTATCTTGTTATGTGCTACTGCTATGTCCATTTTCTAATTTACCAATTCCATTAGCCATTCTCTACATGATAAATCTCTATGAGAATAAAGTCTAGCTCAACTCTCATTTTTTCTGGGAAATTGTCTCCAGGTCCAACATTCAGAATTAATCACCTTCTCTTCTAGACTCCCATAATTCTTGAATTTGTATTAAACTTATTTGCTTACATATTTATATCTCTGTATCATGAGCCCTTTGGGTTTTATGAGTCCACATTTTTTATTCGTCATGCCCAACACAGTTTCTTGAAAACAGGGCAGCTCAATATGCATATAATTGATTAGTTTTAGAAGTACTGACCCATGTAAACAAATTCTCAAGGAACTTGTAAATAATCCAGGATCCCAAGTTAACATTTCAACATAACAGTCACATCTGGTTTAAAAACCAGAGGTGGTAACTTCTCAAGCCATTTTTAAAGGGCAATTCTCCTGAGGAGGCCAAATTATAGATCCAAATATTACCACTGAGCACCAAATTACAAAGAAGATGGAATTTTCTAGAACAGTTCCAAGAAGTTGTGTGGTATTCTAATGCACAGTCTTCTCCCATTTAGGAATATTGCTATAGAAATCACTGCTATAGTCAGCAAAACCCAGAGTATCAGTTTTCCTAAGAAAATTAGTTATAACGTTCTTATTCTTTGGTCCCTTACCACTCTTGAAGTTTGACTACGTTAGGCTGAACTACCCAAATTTTCCCCTTTTTCCATCAAAATTGTCAAATACCATCAATGCTACATGGTCCAAAAAAAATTCATACCTCCTAACTCCAAACTGGACTGTGATGGGTGAATGGATTAGGTTGTACCTTCCTTTAGTTTCATTTTACTATATATCACAGGCTGTCATCATAAAGATTGGAATTGGTTGTCCCCCATATCCTTAACAACAGATATACACGTCGCTGTTTAAGGAGAATTCTTCCTGCAAATGGTGAATCCTAACCATTTGCTATTTATTTTTACTGGTTTCAAACTGAGAGCAATGTTTTCTTGACCTTGGCCTTCACTTCATTAAGAAGACTAAAACCATCAGACTGACTACAGTGCCATCATCTTTAGAGACTTATCATACAGCTTCTGATCTATGAATACATCATTAAAGCTTAGAAAATTGGATCTAACTATGGTGCACAATGCACTTTGTTGCAGTGAATCCATCTTCAATTACTGACAGCATGAAATAGTCTTCTAAAATATCACATCAGGGTTGTTCTGATTAACAATCATTTCACAAATATGGTGATCTCACAGCATATATACTGAGAACAGAGTTGAAGATAGCTTTCATTGCACTTACTTATCTAACATGGTTGAAAACACCAATATTTTAAAAAGCTTTTTTTCCCTAATATATATTTAACATTAATCTGTAAAATTTTACGGTTGTAGATTTTATCTTCAAATTTTAACACTTGGGAAATATTACTACTTTGGAAGTTGATTACCATCTAAAGAAACTGGTTATAGTTTGGTATCCTAAAATTTATAGATTTTTTTCTATTTCTCTTTATATTCCTCCTAGAAATTTTTGGCTCAGGCATTTCAATTTACTTTTCCATTAGTTATAAATACAAGTTGAAGGTGACAACACAGTTTGCATAAGCAAATGAGTTGGCTGAATGGACAGGGAGCTCTAAGTCACATGTTGATGGAAAAAATATGAATATACAATTCAAAGATAAAAAGTTCAATTCTTAATTATTGTGCTGCCTACAAGACACATAAGTACTTTTTTAAAAGCCTCATTTATTTAAGGTTTTTGGAAGAGAATTTTTTTAAATACAATTTTGAGGCATTGTTTCAGATTTCCATAAAACTTGCAAAGAGAATATAAAGTTCCCACAAACTTACATCCAGTTTTCCCTATTATTAACACATTACATTAGTGTTAGATGTTGGTCATAAATTATGAACCAATACTGATGCATTTTTACTCACTAAAATCTATTCTTTATTCATATTTCCCTAGTACTTTACTTTATATCCTCTTCTGTAACATAATGTTCATCATGTTTGCTCATCATAATCATGCATCCTTATGCTTTCCTTGTTTTTTAAATTTGACTTATTTTATTTTTAATATTTTTAACTTTAGGTATAATTGACATACAATGTTACATTAATTTCAGGGACACAAATAGTGATTCACCTTTTCTGTATGTCATGCTATGCTCCCCACAGGTGTAGCTACCATCAGTCCTCATACAATTCTAGGATTTTCCTTATTTTTGTTGGCCTCGACAGTTTTGAGAAATACTGATTGGGTATTTTGTAGAATGTCCCTCAGTTAGGATTAGTCTGTGTTATTCTCATGATTAGGCTGCAGTATTTGGGGGAATAAGACCACAAAGATAAAGTGTCATTCTCATGATGACATATCAAAGGTATGTAATATCGACTTGACTTGCCCTTGTTAAGTTAATCTTGATCTCCTGAATGATGTATAGTTTGTCAGATCTCTCTGTAGTAAAGTTACTCTTTTATTCCTTTCTATACTGTACTCTTTAGAAAAATAGTCACTATGTGAAGCCTACTCTTAAGCTGTAGGGAGTAAGTGAGGGGGTCTCCTTGAGGGCAGAGTATCCACATAAATTATTCAGAATTCTTCTGCATAGGAGATTTATTTTCTCCCTTTTATTTACTTTTCCAAATAATTAAATAATTGGTCTAAACTCACTGCTATTTATTTTTACATGGCTATAATCCAACACTAAATTATTTATTTTGTTTCTAAAATTGTTGCAGTTTTGGCCATTGGAAGCTCTTTCCTTTAGCTCCTACATCCCTTTGACATATTGCCATTCAATTATTATTTAAGCACCTCATTTTTGGGCACTACAGTATGAACAAGCTCATCCTGTAGATTCTCTGACTTAGCCCTAGAAGCAGCTATTTCTCCAAATTCCTAGTTTGTTTTGTTGAGAATGGCATGAGAAACAAAGATGCAGACACCAGGTACGTTCATTGCTCCTGAGTTATAATTGCTATTAGGCCCTTTTAGCTGGAAGAGGAAGGGAATATATGTTCATACTACTTCATGCAATTTGCAAATCTATAAATATTTCTATATGTATATATCTTTATTTATATTAAACTAAACATTTTTTTTAAAGATTTCATTCATTTATTTGACAGACAGAGTTCACAAGTAGGCCGAGAGGGAGGCAGAGAGAGAGGAGGAAGCTGGCTCCCTGCTGAGCAGAGAGCCTGATGTGAGGCTTGATCCCAGGACCTTGAGATCATGACCTGAGCCAAAGGCAGAGACTTTAACCCACTGAACCACCAAGGCACCCCTAAACTAAACATATTAATGCTGATATCTCCAACTCTAACTCATTAACACATGGCTCATTCTAGCTTCCTCCCCCACATCATCTGTAACTTCTACTCTAGCACGAGAAAATTGATTCCCACCATTCGACTTCCATTAAGTTAATTGTTCATTTCCAGTAATACACACACACACACACACACACACACACACACACGTTTTCAAAAATGTTAACTGATAACCCCATGGAAAACATTTACAAAATTAAGTTCAGTGCCATATATACGTTTTTTTCAGTCTTTGTTTTAGTCTCCATTCATCTCCAAAATCACTTAGTATCTTTCCCCCTAACCTCTTCAGGGAAGTTATTTGATGCTTTTTTAATATAAGTCCATATTTTTGTCATGTGACTTTCATTCTGGAATCTCTGGCTAAGTGGCATTTTAAATATGCATATACTAAAGTTCATTATTTTTGCTGTGAAGTTCTATAAGTTCTGACAAATGCCTAGGATCGTGTGCCCTGTGGTATGTTACCATACAAAATAGTGTCGCTAACTTAGAAAGTTTCTTATGTCTCATCTCTTCAGCTCTCCTTCCTTCCCGAAAGCCCTGGAAACCACCGATATGTTTATTGTTTCTTTTTTTTTTTTTTAATATTTTATTTATTTATTTATTTGAGAGATAGACAGTGAGAGAGAGCATGAGCAAGGAGAAGGTCAGAGAGCGAAGCAGACTCCCCATGGAGCTGGGAGCCTGATGTGGGACTTGATCCCGGGACTCCGGGATCATGACCTGAGCCGAAGGCAGTCGTCCAACCAACTGAGCCACCCAGGCGTCCCTGTTTATTGTTTCTATAGTTTTATTTCTCCCAGAATGTTACATAAATGAAATCATACAGTATACACAAGGTATTACATACTGTACATACTATATTATATAAAGTATGTATTATAAGGCTTTTCTTTCTGATTTCTTTAGCAATATGCTTTCAGGTTTCATCTGTGTTTTTGAATGGCTTGGCACTTTATTTCTTTTTATTGCTAAAATGTATTCTAATACATCAATAAAATGTATTCTATCCCAGGTTGTTTACCCATTTAGTGACTGAAAACCATTTCAATTTTGTTTTGTTTTGTATTATGAAAACCATGTTGAATAAAACTACTGTAAACAGTTGTCTATAAGATTTTTTTATGAGCATAAATTTTCAGACCAATTAGGTAGAAACATAAGAGCACAATTTCTGGTTTATAACCATGTTTCATCATGTAAGAAACTGTCAAACTGTTTTCCAAAGTGGTTGTCCTATTTTGCATTTTACCAGAAATAAGAGTTCCACCAGGAATGAAAATTCTCGTTGTTCTAGATCTTTGCCAGCAACTATTATTGCCAAATGTGAGATTTAAGCCATTCCAATAAACATATTATGGTATCTCATTTTTCTTTCAATGTGTATTTCCCTAATGACAAATGATATTGAGCATTGTTTTCAAATGCTTGGCATCTGCATATCATCTTTGGTGAAGTATCTGTTTAGATATTTTGCCCATTTATGAACTGGATTGCATGTTTTCTTCCTGTTGGGTTTAAGAGGTTGTTATATATTTCAGTTACTGCTTTAAGTGTATATTTTGCTAACATTTTCTCCTAGGCTGTGACTTATCTTCTTATTCTCATAACAGTGTCTTAGAAGGATATGAATTTTTAAATCCAATAAAGTCTAAATCAGCAATTCCTTATTTAACGAATAGTGATTTTTTTATTCTGTCTAACAGCTCACTACCACATCCAAAATCATCTAGATTTTAAGTTTTTTCTAAAATATGTAATTTTACATATTTTACATTTACATCTGTAATCCATTTTCAGTTAATTTTTGTAAAGTATGCCAAAGCTGTGTCTAGGTTTTTTTCTTTTTCTTCTTGTTCTTCTTTTTTTTTTTTTTTTGCATGTGGATCTCTGGTAGTTCCAGCACCATTTGAAAATGACTATCTTTTCTCCCCTAAATTGCCTTTGCTACCTGTGTAAAAATCATTTGAATATATTTGTTTGGGTCTGTTTATTAGATTCCATTAATTTAAGTGTGTATTATTTCTTTCTTTTTTTTTTTTTAAAGATTTTATTTATTTATTTGACAGATAGAAATCACAAGTAGATGGAGAGGCAGGCAGAGAGAGAGAGGGAAGCAGGCTCCCTACTGAGCAGAGAGCCCGATGCAGGACTCGATTCCAGGACCCTGAGATCATGACCTGAGCCGAAGGCAGCGGCTTAACCCACTGAGCCACCCAGGCGCCCAAGTGTGTATTATTTCAACAGTACCACTCTATCTCGATTACTGTAGTGTTATAGTATGTCTTGACATTGGTTACTGTAAGTCCTCCAACTGTCTTCTTCTTTTCCAGCCTTGTGCTTGCTATTCTGGGTTCTTTGCCTTTCCATATAAATTTCAGATTCAGCTTGTTTATATATAGAAAATATCTTATAGGGATTTTTTTGAGATTTCACCTATTCTATAGATCAAAGTGGAAGAATTTTATCAATATTAACTCCTCCAATCCATGAATATGGAATATTTCTCCATTTATAGACATCATCTATGATAGCTTTATCAGTTTTGTAGTTGTATGCAAATGTAGCATATATAAATTTTGATATATTTATACATAAGTATTTCAATTTTGGCATTATTCTAAATGTTTTTTTATTTCAAATTTCATTTGTTCAACACCTGTGTACAAGAAAACAATGGAGTTTTGTATAATGTCCTTTATCCTGCAACTTTGTTATACTCACTGATTAATTCAAAGAGTACTTACATGAATTCACTGGAGTTTTCTACATACACATTTGTTTCCCTTGGTGAATAAAAGCAATTTTATTTCTTCCCTTTAAATCTGTTTGTTTTTCTTTCAAATCAGTATAGATTTTTAGCCCATGGCTTCTGGTATGATATTGACTAGAATATTTCCTCAACTTGATAAATACTTCTCAAAAAATAGCTACAGGTCATACCATACTTAATTTCCAATTACTGAATGTACTCCCCATAAAATCAGGAACAAGACAAGTATATCTGCTCTCACCACTTTTATTCACAATTGTACCAGTTCTGGCCAACAAATTAAAAGGCCAAAACAATAGCAACAGAGCATGCAAAGCATGCAGTTAGGAAATTAATTGATTAATTATTAATTCTCTCTGTCTATATAGATGATTTGATAGTTTATGTAGAACATCCAAAAGAATCTATAAATAATTCCAGGACTCAATGAGTTCAGAAAGTTCACAAGAAACTATAAACAACAAAAAAAATCAGTTACATTTCTATATCACAGCAACAAATATATAGAAACCCAAATTTAAAAAATACTACCATTTACAATAGCTCAAAAACTGAAATGCCCAGGTGTAAATCTAATAAAACATGTACAGGATTCTTATGCAGCAAGACAAAAACATACTGATGGAAAAAATCAATATAAAATTCAAATAAATGAGGGACATTTGATTTCCACAGCTTGGAAGGCTGAATATAGCCAATTCTCTCCTAAGTGATAAGCATATTTGATGCAGCACCTATCAAATCTCTGTAAGTGTTTTTGTAAATATAAATGAGATTATTTTAAAATTGTATGGAAAGGCAATAACATGGAGGACAAGGGGAGATGGAGATGAAAAGGGAGTTGAGGGAAATTGGAAGGGGAGGTGAACCATGAGAGACTATGGACTCTGAAAAACAATCTGAGGATTTTGAATGGGCGGGGGGTGGGGCTGGGAGGTTGGGGGTGGTGGGTATTAGGGAGGGCACAGATTGCATGGAGCACTGGGTGTGGTGCAAAAACAATGACTACTGTTACACTGAAAAGAAATAAAAAATTTAAAAAAATTGTATGGAAAGGCAAAATAACTAGAACAACTAAAATAATTCTGAAAAAGAAGAATAAAGTGGGAGGAATTATTCTAATTGAATTAAAGACTTACTGTATAGCTATAATTGTCAAACTATGTGCCATTTTTGAAGGGATGGACATATAAAAGAATAGAACAGAAGAAAGAATCCAGAAACAGAGTCATACAAAAATACCCAATAAATTTTTCATGGTGGAACAAAGACAATTCATCAGAAAAGATGGATAGCCTTTCCAACAAGTAGTGCTGGAAAAACTGAGCTTCTATAAATAAGCAAACAAAAAAGTTGACCTCACCTTATACAATGCCTAAATTCATATCTTATATAAAATTAATTTAAAATGTATTATAAACTTAAATGTAAAATATAAAATTATAAAACTTTAAGAACTTAAATAGGAAGTTTTCAGGCCTTAAGGCATAATGAAATGTTCTTAGACCTGTCACCAAAAGCTAAATCTGTAAAAGAAAAAAATTAATTAATAGCTTATCATAACTGTGAAAAAATCCTATTATGTGAATTAATAGACTAACTGGGAAGAAAATATTTGTCAACCACACAGATGGGAAAGGACTCACTTCTAAAATATGTAAGTAACACCCCAAATCCAACAATTAGAAAGAAAACAAAAACCACCCAATTAGAAAATGGATAATTAACAAAATGACAAATAATTATATGAAAATATGTTCAACATCACTAATTATTAGGGAAAAGAGATATTATCACACAACTATTAAAACATATAGATTCTGGTGACAATGCACAATTTTTACCAGACAAATACTGAGGACAATACAGGAAAACTGAATCTATTTTCATTCACTGCCAGTAAGAATGAAAATAAACTAAACTAAACTCAGTAATTGGACTTCTGGACTTTTATCCAAAACCCCAAAACTTACACCCACACAAAACTCTGTACTCTCACTTTCAAAAATGACCTTTCTTTATTAATAGCTAAAACCAGAAACATCCAAAACATTCCCCAGTAGGCAAATGGTTAAACTATGGTACATCTGTATCCATGGACTATTACTTAGCAATGAAAAAGAAATGAAATATTGATACACACAACAACTTGGATGACTCTCATGGACATTATGCTCAGTGAAAAAGGCCAGTCTCAAAGGGTCACATGATCTATGATTTAATTTCCACAATATTCTCTGTATTATAAAAATTATGCAGATGCAAAGCAGATTACTGTTTTCTGGGAGTTAGGAATAAAGAGAGGTGGAGGGATGTGTGGAACTATTAAGGGTAACCTAAAGGAAGTCTTTGTGATGATGCAATAATCCCATATGTTGATTGGGATGATTGCAGTGAATATATACATTTGATAAAATGATATAGAACTATGCATACATATTATATAAATGTCAATACTCTGCTTTTGATCTTGTATTGCAATTATTTAAGAAGCAATATTTGATAGGGAGAGAATGGGTGACAATATGTGGGATATCTCTGTACTACTTTTGTAGCTTTTTTATATTATAATTTTAACATGAAAGTTTAAGTTGTTGTATTTTCATGACTTAAATTTTACAAAAGTATTTATTCATTAATTCAACAAATATTATTAATTGCCTCATCTACCTGTACTATTTCAAGTGATGGAAATTCACCAGTGAGTAAAGCAGTTTCCATTCCCATGGGCCTTCCATTCTAGTTGGGGAGAGGGGGGGGTTACATAAAATAAGAAATTTAATCTGCAGGTGTTGTGTCAGGTGGTGACAACAGGGCAAGTGACAATTAATGATGGGGAATGGGGAGCACAGCTTTATCCATGGTGATCAAAGGAAGCCTCTGATGGGGTTCCAGGACATGAACTTAAGTAAAGGCATTAGTTAGGAGGCTATCTGGAGACATTGTTCTAAGCAGAGATGACATCAAGACCTTGAGATTAGAGAAAGATTGGCATGTTCAGTGAAGCCCAAGGAGCTTATATGGCTGAGCTATGAACAGTAAAAGATTGGAAGGAATTGGAATCAAAGTAACAAGTGGCCAAATTTTGTATAGGTGGTAAGAATTTTGGATTTTACACTAACCTGGAAACCCCTTGAAAATTTTTGAGAAAAGTGCAATATGGATTAAAACTAAAGAAAATTAAGACAATTAAAATTTAACATTAAAGAGTATTACTATGGTTTTATTTACTAGACTGTAGAAAGGCTTGGATGGATGGTATAACCCAAGAAAAAACCTGCCACCCACAAATATACCTCATCTTTTGTGATGAAACTACAGAAATTTGATTTTCCAGAGACTTAGAAACACCAGGATTATTAAAATTGTTTATCTCTTGTCAAATGTCAAGATCATCTATATTTAAGATATTTGGTAGATAGTTTCTTCACAAAAATATTGTGGTGCATAAATAGTTTTAGTCTCTACAGATTCATTAATTCAGAAAACAACATACTCCATATATATAATATCTACTTTAATTCATTAATTCATTAATTCATTATATATATATGTGTATATATATATGTATATATGGAGAGCATATTTAATTTTATTTTTTTAAGATTTTATTTATTTGAGAAAGAGAGAGAGCATGAGTAGAAGGAATGGTTAGAGAGAGAAGGAGAAGCAAACTTCCCACTGAGCAGGGAGCCTGGTGCAGGACTCGAACCCATGACCCTGGGATCATGACCTGAGCCAAAGTCGGATGTTTAACTGACTGAACCACCCAGATGCCCCTGGAGCATATTTTATTTTGTAGAAACTGGTATTTGTTCAGTAAATACAGATGAATGAATAAGTTAGACATCAGAGGGCTCCTGGGTGGCTCAGTCAGTTAAGTGTCTGCCTTTGGCTCAGGTCATGATCTCAGCTTCCTGGGACCGAGCCCTACTCAGTGGGGAGTCTGCTTCTCCCTCTTCCTCTGCCCCTACTCCCCTGCTCATGGTTTCTCTCTCTCTCAAATATGTAAAATAAATCTAAAAAAAAAAAGATAAGATTTCAGTCTTCTATTGTCTCACTATGTTTTATAGGTGACTGATGTATAAAGTATAACAGTGCAAGCATGTGGGAGGAGACTCTATAATAGAAAGAGGTGTAAGTTATGGAGAAAGGAAAAAAAAAAATCATATCCTTCATGAGCTCAGATGTGGCACCTGATGCATGCTGAAGGGTAAGTAGAAATCTGCCCTGTGGCCAAAGGAGAACATTCTAGGGGCACACCTAAGTAACAGCCAGTACCCAGGCAAAAAAGTGTGAAAGATGATAAGTGGTTACAGTATCGAGTTCCTAATTTTCATGATGCATAGTTGTGCAAATACAAGCTCTGAACTATAGTTCCAGGTTACACTTCTTATGGGCATTTTAACCTCAATATGTCCATATTGGTAGAACTAAAAGTGGCTGAGTATGACTCAAGGTCAGGACATTGAAAAGGAATCTCCAAATGAGGTTTCAGAGATGGGCATAAAAAGCAAGAACTTTATTTGTAAGAGATGGGGAATTAGGATGATTTTAGTAAAAATCATCATGATCATATTTACCTCAGAAGTTCTGTTCTGAGAACAGAATGGAAAACCATTAGGAGAAGTATGAAGTCTAAGACCAAGAAAACCACTTTGCAATCTATTTCAATACTCTTGTCTAGAAATGGTAATTGCTGGAACCAATGGAGTGTTAGGGAAGGAAGGGGATACATGGGGAATGGATAAAGAACACAACAGGATAGAGATTGAGGGGAGAGAAGTAGAAGATTCAGAACTGTTTCAATGTAGCAGGAGGATGTGGAAACAGAAGAATCTAGGCAGCTGCGAGGGCGTTAAGTAAAAATGGTAGAAATGATGTTATCATTGACAAAGGAAAGGGAAGAAAACTTGGAGAGCAGGCAGTGATTGTGGGACAAGCCTAGTGCAAACTCAGTTTGAGCACACCAGGTATAAGTACACAGATGTGAGTTTGGGATGGAAATACAAAAATGAAAACATCACCTCTATGTAACAAAAGAAAGATTAGCAGATGCCAACACCACTTTTTCCAGTAACTGTTGGTATTTAGGATCCTGGGTTAGGTTAAGTTGTAGCAGAGTCCACTTTGCCTCTAACTAAGTTAGCTGTTTTGTTTTTATTTTGCCTAGCTGGGCCACATGGAAGGTAGGCTCTAGAAATAGCTTTTTGTAATTACTTAGAAGCTTTGCGCAGTGGCAGTATCGTAGCCAATGAGGTTTATCCGAGGCGCGATTATTGTTAATTGTAATTACTTAGAAAAAAATGGAGGAGAAAGAAAAAGGAAAAAAAAAAGGACAGGAAAAGGGAGGAGGAGTAGGAGAAAGATGAGGTGGAAGAGGAAGAGGGAAGTAGCAACAGCAGCTTACATATAAAGAAATCAAATTCTTTCTCCATCCCAACATTTTTTGGTGCTTTCCCACATCCTCAGGGAAAAAAGAGCTTTGTCCTTTATTAGTCTCTTTGAGATATCTTCATATCATAACTAGATTTTGACATCTAGGTGCAGGAGTCCCAACCTTACATCTTTTCTCAATAGAGAAGCTGATAATGATCATGGATCAGAATGATAGGGATGACGGGACGTGCAAAGCAAAAGTAGCACATATTGTCACTGGCTATCTTTGTGGAGATGACATGGGAACGTGGGATAGAACCTGTAGTGTTGTTAAATTATGGATTAGCACCAATCTCATTCTTGAACTTATGTCAAGTTCTGAACAGGTTCCACTTTTAATTACAGCCTCCCTTAAAAGGCACTCTTTAATTCTTTATTAAGTGAGCAAACTCATGTATTTGATTTGATTTCAACATGTAGATGATGTCTCGTGATCTGTAGGTGAGATCCAGTCTATGTATCAGAATGAAGTATGCAGATGTGCTGAAATATGGCTTAAATGTGTTAGTGGCACAACTGATGATGGCAAAGAGTTAATGGTAATAATCTATCCCAAAAAGTGAAACGTTACATTGGAGAGGGTATGTGCTTTGGTGAGTGCTGTGAAGTGTGTAAACCTGGCGATTCACAGACCTGTGCCCCTGGGGATAAAAATATATGTTTATAAATAATTAAAAATTAAAAATTAAAAAACAACAACAAACAAACAAACAAAAAAGTGAAACATTAAAGGTTATATCATGGGTGACAACATTAGGGATTGCTTCACAAACATGTCATCAGTGCCCTCAAGAGAACATGGTAATATGCTAGGACTTCTCGGTGCCATATGGCAGGCAATATACATGTTCTAGGGCAGAAACATTGTCCAAAGTCATGTAAAAGTCGTAAGAACAATAAACAACAAACATGGCCATTTTGTAGGGATGAATACAAAAGTCTATATTGATTATAAAATTAGAATACAAGGCCCAGAGGTTTTATATTAACAAAAATCTCTTTAGAGTCTGTCCCCAAGACCTCATAAAAATGTGTCTTTCCTGCTTTCCTTAGGTCAGAATATTTATATTCTGAACAAGATTGAATAGGATTGTCTCGTGAAGTTTCAGGCTCTAGAAGCTCAATGAAATTTAGAATGAATTTTGCCACCAGAAAAAGTGCAGTTCATTAGATAGATGACAGACAGCATATGATGGCTAGTAAGTCATTGGCTCTATGTGTTTCTTCTCATTGGCTACTGGGTCATTGGGGCTGATAAAATAATCACTTTGAACAACAGCCAGATTTTATACTTATTGGATATACTTTAAAAAAATCATGCTGTATTATCTTTAATTAAATACAAAGAACTTTCCAATCATTTCACTCACTCTTATCTCTCTCTTCAATAATGGTGAGGTGGATATATTTTCCTTGGGGAAAGGAAATCTATGATTTGTTGATTTCATTCACCAGTAATGAAAATTTTGGAGAGCATTGGTGTCTTTCACATGAAACACATTCAGAGAATAGAATGTCTCTCTGTTGGAGATCATACAAGTTCTTCCCAGGTTAGCACCCCAGTCATCATACACAGGTTCCCAATGTCAAACTTGATGAAACTGGTCATTTTGCCAGTCTCAAAATCAATCTGAATAGGGAATCAGTCACCAGACGAGGGACTCCTTTTGTACCTTTCACAACTTGTATTTAGCCTTCTCAAATGTAATATGATGCACAACAAAGTAACACTTGGCATCATAGTTCAGTGGAAATTTTCTACAGTCTCATCAATCTGATGGCATCCATAAAACCATCATGGTGGGTTATATCAGTTCAGAACTTGCCATCAATCTTAGTAAACTGTTGCACATAGATCTTCTTTACTTCATCTGTCAGGGTATGCTCAAGTCTGTTCTCTAGAAGAATGATGAAGGGGAGACATTCTTTCAATGTAAGGGGACTAGCAGATGGATAAGGAGCAAACACACTGGTTATTTTATCATCATATAGTGCTTTGGAGCTGCTACACACTTCAGATGTTTCTTGGGCCCACAAACCATGGCTGTGCTAGACATGGAAAAAGACACGTGTCATTGTTTTTTGGGAAAAGGACAATTTTAGCTCTCTTACACTTTATTCCCAGGATGAGAAGTTTGACTTAAAATTCTGAACAGCTTACTCTCCAATTGACATTGAGGCTAAAGGTACTATTAAAAAAAATACCCTGGTGATACATATGATATTTATTGCTACTGTTTTAAATTGAACAAAACAGAAATACTAGTGAAATTATTTAAAAGAGAAACTTGTTGAAAATATGGTCCACAGAGTCAAAAGAATAGCTAAAAAGCAATTTGGCCTCAGAGAGGACTATAGCTTGGCTCTTGCCCAAGATCTAGGTAGTACAGATTAATGGACAATCTTTTAAGGGGTCCAATTTTTAGAAGAATCCATTTTACCCATTTTTTTTTCTTCAACCCTGAGTTGCTTAGGTAATAATTCAGATGCCCAGGAAAGAGAGTATGGTGAACTGGTTTATTCACAGCCTGTTGGCTCTTCGGCACCTTTACTGGTGGTCCTTTGAGCCTGCATACAATGGCAGGAAGGCAGTATGTGGGGCTCTGGACACACGCTGCACTTCTTTTAACTACATGAATTTGCCGTTTCATTGATTTCTGATTGTCAGTCAGCTTAAACTTGCCAAATAAAGTCATTATTCAATCAAGATTGTTTTGACTAGTCTTATCACA
This sequence comes from Neogale vison, assembly GCF_020171115.1. Lineage (NCBI taxonomy): Eukaryota > Metazoa > Chordata > Mammalia > Carnivora > Mustelidae > Neogale > Neogale vison. The sequence continues at coordinate 35,154,447 of NC_058093.1, read as the reverse complement.
CACTTAATTTTTTACATATCTGGCTACTGAAAACCTACAGGGATTTAAATCACTGCCAAATAAAATTTAAGTTTACTTGGAAAATTTTTAATCAGTCTGTTAATTGAACATCTATTATATGTAAACCAGGTGTTATATCAAGAAGCATAGTTTTTTTTTTTTAAATTCAGCATATAAACACAGAATGTAAATGCTTTATTCAGGTAATAAGTTGAGCTATTCACAAATAAAAAAAATTAAATATATATGCCTTATAATCCATCATATGCTAGAGCTGAAACTCCATAAATCCTTGCCTTATTAGGCAGTCCCAGCCTCTTCATGGTAACATGTGACCAGATAACTGAGTTCTATTATGTGTCCCACTCTCAAGCCTTTCCAATAAAATCATCCCATGTGATCTTCCAAACATCTTTTCCTCCATTTGATTGGTGGGTTGTATTGACCATGGTGATTATCAGAAGTCACTTATTTTGTATGTGGTATTGCATCCTTCAGCCCGAGTCTGTGAGTGACTGTGGGAAAGATACTTTCTCATTCTCCAAACTATGATTAATTGGATTTTACGAGTGAGGGGGAAAAAATGGTCTTTTAATAAAGAAACTGAAATTATACGATTTAATTATTATAGCACTCACCTTTCTTATAATACAAATGCATACCACATAGGGTGGTTGAGGGGCTTAAATGAAATAAAGCATATACAGAGCTCAATAGAGTTCCCACCATAAACTAAGACCTGCAGTAGAAGTTCATTGTTAGGAGTAGGTAAACTGTATTTAGCTAAGTAGGAAGGGAAAAACTATATTCAATTATTTTCCAAAAGATTGTTAATATTTATTCATTTAAATAAATTTGTATTTGACTAATTTTTTTTTAAAAAATTTTGCATTTAGGATCAGTGCTGAAGTTTTCAATTATCTTTTATAAGTCAAAAAGTTGTGGCATCAAACTGAACAGAAATACTCTTTTTTCCTCAAATATATCCCAGTGTTATATTTCATTTCTAAAAATTAGTGTTTCCAAAAGCTCTTTTAGACCTATCTTATTTTTCCTATATCCATATCTAATGTAAAAAAACTCAGGGGCATCTAGGTGGCTCGGTTGGTTGAGTGACTGATTCCTGGTTTTGGCTTAGGTCATGATCTCAGGGTCCAGGGATCAAGCAGGGTTCCACACTCAGTGGGGAGTCTACTTGAGATTCTCTCTCTTCTCCCCCTCTGCCCCATCCCAAGCTTGCTCACACATACATGCTCTCTCTCTCTAAAATAGGTAATAAATCCTTAAAAAACTCAGATACAGATTAATAATGTAACTATTAAGGGAAAGAGATGTGAAAGTTAAAAATAAGTCATGTTGGCCTTTTGTTCCTTAAACTCGGGCCACGAGTACTGAATTTAAAAAAAAAAAAAAAAAAAAAAAAAAAAAAGATGAGAAAAAATAAACTAAGTTGATACCAAGTCAGAGACTTTAATATTTTCTGGAGCAGCTTGGTAAGAAGAATTACAAGCCAAAATTCTTTGTCAAGTAGTCATTGCAAATTTCAGGCTATTTGCTTATAATCCGAGGAAATATTTAATTGCTTTATTTCTTGCCATCTAATTTTAGAGTGTTGGAGAGAAGGGTGCCTGATCAGAATGTTGGCTTGGGTTGAATGATCCATTTTCCTACATATATAAGAAATTAGACTCCAAAGTGACAGGTACTGTGTGCCAAGGTGGACAGATCCAAATTCTTAATCAAACTTCCATGTCTGTGCAATATAGGTTTAATTTTTATAAAAATAAGATAGACCTTGATGTAATTCTATTTAACATGTAGAAATTGGAATACAACCATGAACCTTGGTGGTTCAATTGCTTGAATTTCCAACTCTTGATTTCAGCTCAGGTCATGATTTCAGGGTAGTGGGATCAAGCCTTGCATGGGGTTCCATGCTCAGCACGGAGTCTGCTTATCCCTCTCTCTCTGTTTCTCCCCTGGCACTCTCTCTCAAGTAAGAAAAAAAAAAAAAAAAGTTAAAAAAACGATCCAATCTTGCTGCAGTCATATGAGTTTGACAGATTGATAATCTCAGGAACCTTGGAAGTAGTCTCATGACATGGACTTAAGTATTTAATTGAAGCAATGTGTGGCCATAAGCCTATTGCAGAGATGGAAAATGAAGCCACTTTAAAAAAAAAAAGGTATTTGTTTTTCTTTGTTAGAAAGAATTCAACACTACCTACTCACTAAGGTAGTCATGGAAATGAAAGGTTGTACTTGCCAACATCCTGTTTAAGTCTCCATGTTGTCTTTCTGCCTATAATTAAAAGAATTATTTCAAAAATACTGAACTCTTCCTGTGTGTTTGCAGTAAGTTGTTGATGCTATGAATCCGGTGACTTTGATGCAAACAGTAAAACCCCCAAATCCTTGTATGCCCCCTAATCCAGATAACAAAACAAAATAAGACTCTTTTTTTTTTTTTAAATCTTTTGGTAAATTCACAGTCTTTTACATGGGGGTAAAATTATAGCCTTAATGTACTTTATGAGGTTCACCTAGAACATGATTTTAAAGTCTCTAAGGATACTGTGTTCTCTGCAAGGTCACAGTGACACGAACAAAGCAGCCTGAATGACTAATGGAGAAATCTTTTGTGCCTCTGTGCAGATTCCTCAATGCAGACTGTTGGATTTGACGTTGGAATTCAAAACAAAATCTGTTTCTGATTAGATATAATTAAAATGTTTGCTTGTGTCAGGTACAAACTGTCACTCCCAACCTCAGCCCAGCTCTGCTTTCTTAGAACTCGTAGAGGCTTAGCTCTTGGGGTTTAGAAAGCTTACAGGAAAAATTTAAGTCATTTGTGTCACAGTTTTCTGGAATACCCAATAAATAAGCAAACAAGCCAGGAAATGAGGAAGTCAATGTGCTAGGAACTCTCTGTTAACCGTTTGATTATGTTCATTCCGAACAAAATGATGTTGAAAAGTTTGTCTTCATTGTGAATACTAATTTGCACTGGGATGGTGGGTGAGTGTCCTGGGTATGCATTCATGCTGCACGAAAGGGGCTGGTTCTCTTAACGTGCGAGGTAAACAAATAGTGGGATCCCCTGATGAAGTGAGCCTTGGATTTTAGGGATGGGTGTGAGTTCATTAACTCCCTTCCTAGCCTGGTCTATCAGCACAGATTTTCACACGGGATTTCAGATCCTTTATATCTTCATAGGATATAGAGATCCAAAATCTGGATCCCCAAGTTTCAGCTTAAAAAATACAAAAATTTATTTTTTGCTTTCTTCTGAAACTATTAAAAATTATTTCACATTTCCATCCTCATACATGTGTGAATGTACAGATGTGGTCAAATCATACATACACTTTTAATGCAATAGTTTAAAAAATACGTTTCTTATCCTGTTCCCTTTTCTTTCTTCTCCACTACCCTCTCCCAGTCCCTCAGAGCCCATCTTCACAGTCTAGTAGGTGGTCTTCCATCTTTCTTCTCATGCTCAGATAATCATTTTAATCATGTTGGAATGTTTATACAGATGCATTATGTATGTGATGTATATTCACATAAATATGCATATAGATAGAAGATTTTTGACCTTTATTTTAAAGAAAATAGAATACATGATATACATATTTTGTATTTTTCTTTTGCCACTCAACATAGTACTTCTTGGAACTCTCCTCAAGTTACACTGTGGGAGAGCAAGAGCAGGGGAGTGGAGAGAGGGATCTTGGCTGGTGGGAATGAGTATATTAGTAACGTTATTAGAATTACCAGGATACAGCAGTGCTATACGGCAGAGGGACTTCCAGTTGGGAGTATTGATTACAATGAACAACCTACTGCTTTCATCCAGATAAGTTGTTTCTGCCACATCTACCGCAACTATTTAGTACACCACAGTGGGCACGTGTCTCTAATTCATTATCTTCAATAGCTGTAAAATAGTCCAGGATATGCGTATGTGTCTCATAACCCACAATTGATCAAATTATTTTCTTATTGAAGGGCATTCACTTCTTGTTTTGTTTCATTTTGTTTTGTTACTTTATTATTTTGGATTCATATGTTCCAAGGTTCTTATACTTTTTAATCTGTCTAAAAACGTTTCAAGATAAAATTTCTTTTTACAAAAGAATATGTATTTTAATTCTATAGCTATTTCAAGAATATTTTTGGAAAAGCTCTAACAGTTCCAAGTTTTCACCAGCAAAGATCTTCTCTCTCTCTCTTTTGTTTCAATTACTGTGATGGATATAAGATTTCGTTTCATTAGGATTTACATTTCCTTGAATTTCATTGAGCTTTAGCATTTTTTTCACTGCCTGTGACATGCTTGTTTGCTTCTTTGCTCTCCAGCATTTACACATGTTTCTATTGTACTATTTATTTTTAATAAAAAATTAGGAGCTTTTGGATATTATAAATTAAGTACTGTGAATCAAAAATGCTTTTTTTCCCCAAAACAAATGTTTATCTCTAGAATTTATTTGGCTCCTTTTTCCATTTACTTATTCATTAATAAACACATATTTATCAAGTACTTAGTATGTGATGTGATAACATCCCGCTTGGAAAATATTTTAAAAAGAATAAAAGGAAAAAAAGAGTAAATAAAAATGGTTTTTATACAGAAGGATTTTAATCATATTAATATAGGTCTGTCTGTTTTTTTTTTAATCCCTTGAATTTCTAGTCTTGATTAAGAAAGTTTCTCCTAGGGGTACCTGGGTGGCTAGTGGGTTATGCCTCTGCCTTTAGCTCAGGTAGTGATCCAGGACTCTGGGATCAAGCCCTACATTGGCCTCTCTGCTCAGCAGGGAACCTACTTACCCCTGGGGGAATATCCAGTTCTCACTGGACATTTCTAAATATAAACTTGTAAAAACAATAACAGGCACAGTTATTTTGATCTGCTTTGTGATTTTAGATAGTGCAATATTGAATAGACTACAAAAATGTGATTTTAGATAATACAATATTGAATAGACTATATAAATTCTCAAAGGCTTAGTTTCTCCATATTTGTAATTGGATACATATAAATAAAAACTTTAACCTGAGGCTCCTGGAGTCAGTTTAGAGAATTTGGATACAAAGTTTTTATTTTTCTAGGGAAGGAAGATTGATAACTTCCAACAAATGTTCTCATATACCCATGGCTCAAAAATATTTTGGAAATACTCTCAGGATATTTGAAACAGTATGTTAGATTGTTGTAACCCTGGGCTTGGTATATCTCCACTACTTTAATGGAGAAAACATCTTTAATCTGTGCTGCTGTCTTCCAGGAGTTAATATTTGTTGGGGGTGTATCATGTTCTGAGAATTCCATGGAACACTCTACATGAGTGTCTTTGTAGTAAGAAAAAGTAGGAGTTAATACCGCCCTCGTTTAATGAATGAAGAATTCAAGGGTCAGAGAATTCATATTACTCTCTATAGCCTTACAGTTTGTATGTTGTGACATCAGAATCTGAGCCCAGGTCTTAGGCCTATTATGCATGCTTAGAATCCTTGTGCTTTAATGCATTTGAAGGGGAAATGCTGCAATGATAATGCTTTCCTGAACTGGAGGGTCTGGACAAAATCGTAAGTAATCACAGATTTTTAAATAATTTACTGAAAAGATAAAATATTGAGATTGGATTCTAGCATCCTTGGGAGACCAAGAAAGCCTAGTTAGTTCAACAAATACTCAATGTCACTGATTCTGCTTTAATCCATTATTCTTCCCTCTGCAAAGTCTTTTCAAAACTACCTCTCAATGAGGCAAAAGTCTCAATTATCCTCTGTTTGCTGTAAGGAAAATCCTAGATGTTAGTGATTCTGCAGGGTGCCATAGGTGGGCACAGAGGTTTCTTCATGGTATTAAAGCAACAAAAGAAGGCATGATTATCTCTGGGAGAAAAGAGATGAAATGAGAATAATCCACATGATCCACAGCTTGGATACTCATAGACAATCCTGTAATGGATAGCATGAGATAGTAAGTGAGTGGAAATACATGCGTTATTATCAGGAGAGGCACCTGGGGTATTATAAATTGATGCAGTAAAATCCTTTTGGAAAGCAATTTGGCAACCTGTCTGAAAAGCTATAAAAACCTTTATACCTTTGACCCAGTAATATCTCTCCTGAGAATTTATCCTGAAGAAATAATTCAAAAAAGGAAGACAACTGTATGCATACAATTATTAATTACAACATTAACTCTACCAGCGAAAAGAAAAAAAAGAAACAACCTAAGGACCCAACAATAGAAAGATAGTAAATTATAGGTCATTAAGACAAAAAATATGAAGTAACTATTATAATTGTAATTATGAATACTGTAACAACGTGGAAAATCTATACAATGGAGTTCCTGAAAATAAAGACGACAAAATGATGAAGATTTTAAAAAGAGATTTCCACAGGATAAAGACCAAGGGAGATGGAAGAAAACAAAAGTAGTCGAATATTATAATAGTGAGAATTGGGGTAAAATCAGTGCCTGAGGGATATATTGTAATAATGCTATTAGTAAACTATTGTAGATAGTCGGAACCTAAGACCCTGTGGTCCTAGGTCTTATGTGGTGATGCTGCTTGCACAGTACTTGTCTAAGATCTGAGACAAAGGACCAATGATTACCTCAATTCATTGTGCTGATACTTTGAAACCTGTCCTCTGTAATTTTGCTATTTTGCATTTATTGGTTATTAGAATAAAGCTATTGAGCCTGACTTTTTCAACTCCATATACATTAAGTATACGTTTAGTTCTTTCTTATTGCATTATTAACTAAATTCCTAACTGGGTCTCTAATTTATTTACCTCCTGTTTCCAAAATGCAATTTGTGGAAGCAGGAATACAAGCAAGTGCACATTCCTTTATTTTGAATTATTCATTGATTACCCAATATGTAGCGGGGTACTCTAACTCTCTCCTACACTTACAGGAGATATTTGTCTTATATTATAATCAAGAAATCTCAAAATCCATATGCTGTCTCTTGAATCTCCTATAAAACTTCCCTTTGTGTAGCCAAAAAGCAGCACCTGCCATCCAAATACTCTTATTTGCACTTTCTCATATCTGTACCCTCACAAACCTAAAAACGTTACACCTAGAAAACCTGCCTATGGGTCAAAAAACAGTTAAAGCTCTTTTCATCCACCAAAAGTCCTTTCCAGAAAATACCCACCCTAACTGACATCTCCTCCTTTGAAATTGCATGCCACTGCTATTTAACATTACTTATATTACTGATCGGTGTTATTACTGCACTCTCAATATTATATACTTTTACTGTTTGTGAGCCTTTCTTTCAACAATTAGATTGTTAGGACTACAAGGAACCAACCCCCTCCCCTCAGTCCTTAAATAAGTGGATGTAAGTAAGCAGTCAATACACAGATATTAATTAAATGATATTGGTAATGTGCTTAAGAAACATTTGTCATTGGTTTTAGAACTTGCTGAGTTCTCGGGGCACCTGGGTGGCTCAGTGGGTTAAAGCCTTTGCCTTCGGCTCAGGTCATGATCCCAGGGTCCTGGGATCGAGCCCCACATCGGGCTCTCTGCTCAGCGGGGAGCCTGCTTCCCCCTCTCTCTGTCTGCCTCTCTGCCTACTTGTGATCTGTCTGTCAAATAAATAAATAAAATCTTTAAAAAAAAAAAAAAAAGAACTTGCTGAGTTCTGAGTTCTACCAAATTTATTTAATACTCCCATTATAACACTTCATCCATGAATGGCCAAGTTGTAATATCATTTTGCACACTATTTCCCTTTAAGAGGTGAGGTTCTTAGACTACGAGGTATAGTGCATGTATTATCCCTTTTTGTATATTCTGAACATGAGCGTAGTCTTTGTCACAGAGAGATTCACTAGTATTTTTGCTGAATGTATGCATCAATTAATCAACTTCATTTCCTAAGGGTCTTACATTTATGTATTGAATTTTTTTTTTTAAAGCATAATACCCTCTTGGAATAGAGTTTACAAATAAAAACTTACTTTACTTTACCAATAAGTAAATAAATATTTAAAAAAGGAAAGGAAGAAAGAAACATTTCTCAAGGGCTCTCTTCGTGCCTAGACAGGTGCTTTAATATACTTTTTTTTAACTTTAATTTTAACAATAATGCCCTTTCTTTGAGTGTTTAATATATGCCAAATACATTTTCAAGAGCTTTCCATGTAGAATTTTATTTAGTTCTAACAGCACTATATAATATATATAGTTATTCTCCATTGCAAGAGAAGTTTAAATTATCGTTCAAAGACTTGTAATTGTAGGATCTGGTATTCCCAGCCAAGGAGTTGGATAGTGTAAGGGCTAGAGAAATTAAGCTTTTCCAGAAGATGACAAATAACAGAGATGATGAAATTTAAAATTGATTTAATTCATTTATAAAGGTGACACCAGACACTTGAGTTGTTCTCTGAAAAGCACATGCTCATATATCTTTTAAAATTTTTCATTTAACTTGTTAATGGTTTTATTGAAGTCAGCACATAAATAAATTTTAGAAAACAATTTGCTATAAAATTCAAAGGGTTGGATTTAGAGGGATGACTCTTATCTTAATGATGTGTTACATCCTAAAAAGGACTAAAATTAAATATATGCAGTCTGTTACTTTTCCAATTCTTAAATATTTAGCATCATTTGATAAAACACCAACCTGTTTATTGAAAACCAGACATTTTTACAGCTCGATTTACTTTGTGCCCAGGGAATGCTATGAATCAGACTATTTATGAAGAATTAATCATAAGATTTATTTGTTCTCTGGAGTGTTGATAAGCAAACTTTTTTTTTTTAATCTAGAAAACAACATTTCTGGACTTCAAGGATATACTGGTTAAACTTCTTTATTTTATTAAAGGTTACAAATAACTAAGCAGATCAAACTGATATTTATTGGAAGTTCCCTGGTCTAGTTGATAAAATGAGACAATTTTCCATCAGAATTTTCATAAACTGAATATATAATTGTGCCCTATGATGTAATATAATTCTAGGTATATCCAAAGCCGTCACAACATTTGCTTTGCCCTTAATGGTTAGACATTTTAGATTAAAAGAAGATAAATATTTTTATTTTAAATTTAATAGATATTGTAAAATAAAATAAATAACCATGGGTTTATTCAATTCTTGTCTGAAATTTGCTAAATGATTCAACTTCTACCCAGTCATGATACCTTGATTAATGCACCCTCTGGGAAGGAGGCTTAGGATTGTTTATAAGAACTCAACTGTTCTGTCTAAAAACATCATTGGAGGATGAAGAAATCTTTTCTCCAAATGAAATGTCATGCATTAAACCAAAGGAGAGTTTTTTGTTCTTTTTTTTTTTCCCCCCTTTCCAGGAAGGTCCTGGACTGCTCTGCAAACAAACCCCAATTAGTCCTTTTTTAATTTAATTTTATTTTTTTAACAAGTAAGTATAGTGACCATAATGCCAGAAAGGAGAATTCATGTTTTCTTACTTCCACCCTACCTCTGGCTTTCATCTTTTGACCTCATAGAGCTGCAGCTAGTGGGAAAGAGAAGAAAAGAGGGATAAACATAGCACACATAGCAGTACCCCTAGAGACAGCACAAGGCAGTATAAATACAGCAGGTTCTGGAGTCAGACAGTCCTGATACTCATATTTTAAATTAATTTTGTTTGGCAAACACTTAATGTGGATCTAGTTGTATTCCAACCACATTCTAAGCTCTTTGTTAATATTGTCCAGTCTTATCTTTATAGTAATTCAAATGAGGGAGGAACTTCCTATACCCATTCTGTAGAAAAAGAAACTGAGTCACAGAGGTTAAACAACATTCCAGGGCTGTGTAGGTGTCTCGGTAGGTTAAGCACCTGCCTGCAGCTCAGGTCATGAATGCAGCAGGGTCCTGGGATTGAGCCCTGAGTCAGGCTCCCTGCTCAGCAGGGAGTCTGCTTCTCCCTCTCCCTCTGCCCCTTCCTCTGCTCATGCTCTCTCTTTCATATAAATAAAATCTTAAAAAAAAAAAAAAAGAAGTAACATGCCAAAATCACAAAGTCAGCAAGTGACAGAGGCTAGATCTAAGTGCTATGAAGGAAGTGTGTGCTCTTCCCCACCATGTATAATGAAGCTGTCTCTCCAAATCTTGGAGATTGGCCTAACCACCTAGTGCCAGACCATCTTGGGCACTTAACGTCTCTAAACTTCAATTTCTTCAGTTGAAAAACTGGAATCATATCCATATTCAGTGACTGCTATGAGTAGTCATATAATATTTTCTGATGGTCCTATTTCTTAGGAATATCTATTCTTAATAGATATTCCTATTTCTTAGGAATGTCTGTTGCACAGACAGACCCAGCAACTTTTCCTTTTCCAGGTAGTGCCACACTCAGTCACATATATATTTGGGAAGGGTAGTCCAATTAACATTATTAAAGTTTTTTTTTTAAAGATTTTATTTATTTATTAGACAGATCACAAGTAGGCAGAGAGGCAGGCAGAGAGAGAGAGGAGGAAGCAGGCTCCCTGTGGAGCAGAGAGCCTGATGTGGGGCTCGATCCCAGGACCCTGGGATCATGACCTGAGCCAAAGGCCGAGGCTTTAACCCACTGAGCCAGATAGGTGTCCCTAAAGTTGCTATTTAATACCATTTTCATACACCACATTATATTCCAAAATATATCTTTATATTTCTTACTTATTTTGTACTTCTTTTATTAGATTGGTAGCTGGATCAGTGTGAGCAAATGTGTCTGACCTATTTTAAATTGTAAACTCAGCATCCACAGAAAGTTTAACATGTGGGAGAAATTCAGTAAGTATAATGTCATAAAAGGACGAGGGAATGGTTTTCTTACTATCTGTAACATTTCCATCAGTAAATGCATCTTCTTTAATAGGTATTCTATTAATGACGCATTTCCTAGGAATAATAGCAATATAAGTGGCCCAAAAGTAAGACATCAAGTGAAATCACAATTTTGCCAAAAGAAGAAAATAAAATATAGGTTCAAAGGCATTTGATAAGTTCTTAAGTTGTCGAGGTACCAAATCACTGTCTTTTTCCTTTGAATTATATGATGTTATGAAATGAGAATCACCAATCAATAAAACAAAAATAAACTAAAAAATAACAATGATAGGGGCACCTGGGTGGCGCAGTTGATTAAGCCTCCAACTCTGGGTTTCAGGATCTCATCAGGCTCTACACTCAGCTGGAAGTCTGTTGGAGATTCTCTCCCTGTTCCCCTCCCCCAACGCATGCTTCATTCTTTCTCTCTCAAATAAATAAATAAATCTTTAAAACAAAATAACAATGATAGTAATAGCAAACAGAAGCCAACATCATAAACCAAGGTATTTTAAATAACATCCTTCCAGCAGTATTGATCCTGTCCAGATAAACATGAGAACTAACTCCCAGAGCCACATGATTTAGATGCTCACTTCACTCTAGAGAGATGAAAGTGAACGAAATTTCCATATGTGATTACCAGGTATTTTAAGTACCTAAACTTCACCTCAGATTGCATTCAGGAGACAAAGGCTTGCTAAGCACAGCCGTAGCTCATAAATATAGTGGGTTCATACAACTCAAATTCAGAACTGAATTGCAATGAAATATTAAAGGCAAAAATATGTGTACCTTATACTTGAATGAAAGATTTTATAGGAGGCAGACTTTTTTCTTAGTTTGGATATTTGCATTTCTATTTATTCATATATTTGGATATAACTGGATGTGCAAACCAGCTCACTAAGCTGGATGTTTGACAATATATTGACTTATCAAGTTAAAAAAAAAAAAGAAAAATAAATGAAACCCTTCTCAAATGAAGAGTGAATCTGCAAAAGGAAACTGAAGTGCTTTTACAAAAATGGATTTGAAGTCAAAACCAAAAGATAAATGTGGTCTAAAATTTTGTGGGCAAGCCTCTCATCTTAAATATTTGAAGTATGCAGGCCTCCAGGCACCTGTTCAAATTTGTACTGATTCTTCCCCAGGCAGCTGCCTCACTTGCCTCTGCCTCAGGCTGGTCCTGAACTTGGTCCAGGATGATTCGTTGATGAGCAAGTCCAGCTGGTCCTAAGTGACAGGTGTCAGTTCCTGATTGTCTTTGTTGGTGTGGGATAATTCTTAAAGAAGGGAGAAAAGGAGCTACCAACACTTGTCCTAAAATCTACCTTTAATGTTTGTGTTTAAAACAAAAGCATACACTAGAAAATTTAAAAGGCCAACATCAGGCTAAAGAATGCCTTTTCAAAAATTCCTTATTTAAATTCAGTTTAATTAACATATACTGTATTATTAGTTTCAGAGATAGAATTCAGTGATTCATCGTTTCCATGAGAGGGAGAGAGGGAGAGAAAGAATGCACTCTGGTGTTCCTTCTTCTATGAGTCCTTAAACCGTCATGGGGTCCACCCTCATTACTTCACCTAACCCTAATCACCTGCCAAAATTCTCACCTCCAAACACCAACACTCTGGAGATTAGGACTTCAGCAAAAGTGGGGAAGGGGGACATTCAATCCGCGACAGATGTTGTAGCTGAATCCTCAGCAGCTAATCTACCATTTCTTCAATGTATATAGCAGCATTTAATTTCATACAAACTTCAGGGAAGAACTTTCATTAGGGGAACCCTAACCAGTGAGGCACCCCCACTGAAGTCAACAAGAGGGAGACATTTTTAATTATCTTGGAGCCTAAAAGGACCCACTGCACTGAGTGACAGCAAATAAACAAAAATACACTTGTTTCTATTCAACAAAGAAATGATACACTCAGAAAGTCAATAGCAACCTGGTAAGTATCATCCAGGATTATGTAGGCCATCTTGCCGTATTTCCAGGTAACCCATTCCTTAACCAAACCCTATTTGTCCAGTGAACAAGGATGCCAGGACACTTGCTGGGAATTTGGGGCATAAATGTTTTCCCTTCTATACAGTGTTTTCAGCAGATATGAGACCTAAAACTGGTACAGCATATCATTTCATGACTGGGGAATCCAGCATAAAGTGAAAGAAGCAATACAGGGCAGAACCAAGCCATATGAGTTAGAACAGAGCAAACAGTAGCTTAATCAAGCCACATCTAGACCATTTCCTACCTGTGAGCTTCTCAGCACCACAGAGCTCAAGTCACTTTGAGTTAGAGCTCTTGAAATTTGCCAGGATCAATTAATTACTACAGTCCAGACCTGCCTGTACATTCAGGTTGATGACTGCTGGTGATCCTATTATAGGCCAGAATCAGTCAAGAATCAGGAAATTAATTTGGCAATGTGCTAGACTTTTATATATTGGGATCCATTCACAGTTTATAAAATCCCTCATATACATTGCTTAACATTTTACCTAGTGTCACAGTATTTAAAGCTCTGTGCTCAACCATGGGAGATGCAAAGATGAATCAGACATGTGACTAGTCCTCAAGGACTTAGTGACCTCGTGGTGAAAAACAACATACAAACTACACAAGAAATTAAAATAGAAGGCAGAATAAAGTGAAAGGCAGGCTCTGCACAGTATTAAAGCCAGAGAAGAAGAGTTATTGCCCCCATTAGATCCTCACAGCATCTCTGTGGGGAGATGGAGCAGATGTTTTTATCCTCATTGTTACAGATTAGAAGATTCTGAAAGGTCCAGTGTAACTGGAGTAATTAGTGACACATTAATTGTGCTCGGAGATTCTGGCTCAAAGCCCAATATTCTTTCCATTCTTCCAGGAAACTTCTTAACAATAACAACAGCATCATGGAAAAAAAAAGGGTATTGTTTATTAAACACTGCATAAAAGGCTGACATACAGGAACCAGACCTATACTGTCAAGGAATAAAATGATAAATGTATAATATAATAAAGATCAATGGAAACAGTGAAAAACCAGAGGCCACCTGTTCCAATTACAGGGAATCAACCACTCAGTTCATTATTAGCCAATATTGTCAGAGCTTTACATTTTTTAAGGGATTCTGAAATCTGAAAATGGATATTTATAAAGTATTTTAACATTTTATCAAGGCCTATCAATTCTTTCTTACATATCCTCCGAACAGCAGTCAGGGTCATCCATTTAAAAATAAAAGTAATCATTCCTCCATCCACCTCACATATTTATTAGTCAGAATTCAGTCACCAAGCCCAGCCATCCTGGGTATCATAAGAATCATTAACTTATTATAAGGGTTAAGTCTTACATAATGTGGGAAAAAGTAGGGATATGAAGGAATCTGAAAGCTGAAGTCAAAATACCTGGGACAGAGCCACTGACCCATTCCCCCATTGCAGTGGGGTGAGTGAAGACCTAAGTCCCAGTGTGTGTGTTTGTGTGTGCATGTGTGTGTGTGTGTAAATGTGCTTGTATGTGCCTTTACACACACTCACGTGTGTATATATATATTTTTTTCAATAAGCACATTTTATATGAAGTCCCAAGTTTATAATTCATCCTATTGCCAATATGTGTACAGTTACTAAAACTGAGAAGTATGTAGGCATACCTATAGCTAATGGATATATCAGTAATAGTGCAAGAATACTTCACCCTGAGTATCAGATGAGTTTCAGAGTCTGGTACACTAGATAAGCAGCATCTCCTATAGAGTTCAGTCTCTACACAGCTCATTTCTAGGTAAAGATACTACGTGTTTTACACTTAAAAACAAGTGACCAAATCACCCATTATTTCCCCAGGCATCATTACAGAGAGCATTCCTTATACCATTAATTTCCAACTAGGGAATTCGTATCCAACAGTTAATACATCAAAGTTGCCCAGTGAACCAAAGCACCTTGACAATGCCTAAGCTTTTCCACTTATCTGGTATCCAAAGTTCTCTTGTTCACAAACTAGAGATTCACACCCTCTAACTGCAGGTGTTCAGGCTTCGTAGGTGATTTGGTCTCATGAGTTTTTGTACATTTTATTTCCTGATATTAGGAGAGATGAGAAATCCCACTCAACCCTCTCATGAGATCCCTAGAATATGATACTATTAAAGATCTGAAATATCACCAGGGCAGCCTCTGGAACAGGCTGATTAGATGGAGCACCACACTCTTCAAAGGGGATCTTAGGGAATTCCACTTTGCCTGCAACTTTCTCACACCACCAGATACAAAACATGTGCCTAATAAACATGCGCTGAGTAAACGGTTGAATAGAATGAACGAGAAAGAAATATATGCTAATGTGGACATGGAGCTCTCTAGAATTTGGGGCTTTACTTTCTGGTATGGCTAAGCAACAACAGAATTTAACACTAACACATTTTCCATTTTTAAACAGACATGCAGTGCTCCTTCAGAAAGAAGAGTTTGATCTCTAACAGTGACCATGTGAGAGCACCAAGTATCTAGAAGGCACGGGGACCCATTAGCCACTCTGTCCATACAAATGGCATCCATGGGGTCAAGCAGCCCTCTCCTAATTCTTTACATACTAGACACTTGATCAGAGACATTAAATGCTCTTTAAGCAGCCTGGCCCCTGTCAAGCCCAGCGACTCTGGGCTGGATCTGCTTTCGACTGCTGAGTTTTTATGCACACTGTACTGGACACTGCCTACATCTGGTGTTCTGTTCACTGAGTCAAAGATAAGACACACCATAAGGTAACAGAGCAAACTTTGTCATATCTCTCCACAGAGAAACTTAAGAAAGAAGAACAAAGTTTGCACCTCTCAGATGGGTAAGAAGTTGCAAATTAAATTCTCATCTTGTCCCTATCACCACTACAAATAGAAAACCTATCCAAGCGCTCTAATGTCTTTGGACATCACATTACATGCATGTCAAATTTTATAACTGATTATAACTCATTTCAAAACAACTCAGGAATTTTTCTACAACTAAATAATTGATACTGTACACTGTGAATGCCAAGTGGAAAGACAAAAAGAATGACAATCTTACAGAGTATGTGGGTAGCAGAGCAAAACCTGTTTATGCCTGTCAAGTATAACTGCTTCAGTTTTTTCTTTTCGACACATTTGAAATTAAGTCAACATAAGAACATGCTGGGAAAATCTGTCTCCCGGGATTACTGAAGTATAAGTAAAATATAACACAGGAGATTTGGATTTTTTTTTAAATTTCCTTTCAGTGTAACAGTATTCATTGTTTTTGCACCACACCCAGTGTTCCATGCAATCCGTGCCCTCTCTAATACCCACCACCTGGTTCCCCCAACCTCCCACCTCCCGCCCCTTCAAAAACCTCAGATTGGTTTTTTTTTAGCAGATCTTGTAAAACTGTCTGTCCATACTTATCTCCATAAGGATGACGGAATGAGCATGGTTTTAAAATCTCATTGAGGTAGATTAAGCATTTCCTATCTCTTCATCAGTTTTCCCTTCCAAATTATACTTCTTTACACATCTGAAAGTACAGTTATTACACTTCCGATGATTTTACAGTGTTCTCTTATCTAACATACTAACAAGTTCTACTGTGTTTGTTTTCCGTGTCTTCATAATTTCTTCTAAATCACTAGGCTCCTCAATTTTGTCCCTTAGTGGAATTACCAGTTTTTAGATCTGTATATTGTTTTTACTTGTTTGATTTTCTCCCACTTTTGTATTTCCTCCTCTCCCTCCCTCTTCACCTCCTTTTCTTTCCCTCTTTTCTGAACTTCATCATACCTCTTTCTCATTGTCTATAAGTTTCTGCGTGATTGACTCTTGTCTGTTTCTTTTAACCACCATCTCTCCATTTTTTTCTAACATGAAAATGAAAAAAATGGGGAGACGGTGGTTAAAGAAACAGACAATTAGTCTCCAGAATTGAATTAATAAATGTCCAATTTAGAACATTTATGTTTGCTATTTGTTTGGCCTAGAATGCTCCTTTCCAAATCTTCTTTTGCATCAATTCTATCACATATGGTTATGCACTGCGTACAGCACAACTTCAGGGACAGCCCTAAATTAGACTGTGCTGTGACTGGTTTTCCTGGAGTTTTAGAACATAGCAGGCTGTTTTTCCATGCCAGGGAACTTGGTGTCTATATTATATTGTCAAAGAGGTCTTTTCTCTCAACCATATCTAAAACCCTTCTATCCATCCTGTCCTATCCATTAACTCTTTAATTCATCATTTTATTGGTTTCTTTGTAATAGTTACTAGAATAAACAATCGTCCCATTAGTTGATTTGTTATATGTTCATCATATCTCTTCTCAAAGGCCCTGTGACTTTTTCCACCTTGTTCTAAGCTGTATTTTGTAATTTCTGTATTATTCTAAATTATGCCTCATTCATACCGGGCCCTTTATAAATAAGTATTGAATAAATAAAAACACAAATGAGTAAATTGGTGAACATATTTTCCCTGAACATATTTATTTTTCTTTCTCATTGTCAGGGTCCCCATTACAATTAGGTAGAATAAAAAACAGCCTCAAAATAATGTTCTCACCATCCAGCTGCTGTAATATATTTCCTCAGTCCAATGAATCTTTCTCTTCTTTGAAGACATGTGATTAAAATTTAATCGTGCCTGTGAAATATAGCTTATTAGTTAATAGCGATTTAACATTTTTGTTGATGCACATAATACGTTTAATGATGTCAAGATACAAATAGGGCTTGTTTGAAGTTAGTGTAGGATAGTGGATGGGAGAGAAAGCAGAAGAGAGTTCAATGAAGAGAAGGGACAAACCCACAGAGATTTTTCCATCGGGTTTATACTTCTAACCAAATCCTGAATGTTCACTGTTTAATAGGTGCTAAGACTGAAGCTGACATTTGTGATGTCCTAAACTATATTCCTTCTGTCTACTTTATTTCAGCACAGTGGTGGTGGATAGTTCCCTATACTTTATAGCTTTCTGTTAAGGCAGTCTCTCTTTTGCTTTCTGCCTTGAAGGGCCATTCAGCCAAACACAGCATAACCTAGAACTGAAGGACTAGAGAGAGGAATTAATGCCCCTGGGAACAACTTCAACTGTAGACATAGAGGATTTTGTAGCAAAATGTTTTAGACTATCTCCATCTTTGTTCCACACTAGTTCCACACTTGTGAAGCTGTTTCTACATTACTACCCAAAAGGTCAACTGAAGGTTTGAGCTGCAGTTACCCAGAAACCACTGATACACTGGATATTGGGCTCTTTATATTCCTGGTTTCACCTTCCACACCTTCTTACCAGTGCCTTTTGGAATCTCTTCCCAAGTCCATGACCTAGATGTGATTATTTGCTTTAGTACCTATTTCTGGGGGAAACTCAAAAGGTAAGGACTCTAATTTTGTCTCCTTTTGTTTCATTTGTACCCATCCATCCTCTTCACAACAACCTCTGTCCCAGTTCTGTATTGTTCAATAATAAATTCAGAATTTTTTAAGTAAAAAAATACATAAAATAAACACATTGTCAAAATAAGGCTGTTTAAAAGATATACATTCCAAATTTGAGCATTATTATTTAAGCAATTTTATTTCTTTTGGGTAAGCCTACCTCAGCTTACACACAAACAAATTATATTTATCTCCAAATTTACAAATGAGATACTGAATAAAATTCTAGAAGCTAACAAACTAAATAAAGTAAGACACAAAAAGATTCGAGTTTATATACAGACCTAGGATTTACTACTTTTAGAAATGAGGAAATTATTCTTCATCTTTCTAGCTTTATTTCCTCTTTTATAAATTGGTGAGTAGGACATCCATCTTATAGGTTAATGTTAAGGATTAGCTTTAAAGCACACCTCCTTACACTAGTCTTCCATGTTTTAATTAAGAGAAGAAAAAATGTATATATATATAAAAGTACAGTTGATTCCAGAACAATTCCAGAACAATTGAATGGATCCACTTATGCAGAGTTTGATTTTTTTGATACATAGAGTGCAGTACTGTGAATGAAATTTACTTCTCTTCTGGGCATTATGTTAAAATCAGAGAGAGAAAGACAAATACCATAGGATTTAACTCATATGCGCAATCTGAAAAACAAAAAGGATGAATAAATAAATAAAGTAAGAATTTTTTAATGATTTTCTTAATATTTTCTTTATTTCTTTATTATAAGAATACAATTTATAATATATATGATGTACAAAATATGTGATAATCAGCTACTTACCTCATTGAGTTGGTTTATGATCAATGGCAAGCTATGGGTAGTTAACTTTTAAGGAAGTTTAGAGTTAAGCACATGGAATAGAGACACCAGAAATAAACCATGATTGTATAGTCAAATTATTTTATGACAAAAGAGGTAAGAATATTCAACAGGTAATGATAGTCTGTTCAAAAAATGGTGATGGGAAGACAGGACAGCTACATGCAAAATAATGAAACTGGATCACTTTCTTACGTCATACACAACAATAAATTCAAGTGGATTAAAGACCTAAATGTAAGATCTAGAATCATAAAAGCCCTAGAAGAGAGCACAGGCCATAATTTCTCTGACATTAGCCATAACAACCTTTTTCTAGATAGGTCTTCTAAGGCAAAGAAACAAAAGCATACAAACTACTGGAATTACATCAAAATAAAAAGCTTCTGCAGAGCAAAAGAACCAGTCATCAAAACTAAAAGACAACCTACTGAATGTGAAAAGATATATGCAAATGACATATCTGATAAAGGGTTAGTATCCAAAATATACAAAGAGCTTATATAACTCAACACCAAAAATCTGATTTAAAAATCAACAGGGTGTTGCCTGAGTGGCTCAGTCCACTAAGAGTCTCAGGTCATAATCCCAGAGTTCTGGGATTGAGTCCCATATCAGGCTCCCTGCTGAGTGGGAAGTCTGTTTCCTCCCTCTACCTCTGCCTGCTGCTTTGCCTACTTGTGTTCTCTCTTTATCTGTCTCAAATAAATAAATAAATAAATAAATAAAATCTTTTAAAAAATTGGACAGAGGAACTGAATAGACATTTTCCCAAAAAAGACATACAGATGGTCAACAAACATATGAAATGATTCTCAACATCACTCATCATCAAGGAAATGCAAATCAAAACCACAAAGAGATATCAGCTCATGCCTGTTGGAATGGCTAAAATTGAGAAGACAAGAAACAACAAGTATTGTCAAGGATGTGGAGAAAGAGGAACTGTTGGTGGGAATGAAAATAGACATTCACTGTGAAAAACAGTAAGGCGTTTCCTTAAAAAATTGAAAATTGAACTATTTGTATAATTCCACCATTGGGTATTTACCCAAGGTAAATGAAAAAACTAACATGAAAAGATATATGCACCCTTATGTTTACTGCACTATTAGTTACAATAACCAAGACATGGAAGCATGTTGAGTGTCCATAAATGCATGAATGAATAAAGAAAATGTCACACACACACACACACACACACACACACACACACACACACAAACACAGTAACATTACACAGCTATAAAAAAAGGATGACATCATTCCATTTGAGACAACATGGATGGACTGTGAGGGTTTTATGTTAAGTGAAATCAGTCAAACTGAGAAAGACAAATACCATATTATTTCACTCATAAGTGGAATGTAAAAAATGAGTAAATAAAGAAAAAGCAGGATCAGAACTATAAATATAGAAAACAAACTGATGGTCGTCAGAGGAGAAGGGGGTTGGGTTTGGGCAATATAGGTGAAGAGGAGAAGGAGATATAGGCTTCGAATAGTGGAATCAGTAAGACAAGAGAATAAAAGGCTGAGCATGAAGAAAACAATCTATGATATTGTGATAGCAGTGTAAGAGAAGAGATGGTAGCTGCAGTTGTGGTGAACATAGCATAAAGTACAAGCTTGTCAAATCACTACTTTGTACACCTGAAACTAATGTAAGATTTCGTGTCAACTATACTGAAAAATAAAAAAATTTATAAAAGCTGTACACAGGTTTCCACTGTATGGGGACTGGAGCTGCTAACCCCCACCATTGTTTGAGAGTCAACAGTACAGCTAAATATACCAACATGGGAAAAATCTCCAAAATATAGATATGAATAACACAAACTGATTTATGTTTAAAACAAACCTATAATTCCTTAAAACTATGTATATCCCAAAAAATCTTGATCAAAAAAAAAATCTCAATTCACAAAAAAATCTCAGGTGGGTATGTGATTCTTAGATAGAACACTGAAAGTGTAGTTAAGAGGGTTCACTTTTTATTCTATATTCTTCCCCAAATTTTGTATTTTATGGTACTAAGAGCATCTATTCATGTATTCCTCATATAAATATTCTCCAACCCTTTCTATGCATAGAACTCATCTTATGTGAAATTTACCAGTCTAGACTGGAAACTCTGCTCAAAAAAGTTTTATTTTACTGTGAGAATCAAGAAGAGGAAGGAGAAGAAGAAAAAGAAGGAGAAGAAGGAGAAGAAGAAGAAGAAGGAGGAGGAGGAGGAGGAGGAGGAGGAGGAGGAGAAGGAGGAGGAAAAGAGGAAGAAGAAGAATAATTTGTTTGTCTCTTAGCTATCACAGAGATAATGTGGACAGTGTGATGCCTTGGCCATACTAACCATTCAATAAATCATAACTGATTACATTAATTATTAAATAAATAAGTGGTTGATCAAGTAGAGATAGGAAAGCTCCAATCTCTGTAAGATGGTCCTATCATCCCTACAGCTTCCAAAAGCATGAAATCCAGTATAAACTAAAAGCTGCGGGTAAGTGGCTTGAATGAGGTGCCTAGAACCTCACTTCTGCCTTCTATTTAGTGTCTGACAGTACTTTTCTAGGATTGTTGCTATGGCAGGAGATGGAGGTGGTGTGGTATGTATTCCCAAGAGATAAGTTGGTTTTCCAGAAACATCTTAAAGAAAAGTTAAATGTCAATATCATTTTCATCAATATGCTCATGAAAACATTTGGAATAAAAAATCTATTTTAGGTTTATGAAATGCCTTGAAATATGTATTACTCCAAGGTGATGGTGGTGATTGGAAACTGCTCAGACAAGCACCCCTCCACACACACACACTTAGTCTGATAAGACTTGGCTTTTTAAATCGAAGTGTTCAGATTCCTGGCTCAGTGTTAGATTAACAGTGCTGTTTGTCTATCATTATTTCTCTTTTCCTTTTAACATACTTAATCTCCAGTCTCTGGGAAAGAGAAATAGCAAATTTTAGTGTACATTGACATCAAAGCTGGTAATTCTTTTCAGAAACTCCTGAGAAAAATCTATCATCAGATACCATTCTGGAATCATCTATCTTTTGACTAAAACTCTCAGAATTATGAAATAGTGATTTATAGAGTCAAGATTTGAATTGAGGTTATCTGACTGCAGAGCCAGTGAATATCAATATCAATAAATATTATTCAAATCAGATAAAGTTTAAAATATTCAGTGAGAATCTGTTCCAATCAAATCTCTGTTCCAGAAGTAACTAGTCATGGTATATCTTTGCTGTACAATGGACAGTGTGGATAAAACATTTTTATTACTGGTGTATGTCTCTCTCAGCAGAGCAGTTGCTTCCAGTGTGGACAGAAGTCTTTGACTCACTATAAACTTTTAATTACTGATCTGTAACAAAATATAGAAATTGAGTATCAGTGTTTACAAAACTTAATAGAAAATTGCTAACTTTAGACATCTGGGTGGCTCAGTCAGTTAAGCATCTGCCTGTGGGCATTAGGCTGCATTAGGCTGCATTAGGCTCCCTGCTCGGGGAGGGGGGGTAAATAAAATCTTTTAAAAATAAAATTCATAATGTTGAAATAACTAAGCACATATTCAGTGTATTTTACAAAAGTATCAGTCTACAAAAGATTGTAGGGAAAAATATTCCACTGGTTACAGTTTGAGAAATAAAACACTTGGTTATAACCCATGGACAATGATATTACAGTGTAGGAAGTAAATAAATACCCATGGAAAGAATAAATAATGAGCCATATTTCTTTTTTTCAGCTTTATTAAAGTATGATAGACAAATAAAAACATATGGCTATGTGTGTGTGTTTGTGTTTGTGTGGTGACAGTACTTGAGGTCGACTCTCTTAACAAATTTAAAGTTACCATACGTTGCAATTAATTATATTCATCCTGATGTATCTCAGATTTCCAGAAATTATCCTTCTTATAACTGAAAGTTTGTATACTTTAATACAAAACTGAATAAAACTGAAAGTTTGTGTACTTATTCACCACCTCCCCCACCTCTAGTAACCACCATTATACTCTCTGTTACCCTGAGTTTGAGTTTTTCTTTCAGATTCCACATGTAACTGAGATCAGGTGGTATTTACCTCTCGGTGTCTGACTTATTTTATTTAGCATAATGCCCTCTGAGTTCACCCATGTGGTCTCAAAAATCAGGATTAATTTTTTTTAAGGCAAGTAATATTCCATTGCATACATATAGCACTTTTTCTTTATTCATCTGTTGACTGACACTTAGCTTGCTTCTATATCTTGGGTATTGTGAATACTGTGGCAATGAACATACGAGTACAGATAGCTCTTTGAGATCCTGTTTCCATTTTGTTTGGATATATACCTACAAGTGAGATTGCTAGATCACATGGTAGTTTTATTTTTAGTTTTTTTGAGGAAAGTTCAAGAAGTTTTCCATAATGCCTGTACCAATCTATTCACCAACGGTGTTCAGAGGTTTCTTTTTCTTCACATCCTTACCAACACTTATTATCTCTTTGTTGGTTTGATGACAGTCATTTCAACAGGTGAGAAGTGATATTTCATTGTGGTTTTGATTTGCATTTCCCTGATGATCAGTGATGTGGAGCATCTTTTCTTAGATCTATAGAACCACAAACAATCCCAAATAGCTTGTAATTTGCATATTCTTTTAAACTGCTTTTTTAGTAATTCACATTTTTATTATATTTTTTGTGGTTTTACTTGGCAATAAATTTAGAATTTTAATAACAAAACAAACTAATATTTCTTTAGGTAGTTTCAAAATTACTGTACTAGGGGCACCTGGGTGGCTCTGTGGGTTAAAGCCTCTGCCTTCGGCTCAGGTCATGATCCCGGGGTCCTGGGATCGAGTCCCACATTGGACTCTCTGCTCAGTGGGGAGACTGCTTCCTCCTCTCTCTCTGCCTGCCTCTTTGCCTACTTTTGATCTCTGTCTGTCAAATAAATAAATAAAATCTTAAAAAAAAATTACTGTCCTAGAATATTGGCTGATTGAATCAATGTTTTAGGTGTCATGAGACTACATAAGGTTTCTAAGACAACACATTTAGCAAAAATGAGAACAATAAAATGCTCAAAAGAGACAAAATGTTTTTATTATTTTGGGATATGTTATATTATGATCAATAGGCTGAAGTAATACAGTATCCAATAAACATCAGATATTAAGAAATATAAGTTTGTAGAAACTAACCAATGGACATAATTATACTTTTCTAACACCCACTCACATCTATTATTTACAAACTCATTTCTTTCATCAACATTTTCATATTCAGTTTAAAAGTACATAAAAATTAATTTTCTAAAATTCCATTATAATTGCATTAGCTTGCTTATTTGTATTTAAAAGTTAACTGATTCATGTTTCTATCTGTTACATATTTATTAAAGCAAACAAATTTTCCTGAAAGTTAGTGCATGTATAGCAGAATACTGTGACAATCATATGTTCCATTTTCAATGTTTTTTTTTAATTTCTTATGTGCCTGAGCATTGTCTTTTTTTTATTTTAATGGACTGTGTCTTACATATAGTGATTTATTGGTAAATATTTAATGAAGATTTGTTGACTGACTGAATGGATAAACCAATAAATGAACTGTTATTTTTCACAGAATGTTAGTGAACTTTACATTCAGATAGTAGGAGAATCACATTTTGACTTGTAGGAGTTAAAGAGACATTTAAGACATACTTTCCTGAGAACTTTCATTATTCCATTCTACTATGTTATTAAGGTATTTTACAGAAATATGAAATTTAATGAGGATAACAAATTTGAAAATCTCAACAAAACCCCAAATTACATTTTTACCAGTAGCTTAGAAAAATTGTGTATTAATCTGAAAATGTGAATAATCATTGATGTGATTATGAGAACAGATTATGAGAACATACTGAAGGAATCAGTATGTTTCAATATTGTAGAACATTATTAAATCTATCATTAAAAGGAATTCAGCCTCTACTTAATAAGGATGACAATTGATCTGTTAATTATCATTCCTGTTTAGCTGTATTAATTTTGATTAGTTTGGAATGCACAGGTATGGGAATCTTCTGTCAATTAAAGCTTTGATTTGTTAACAATGAAAATAATGGCTAGGGATGCCTGGGCGGCTCAGTCGTTAAGTGTCTGCCTTCAGCTCAGATTATGATCACAAGGTCCTGCGATGGAGTTCTACATGGGGCTCCCTGCTCAGTGGGGAGTCTGTTTCCACCTCTCCCATTACCCCTGCTTGTGTTCCTTCTCTCACTGTCTCTCTGTGTCAACTAAATAAATAAATGGGAAAAAAAACGGCTAATCTAGAGACAGGATGACTATAGTACTGACATGTGTAAATTTGTTACCTCACTTTGAAAATCTGAATACTGTTTCTCATTAATGAACAAATATCTAGATCAATAATACCTTAGATGAGTAATGTGTTTTACCTTTTTGACGCTCACAACCTGATAGTGAAACGTGTAACTTTCTAAAATATACACAGTTATTCCAATCATTAAGTTTGTTTTTGTTTTTGTTTTTGAATAGTTATGGGCTTAGCCTTTTTCTATACAACAGAGACATAGAAAATCTTATAACACAATGTCTCTAATAACTTATGGGAGAAATTTCTCATAAAATATTTAGATATTTATTTTCAACATATGTAATACTGGTTTTGGCTTTACATGCATTAAATACATTTAATACATTACATGTATTAAAGTCTATTGAGGAAAGAATCTAGTGCATCATGGGAGAATCTACAGATTAAATTGTGTCCCCCACTCCCAAATTCATATGTTGACGCTCTAACCCTCCATTATGAATATATTTGGATGTAAGTCCTTTAAGGAGGTAAATACAATTAAATGAGAGATGAGATTAAGGACCTTAATCCAATAGGGTTTGTTCCCTCATTAAGAAGAGAGAGATACTAGGAATGCATGTACACAGAGAAGAGGTCATATGAGGACACAACAAGAAGGCAGCCATCTACGACCCAAGGAGAGAGGCCTCAGGAGAAACCAAACTAGACAACACCCTGATTTTGGATTTCCAGCCTCCAGAACTGTGAGAAAATAATTTTATATTATTTAAGCCTCACAGTCTGTGGTATTCTGTTATGGCAGTCCTAGGAGACCAACATAATCTTGTAACAGAGATAGGACTTTGATAGAGTCTTGGAGTTTGGTAGGCTAGATACGCAGGGTGAGACCTTCTTCATTGCAGAAATCATGGCCATCCATTATTTCTTACATTAGGAAATGATAGCCTCCTTCACTGAGGAGCTCAGCCAGAAATCTAGGATTTGTCCCCATGTCCTCCATTTTTCTTACTCTGGCATGAAATCTATCTTTTAAATACCTTTAGAATTATTTTACTTCTCCCCATTCTCACCATCACAGATCAGTTCACAGTGCTGTGTCCTCCAGCCTAGGCCACTGCCTTCATTCTGACTCTCTCCTATCCATTTTGCACTCTGTCTCCTGAGGGAACCTTTCTTAAAAGTAAGTGGGGTCCCTGTGTGTAACCTATCTAAAATAAAATTTAAAATCTTCAGTTTTCCTGATGAAGATCTGATCCTCACTTTTCTCTTAAATATGCATCTTTACCAGCCTTACCCTTGTCCATTTCGACAATAATGAGATTTTTCTGTTCTGTGGAGATACCACAAACTATCCCCTTCAGATCCATAAACTAGTTGTTCTCTCTGCCCTTCTAAAGTTCTCATGAATGTCCTTTCACTTATATGTCTGTCATACATCCCTTTTCTGTTGAACCACAAGATCCCTGACCTGCCCCTAGTTTCTTACCCAGAACAAACTGAGCTTCCACTCTTGATCTCATTTCTCTTCCTTAGCACTTATTGCATGCAAAAAATTAACTTTAAGGTGACATTCCCTACCCCACTGAAAATTTCAAAGAGTGTACAACTACTCTGTATGCTCACAGCTTCACACTCCTGGTTATCTGGTAAAGTACATAACACAATATATATTAATTAAGTAAATTAACTTTAAAAAGAAAAAAATGGATTTCGTTCCTAAAGAATTACAGAGTGAGTTCTAATAATTTAATTCTACTCAAAAGAATAATACATCAATTCATGTAAACTATAACATTGGGAAAAAGTTTAGATACAGATACAGATATGGACACAGATATAGATAGATACAGATACAGATATAGATACAGATACAGATAGAGCTATGGATACAGACATAGATATGGATATAGATAGATACAGATACAGATAGGGACACAGCTATAGATGGGGATTTGGATACAGACACGGATATGGATACAGATATGGATATAGATAGATATAGATACAAATAAGGATACAGATACAAACACAAATACGGACTCTCATGACCGTGACTGCTCCTGCCTGAAGTCTGATTTTGACATATGACCACGGGGACTCCTGATTTCCTGCAAAGACATCTGGTACAGAGTCATGTTCATTGTGTTAGCCTGTCACTGTTCTTCCCACATCACCAAAAAAAAAAAAAATTTTTTTTAAGATTTTATTTGACAGAGAAATCATAAGCAGAGAGAGAGGAGGAAGCAGGCTCCCCGCTGAGCAGAAAGCTCAATGTGGGGCTTGATCCCAGGACCCTGAGATCATGACCTGAGCCGAAGGCAGAGGCTTTAACCCACTGAGCCACCCAGGCGCCCCTGATGCTACCTCTATTCTGTCTACTTCTACTTTTTAGGTGTTAACCAGTTTAACCAGTTTTAATTCAGTTTACTGATTTCTACTCTTGGTGTTAAAAGTGGGTTCTGATTTCCAGATCCAGCTTAAAAGCATGCTTTAAAAAAAGTATTCAATTTATCATTCTCATATTCTGACTTCCTTTTTCTCCTCTGTGTTTCTCATCCTCCCTTCACTTGGCCTCATTTTATTTCCACTTTACTTCTATACTCTATCTCTACTGAATCATGATACATGAAAAGGTAAAAATCATGTTTCATGAGATGAAAAGAAATATAAGACCCATTTTTCAGGGTATCATGACATATCAAAGGAAGTTCTAATTTATCATCTTCTCTATCATCATTTCAATCAATCAACGGTAGATACATGGGGAGTCAGGAAGCATAACTTTCTCACTAGCAACCTGGAATTCATCAACTGAAAAATATATGAATTGTGATATATTGGGTGGGTTTGGGTGACTTTTTAAAAAATTTCTTATAAACATATAATGTATTTTTATCACCATGGGTACAGGTCTGTGAACTGCCAGGTTTACACACTTCACAGCACTCACCTTAGCACATACCCTCCCCAATGTCCACAACCCCACCCCCCCTCCCAAACCCCCTCGCCCCAGCAGCCCTCAGTTTGTTTTGTGAGATTAAGAGTCACTTATGGTTTGTCTCCCTCCCAATCTCATCTTGTTTCATTTATTCTTCTCCTACCCCCTTAACCCCCCCATGTTATATCTCCACTTCCTCATATCAGGGAGATTATACGATAGTTATCTTTCTCCGATTGACTTATTTCACTAAGCATGATACTCTCTAGTTCCATCCACGTTGTCGCAAATGGCAAGATTTCATTTCTTTTGATGGCTGCATAGTATTCCATTGTGTATATATACCACTTCTTTATCCATTCATCTGTGGATGGACATCTAGGTTCTTTCCATAGTTTGGCTATTGTAGACATTGCTGCTATAAACATTCTGGTGCATGTGCCCCTTCGGATCACTACGTTTACCCAGTAATGCAATTGCTGGATCATAGGGTAGTTCTATTTTCAAGATTTTGAGGAACCTCCAAGCTGTTTTCCAGAGTGGTTGCACCAGCTTGCATTCCCACAAACAGTGTGGGAGGGTTCCCCTTTCTCCACACCCTCACCAGCATCTGTCATTTCCTGACTTGTTAATTTTAGCCATTCTGACTGGTGTGAGGTGATATCTCATTGTGGTTTTGATTTGTATTTCCCTGATGCCAAGTGATGTGCAGCACTTTTTCATGTGTCTGTTGGCCATCTGGATGTCTTCTTTGCAGAAATGTCTGCTCATGTCTTCTTCCCATTTCTTGATTGGATTATTTGTTCTTTGGGTGTTGAGTTTGCTAAATTCTTTATAGATTTTGGACACTAGCCCTTTATCTGATATGTTGTTTGCAAATATCTTCTCCCATTCTGTCAGTTGTCTTTTGGTTTTGTTGACTGTTTCCTTTGCTGTGCAAAAGCTTTTGATCTTGACGAAATCCCAATAGTTCATTTTTGTCCTTACTTCCCTTGCCTTTGTTGATGTTCCTAGGAAGATGTTGCTACGGCTGAGGTTGAAGAGGTTGCTGCCTGTGTTCTCCTCAAAGATTTTGATGGATTCCTTTCTCACATTGAGGTCCTTCATCCATTTTGAGTCTATTTTCATGTGTGGTGTAAGGAAATGATCCAATTTCATTTTTCTGCATGTGGCTGTCCAATTTTCCCAACACCATTTATTGAAGAGGCTGTCTTTTTTCCATTGGACATTCTTTCTTGCTTGTCGAAGATTAGTTGACCATAGAGTTGAGGGTCTATTTCTAGGCTTTCTATTCTGTTCCATTGATCTATGTGTCTGTTTTTGTGCCAATACCATGCTGTCTTGATGATGAAAGCTTTGTAATAGAGCTTGAAGTCCAGAATTGTGATGCCAACAACTTTGGCTTTCTTTTTCAATATTCCTTTGGCTATTCGAGGTCTTTTCTGGTTCCATATATATTTTAGGATTATTTGTTCCATTTCTTTGAAAAAGATGGATGGTACTTTGATAGGAATTGCATTAAATGTGTAAATTGCTTTAGGTAGCATAGACATTTTCATAATATTTATTCTTCCAATCCAGGAGCATGGAACATTTTTCCATTTCTCTGTGTCTTCCTCAATTTCTTTCATGAGTACTTTATAGTCTTCTGAGTATAGATTCTTAGCCTCTTTGGTTAGGTTTATTCCTGGATATCTTATAGTTTTGGGTGCAGTTGTAATTGGGATTGACTCCTTGATTTCTCTTTCTTCTGTCTTGTTGGTGTAGAGAAATGCAACTGATTTCTGTGCATTGATTTTATATCTTGACACTTTACTGAATTCCTGTATAAGTTCTAGCAGTTTTGGAGTGGAGTGGAGTCTTCTGGGTTTTCCACATATAGTATCATATAATCTATGAAGAGTGATAGTTTGACTTCTTCTTTGCTGATTTGGATGCCTTTAATTTTTTTGTTGTTGTTGTCTGATTGCTGATGCTAGGTCTTCTAGTACTATGTTGAATAGCAGTGGTGATAATGGACATCCCTGCCGTGTTCCTGACCTTAGCAGGAAAGCTTTCAGTTTTTCTCCATTGAGAATGATTTGTGGTGGGTTTTTCATAGATGGCTTTGATAATATTGAGGTATGTGCCCTCTATCCCTACACTTTGAAGAGTTTTGATCAAGAAGGGATGCTATACTTTGTCAAATGCTTTTTCAGCATCTATTGAGAGTATCATATGGTTCTTGTTTTTTCTTTTATTAATGTGTTGTATTACATTGATTGATTTGTGGATGTTGAACCAACCTTGCAGCCCTGGAATAAATCCCACTTGGTCGTGGTGAATCCTTTTAATGTACTGTTGAATCCTATTGACTAGTATTTTGGTGAGAATTTTTGCATCTGTGTTCATCAAGGATATTGTTCTGTAGTTCTCTTTTTTGATAGGATCCTTGTCTGGTTTTGGGATCAAGGTGATGCTGGCCTCATAAAATGAGTTTGGAAGTTTTCCTTCCATTTCTATTTTTTTGGAACAGTTTCAGGAACATAGGAATTAGTTCTTCTTTAAATGTTTAGTAGAAATCCCCCGGGAAGCTGTCTGGCCCTGAGCTTTTGTTTGTTTGGAGATTTTTTTTTTTTTTAAGATTTTATTCATTTATTTGACAGAGAGAGATCACAAGTAGGCAGAGAGGCAGGCAGAGACAGAGAGGGAAGCAGGCTCCCTGCCGAGCAGAGAGCCCGATGCAGGGCTCGATCCCAGGACACTGAGATCATGACCCGAGCCGAAGGCAACGGCTTAATCCACTGAGCCACCCAGGCGCCCCTTGTTTGGAGATTTTTGATGACTGTTTCAATCTCCTTACTGGTTATGGGTCTGTTCAGGCTTTCTATTTCTTCCTGGTTCAGTTGTGGTAGTTTATATGTCTCTAGGAATGCATCTATTTCTTCCAGATTGTGAAATTTGTTGGCGTAGAGTTGCTCACAGTATGTTCTTATAATTATCTATATTTCTTGGGTGTTGGTTGTGATCTCTCCCCTTTCATTCAGATTTTATTTATTTGGTCCTTTCTCTTTTCTTTTTGATAAGTCTGGCCAGGGGTTTATCAATCTTATTAATTCTTTCAAAGAACCAGCTCCTAGTTTCATTGATTTGTTATATTGTTTTTTTGGTTTCTATTTCATTGATTTCTGCTCTGATCTTTATGATTTCTCTTCTCCTGCTGGGTTTAGGGTTTCTTTCTTGTTCTTTCTCCAGCTCCTTTATGTGTAGGGTTAGGTTGTGTACTTGAGACCTTTCTTGTTTCTTGAGAAAGTCTTATACCGCTATATATTTTCCTCTCAGGACTGCCTTTGTTGTGTCCCACAGATTTTGAACTGTTGTGTTTTCATTATCATTTGTTTCCATGAATTTTTTCAATTCTTCTTTAATTTCCTGGTTGACCCATTCATTCTTTAGAAGGATGCTGTTTAGTCTCCATGAATTTGGGTTCTTTCCAAATTTCCTCTTGTGATTGAGTTTTAGTTTCAGAGCATTGTGGTCTGAAAATATGCAGGAATGATCCCAATCTTTTGATACCGGTTGAGACCTGATTTAGGACCAAGGATGTGATCTATTCTGGAGAATATTCCATGTGCACCAGAGAAGGATGTGTATTCTGTTGCTTTGGGATGAAATGTTCTGAATATATCTGTGATGTCCATCTGGTCCAGTGTATCATTTAAGGCCTTTATTTCCTCATTGATCTTTTGCTTGGATGATCTGTCCATTTCAGTGAGGGGAGTGTTAAAGTCCCCTACTATTATTGTATTATTGTTGATGTGTTTCTTTGATTTTGTTATTAATTGGTTTATATAGTCGGTTGCTCCTATGTTGGGGGCATAGATATTTAAAATTGTTAGATCTTCTTGTTGGGCAGACCCTTTGAGTATGATATAGTGTCCTTCCACATCTCTTATTATAGTCTTTGGCTTAAAATCTAATTTATCTGATATAAGGATTGCCACTCCTGCTTTCTTCTGATGTCCATTAGCATGGTAAATTCTTTTCCACCCCCTCACTTTAAATCTGGAGGTGTCTTCGGGTTTAAAATGAGTTTCTTGTAGGCAACATATAGATAGGTTTTGGGTTTTTATCCATTCTGATATCCTGTGTCTTTTGATTGGGGCATTTAGCCCATTAACATTCAGGTTAACTATTGAGAGATATGAATTTAGTGCCATTGTATTGCCTATAAGGTGACTGTTACTGTATATTGTCTCTGTTCCTTTCTGATCTACTACTTTTAGGCTCTATCTTTGCTTAGAGGACCCCTTTCAATATTTCCTGTAGAGCTGGTTTGGTGTTTGCAAATTCTTTCAGTTTTTGTTTGTCCTGGAAGCTTTTTATCTCTCCTTCTATTTTCAGTGATAGCCTAGCTGGATATCGTATTCTTGGCTGCATGTTTTTCTCGTTTAGTGCTCTGAATATATCATGCCAGTTCTTTCTGACCTGACAGTTCTCTGTGGATAAGTCTGTTGCCAATCTAATATTTTTACCATTGCATGTTACAGACTTCTTTTCCCGGGCTGCTTTCAGGATTTTCTCTTTGTCACTAAGACTTGTAAATTTTACTATTAGGTGACAGGGTGTGGACCTATTCTTGTTGATTTTGAGGGGGGTTCTATGCGCCTCCTGGATTTTGATGCTTGTTCCCTTTTGCCATATTAGGGAAATATTCTCCAATAATTCTCTCCAATATACCTTCTGCTCCCCTCTTTCTTCTTCTTCTGGAATCCCAATTATTATAATGTTGTTTCGTCTTATGGTGTCACTTATCTCTCGAATTCTCCCTTCGGGTCCAGTAGCTGATTGTCCCTCTTTTGCTTAGCTTCTTTATTCTCTGTCATTTGACCTTCTGTATCACTAATTCTTTCGTCTGCCTCATTTATCCTAGCAGTAAGAGTCTCCATTTTTTATTGTACCTCATTAATAGCTTTTTTAATTTCAACTTGGTTAGATTTTAGTTCTTTTACTTCTCCAGAAAGGGCTTTTATATCTCCTGAGAGGGTTTCTCTAATATCTTCCATGCCTTTTTCAAGCCTGGCTTGAACCTTGAGAATCATCATTCTGAACTCTATATCTGACATATTACCAATGTCTGTATTGATTAGGTCTCTAGGCTTTGGTACTGCCTTTTGTTCTTTTTTTTTTTGTGGTGAATTTTTCCGCCTTGTCATTTTGTCCAGATAAGAGTATATGAAGGAGCAAGTAAAATACTGAAAGGGTGGTAAAGACCTCAGGAAAATATGCTTTAACCAAATCAGGAGAGACCCTAAATTGTGGGGGAGGAAAGGGGGATAAAAAGAGGTTCAGAAAAAAAAAATTAAAAAAAGAAAACAAATAAAGAAAAAATTTTAAAAAGAAAATATATATATATATATATTAAACTAGTTTAAAAAACATTAAAAAAGAAAAGGGTAAAAGTTAGAAAAATTTAGCAAAAGAAGAAAAAAATTTGAAAAAAAAAATTAAATTAACTGCAAGACTAATGAATCAAGGGGAGAAAGCCATGAGTTCAGTGCTTTGCTTTCTCCTCCTCTGGAATGCCGCTGCTCTCCTTGGTATTGAACCTGCACTCTATGGTAGGTGAACTTGGTCCTGGCTGGATTTCTTGTTGATCTTCTGGGGGAGGGGCCTGTTGTAGTGATTCTCAAGTGTCTTTGCCCCAGGCGGAATTGCACTACCCTTACCAGGGGCCGGGCTGAGTAATCTGCTCGAGTTCACTTCTGGGAGCTTTTGTTCCCTGAACGCTTTCCGTAGAGTTCTGGAGGATTGGAACAAAAGTGGCGGCCTCCCAGTCTCTGGCCCAAAGGGGCTGAGAGCTCAGGAACCCACTCCCCAGTGTGCCCTCAGAGAATAGTGCCCAATAACTCCCACCTCCCTGGCCTCCGGCCGCGCCCCGAGCTCACCCAGGCAGCGAATTGTTCAAGGTAACCCCAAGCTGAGCTCATTCCTCAGCTCTGTCTCTGTAGCCAGTTTCCCTGTTCTAATACCTGCAAGCTCTGTGACAGTCAGACACCCTTGATCCTTCTGTGACCCTGTGGGACCTGGGGCCATGCTGACCCCACATGGGCTTCACCCCGGTTTAGCCTCTGGAGCGATGTCCCTCAGCAGAACATACTTTTAAAAGTCCCGATTTTGTGCTCCGTTGCTCCGCCACTTGCCGGGAGCTGACCCCTCCCTCCGCGGTCTATCTTCCCGACGCTTTGGATTCACTTCTTCACCAGTCCTACCTTTCAGAAAGTGGTTGATTTTCTGTTTCTAGAATTGCTGTTCTTCTTCTCTTTGATCTCCCATTGGATTTGTAGGTGTCTGCAATGTTTAGATAAGCTATCTAGCTGATCTCCTACTACCTGATGTAGCCTTAGCCTGCTACTTCTCCGCCATCTTGACTCCTCCCCTGGGTGACGTTTTGAAGTGAGATAAAACTTAAGCTTTCTATTACCTCCCAAAGAGTTCTAGACATTGGGATATGCCTATGTTCCAAACACCTTGTCAGCCACAAGAGGAATTATAATCTGGTGCACAAACCCAGCTGCGAACAGATAAAGAGCATCTTAGAGCATGATTTCCCTGACTGCTGTTGAAAACCAGGGTCTCCGCTTTGACTCATGTAGGTCATTGGAGATGAGGCAACCAATGGCCCTTCCAACCTGATCATGAGATAAGGAGCTTAAGAGAAAGGAATAGAGGTTTACCCAGTGTTGTCTTAGAAGTGGTCATGAATAAGCCAATCTACATCTTCTGAGTAAGTAAGGAGGAGAGGTTTCCAGAATTTCTGTAAAAGGTGAGGGATGTAAAA
This sequence comes from Neogale vison, assembly GCF_020171115.1. NCBI lineage: Eukaryota > Metazoa > Chordata > Mammalia > Carnivora > Mustelidae > Neogale > Neogale vison. The sequence continues at coordinate 35,119,235 of NC_058093.1, read as the reverse complement.
GAAGATATATATAAAAGAAGATATATATAAAAGAAGATTGTATAATCTTTGTATACAGATTATACAATGAAGATATTGATAAGAATGGCGTTGATAAAAATTACTACTTAAGAAAAGAAATTTAGACAAAACAATGTTTTTTGGAGTGTGTAAAAATATGTTTACTGAGAGAGCCTGGGTGAGAGCTGCTGATCTTGCTAAGTGCAGTACATGATGTTATTTAACAAAGCAAACAAGTATTAAATACACAGTTGTCCCGGCTGCCTCAGGAAATCTCACACCTATCATTGAAGATGTCAAACTCAATTTTGAGCCTTTAATTCATATCTGCAAAATTATTATTTGAACTTCCTTAGCCTTCTGTTAGCATTGCTTAAGAAAAATAATTACTAGGTATCTGAATAAATAGAAAGATATTAAATAATCATTAAATAATATGCTGGAAAATAATGAGGCAAATATTTTATTTTTTTAAACAGACAATTATGCAGGTAAATCAAATCTTTTGGTGTGAATGGAATCTCAAGTAATGCTATTGTCTTCAAATACCATTTGCCAGACAGTTGACACTTTTTCCAAATGCAGAACACCTGGAGATTCTTAGGTTGTTATTTTGTTTAGGGTATTGTTGTAGCTACCATAATTGAGACCCCAAATAACAATAGCTTAAACAAAATAGTTTATTTATCTCCTACAGGAATCTGGACCACACTTGGGAGGCACCATGACATCGAGAAACAACCTCCTTCCATCTAGTTGCTTTGCAGTCCTTGGGTATTGTCCACATCCTCATGCTCCAAAGTAACTCACAAGCATTCCAGCCAGTGTAGAGGGGGAAAGGTAATAGGAGGTCATGAACCTCTTTTTCAAGACATGACTTTGTTCTCATATTCTATGTAGCAGAGTTGACTAACATGGACATACCAGACTATGAGGAAGTTTGTCAAATGCACTCTTGTCTAGGAGGTCATCAACATGACAATGCAAGGGTTTTATTAGCAAGAGAAAGAAGCACAACAAGGATATTAAAGCTAGTAGTACTGCCCACAATTGCTTTAGGAAATTGAGGGACCAGCTGCTCCTGGGGAAAGTATGTTTACTAAAACTGGCAACCCAGAACATATAAAAGAAAAGATAGTTTATATCTGACTATATAAAATTATGAAATTCTGCATGGCAAATCAATTAACAAATGACAGATTTTGAGAAAAATCCTTGTGATGAAGATGTTCCTAAAAGTTAAATATGTTTACTATCCAAAAATTTCATGTGAGTTGCTTGGGAAAAGACATATACCACAATAGAAAACAAATCCAAATTTCTCCAAAAGGTAAAGATATGGTCAAACCCACTAGCAAGGAAATGTAAATTAGAGCAATAAGATATTATTTTACATCCATCATACTAAAAAAAAAAAGTTTAAGATTCAATATAGGTTGTAATAAAAGCATAAAAAAGGGGGGTATGCTCGCTTACTATAGGGAAAAATTGTTGTAGCTTTTTGGGAACCAATTTGGTAATGCTAGGAAGTTTTAAAATAGCTTCATTTTGATCCCACAGGGGGATCTATCATATACAGAAGGACCAATTGATTAAACCATAGATAGTAAGGTACTTAAAGAAAGCTTAGTTTGCAATGACAAGAACCTAGGGGGGAGGAGTGAATGCCTAGCAGTTGTGAATAGGTAAATAAATTATCCAGAGCTCATACTTTGGACTGTTACCCAGACATTTAAAAATGTATTAGAGATAACAGTTGCCTTTGAAATAGTTCCACGAGGTGTTATTGTATGAAGAAAGGAAGATGAGGAAACTATATGTGTATGGATATTTACATGTCCTGTAAACACCTATTGTGGGTTCAATTGGGTCCCGCAAAAAGATATATTGAAGTCCTAACCCCCAGTACCCTTACATATGATATTCTCTGAAAATAAGATCTTTAATGTAATCAAATTAAGAGGAGGTCATACTGGATTAGGGTGAGTTTTGAATCCTGTATGATTGATGTCCTTGTAAGAAGATAAGAGACGCAGATACAGGGAAGAATGTTATGTGAAGACAGAGGCTGAGATTCGAGCTATGTGTCTACATGCCAACCAAACCAAGGATTGCTAGGAATCACCACAAGCTAGGCGAGATGCAAGGAACAAATGCAGCCTTCAAAAGACAACAACCCTGCCAATACCTAGGATTTGGGATTTCTACAGCTATGAGAGAAAAAATTTCTTGGGTCTTATTATGGCCACCCTAACAAACTAATACATAACTAAACACTGTCCTTTTATTTCTTTTCTTTTTTTTTTTTTGTTTTAAGATTTTATTTATTTATTTGACAGAGATCACAAGTAGGCAGAGAAGCAGGCAGAGAGAGAGGAGGAAGCAGACTCCCTGCTGAGCAGAGAGCCCGATACGGGGCTCGATCCCAGGACCCCAGGATCATGACCTGAGCTGAAGGCAGAGGCTTTAACCCACTGAGCCACCCAGGCACCCCTGTCCTTTTACTTCTTGATATGAACACGGGAGAGAGCACGCAGAGAAGAACAAAAGACAAATATGGTGAAAAATGAAATTAGAGAGAATTTTGGAAAATAAATACCAAGTTCTTTTATATAAATGTATATAGATACAAACATTTGAAATTAGTAACTTAAAAACACAAACACATACAAACACACACTTTACCTCAGCTACCAAATTTTAATTATGATGACACTGTCTTTGAGTGGGTAAGCTTATCTTCTTTTTCTCTCCTCCCATTTTAAATAATATATAAATTAACTTTCTCAGAGAAACAAGATACAAAGCCAGCTCATCTGTTGTGTCTTCATATTAACCTCACCTTTTTATTGTCGAATACACCTAGGAACTAAAACCTTTTTGATGAGATTTTGGTCTAATTTTTTTAAAAGATTTTATTTATTTATTGACAGACAGAGATCACAAGTAGACAGAGAGGCAGGCAGAGAGAGAGAGAGGGAAGCAGGCTCCCTGCCGGGCAGAGAGCATGATTCAGGGCTCGATCCCAGGACCCTGAGATCATGATTTGAGCTGAGGCAGAGTTTTAACCTACAGAGCCACCCAGGCACCCCTGGAGATTTTGGTCTAACTTGAAATAATATTGACTTAGGAAAGATCAAATGCTCTCCATAAATATTTAGCCTTTTATTAATTTTGTGCAATGTTGGTTAAAAAGCTTTACAAAGTGTTTAAATTAAATGATCATACAATAACATATATCAAGCTCAAGGTATACAGAAGTATTCATTGTTATGAATGTCAATACTAAGTTTTTATTTAAAGCATGATGATATTTGTATATCAAACTGAATGATTCTTCAAGCAGTATTCAGTCCCATTAGTAATGGTAGTTAGTTTGGGTTGAAAACTTATCTTTCCCTTCTTTTGATTTTTACCCTAAGAATATTTATGAATATTTAATCTCTTGCCATTACCATTCTCCTCAACTATGTAACATTTTTATGATTATAACTTTCTGTTAGTGTATTTGATGCTATTAAAAACAATGGAATACAAGTATACAAAAAATTCGACATCTGTGACTAACTAATCTAAACCTATGCCAGCTAACTGTACATTGATTGATACATGAATTTTTCTCCAAGACTATGATGTTTGTATGTTGCTAACTTGAAAGACAAATATATTATCCTGATCTTCTTTATATATTAGAGTATAATTCACTAATGTGGCTTCTGAACAAATGAATAAATATTGACAGGAATCCAAAGTTGTTTCAAGAACTGAGTATTAAAGCCTATATAGAAATGTTACTAAAAATTTTTAAAAAGAGCTGGAAATAAGAAATAAAGGTGAATACACCTAGCAGCAATAAGGGCTTTCACTTAAAAATCACTAAAGGTACTATTATTAATAAGTGTTATATATATATGTTTATATATATATCATACGTATGTATGTAATAGTAAGAGTATAGTAATACTACATACAAATGATATATATATATATATATATATATATATATATATCAGGTTTTAGGAGATCAAAACACTTTAAAGATTTCTAATTAATTCATAACATCCCTTTAATGCAGAGAAGGAGTAACCATTCACTTCCTTGTATGATGTGCCTTTTTAATAACTGGTCTAAGAAATACTCAAAGAACAGCTATTTGCCATCTATAGTTAATTATTATTATTATTATTTTTTTTTGGTGGCAGTTATTAGCCATTTTCCAAGCAGACCATTCACCTCAAAATAGAAATGCAAAGAAAGACTACAAAGTCGTGATATACTATTAAAACATGTATCAAGAACACCCCTATTTTGGAAAGGTTTTCAACATGGCCAAGCCATCAAGGCTACTATTTATGTTGCTCTTTTAGTCAACTTGTTAAGAGGATTGCCCATGAATTTCACTAGGATGTTTTATGATAAAACATCTTTCACTGCTAGGTAAAGTCAATGCCTAGTTCAGCAGGGAAGATTTGTATCAGCTCAGTTTTGGACTCCTTAAACATCAGACACATTAGCAGAGAGGAGTGATAACCTAAAAGTAAAAGACTTAGATGATCTGACAGCTGTAGCAAGATGCAGAGTGATCAAGATGCCCCCACAGTGAAGTTAAAATTTTTAATGAAAGTACAATAATTGATCAAAGAGACACTCAAGCCTCCTGGGTCCAGAGTGAGGCTATTCCAAGTCCTTAAATCTGCCATAAAGCCCTAATGGACACCCAAGAGGACACTTCTAACAATTTATTTTAGTTTAAGTGAATTCCAGAACATTAAATTACCAAAGAGAACCTAGTCACTTGCTGCATTTGCTTGCATTCTCTGTTTCTGATTATTTTCTGGATTAAATTAAAATATCTCATCATTACTAATTTCATGATAAACAACAAATGGCTAAAATGATATCATTAAATAGCTCCACCTATATGTAAAGTTCATTTACTGGAAGGATCTGAATTTTATCATCTACACACATTTATAATCCTCGGTTCAAGTTCTTAAAATACTCTCTCATTGCTTGCTCAAATATCCTTTATGCATGTACAGCTTTCATAACCAACCACAGATGTATGCTAACTTACCAGCATCAGAATAGAATCTGATGATTATGACAAATCTTTGCAAAATTTCTCAAGCAATAGCCAAACAGTTGTGGAAAGAAATACGTTTTTTGCCTTGTGTAATATAGATGGTCCTCTTCCAAATAGGCTGTTCAAGTAAGCAATGGTTTTGAATCTCACTGTGACCAACATCTGGAATGGAATTGTCATTGGTTTTACTATGACAGCTACACAGGAGGGAACATAATTTTGAAAAAATAAAATAGAGTCATAAAGGCCAAATGTTAGAGCATTTTAGGTTTAAAAATACACTTGCTCTAATACTGAATAACCACTCACCTCAAATTTGCCCTTTTTTGAGTGCCCAATTTATTAAGAATAATTTATTGAATGTTTGCACAGGGTAGATAATTGATAATTCCTTCTTCCTCTGCAAAACCTATGACTAAATATAAAAATCTGAAAACGAAAAAATCTAACAGAAATTAAGTTTCCTGAAAACCATTCCTGATTTCCAAATATGAATGCCCATAAACTTTTTAAAATTCATTTTTATTTAATTATAAATTTTATATACTAAAATTTGCCTATTTTAATTGCTCAGTTTGTAAATTTTAACAAGTGCAAATAGTTTTGTAATCACTCCCACAATCAAGATTTACATTAACTCAAAAGTTCCCCCAAACCCACTGGAAATCAATTTTCTCCCCTCAATCTCAGCTCCTGGCAAATATTACTGTGTTTTCTGTCATTAAAACTTCGCCGTTTTATAACTTCATATAAATTAAATCATAGGTTTTATAATATTTTGTGTCTGGCTTCTTTCACTTAGCATGAAATTGTACCCTGCTATTTTATGTGAACAACCTCTGTTTTTTCACTGGAGTATTTAAACTATTTACATTTATTGTAATTACCAATATGATATCTATGTTTTCTATTTGTTCCATTCATTGTTTGTTATTTTTTCCTCTACCTCTGCCTTTTATATGAATTGATTATCTGTGATTTTATCTGTGCTTTAGCATTATCATCAGTACTTGTTTGTTTTATTATTTTGTATTTGCTTTAGGCTTACTATATACATGTTTAATTTACAAGCCTATATTTAAATAATAGAATGTCATTTAATGTATAACACCTTACAATACTATACTTCCAGTTCCTCCTTGCTCTTCAAAATGTTATAAATCCGTAACACATTTTTATTATATTTCCTTTAAATAATTATCTTTTGAGAGATGAAATAATGAAAAGCAAACATGGATGGATCCAGAGGGTATTATGCTAAATGAAATAAACCAAATTAAGAAAAACAAATATATTATTTCACTCATTTGAGGAATTAAAAAAAAAAAATCCAAAACAAATGAATAAACAAAACAAAAAGGAGATTCAGACCTATCATTACAGAGGACAAACTGGTGTTTGCCAGAGTAGAGGGAAATCAGAGGGATGGGCAAAATAAGTGAGGAGAAATGGGAGCTACAAGCTTCCAGTTATGGAATGAATAAGTCATGGGAATAAAAGACATAGTACGGAGAGTATAGTCCAGTTATAATAGTGTGGTATGGTGAGAGATGGCAGCTACACTTGTGGTGAGTATAACATAATGTGCAAAGATGTTGAATCACTATGTAGCACACCTAAAACTAATGTAGTATGGTATGTCAACTATACTGAAATGGGAAAATAATAATAATTAAAAAAATAAGACTACAGTAAGTACAAGGAAAAATACAACAGCGGTGCACTCACTGCCCCAAATTGGCTATCTTACTTCATATTTTTCTCAAAAACATTTTCAACTAAAAAAATTAGAAGTAAATTCTATTATATTTATCCACATATTTACTGTTACTGCCATTCTTTATTCTCTTTGTAGATCTAAACAACCTAGGGAACCTTAAATATTTCCTTAGTACAGATCTGCTGGCAAGGAATTATCTGAGTTATTTGTGTTCCGAGATAATTTTTTCCATTATTTTTGGAATATGTCTTTTTCTAGGTATAGATTCTGGTGAATAGATTATTTTATGTCCTTTATAAATCACTTAATATTCCCCAGCATCATAATTTCTGATGAAAGATCATCCATACTTCTTATCTTTGTTATTCTTAATATAATGTGTTTTATTTCTCTGACAGCTTTTAAGATTTTCTTTTTGTCACTGGTTTTCAACAATTTAATTATTATAGATCTTGTGATTTTGTGTTTATTCTGCTTGGTGTTTATCAAGCCTACTATTATTACAGATGTTTTAAATTTTCATAAATTTAGAAAACTTTCAGCCATTATATTTTCAAATTTATTTTTCTGACAAATCCTTCTTAACTCCTTTTTTGGGAATTCATTTTACATGTGTTTTAACCATTTGATATTTCCTTATAGATTTTTGAGGCTCTATTCTTTTTGTTGCTATTGTTGTTTCTCTGTGTTGTTTAAGTCCTTTTTTTCTTTTTGTGCTTCATTTGGAAAGTTTTGATTCCTCCATTTTTTTTTTAGACTCACTAATTTTTTTTTATTCTGCAATGACCCATCTTCAATTAGTAATATTCAGTGTATTTTTAACTTCAGATATCATGTCATTCATCTTTAGGTGCTCCATATGGATCTTTTGAAAATAATCCATTTTCTCTTCATCAAATTAATTTTTCTTTAAACTCTTAAGTATACTTGCAACATTCATAATAACTTTTTAAAACTTCTTATCTACTAACTCAGTTTTTTGGGTTTCTGTTTCTTCTTATTCAATTTCCCCTAGCTATGGACCATATTTTCTTTCTTCTTGATTGTCTTTTAATTACACGGTTGATTGCAGAGGGTTTTTTTTACTTCTTATTATTTTGAAGGATGTTGGATTTTGTTCTGGTATTTCATTTAATAACTATGAATCAGTTTGATCCTTTTGAGTCTAGTTCTTATGAGAGAAAACTTTATTTTGGCACTAACACTACCAGGGCAAGATGCTTCTGAGTACTCTGCCTAATGTCCTGTGTATTATGAGTAGTTTCCACTATGTCTGAAAGAAGCAGCAGATATCCCGGGCCTGTGTGAGCTGTGGGAGAGTTTTAGGGTTACTTCTCTTTAATGGTTCTTACCCTAGACAGTTGCAATTTTCTTCCCATCTGTGCACAGATTACTTCTCAGACAAAAAGCCAGAGCTCTTTCTTTTTCTGTGCGTAGCTCTTCTTACATATTCTGCCTCATAAAAACTAGCCACGTTTTCCCTTGAAAACTCAGTTGTCTGTCTTCTCAGCACATTAAGACCAACAGGCTGTATTTGGTTAGCCCAACCTACAGTGTGGCCTGGAAACTATCTTCAGGTTATACACTGAAACAATTACAAGCTACTCGTACCCATTTTCCTTCTCTTAGTTATCACAATTCTGTACTATCCTTTTTGTAATGTCTGAAAACTATCATTTCTTGTATTTCATTTAGTTTATATTTGCTTATGGTAGAAGGATAATTCCCATAGCAGTTATTCCTTCATGAGCAGAAGTGGAAGTACTATATAACTCTCTAAAATACAGATTCCTGGGACACCTGGGTGGCTCAATTGTTTGAGCATCTGCCTTTGGCTCAGGTCATGATCCCAGAGTCCTGGAATCAAGTCCCACATTGGGCTCCTTGCTCAGCAGAGAGCCTGCTTCTCCCTCTGCCTGCCACCCACCCCATTGCTTGTGCTCACTCTCTCTCTCTCTGACAAATGAATAAATAAAATATTAAATAAAATAAAATACAGACTCCTGAGATCCCAAGATGGAGAGTATAATAAATGAAAGCAAACAAAAACATAATTTGAAATAGACACAGAGACAGAAAAGTTAGCAGGGCAGGCTTGAAAGTCACATCTTCATGCCATTTTTCATCACTGCAGATGCTTAGTTCCATCTCACCATTTACTAGAATAGCCCAGCTACAGGAAAGTTAAATCATTGACAAATAGTTTTATATAGAGCATGGTCAAGAATCAAAATGTTTTTACAGTTCTCTACATAGCCGATCATACATTGCAAGAGTCACACAATTCCCATGTGACTGTCCATGTACTCAGCTTAATAGGAGTTTTTCAGTTCCCCATTCAGAAGGTCTTTTGTCTTCTTTACTAATTTATAATATACTTAGATTTTATTAAGGTATACTTGACACACAATATTATATTAGTTTCAAGTCTAAATCATAATGATTCAGCAATTATGTACAGTACGAGATATCACCTCGATAAATGTAGTCACCATAAGTCACCACAAAAAGTTATTACAGTATTATTGACTATTCCCTATGCTGTCCTTTTCATCTCCATGATATTTATTTTATAACTTGAAATTTCTGCCTCTTAATCCCCTTCACCTATTTTACCCATCCCTCCACTCGCCTTCCCTCTGGCAACCAACAGCTTCCTCTCTGCATTTACGAGTCTCTCTCTGTTTTGTTGTTGTTCATTTGTTCTATTTTAGATCCTACATATAGGTGAAATCATATGGCATTTGTCTTGCTGTTCGACTTATTTCCAAATCCACTGATGTCACAAATTGGAAGATTTCATTGTTTATGACTGAGTAATATTCTCTCTCTCTCTCTCTCTCTCTATATATATATATATATATATACTCACTTATCTATCAATGAACACCAATATTTCATTTTCTAGTTCATAGCAAATCAAAGAACAGGATTTCCAATGAAATGTTAGTGGATGAAATCTTAAATGTAAAGAAAGACACAGAAAACTACAAAAGACTGAGAAAGGGGCACCTGGCTCAATGGGTTAAAACCTCTGCCTTTGGCTCAGGTCATGATGCCAGGGTCCTGGGATCAACCCCCACATCGGGCTCCCTGCTCGGCAGGGAGCCTGCCTCCCCCTCTCTCTCTGCCTACCTCTCTGCTTACTTGTGATTTCTGTCTGTCAAATAAATAAATAAAATCTTTAAAAAAAAAAAAAGACTGAGAAAATTCAAAAACATAACAAACTTGATTTTTAATTCCAGAATTAAGAATATTTTATGACTTATTTAGGAATTACAATGTGTTAAGCACAATGTAGTTGTTAACACCTTTTAGACTTCTAATTTGAATTTTATTAATAAATGTAGTATAAGGTTTGTTTAATTTTCAAAAAACATCACTGTAACTAAATTATACTACCCCATTTAATAGATGAGAAAATAGATTCAATGAAATTAAGTTACTGAATCTACTTTACATAGCTAATAAATGGTAAAGTATGGTCAAGAAATTATGTCCCTTAGAGTCCATAGTTTATGTTTTTGAATCTTATATTAGTTGATATTTATAATTCAGAAAGTTTACATAACATATCTGTAGTCCTGTATCTGGTATTTGGATTAGTTAGAATTTGAAGCTTTGCCTACTCGATTGCACACCTGTTGCTAGTACCTATTAAATTATACCAACATCTGATCAGCTATAAAGACATTTGATCATCTACAGTAGAAAAGAGTTAATGAAATTATGCTCTATATTTCCAGGTACATTTCTAATATAGCCTCAGAAGAAGCATTTCAATAAATTCTTTTAATTTGATGTCAGTCAGAAGCAATTATAATTCTGATTTTACGCCTAAATATCCATGGAAGTATATTAAACACCAATTATAAAAAATTGAATATCATGTGAGGAATTAAACATTGGACAATATATATTTTAATTACAAAAGATCAAAGGAGTCTTTCAGCACTTCTAAACATATTCTAATAACCAAAGTAAATCTTACCTGATTTTTGGCTGCAACTACATTCCATTAAGCATTATCTTAGTAGGTGAAAAATCTATTAGTTTAAATATTGTTAAATTGTTTTAAAATTTAAAAAAATTCTCTGAAAATTAATTAACAAGATACAATTATGTTACCTATGAGAAACCCACTCTAATTATAAAGATACAGATGTGTTATTTGTAAAAGAATACAGCTATAGCATGATAAAACTAATGAAACAAAACTGGAATTGCTATATTAACTTTAAACAAAGGAAACTTCTAAATAAGAAAAATTATCAGGGATAAAGAGATACATAACATAATAATAAGGTTTTCAAATCTCCAATAAGACATATAATCCTAAATGTGTATGTATTTAACAAAAAGAGTCAAAACACGTGGGGTAAAAACTGACAAAACCTATAATATCAAAACCAAAGAAATTACAAAAAACAAAACCAAAATCAAAAAACTACAGGTCAATATCTCTTATGAATGAAGATGCAAAATCCTCAACAGAATATTAGCAAGTAGAACAAAAAGAATTATACACCAAATAAGTGGTGCACAGGTATGCAAGAGAGATTCAATAATCAACAACCTATCAATGTAATCCATTACATCAACATGTTAAAAAATAAAAATCATATGATCATATTAGTAGATGCAGAAAAAGAATTCAACAAAATATAATATCCATTCATGACAAAAAACAACAATAAAAAGAAACCATCTTTGTAAACTAGGAATAGAGAACTTTCTCAGATAATAAAGAACATCTACAAAATTCCTATAGCTGATATCATACTTAATAATATGACTGTCCACTTTCTCCCTATGAGGGGAAAAAAGGCAATGATGCCCTCTCTCACATGCATTCATCACTGTACTGGGAATTCCTGACAGTGCAATAAGACAAGAAAAGGAAATAAATGTGTGATGTCTAATTTCTCGTGTTAACTAATCTGAGATATGCAAAGTCCAGATATTTGATCAAACACTATTTTTCTTGTTTCTTTGTGTTTTTTGATTAGGTTAAAATTTAAATTAGTAGACTAAGTTAAACAGATTACTTTCTATGATGTGAGTGGGCTTTATCCAAAGAATTAAAGGCCTGAATAGAAGAAAAGTGCTGACCGTCCCCTCAGGGTATTCTCCTTGCCAGATAGTTTTTGAATTGGGACACTGGCTTTTTCCTGCCTTCCGATCTGAACTAAAACATTGGGTCTCCCTGGGTTTTAATGCTACCAGATTTCAAACAAGAACTACATCTTTGGTTCTTTTGATTCACAAGTCTTCAGACTCAAATTGGAACTAGACCATTGGTTCCAAACTTCCTACTTACCCTGTAGATCTTGGGACTTGCCAACTTCCTCTCTCTCTTTCTCTCTCAACTATTAAGCTACATCAAGAAGAATAACTGGTGATAAAATAGAAGCAAAGATCAATGAAACAGAATAGAAAGCCCAAAAATAGACTTACACTTACATAGTTAACTGATCCTGACAAAGATGCAAAAGCAATTTAATTGAGAAAGTATGCTCTTTTTAAGAAATTGTGCTGAAACTTTTGGACATCCATGGGGAAAAAAAAGAGAGAAGAAAGGGGAGAGGCAAACCTAAACAGAGTCCTTACATAAAAATTAATTCAAAATCCATCATAGATCTGAATGTAAAGTGCAAAATATAAAACATCTAAAAAATGTATGTGAAAAATATACATGACCTTGATTTTGGTAATTAAAACAAGAAAAATCTTAAAAATGCTCACAGTTAAAAAGGGCCTACGGAGCCATGAGTATTATAAGTAATGTGGTATCCTACATAGTATCCTGGAACAGAAAAAGACATTAAATGAGAACTAAGGAGGTTTGAATAAACTGGATTCTAATTAATAATAATATATTAATAATGGTTCCTTAGTTGTGATGAATGTACTGTGATAATATAAGATGTTGACAGAGAAAGCCAGAAATCAACTATATGGGAACTATCTCAGTCTTCATGATTTTCCTATAAATCTAAAACTAATCTAAAATTAAAAGTTTATTTAAAAAAATCAAAAATGGAACTTTAAAGGAAGTGATTACATCTACTAGATATTATAATAGTACTAAAGGATTTCTGTAATCCTGTAAGGAAGAGAAAGCCCTGATGAGCGGCTACTCAATAGACAAATCAAGTGTGTTTTTTATTCAATCTGATGTTGATACGTAGTTATGCTTCTCCTCACAATACTTCCATTTATGAATCCTTCAGAAGAAAGACATAACTGCATGTTACTTTGTCTTTAACTGGATGTTTTAACATCTAGTAACCTCTATTTAAGGAAAGGTGCTAAGTTCAAGGACAGAAGGAGAAAATGGGGTGGTTTTCAAGATATTCTGATGAACAAAGGGGCAAACTCTTAATAGACTGTCTATATAAAAAATTCAATATTTAAACACAAAATTCTATGTTTACAAACCCAAGGGATGTCTACAATCCATACAAAGCTTATGCCGATTTCATTTACAATTTCACTTATTTATTTATTTATTTTTAAATTTATTTAATTGACAGAAAGATCACAAGTAGGCAGAGAAGAAGGCAGAGAGAGAGGTGGAAGCAGGCTCCCTGCTGAGCAGAGAACCCAATGTGGGGCTCAATCCCAGGACCCTGAGATCATGACCCGAGCTGAAGGCAGAGGCTTAACCCCCTGAGCCACCCAGGTGCCCCCAATTTCACTTATTCAAAGTTTAGTGATTTTAGGGAAAAAATTGTAAATTGCTTCTTAAAACAATAAGTTTCTGTGTATTTCTTTTTTGTTAAGGTGTATTTCTTTATGGATGAATGAGTCATGGGGATTAAAGGTACAGCACTGGAAACCTAGTCAAATTATTGTAATAGTGTTGTATGGTGACAAATGGTTGCTACATCTGAAGTGAGAACAGCAAGACTATAGAATTGTTCAATCACTATGTTGTATACCTGAAATTAATGTAACAGTGTGTGTCAATCATATCCAAATAAAACTAATTGACTAAGAATTAAAGAAAGAAAGAAAGAAAGCTGTTTTTTTTTTAATGGATCTTAGATATACATATGAAAAGAATTTATATCTTAAAAATGTATTATTTTTTTTTGAAACACATCCAATTGTTAAAAAAGACTCACACCTTTAATTACTAACATAATGGATATCACTATGAGACTCCTTCACCTAAAAACAGAATTTATTTCTACTAAACTTCCATAAGTTATATTACTATGGGCCATAGAGATTTATGGCCAAGCCCAAAGTTTCAGACCATACATATGTGCATCTGTCTGGTTTGGCTTCCTCCATCCCTTTTTAAAGAGAGAGAAAAAGAGAAAGAAATCATAACAAAGCTGAATATTTGCATATTGTAGAATATATGTAGTGTCTTTTATCTCAAAGTGCTAGCCTGTATTATGCTAATAAGAAAGTATGTGCCTCAGAATAGCTACTTAAAATGAATCATTGTAAACTGTTCACATTGGGGCATTTAAAGCACTTTTTCAACTGCCAGTAAAAACAAAAACCAAAAAAAATCATTTTATATTTTTTGGCAAACAGATAAGGAGTACTAAAATAGCTCCAGAAGCAAAAAATATATATTGTGAAAGATTCAAATAACACTTTCTTTATTATTTTTTAGTGAAAATAATTTTTTTCTGCAAAAATAATTCTGAAAATAATTTTTTTTCTTTAACAGTGGGAAGAGATAGTCCCATCATTTTGAAGGATATATCTGAAGAAACTACTCATCTTATTTAAGTGAGTAAGTTTTGGAATTCAGCTCTCTTACAAGGATATTTGGTTTCTGTCATAAGAAGAGATAAGTAAAATAAATATGAGAAATTACAAGTGGCAGAAAGTGCTCTTTTTAGATCATAATGGATGAATTATAAACGTTAATTTGATAAATCTCTGCTTTTTTCCCAGCAGACTTCCCTTTCTGCGTTAACTGGTATCTTTTTCCTTTTCAAACCCAAGAAATCCCCAGTATTTTCCCTGTCTTTTATATCAAAAGTATCTCTGTTTATTTTCTATGCACTTTTATGTTCCATCTAAGCAGAGTACTTATGGTTCTTTGTGGCTTTGCTGAGAATCTGTGTGTCTGTGGTAAAAGAGTTAGAAAAGTAAGGTTTGATAAGCATATAAATTTCCCCGTCAAACTTAACTGAGTATATTACCTACATATCATAATCAATATAAATATATCCCTTTAATGCTGCTCTAGGCAACATTGCTTTGTAATGTCTTTGAAAGCTTTTTCTTAATAACATTTATATTCCATCATATTCATTTTAATACATACATGCGTATGTGTTTTTGTGTGTCTGTCTTTATGTATGGATATATAAGTATATAAAGGTAGATGTGGGGACTGTCTTAAGCTTTAAGCCACTGAAAGCTCTCAGGGGCATGCATATTATATATTCTTCTGCATCTTCTAATATTTTTATATAGGATTTTAATCTTTGTATTATACTTTTTGTGCTATGAATATTACAATATCACATGTGTTCTCAGCTAATTCATTCTCTACTACTGTCTCATCTGAATTATGGTGATCGTTTATTTTTAACCTATATATTAAACTTAACAAATTTAACACTTTCAGTATATATAGCTTAGTGTATCTCAACTAAATCTTGGTAAGTTTAACAAATGATTTTGAGTGGATTTAAACAGAAGGCTAGCAAGACAAGGAAAACAGCATGCAATTCTACTTTGAGTAATAGTTACAAACCTCATTCCACAAGACACTTAAGATCTGAGTATTAAGTAAAATAAACGACAAATGAAAACAGAAGAATGTAGAAATCATTAGGAAATTCAAGATTGACGGAATTAGGCATTATTAAGTGTTCTCTAAGCATCATGGTAGACTGGGACGGTTAAGGAAATTTTGCAGGAAAATTAACTAGAAGAAACTATGGATGAGGTACTTTAAAACCACTGAGGATCAAAAGAGAACAACAACAACAAAAAGACTGATATAAAATGACTGGGAATGCACTTATATAAGAATATGAAATGTGCCTACATGGCTAGAAACTCACCCATCCAGTCATCTAAAGACACTGTGGTTTCCGGGGCTTTGATTTGGCAGCCAGTGTATATATCCTGGTAATAAAGTCCTTGGTAATTTCAAGTTAAGGCTCTAGATACTCTTTGAGGTTTCACAATGAACATTCACTAATATTAGAGTCAGTGAGCTTACAAAGGAACACTTCCACTAGATGTAAGGAATAAACCACCAGAAAATGAAGACCACAGTTTAAGTTATAAATTATGCTCTAAGCTCTACTAAAGAAAATAAGAGAAGACCACTGATTATGAGAGCCGTTTTGGTTTTCAACAATCCAACAACCCTGCTCAGTTAATGATGATGGTAAGCTGGTTAATTGTATTAAGTACCGGGAAAGGAAATTTCTGTCTTATGCTTTCTTATAGCTAAATACAAGACTCATTTATAATGAGAACAGAGTGTCCTTTCTTTAGGCATTGTGTTACCTATGATCCCATGTTCTCAGTGCCTTACAGAAGATCACCGGCAATGAAAACATACATCATTGCATGGCTCATTGATAAACAAAGTGACCATGACTAAGATCTTATGCCTACGTGTCATGAGTATCACAGACTATAGTCAAGTTTGGAAAGGAGAAATAATTTTAGCCATGCCAGAATGTAGGCTGAGTACAGCTTTCTCTAAAATTTTCATAAGAAGCTGAAATATTTGATCTGAACACTTAATCTCTAAATTTCAAAGTTCTCATTCAAATTTATAAAACTCCATAAAGCTCAAATAAAAAATGTCTTCAGCTCAGATTTGTTCCTGAATCTGTAATTTTTCAAACTCCCCTGTAATATTGGTATTGACTGAATTCACCAAGTGTTTACCATGTTGTTTTTATCGTGCACTATCCACCCTCCCCCCAAAAATTCTTCTGTTGTCATATAAGTAAAGCTGCTTCCTTGTGTATGAATTTATTTCTGTCCTTTCAGAAAATTAAGAATATAAGGTCTGGTTATCCTAAATAGAGTAGAAACCCTAGATAGTGAGTATAGTGTGTGTCACTTACTTATTCTTCCGGAAAGAAGGAAATAAGGAGAGAAGGAGGGAAGGAGGGATGGAGAGAAGGAAAGAAAGAAGAGAGAAGGAGGGAAGGAAGAAGAGTCTGTATGAGAGACAATGTTAATTTTCTGAAAACTCTCAAAGATACTCAAAAGCAAGAAGATCTTTGATGTGACTGTATATAACAAACTTCTCTGAAAGCATGAGCCGTGGGAGGGTCCTGGAATTGGAGATTAACCCTGAGACACAGGCTGGCTGTGCTCAAGGCAGGAGTGATCCCGCCTTTCCCAGGAAGGGTGACCTTTGTGACGGTTAACTACCACCACCCATGGGCAGGTCATCACATTCACAAGATTACTTTTCTTTCTTTTTATTTATTTATTTTTTAAAAAATATTTCATTTATTTATTTGACAGAGAGAGAGGTCACAAGTAGGCAGACAGAGATAGAGAGGGGGAACCAGGCTCCCTGCTGAGCAGAAAGCCCGATGCGGGCCTCGATCCCAGGACCCTGAGATCACGACCCGAGCTGAAGGCAAAGGCTTAACCCACTGAGCCACCCAGGTGCCCTCTTTTTATTTTTTTAATCTGGCCTTAAATTTAAAAAGCCTCAGGGTATAAAACACAATAAAGTCATTCATTAAAATATTTAGTCAAACTGATGGCAACATAATACAGTATATTTCATACTGCCTCTTCCTCTTGGCAGGGCAATTAATAAGGCAGGTTTTGTTTTATGTCCTGAAGATTAATAAGCTGGGCCTATAATAGCATCATACTCAGATGTGGTTCCCATTAGAAATTGTTTTGCTTCTGTTTCCCTGAAAGTATGTATAGGTTATCTCGAAATCTATTTCATAAAGTAGGTAGACTTAAAAAAAAAAAAAAAGGTACAGTAGATGTGAACCAATATATAAAATAAACAGCAGAAATTTAGAAACAGCATAAACTAGGGGATGATTGTTAGGACACAAGTCAATCAACTGTCTTAGAAAAGCAAATGGCGATTTCATGCATATGTGGAATTTAAGAAATAAAACTGATGAACACAGAGGAAAGGAAGGAAAAAATAAAATAAGATAAAAACAGGGAGGGAAGCAAACCATAAGAGATTATTAACTATATGGAACAAACTGAGGGTTGCTGGAAGGGAGGTGGGTTGGGGAATGGGGTAACCGGGTGATAGGTATTAAGGAGGGCACATGAGGTAACGAGCGCTGGGTGTTATGTGTAACATATGAATCACTTAATTCTACGCCAAGATCAATAATACACTGTATGTTAACTAACTTGAATTTAAATAAAACCAATAAAAAAGGAAAAAGCAAAGGGAGTGGATGTCTCTTCTGGAAGCCCAGAAGTAAACCATATCAAAGCCTGAATGAAATCTTCTCTTCAAAAGCAACTGTGGCTATGCAGGAACTAAGCAATTAAAGGTAGAAAGAACAGGCACAGAATGATACAGAGGCCAGTACCACCTCTTGGTATGTTAATCTGGTTTAGATTCTTGTACCATGGCTAATGGAAGTCTGCATTACCTGGAGATAATACAGGTCACCATCATGAACAGATGGCTTGTCAGCCTGTCAAAGCAGACTCTGCTACAAGACAAAACTATGATCAGAGACAGGATTTATTCGCCCAAGGTGGTGCTTGGAATATACAGAGAAATGGCTAACATGCCTTTGCAATCTTACAATAATCTTATATTTTTCACTTACACTGTCTCAAAAACAGCAAGTGTTGATAGTATTATCATTCTATAAATGAGAGTTTGAGGCTCTCAACGTCAAGGGGTCTTGTCTACAAAAACAGAGACAGCAGTTGAGAGAGTTCGATCTGGAATCTGAGCTTTATGACTTTAAATTCTATGTGCTTACAACTCCCCAAATATATCTGTCCCCAAACTGAGATAATACAAATAACATTGTTTCTGGAACCATGGTTCATCAGCTCTTCAGGGACTCCAATTCCCTGTCCGTCCTTTGTCACCTCAGTGTCATTTCCCCACAATATACAGGAGCATGCTGCTGTGTCAACCTACAAGCTGCCTTGATCAGAAAGAAAGGAGGATGCTTCTGAGAAGAGGGAATGTGAATTGTCCAAAGCAAAAAGAAATGAAGGGGAGCTGCAAGAGAGAGGAACACGGAAAAGGGTGGGGGCAGGAGATGACCAGAGAACAAAACTGTGTTTGGGGTCAGAGGGGGAGCAAAGCCATCTCAGTGCCTGCAGTAATGGAGGAAGGAAAATGCTGGGTACACACCAGGGATGATGTGGAGGATCGAAATACAGTGAGTATAGGAAGGGTGAGTACTAGAAGGGTGGGTGTTTGTTGCATCACACCCCTGAGTTAGAATCCATCTCAACCATTCTCCAGTTGTGTGACCTCAGGCAAATCACTTACCTTCCCTGCCACTCAGCGTCCTTACCTGTATAATGCAGGTGATCACACCTGATTCACTTAAGACATGATTCCTGTGAGAATCAAATGTGAAATGATTTCATAAAGTACAGTGTGCTTGATAATTGTGAGCTGCCATTACTGGTGGATATCTATGACACTGGGTCCTCACATTCTTTTCGGATGAAAAACAATATATTTGTGTTACCAGTGGTCACCAGGAATGCATTTTTCAGAACCATCTGCCAAACCTTAATAGGAGTTTATTAAGTAACCAGACACACAGATAAGTAGATAATACTTGTTATACAAATGTGGCAGTTGTGAAGAAACCAAATCTTTAGCAAACATTATGCAGAGTATATATTCTCATTCTAATCATTCTCTATAAAGCTTATATCTATTATTTTGTATTATTCTTCATGTGTCCATTTCTAAGTTGCTTTCTTAAATCAGAATTATTAGAATTACATGCAGACATGGGATAAGTAGGATACGAGAATTCTAGAATACTCCTAGAATAACTAGAAGACATACAAATGGCTGTCAAGTACATGCAAAGATGCTCAACATCGCTAATCACCAGGATAATGCAATCAAAACCACAATGAGATACAATCAGACCTTCAGGAATGGTTGTTAGCAACAAGACAACGAATAGCAAGTAATATTGAGGATGTGAGGAAAAGGAAACTTTTGTGCACTGCTGGCAGAAATGTGAATTGGTACAGGCATTATGGAAAATAGTAGGTGATTCTTCAAAAAATTAAAGATAGAATTACCATAGCTATTACCAGCAATATAACTTCCAGGCACATAGCCAAGGGAAATGAAAACAGGATATCCAAGAGATATCTGCATTCTCATGTTCACTGCAGCATTATTTATTATAACCAAGATATGAAAACAATTCAAATGTCCATCAACAAATTAATGGATAAAGAAGATGTGATAGATTATGGGTATATATGATGTATTCAATATGTATGAGGTATATGTGAAATGTGGTCTATAAGGACTATCACTCAGCTTTGAGAAAGAAAGGAATCCTGCTGGTGGTGACATGGATGGACACCAAAGGTATGACACTAAGTGAAATAAGTTAGAAAAAGACACATCCTGCATGGTATCACTTACATGTGAAGTCTTAAAAAAAAAAAAAGTCAAATTCATAAAACAGAAAGCAGAAAAGTGGTTACCACAGTGTGGGCGGGGGGAGGGGGGCGGGAGCAGGGGGAAATGCAGGGAGTTGTTAAAATGGTACAAATTTAAGCTGTAAGGTAAGTAAGGCCCGAGGCTCTAATGTATAATATGGTGACTGTAGTTGGTAATACTGTATTGTATAATTGATATTTACTAAGAAGCAACACTTAAATGTCAATCTCTCTCTCTACACACACACACACACACACACACACACACACACACACACGATGATGGATTTTTTTAACTAACTAATTGAGGGAAAGTCTTCCACTATATATGCTTAATTCCAATATCACAATGTATACTTTAAATACCAAAACTTTATTTGACAATTGTAATTCAGTGAGGTTGAAAAAATAATTTCCCATTTAACATGAAAATTAAAAAAACAAAACAAAACTAGAAATTAATAGAATTTGGGGAGCGTGCCAAGTCATGGGCAATCAGACAAATAGGAACACTCAAATATAGCATCAGACTTAGATGTTAGGAGGCTGTTTTTAAATGAAATACTTTATTCTGAATTGTGTTCCTTTTTTTAAGTTCTCTATTTCTTTGAGAGCGAGAAAGAGAGAGAGGGAGTGGGGAGGAGCAGAGGGAGAGGGACAAGCAGACTTCACCCTGAGCACAGAGCCTGCTGCGGGCCTCAATCCCATGACCCCGATATCATAACCTGAGCTGAAACCAAGAATAGGACGCTCAACCGACTGTGCCGCCCAGGCTCTGAGTTGTGTTCTGAGTTGATGGATTAGCCGCTACTGATTCCTGCAAAGGACACTGTTGTGGCAACCATTCTTTCATTCATACAACAAGCTTGCCTTTAAATGAATATTTCCAGGTCTGTGGTAGATTCTGATGATGATACAGAACTAACAAAGACAAGGAACTCATCCGCTGAAGAACAAGAAATACTTTAACAGATAAGAGTACCAAATGTGGGGGCGCCTGGGTGGCTCAGTGGGTTAAGCCACTGCCTTCAGCTCAGGTCATGATCTCAGGGTCCTGGGATTGAGCCCCGCATCGGGCTCTCTGCTCGGCAGGGAGCCTGCTTCCCTTCTTCTCTCTCTGCCTGCCTCTCTGCCTACTTGTGATCTCTCTCTGTCAAATAAATAAATAAAATCTTTTATAAAAAAAAAAGAAGAGTATCAAATGTGAAATGTCAAACCTTCAGTGCATTCACCCTGAGCTAATCTAACACCACATTCCCATTTAACATGTTAATCAGAGACAGCAGCCATATTTAATTTTTCTTCATTCACCAACACTTTGCATGGGTTTATCGTAAGACTAACTGCGGAGAGTTGGTCTAACTGTAATTCAGATAATGTTGCAATTTAAGGACTTACTGCTACCGGCAAACCGGGTATACCATTTTAATGCTATGTGCATGCATTCATAATCTAACAAACAGTCCTTCACAGTTAACACTTTTTCCGAATTTGTGGGTAGGGTGAATGGGAGGTTTGTAATGCCAGGAGCTTCACCAGAAGAATTTCCCCAGAGACCACACCCTTTGGCTGATCTTGTTTTTACTTGGTGTAGTAGGTTGAATGGTGCCCCCCCCCCAAAAAAAAAAAAGAAGTGCCCACATCCTAATTCTAGGAACCCGTGAATGTGATCTTATTTGGAAAAATGTTTTTGTAGGTCTAATCAAGTTAGGGATTTTGAGATGAGGATAGCATTCTGGATTACCTGGGTAGTCTTAAAACAAATTACCAGTGTCCTTAAAAGAAAGGGAGAGGTTTGAGTCAGACACAAAGGAGAAGACATAGACCGAGGGAAGGAGGCAATGTGACCACAGACAGAGATCAGAGTGATTCAGCTGCAAGTCAAGGAGTGCCAGAAACCACCAAAAACTGGAAGAGGCAAAGGATAGATTCTCCCCTCGAGACCCCAGAGGGAGTGCAGCCCGCAGCACTGGGAATGTGGACTTCTGGCCTCCAGAACTGTGAGAACAAATTTCTCTTGTTCTCAGCCACCCAGTTTGTGGTCATCTGTTAGGGCAACCACAAGAAACTAATACACTTGGTTTTGTTCTCTGATTTCACCTTGTGATGATGCCAATGCATTTCTGTCCTTGCAGAACAGTGACTCTTGGGTCCATGAGTTGCATCTAAGTCTGCTTGGGCTGCCGTAACAGAACACCATAAACTGAGTGACTTAAACAACAGACATTTGTTTTTCACAGTTTTGGGGGCTTGGAAGTCTAAGATCTAAATGCAGATCAATTAGGTTCCCAATGAGGGTCCTCTTCTTGGCTTGGGGACAGCCAAGATACAGCCACCTTGTAAGTAATCTCACACAGCAGAGAGCAAAAGTTCTGTCTTCTCTTTCTCTTTTTATAAAGGTACTAATGACATAGAGACCATTCCCCTTACCTCATCAAACTGAATTGCTTTTCAATGGCCATACCCTACTACCACCACATTGGGAGTTAGGGCTTTGACATATGCAACTGGGGTGGTGGGTAGGAAGGGCACCTCATTCAGTCTATAACAGGTCTTCTATTCCAGCTCAAGGTACATGTGAACTGCATTCACCAGGGCCTTTCATTCTTAGAACATTCCAAATTGGCATTGTTTCTTTAGGAAATGTGTATGTAGCTTACAGGAACCTTGCAAAATGCTCAGGAGATAGTCATGCTGGGGAAAGCAGTCATTGCTTTTTGCTGATTTGGAGCTTACTCTAGCAATTCCTATTTGACATTCACATCCATATAGAAAATTATGAGTAATCATTGTATGTTTTCACTTGAGAGTGTACCTTCGCCATATCTTTTGTTTCTTTCCTTTAATCAAAGGGTGTACATTATAGAAGTCACCACAGAAAGATTAAGTATTCAGTTCATCATTGACAGAATAAATGGCATGATATAATAAATGAATGAATATTTATACAAATAGTGTCTAGTCCACAGAGAGCGCCCTTTTCAACACTTCCCTATGAAAGGCAGCTTTGCTGAGATGCTAAGAGCATGATCTCCAAAGCCCAAGTAAGCAGGATTGAAGCCTTACTCCACTACCCACTCACTACGTAATCTTGCATGAATTACTTAAACTCTCTTTGCCTCAGTTTTCCCTTCAAGAAAGTGGGAAGGAGGATTAAATGTGTTAGCATACGTGAAGAGCTTAGAAACGTATCTGACACAAAAATACCATATATCAGAACTGGTTGCTACTATCATTATGGACCTTTTATTTCACATAATCTGTGATTTTAGAAGACTTTCTCTATGGGCTCAGTATAGTAGATGTGGAATCGTATGGTGTTGTATGCCCCCAAGAATGGAACCACTTCATTTTGCCATCAGTATCTACTAAAAGTTTTCATTCTTAGACTCTCATCTCCTGGCTCTCACACTACTTTGAGAAACTGAAGAGTCTTTGAGAAGAAAGATCACCTCTTCTTCATTTGCATCTCTCTTTCAAGTATAGGACCCTGTCCCCAGCTGCTTTTTTAAGGATAGATAGATATCAGGGGCACCTGTGTGGCTCAGTGAGTTAAGCTTCTGCCTTTGGCTCCGATCATGATTCCAGAATCCCTGGATCCAGTCCTGCATCGGGCTCCCTGCTCACTGGGGAGTCTGCCTCTCCCTCTCCCTCAGCTCCTCTCCCCACTTGAGCTTGCTCACTCAATCGCTCTCTCATTCTCTCTCTCTCTCTCAAATAAATAAATAAAATCTTTTTAAAAATCTTAAAAAAATAAAGATCGATATCAAAATAAATGGACTGATTAGATTCATTCTTAGAAGATGTTTTTAGGCATTGTTCAGAGAACTTGCTGGAGTGTCTGGCTTTTTAAAAAGAGTAACCAGGGTGGCAAGTGGTAATGATGGCTGCTTTTGACAGGCACATTCCTTGTCTGTGCACCAAAAATGTGACTTGGGGCTAGCATAGAAGTACTTTGAAGTGAGACAGAATAGCTTGGAAGTTATGATTAAAGAGGACTTGTTTACAAAATAAACTTCAAGATTATAGGAAAACTTCCTCAGTAACTTTTTTAGGTCTTTGATTCAATGAACCAGATCCTGCTTTTCTCCCATGGGGTGAAGCTGACCTAGACCACAATAGAGAAAGTCTCTTGCAGATAATCTTGCCAACTCTACGCCAGAGACAATTAGTGGGAAACAAACTGTAGCCTTTAAAGAGCAGGTGGAGGAATGATAAACTAAAACATCAGTCTCTGGCCCTATCTCCTTTCTCACTGACCATTCACAATTTTTGCAAACATCTAATTAAGGAGAAGACTTTTTGTTTTTCATCCTGGAGCTATAAATACAACACTATCAATCATAGAGATGGTTGGGGCAGGTGATGAAACAGAAATTTCTAACCAAAGGAGAAGGTCTTGAGTGTCACGTAATTTTAAGACTCTCCTCTCTCACTTTTGTTATTTTTGTGTTTGTTTTTAACATCTGACTTTTTTTTTTTTTTTTTTTTTTTTCCTCAAGGATGGTACTGAACCATGCTCTCCATTCTGGAGGGTCAGTAATCCCCAAAGGCTGGTCTGAGGTAACACTGAAGGCTGTTTTGGTTAGAATTATGTTTCCAGTCACTAGCCCACAGCAGGAAACATTATAAGCATTTGACAAATAGTTACTGAATAATAAAAAAATGCCATTAGGATTTTGTCTTCAGTTGTGAACTATTTTTTAATTGTTTTCTTTTCATCTGCCAGATATAATGACTTTTGGATAAAGCTGGGAGCAGACATACTTTAGAGTCAGCACAAGTAAAATTCTTTCTAAAAGGGTCTCATACTAGATTTCTCCATCTGAAATCTCGCCAATCAGCAGAAAGATTTCTCTGAATACTCTGTGCACTGCTGTCTATATCTATTCCACGTATTTTTCTATTATATTATTTTCTTGTCTTCATGCCACTTATTATCATTGAATTTACATGTTTATTGCCTGTTTTCATCTCAAGGGTACAAGACACAAGGTCTAGATGGGCAGGGACCTGGCCTTTCTCATTCACAGTTCTACCCCTGAAACCTAATATAGCACCAAGACCAAGACCATAACCTAATATATTTGTTTTAAATGAATTATTAAATTAAAAAAACAATATAAGTGCTTATATTCATTATATTCAATAGAATTCATAACTCATTTTTTAAAAAAAAATTGGCAGGTTTTTGAAAAGAATGTTTAGTCATCTTATATCCACATGATATCAATCATGATATTTAAGGAATAGGGTTGGGGTGACTGGATGGCTCTGTCGGCTAAGTAGCTGACTCTTGATTTTGGCTCAGGTTATGATCTTCAGGTCATGAGATTGAGGCCTATGTCAGGCTCTGTGCTGGGTGTGGAACCTGCTTATGATTCTCTCTCTCCCTCTGTTTTCAACCCATCTGTTCATACTCTCTCTCTAAATTAAATTAATTAATTAGTTAATTAATATAATGTATAAGGTATTACAGAACATCAAATGAAACATTCTGATTTCACTGCAAGTGACTTATTTGATTTTGAATTTAGGTTTGCTTCACTTAATAAAACTTTGCACTGGGCGTGCCTGGGTGGCTCCATGGGTTAAACATCTGGCTTTGGCTCAGGTCATGATCCCCAGGTCCTGGGATCAAGCCCATCCTTGGGCTCCCTGCTCAGTAGGAAGCCTGCTTCTCCCTCTCCCTCTGCCTGCTGCTCCCTCTGCTTGTGCTCTCTCTCTCTTTCTCAAATAAATAAATAAAATCTTTTAAAAAAAGAAAACTTTGTTCTTTTACATGCACTATGTTCATATTATTACCTAAATTAGCACCATATAAATTTACATTCACATTAGTTCCATATGAATGTGAATATTGGGACAAATGCCAGTCATCTTTGCCTTAATACTTATTCTCACAAAATTCCTCTAATGAATGTTATTAGAAATTTTGGTGTAGTGAAAAGGAACTGAAGAAAGATAAATTGCTAGAGCTACACATAAAATCAAGAAGGGAGTTAGGAATCACACCTATGTACTTTTGACTTTTTTGGAAGTTTTGTGCTTTTTGGTGTATTGATAGAGATTATTACCTTTAACTATTACATTTTATTTAAATGTAATAATGTTTATATAAATGAAAGGTTTCCTAAGTCATCCAGATCTAGCATTTTATAATTTTAAATTTTTCTGGAATTGAATTGAAAATGTATGATTTTTCATTAATCTTGGGGCAAAATGTTTGTAAAATTCATAGCAAGAAGTAAGTTAAAGTCTTCTTAGTATTAACCAAGGTGGTAGTAGTAACAAAACTTTCTCTCCTTGCCATATGGTTCTACTTTTCTTTTTCTTTTTCTTTTTCTTTTTTTAAAGATCTTATTTATTTATTTGATAGAGAGAAATCACAAGTAGACAGAGAGGCAGGCAGAGAGAGAGAGGAAGGGAAGCAGGCTCCCTGCTGAGCAGAGAGCCCGATGAGGGACTCGATCCCAGGACCCTGAGATCATGACCTGAGCCGAAGGCAGCGGCCTAACCCACTGAGCCACCCAGGCGCCCCCTACTTTTCTTTTTCAAGCCAAAAAGTTTCCTTTTCCCAAATTACTGCCCTATTAGCCACACTCCTTCATGGTATCCTCTTTGCTAAATGAAGATGTTGTAGTCACTCTGAATCTAATGTAAACTTTACTACACATTTTAATTGGAGATTGTAAAGGTCAGTGTTCTCCTAAGAACACTCTGCAGTAATAAAAATGTTTTAGTTCAGATTCTTTTTTGCCCAGTGTGGTAGTCAATACCTATGTGTGGCTATTGAACACTTGAAATGTGGCTGGTTTTATTTCATGCTATTGGTTTATATTTAGATAGACACATGTAGGTAGTGGTGGCTGTATTGGACAGCACAGTTCCAGATCATGCATTTGAAAGACTCTTCCTCCTTTCCTTTCTCAGACACCTAGAAGTGGAAGTTTCAGAAGGGCCAAATACAGTGGCAGTTCTCAATATTTCTGCAGTTCATCTGGCTTAAGGAACGAATGATCTACCACCAAATTAGAAATCAAACACTATTTCCCACCTCAGGTCATCCAAGCTTTTCTCTTTATTTTTTACTTTAAAGTTCTGGCTAAGTTTAGAACCCAGAGGGTCAAAGGAAGCCTGGTTTCTCAGGATTCCCAGCTGGGAGTGGAAATGATGATGTGAGTGCCAGATAGCTCATGAAGTGGCCAGCACTCCTGGGATCCACAGCCAAGTTTACCAGATGAGAAAGGAGAGAGGGACAGAAAGGATCAGACAGAATAATATTAAAAAAATGTCTTGTCTAGCTAGCTCTAATTTTTTTTCCATATTGATCTGAGGTTCAAACTGGGTGGTAATCTTACTGTATAGCAAATAGCTATTTTTGGAATTTGGGAGTGGGGAATAGACACGCATAAAAAAATAAGATGAGAAATTCAAAGATTTTCAAAGAAATTCAAAGATTTTCAAAGATCTGGAAAAAATATTTTTTCCTTCCAGAAGACATAACTGTTATTTTAGTTTCCTGTAAGTCATGAGGCTTGGAATATAACACATCACATTCCACATAACTTTTCAATTGCTTATTTTCTTAAGTATCATTACCTACTTATGGTGCCCCTGAAACAAAAACAGAGATTAAAGTTGTAGATTTCCTATAACTGTAAAAACCACATATTTCTAAAAAGATTTAACTCCCCAAAGGGGTACGAAATACCTACCCTTCTGGACCGTTAATATTTATTAATCCCTATCACGGTTTAGCAGATACACAGGTATTCAGCTGTGAGGAAAGATTAACAGGTTTGTTGTGCAACAAAGAAATGTATTTTTGAGGGTGGCTGGAGGGGAGGCAGGTGGGGGGAAGGGATAATTGGGTGATGGGCATTAAGGAGGGCACTTGATGTAATGAGCACTGGGTGTTACATGCACTTGATGAAACACTAAATTTTACCTCTGAAACTAATAAAAAAGGAAGGAAGGAAGGAAGAAAGAAAGAAAGAAAGAAACCTATTTTTTAAGAAAGGAACATCTTCTGAAGCCGCTTTCACTTTTTTCCGAACGAACACCTTTCTTCTTCAAGCATATTTTTGGAGTGTGGAACTCCACTTAATGGAAATGGAGCTTTCTGCTATCATGTAATATAACGAATCCATAGAGGGAAAGAGGATGAAATCAGAACCACAGAAACCAGCTTTCGCCGCTCTATCACCCTCCAAAGGAAACCGGTTATATATAATGCATGTAATGGAGTCTTGTGGGCCAGAGACAAATAGCATGTGCTATTTGATTTTCACTCAAAAAGTTATATTAGAAATGCCACAAAAATGAGCCAGCTTTTAAAATCCCTACAACAGAAACCCAGAAAAGATAAGCATCTTCAAATAGAGATGTATTAATAGAGCTCTCTAGTAGATGCATTAATGAAACGTTCATTGAAAGGAGTTATAGAGAAGTCCCTCAAAAGCCAGTGACCACCTAATTTATCATCCAAACAGAGACATATTGGAGAGCAAAATTCGGTGCTATTAATAATGAAGTTACAACCTCCGGACCAGCCAAGGCAGGTGGCTGCTGGGATGTAAGCTTTTCTTTCTTTGCCTATTACTCACCCCTCCAGATACCCCTTTCCTACTCAAATACCACCCATATTTTAAGACATGGCTTCATTCCCACTCTCAATAATACTTTCAGGACCTCTCTAGCCCCCTTCTATTTCCCTATCTCTCCACATCTGCAGTACTTGTAATCTGTGCCACGCATTTACCTTACTTACATTTATCATCTGCTAATATTACACGTGTTAGTTCTAGTTCTATAATTACACTGTAAGTTCCGGAAACAAGAACTTGGTTCTATTTTCCCAATCTCTCCAAAGCCCAAAACTAGCCCCTGGAAACCGTCACTCAAAAATAGCCTCGTAGCATAGAGCTCCCTGTTGGTTTCCTATACTTTCAAAGCCAAATTCAGGGCTTTCCTCTACCATGCTGCCTTCCCAAATTAAAGCAGAGGTAACGTGCACCCTTCCTCTGACTGCAGATATTATTGACCCCAGTACTCAGCCTCATAGCAGTGCTTTATTTTATCAGCACAGATCACTCTATATAATGTACTGTCTTTCCAGCTAGATCAAAGGCTATGGAGGCTGGCATTGTCTCATTTCTCTTTGTATCTCCAGGGTCCTTCGCTGTCCTTACATGTAGCCGTCCTAGTAAAATGTCTAGCATTGGCTCCCCTACCAATATCTGAGTGACTTACCACTTTCCACCATCATGATGGATTAAGACCAGATTAAGTAAAAATGACCCAAATATCAGTGAAATGACCCCTTCTTGAGTTGTCCATCTAGCTCCTACCATAAGGGGGGGGGAAGCTCTGTTCTGAGGCATGCTGGGACAGGCATAAAGTAGAGCAAAAAGGGATAAATGGAAGCTGGAAGTAGTTCTAGCTAAAGGTACAGTTCCTTTTTAATCCCCTGATCTTGCTTCAGCAGAAGGCTACTAGAAATCCATATAGTCATCTAGAATTGTCTAGCCACTCCTAAAGAGGGGATATAGGTGGTCCAGCATAAGTCAAACACAGCTCAGGCAAATGCATTACAAGATGGTCCTAGATGGTGATCTAAGTGAGACTCCTGGAAGGACCAAAAGGAAGGGCCATGTGGGACTCTGATCCCAAGACCCTGGAATCATGACTTAAGCTGAAAGCAGATGCTTAAATGACTGAGAAACCCAGGCGTCCCAGACACAACTCTTATGCTGTGAAATGCTCAAAAAAGGTTGATCCCCTAGAGCCTGTGCAGAAGTACATCCTCAGGCACAGCAGTGCGGTAGGGATGACAGAAGACAGTGTGGTGACACATGTAGCAGGCTTCTTGTCGCCAGATACCACCTCCACAGCTGATTTGGTGAAATCTTAGACAATACTATATGCAAACACTAGTGGTTTATTTGCCTTAGACTCAACCAGGTAATGAAGAGCTGGCTTGGAAAAGAATAAAATGTGAAACATCTGCTGGG
Source organism: Neogale vison (assembly GCF_020171115.1). Lineage (NCBI taxonomy): Eukaryota > Metazoa > Chordata > Mammalia > Carnivora > Mustelidae > Neogale > Neogale vison. Next base: position 35,088,793 of record NC_058093.1, on the reverse strand, counting down.
GTTACATAATTAATTAATTAATTTCTCCATTCATTTTGGTAGCTTACAGTTCTTCCTTTATTCCTCGGGCATCTCTAGGGAATGCAGTCTAAGATTGAAGGTCCATCCAGAAACGAGGAGAAAAAAGTTAAATAATGTCAATGATGACCTAATTTCTACCAATTTCTTCTGCTAGTTAGTTACATTCGGCGGGGGTGGAGAGGGACTGTTTCATATGGGTTCCCTCCAATGTTGTTCTGTGGTTCCTTCTTAACATATGTTGTTCTTCCATAAGTTGTAGGAGAGAGATTGTAACACAGCCCAAAGAGGCAGCGGGCAGGCTGTATGGATGTGGTTTTGTACACAGCTCTATCTCTTACGACTTTGGGGTTTTTTTGTGCTGCCCAGATGCAACCCCCAGGACTGACGCATGACTAATGTGGGCTCCTGGAGGCTGTCTGATGAGGGCTTCCTGGAAATCACTCTCCAGCAAAGGGTGCTGCCTTGCACTGTGTGATGCCTGGTGACTGGAGTCTATCCCATCCAGAGCAGTCCAAGAGCAGGTACAAAGCCTAGATCCATCTTAGATGGAGACGCTCTAAAGGTCCAGACCCGCCCAGAGTTTCCTGTCACATCTGCAGAGGATAATGCAATGGTATAACCGTATTTGCATCACAGATTACCATCCCCCCCATACCTGTGATCCTCACCCTCCCCCACCCCCAGGTGTTAGTTCTGAAAGAACTTTCCAATATACTTTCTCCAACCAACCAACCTCTGTCTCGGAGTCTGTTTCCAAGAGAAGTATGCATACAGTTGGTTCATCATCTTCTCTGGGTCCCAGGTCCCTCATCTGTAATACAAGAGGGGTATTAATAGCGCAATTGCATGAGTGATTACTAGGTGCCAAGCTCTTTTCTAAATCTTCTGATGCACTATTATCCTCCCCCTTTACACAGGAGAGGACCTGAGGCACAGAAATTATCTAATTTGAAAAATGTCACATACCTACTAAGTAGGAGTCCTGTGGTTAGTCACTATGTCTCCAAAAATTATACTCTTAACTCCTATGCTTCATTTAACCATTTAACAATGGTTAAAATTAAATGAGAATATAGAGCATATATCTATCACAGTACCAGATATAGTAGTTTACCAATAAATGTTTATTTCTTCGGTCTGCATATATTTCTAAGTGTCACAGGTATCATGAGGATGGCAGGAGGCCAAGGGATGACACAATGTGCGTGGGAAGTGTGAACGGCTGACTACCAAGTGACCAGTGCTGACTTTTTGAGGGGGGGCGGCGCGCATGTCCCAGTGGTAGGAAGCAATACCTGAGAATCAGATCATCTACTTTGAGCTTGGACTCTATGTCTTCTACTCTAATCTTCTGACCTTCAGTTTCTCAACTATTAAAAAGGAAATAATAATATTATCTATTTTCTAAGGTTGTTGTGAAGATCAAATTAACTAATATAAACTGTTTAGCCCATTGTCTGGCATAGTAAACACTGAATAAATGTTAGTTATTATTATAACTGTCATTATAACTAACATTACTTATTACAGAGAGTTTTTTTTTTTTTTTTCAGTTGGAATTAAGCTTGTGTTCATACAACTTTAAAACATGAAGTGAGGGGCTCTTGGGTGGCTCAGTGGGTTGGGGCCTCTGCCTTCAGCTCAGGTCATGATATTGGGATCCTGGGATGAAGCCCCCACATTGGGTTCTCTGCTCAGCAGGGAGCCTGCTTCCTCTCTCTCTGCCTGCCTCTCTGCCTACTTGTGATCTCTGCTTGTCAAATAAATAAATAAAATCTTAAAAAAAATGAAATAACTGTCTTAATTAAGAGGAACTTTATGACCCTCTTTTCTAAAAGAAGTTTGGAGGTGAGTTACCTGATGTCAGTAAAGGCTGGATAAGTTCCAACACTATGGACAACCAGCTTGTGTTTGCTTCATGATCCAAAATGCCTGTCAGAGCTCCAGCTATCACATTTGTATTCCAAACCAAAGGGCAGAAAAAGGAACAAAGAAGGGGATTGTTCCTCCATTTGAAAAGTGCCCCACCAAAATTATGACAGCTCTACCTCATGGCTGTAAATTGCTCACATGCCACAACTATCATGTATGGAATGCTGAGGTATATGGATTTGCATTTCAGGCAGTGACAGTTCAACCAATGTCAGGACTGACACAGAGGAAGTAAAATAGGCTTAGAGGTCAGAAGGCACTGAACAGTTTCCACCACAGCTGGTGAGCCTTCTGGGCACCTGTTTAACAATAAGTTAGTAGCAGACACAGAAAAAGACAAAATGTTACTTAAAGTATTGCAAATATCCAATGTCAGCTAATTAAAGGTGGAGAGTTTTAATTCTAAACTTAAACATTTTAACCCATTTTTATAATTACTTTTATTTTTGACAATCTAATTTGTACAGCAAAGCCTGCAGAAAGAAATATCTTACAGGATCATGAAGTGGAAAACAATAACGCATGCTAATTCTTACAAGTGTTTCATAAACAAAACATGAAGCAAAAGGAAATTAAATAATTATTAAAGAAATCCAAAGCTTAGGATGTTTTAGTTTGTTATATACATTGTCATGAAGTTCATCAGATGCCAACAGTTTGGGAAGTAGATAAATAGGACCTTTGAATATCAGGACTATGTCTTAAGGTATCCAATAGTAGGAGACCAAAGGATTAGCGACTGCCAGGAAAGAGTAACCTTGAAATCATTTAGAAAATTTACAATTAGCGGGGGGGGGGTGGGAGGTTGGGGTACCAGGTGGTGGGTATTATAGAGGGCATGGCTTGCATGGAGCACTGGGTGTGATGAAAAAATAATGAATACTGTTTTTCTGAAAATAAATAAATTGGAAAAAAATTAAAAAAAAAGAAAATTTACAATTAAAAAAAAATCTCTACTTACTCAGTTTACTCTCTTTTTCCTAAATACACATATTCAGAACAAAAAAAGATTTTAACCAAAAGAAAAACAATGTGCAAAGACTTTCAAATCAAACTCTGGATTTATACTAGGAAGAAATCACCACATGAAAAGAAACATGTCACTGTCATGGGAAGAATTGAACAGTTGACCATTCTAAGAATGCGTTAGAGAGAAACCACCCACAGTTTTCCATTGTTTTTTAACCTGACTTCATGAAGCCAGCCAGTCAAAATATAAAATTATATGGGAACGTGATTTTCAGCTCCGCCGCAAACCTGGAGAAATCCATGTTACTCTAAAAGTATTGTCTCATTACAGGCAAGGATTAGCTCACAGAAAACAGCCAGATTATCTGGTCTGTTGTTGAAGAGGCTCTTGTGTTAACAGGGATGCCGTTTACTAACTTCGTATTCAGGGAAGGATCCAAATGTCTTCTGGGTCACTCTGTTGGGATCCAAAGAAAACAGTGTTAGCAGAGAAATCACCCTGAACCACAGTTGCAGACTTTTCAAATTACAAAAAACAAAAATGCGGAGGAACAAAGATGAGCGTTGGATGCACAAAGAACTGTAGGTCTTCACTCTATAGTAAAATGAAAATGACAAGAGCGGGTCATCTGAACTTTGGGTTTAGGGACCAAAGGATTCAACCTAGTGCAGTGTCCCTGATTCATTCATATATTTTTGCAATTGGATTGGAAAGAGTGTTTGGCCGTGGGTTTACAACCCTTACCGTGGTTTGTAAGGCAATCAGCTGAAGAAAAGGCAACTTGTTTTTCTGACATTGTTTTTTTTTTTTTTAAGATTTTATTTATTTATTTGACAGACAGAGATCACAAGTAGGCAGAGAGGCAGGCAGAGAGAGAGGAGGAAGCAGGTTCCCTGCTGAGCAGAGAGCCTGATGCAGGGCTCCATCCCAGAACCCCAGGATCATGACCTGAGCCGAAGGCAGAGGCTTTAACCCACTGAGCCACCCAGGCACCCCTGACATTGTAATGTATGGATAGCTTTTACTCATTTTCACTTCAGTTAAAACTTAATGTGTAGGAAAGCGGAATAATATTCTAGTAACTCTTCCAACCAAAAAAAAAAAAAAAAAGTTATAAAAAATTCCAAACTCAAAAGATGCCAAGATGCAAATGTTTCCTTTTTTTTCTTTTCTGTCTGTCTCTTTCTCTCTCACACACACATACACATAGCACAGACTGAAGTAAAAGGGAATATAGAATAAAGACCAGTTTTTGGAATATTGGAATATAAAAAGAAAACTCCAGGTTGAGATTCAAGAGCTCACCAATGTTATTGAAGCTCCCTGCCTGTTAGCTTCTTCAATGGATAAATGAGCATAATCACACCTATTTCGAAACAATCTTGGAAAGTAAAGAACATGAGTTTTGTGGTCAGAAAGCCTCCACTGAACCCTGGTGTTGGCCTCTCTTGGCCTCATTCTCACGTCCGCTGCCTGCAGTGGTGATGAGACAAGCCTCTAACACGAGGTCTGGCACACAAATTCAAGCCCACCCCTCTGCTTGTCCGTTGCTGCAACGTTGACATTTCTAATTCTACATTGATACTAACGGCCTTCTTGAAATGATATTCTTCTTTTTTCTTTTTTTCTTTTAAGATTTTTTATTTATTTATTGGAGAGAGAGAGGGAGAGCGAAAACAGGAGCAGGGGGAGGAGCAAGCACCTCACTGAGCAGGGAGTCCACCAAGGCCTTGATCCCAGGACCCTGAGATTGTGACCTGAGCTGAGCTAAAGGCAGATACTTAACCTACTGAGCCACCCAAGCACCCCTGAAAAGATATTCTTTTTTTTTTTTTAAGATTTTATTTATTTATTATTTGACCGACAAGTAGGCAGAGAGGCAGGCAGAGACAGAGAAAGGAGGAAGCAGGCTCCCCACTGAGCAGAGAGCCTGAAGCGGGACTGGATCCCAGGACCCTGGGATCATGACCTGAGCTGAAGGCAGAGGCTTTAACACACTGAGCCACTCAGGTGCCCCTGAAAAGACATTCTTATTGAAATCCAGTACTAGCAGGTTTAACTGCTGAGCACCCCTGCAATCCTCATGACCTTTTCTTAGTCTGCTAGGTCATAGAACTCTCCACCCATGTGCTGCTGCCAGAGCTCCCAATCCCCTGTCCTGGTTTGCCTTCTCCCAGCCCTGGATTTCAGACTGAATACCCAGGCACTCTGCTATGAGTAGTGGTCCCACATTTCTGTATAAGAAGATGCTCAGGGATGGCAAGCTCATTCAAAGGAAGGATTTGTTTTGAAGCTGGAGTTGTTATTTGCTGTACCAGACATTTCATTTTTGTTCTGCACTGTCCCATGCCTTGCACTTAGCACTCCTGGTGCCTGTTTACTAAATGCTGGGGGCTGCACTCACCCCAAATCTAGGGACTGCAGAAAATGCTTGCCCACCCCCATTTCCAAATGTCTACAGAGCATGGAGTAAACTCCACCCCAAATTAAGACTGTGACTCAAGCTCCTAGTCTGTGAGCAACAGAGCTATTTGGGAATCTCCTCTACCAAGAGCAACCCTGGGACCCATGATCACCAGAAGCTGAAGCTTGCCAAATTTTTTTAAGCTACCCCTTCCCTAGTTAGTCCTCAACACTGTCCTCTAGATTAATAAAAATATTTCATAAGTACTGTCAGAACACATATAAATCATGACATTCTTTTTCTGTATTATTTATACATTCGGAGTCTTACTTAGTAAGTCTTTTTATACATTGTGTTGAAAGGTAAAGTGAGGCACATTACAATTTTCAAGAGTTTCTTTGAGTATACATCAATCTGAACAGGGCAGTGCCAAACCAAAGGTGGTTAGAAATGATCCACCAACAGGAGCTCTAGAGAGGTGTTTTTTTGTTTTGTTTTGTTTTGTTTTCCTATAGAGAAGACAGGAAAGCAAAAGAGGAAATCATTTGATTGGCTAAAGCTTAAACAGTTGCCTTATTTGGGAAAAACTAATTGGTGGCTGTGATTAGTGGTTCTTAGGTTCTCAGGTTTCCTTTGCTCTGATTGAGAATGTTTCAGTGGTTTCGGTCTGCCTGTGTTGACTCCCAAGGATTTAGAGCCGAGGCCTCAGTCTATTATTTCAATAATTGTTATCATAAAAAAAATTATTTCTATTTTCTTCTATTACTTAAAAATTCTGCTTTTCATACTTAAGCCATTAATTCAACTGTCTTGAATTTACATGCCTGCATGGGATGGGAATCATATTTTGCTTCCAATGGAAACAGAGTTGATCAGTGCTATACACTGAAAGTTTGTGTTCGCATAAAATTCGTGGGTCAAAACTTACTCTCCAAGATGATGGTATTATGATGGTATTTAGAGGTGGAACATCTGGTTGGTGATTAGGTGAGGGTGGAGTCCGCAGGAATGAGATTAGTGCCCTCATAAAAGAGACCCATGTGAGGAGGACTTAGTGAGAAGACAGTTGTCTATGAACCAGAAAGGGGTCCCTCATCAGACATTATATCTGGTGATGCTATGATCTTGGATTTCCCAGCTTCCAGCACTGTCAGAAATAAATTTCTGTTGTTTAAAAACCACTCAGTCTGGGGCACCCCTGTTGAGCCTCTGACTCAGGATATCAGCTCAGGTCACTATCTCAGGATCATGAGACCGAGTCCTGCATCAGGCTTCACACTCAATGGGGAGTCTGTTTGTCTCCCTCCGTCTCCCTCTGTCTCCCTCTCCCTCTGCCCCTGCTCATGCACTCTCTCAAATAAATAAATAAATTCTTAAAAAGCACCCAGTCTGTAGTATTTTAATTTTGTAGACTAAAAGAATGGTTTTTAAAGGTTTTTTTATATACTTTTTTTGTAACTTACAGTAAAATAATTGCCTTCATATTTCTCCATGTCATCTAAGGTTTCAAATTTATTGCACAAGTCTATAGTGTTCTGTATCTATATGTCATTATTGCCAGTTATTTCCATGCCTTCTCTATGGTACTCAACCAATATGGCAAAGGACTGCCTATTTGATTAGTCTCTAATATTTTGGGAGACTTTTTTTGTTTAATATTCCATTGTTGAAGTTTTTTTTTTTTATTCATTCTTTTCTCCCACTTTTTTTGGGTTTAGCCTGTGTTCTTTTTCTAACTTCTTAAAGATAATTTTCAGTCTTTTTTCAGTCATACGGATTTAATCGGTATTATTTCCCTGTATGCACTGGTCTTCGCTATGTCTTACCTTTTGAAAAGGTAGTTCAGTGTCACTAAATTCTTATTACCTTATACTTATTATGATTTCTGATTCACGTTAATTGTTTCAGATTGCTTAAAAAGTTTTTCTTTTAATTTTAAAATGTATTTTTAGGTTATTCTCTTACTGTTGTCTAATGTTGTTACATTTTTTTACAGAGGTTGTGGTCATCTTATTTAGTACTTCTTTTTAAGTGTAGGATAATATAATTAATTTTTAGAAATGTGCCATGTTTCTTTGAAAATAATATGTATTACCTAATTCTTCCTAACTTTCTTTTTTTTTTTCTAAAGATTTTATTTATTATTTGACAGAGATCACAAGTACACAGAGAGGCAGGCAGAGAGAGAGGGAGAAGCAGACTCCCTGCTGAGCAGAGAGCCTGATGTGGGGCTCGATCCCAGGACCCTGAGATATCACCTGAGCCAAAGGCAAAGACTTAACCCACTGAGCAGCCCAGGTGCCACTCTCCCTAACTTTCTAATGAGCTTATTGTGTGTCTGTGTGTGTGTGTGTGTATGTGTACAAAGTCTAGCTTATTAAGATTTTTGTTCAAGCCTTCTTTATCTTCCTTAACTCCTTGTCAAATAGGTCTGTCAGTTTCTGAAATAAATATATTTAAATCCTCTAATATTTTCTAATACAATTATGAATTTGCCAATTTCATCTTCCAGTTAATTATTGTTTTATATATTTGTATACTTTGCTCTCTATCACTGGAAGAATAGAGTTTAGGATTGTGAATTTCCTGGTAAATTTTTCCTTTTATTTAATACATTGACTGTCTTTGTCCTCTCAGGGTTTTTGGCCTTGAAGGATGCTCTATTTTTTTTTTTTAAGTTTATTTTTTTGTTTTGTTTTTGAGATTGAGAGAGAGGGCACGATTTGGGTGAGGGTACAGAGGAAAAGGGACAAACAGATTATCCACGGAGTAGGGATCCAAAATGGGACAAGATCCCAAGACCTCGAGACCATGACCTGAGCTGAAGGCAGATGCTTAACTGACTGAGCCACCCAGGTGCCCTGAAGGATGCTCTTTCTGATAGCAATATCTGCTGTGACAATTTGCTTTTGGTTAAATATGCATGGTGTAGTTTGCCTTTTCCTACCCTTTTGTTTTTTAATTTTATAATTAAATTGCTTTCTGATTCCACCTAAGAAGAGAAAAATTATTGTCTGTCTAGTTGTCAGTTTTTTACATCAAAGTCAGTCTCTTTCTTTGGTAATTTTAAGGATGATTTTCCTTTGGATTTAGGGTTTTGCTGTGACACTATTCCATGGCCTTATTTTACTATATTCAAGACCTGTTATGCTTCTGTATTCTAAGTAAGCAAGTTTATCATTGATTCTAAACATTCTTGTTCCATATATTTCTAAAGCTTTCCCATCATGTTCTCTCTTCCTATGGATGCTAGGTTCAAGTCTTTTTGTCTTTATTTTTCTCTGATGTCCTTCCTATTTCAAGGTCCCAGATAACTCACAGAAGCCAAGTCTTGACTTGTCAGACTTTTCCTCTGAAACTTTTTTGAAGATTTTTTTTTTTTTTTTTTTTTTGACAGAGAGAAAGAGATAGAGCACAGCAGAGGGACAGCAGAGGGACAGCAGAGGGGAGAGTTAGGGAGAAAAGTAGACTCTCCACTGAGCAGGCCTGATGTGGGACTATCCCAGGACTCCATGACCTGAGTCAAAGGCAAACACTTAATAGACTGAGCCACCCAGGCACCCCTGTCCTCTGAAAGTTTGATTTAATTATTTATTTCTCCATTTGCTTAATGTCTATTTGGTTCTTTTTCTTTCTTTAAAAAAAAAAAAAAAAGATTTCATTTTTAAGTAATCTCTACACTCAATTTAGGGCTCGAACTCACAACACTGAGATCAAGACCCACATGCTCTTCCAACTGAGCCAGCCAGGTGCCCCATTTTGTTCTAAAACTTTAATGTTTTCTATTATTTATTTACATCTTTAATAATGTAAGCACTTTATTTTATAGATATTCCATGTGATTTTATTATCTTTACACTTTGTAGTCCTTCTACATGTTTTGTCTGCTAGCTTTTGTTCATGGTGGATAATTGTGTTAGTGAAATTATTTTAGGAGTAACTGATCTATCCATGGCAGTCCTACACAATCAGGATTGTGCAATTATCTCTAACAAATGGTATTGTGTTTGTTTCTGAGGAACATCCACAGATTTCAGCAATCCAAAACATACTCGACAATTCCTAAAGCCCTTAATGTAAATTTAATCTCCATGGCAACTCGTGGTACAGACTTAGCTGCTCAGTAGGAGCCGTCTTTCTGAAATTCTATTTCAAGAAGAGCTTCCCAATTCTGGTTCTTTACCTTCCTCAAGTTCAAGATTGTATCTCTTTTCCTTTCATACAGGTTGAACTTTCAGTTCCCAGAAGCAAGAGACACTAACATTTCAATCCCTGGATAAGTATCTACCAACTCATGAAATTATACTATTTTCTCCATTCATGTACATTTGGAGTCACCAAAGCCATTTTTCCTGTCTTTTTCTAGCATTTTCATGTGTTTTTTTTTGTAAAATTAGAGGCTTGCCTTTGACAATACTACCATTTTGTCAAAACTGGGTCTCTTAATCCAATCTTTATAGTATAATCCTTTATTTATTTACTATGCATGACACCCTCAATGACAGAAGAACATTGTCCTCATAATCTGGGGCAGGAGAAAGAAAGATGCACCCTGAATTGTGAAGCTTTGTGGAAAGGACCAACACAGCACAGAGAAAGAAGTCACTAGTTGGTCTTGAGGGGGTGAGCGAGAGCTTCACCACAAACACAGATTTGAAATGACCTCTTCCGAGTGATGGGAGCTCCAAGGGTAGGAAAAAAATGAGAGGAGAAGATTCTCTAAGGGAGCTGAATTGTTAGCCTCAGGATTCAGGGTCAGCCTAAAACTGAGAGTTGAAGCCATAGAAACAAAGACCAAAGGGGTGCAGAAATTATGGAACAAAAGTAAGATGAGAACGGTAAGTGCTCATGATCAAGAAACTGGGGTGAATGGCAGAATTTTGCAAAGATTTCAAGGGGCAGGAGAAAAAAAACAAATGGCATGGGATGTGGGAGAAGCAAAGTCAAACAAATACCATCAAAGAACCTCATGTTCTGTGATTGAACAAAAGCCTCTATTGAAAATGAAGCTCATTTTTTAATGAAAGTACAAGCAGAAAAGATCTTTGTGGGACCTAACCATGAAATGAACTTTCCTTTAAGCAAAAACCACTTTTCATCTTCTATTCTCAATATGTTTTGTTTGACCCTCTTGTAACACTAGTTGTGACTGACTAAGTTGATGCTTCTTGAGATCTTGTGGCTAAAGAATAAAACAAACCGTAACTAAAACATAAAGACTATTTCTTACAAGTGCTGTTATTGAATGAAGACTTCTATAATGTACCTTTTATTATTTTGATTTTTAGCAATGTACTTACCTTCATTTCATGGCACACAAATCCCTTCATGGCATTCCATGACCATCCAAAATGTCATTGTAGGCAGTTAACTCTGGAAGGAAGAAACTAAATATTTATTCACTGAATCAAGAAAATGTCTACTCAGTTCCTGAAAAATCCTAATGCACAATCTACCTTATCTTCAGAATTCAATGGGCTTCTGTGATTTTATATTCTCCTTGATTCCCTGGAGGTTTACTATCTGTCCAAAAGTTCCCCAGTCTAAGTCCCAGAAGGGAATTTTGCTTTTTAACTGTCTGCACTATACTAAAAATTAATTCAAGGAATTGACCGCTGTGCCCTCAAGAATTGAGTAATAAACCCTCTTGTATCCATTAAGGCTCTCTGAGAGTATGAGTTCCCCCAAAGCACCAAAGGGCAATTATTGTAAATCTGCCTAGACACAGCTTTCAGCATAGAGAAAATTTAATTCTCAAGGCTTACTCAGAAAAGAAAAATAGCCTTACTGAGAAGAATAGCCTTTCTGAGAATTGTAGCCCAATGTAGAGCACCCACATCCTAGTACCCTTCATCTCATAACTGAACATAGTCTTTGAAGCAAGATTCTCCAAAAAAATGTTTTTGTTTATGGTCCCCATACAGCAGTGTTGAACACACAGAAGGTACAAGAGAAATATATATTATCGGGATGAAACCATGAATAACTGAGTGATTTAAAAACCATTTAGTTCAATGGTTAATAACTAGATTTAAAGACAAAGACATGGAGGTCCAGAGACTTTTAGTGGTAGCACTAAGACTGCTGTTATCTGGCTTATTTTTACCTCAATCTGTTAATTTTTTTTTTAAGATTTATTTATTTATTTGAGAGAGAGAGCATGAAAGAGGGGAGGAGCAGAAGGAGAGAATCTCGGGCAGATTCCTCACTGAGCAGAGAGCCCAACACAGGGCTTGATCTCAAGACCCTGAGATCATGACCTGAGCCAAAACCAAGAGCCAGATGCTTAACCAACTGAGCCACCCAGAAGCCCCTTAGAGAAATTTTATTGACTATTCTATTCCTGGGGCAGGCACACTTGCCATTCATTAGTCATTGCATATAGAATCTTCGGGCTGAACGAGCTGACTCTTAAAGTTTAAGCAGTTCATTCAGATATCAAAGGTAGTTTTGTACTAACCAGTGGTTCTAAATTCTTCTGTATCCCATGCCCCTCAAAGTCATAATACTCTTGCATCCCTTTCTACAGTAACTCTTAAACAAGGGTTGTCAAGCCCAAGATAATCTTGGAGTAAAGAGGAAGAGGGGTAAATGTCATATGAAAGAATCTCAGAGTTTATTCGAATGCCCATCAAAATTTTACTTAGATTATTGTTCTGAATTAACAATTAACATGCACTCTTAATATTTACAGGAATTATCTTCATTTTGTTTAATATTTCTTCAACTCCCTGCTTAAATTATGCCTCCTCTCTGAAGTCATTTATGACTCTTACCTCTAAAATTATTCTATCCATTAGTGATCAGCAGTACTTTGATTAAAACTCTGTATAACATAACCTATATAACTTTTTTGCTTACATGTTGCTATAGACTGAGGGTATGTATCCTCTCTACAATTCATATGTGGGGACCTAATTCCCAATATGATGGTATTTGGAGGTGGGGCCTTTAGGAGATGATTAGGTCATAAGGACTCTTTCTTTTATGAAATAAGATCAGAGCATTCCTTCACCACTACTTTTGTGTAAGGACACAGTGAGAAGCTGTCTATGAACCAGGAAGCAGGGCCTCACCAGACATTGAATCTGCCAGTGCCTTGATCTTGGTTTCCTTGAGAACCGTAGGAAATACGTTCTGTTATTTATAAGCAGCCTGAACTAAGACCCATGCACACTTCTGCATGGACTCGAACTGATGTCTTATTTCACTCACCTTTATATCATGAGCTTTCAGCAAATTGTCTGGCCTGGGATAGTCTGTCAAAAAACATTTGTAGAAGAAAGATAAACAAGTAGGCAGGCATACATAAATATCCTGGTATTGATGTTAAGAACTCTTGTATATACTTTATGGTCTGTAGACATATGCAAGGATAACTAGAAGAAAGATTCTTCCTAATCAACAAAGTTGTCAAAAACTTTGTATTTAGCTAAACCTAAATACTTTCATGTCTTTGCATGTCTTATTTTATTTTTGCCTTTGCATGTTTTAATTTAAAGCACTACATTTTACAAAAGTAAGACAACTATGAATTACAATAATGGAAAACACTTTGGATAAATTATATATATATTTTTATGACCAAAAGCTTCCAGCATATAATGTTATTTGGTAAAGGAATGCAGTTTCAGGATTTTACTTTAAAAATTCAAGATCTGGGAACATTTTTAATTGGATATTTCAGAACAACAAAAACCCTTCACAAATTCGTATAATCGCTGGCACTTTTCTCCCCCCACCATGTAAGAACTCTGCAAATTTGTTTCTATTGATTCAAGTCTGCAAAGCAAACACATTTTATTTAGATTGATTCATGAAACTGGCTGTTGTAATGAGATACTGTACTACTTGTTTTAGTATTGGGCCCTGAAAATCAATTACAGGGCACTGAGGCCATTATTTTCTCCTTGTAAACAAAGGTTCTTTAAATTCCAGGACATGTCCACCACGTTAGAGATGAGGGACCAAGCATTTCATTTCACATTTGCCTGTTTAGAGGACCTGAATGTCATGAAATTAATATGGGCTCATTCCAAATTTTCCAGTTATGCTCAAATGAATACATCATTTTTGGAGAAAAACAGCACAAGTCCTCTGTTTACAATGGCATTAACTTGCATGCCAATTCTTAAAATAAGAGTTTTACCAAACTCTTTTCAAAGAAAACCTAAATTCGATGAAATATCTTAGTCCAAATGGTTTCGAACTAGAAAGGATTCTTCCTGTGGTGCGTACCACTTGGCTACAATTAAAGAATGTTATGGTCTTGTGGAATTTCCGGTTTTAGTCATTTAGAGTCTGACCAACCTTCCATCACATTGGTTTCAGTAGTACTTACTAGATTCTTTCAAAACAGAACTGTTCTTTTTCTGGAAAGATCACTTACAATTATATCCAAGAAACAATGCTTAGAGTTTATTTTTAAAAAGAAGAGGAAGTTTAAGTCAAGATTAAAGCTACAACCACCACAGAGTCCCCACCCAAAAAGGCCCTTAAATCTAAGTTCTAGGGCTTTTTTGTTGTTGTTGTTGTTGTTTGTTTGTTCGTCTTAAATATACTTCCACAGAGGATTATTTGGAATCCTTGGCTTCTTCCTCTACAAAGAATGAAGGAAACTTCACGGCAAATTTAGGCTGCAAACCCAAACATTAACTCTTCAAAGCCTTTAGGGAAATAAATCATGGAAATAACTATTTTTTAGTTAGGCTTAAACATTCTCAAAAATCCTCACCGATTACATGTTTGGAAAAAGGGTTGTCAGTAAAGAGCGATGTCTCTACAAACTAGAGTTAACTCGAAAAGGAGTGATATTGGTAATGAGAATTATTGCTTTTTAATAGTACCGAGCTTTTTTTTTTTTTAAAGAAGCCAGAATGTCTAAGTATTTCACACAGCATTCATATCCACAAAGCCTGTAATTTCAAAAACATTCTCACCGTGTTGTTCCATTTAATCTTGACACTGACCTTATAACATCAATGGGCAGGATTTACATCCCTCAGAGAAGTCTCTGTATCTCCTTTTGTCATTGGTAAGATGGCAATAATAAATAACACTTGATATGCCTAACCCTTTGTATAGTGAAGAATAAAATGATCTTGTCTGTCTCTTATGACAAACACCAAAAAAATAATTAATTAAAATTAATGTCTCTTATCATGCTAAAGATAGAGAATTGGGAATATCAATTTAAAAAAAAACAGCAGCAATATATTCAGAACTGTTAAGGAAATTGACTCAAATTAATGTGAATATATATACATATAAGACACAGATACAAAAACATCACAAATACATCAAATTATTTGTGAGATACACACACACACACACACACACACACACACACACACACAGGGCCCCATCCTGCTTATCTTCATGTTTTAGTCTGGGGAACTTTAAAATGATATTAGCTTTATGTTTACTGTTACATCGTTAGTCTCTGGAGAAATTGTTAAATAACTGAATAAAGAAATGAATATAACAATCTTTCTAGAAAGAGGGTCAAGCAGATCTAGAGAAAGACCATATACTGAACCACAAAGCAAGCTCGACAAAACTGAAAGGACTGAAATCATGCAGAGTACAGTCTCTGATTCCAATAAACTTTAGCATATAAATAAAACAACCAAAGAGCTAACAAATAATCAAATGTTTGGAAATTAAGTAACACACTTTTAATTAATCCATGGCGGAAAAAGAAATTAAGATAGAAATCAAAAATATTTTGACCTAAATGGCAATTTTTTTTTTCCCTAAATGGTAATTTAAACAGGACCTATCAAAACTGTTAGGTGTAGGTCGCCTGGGTGGCTCAGTGTATTAAAGCCTCTGTCTTCGGCTCACGTCATGATCCCAGGGTCCTGGGGTCGAGCCCTGCATCGGGCTTTCTACGCAATGGGGAGCCTGTTTCCTTCTCTCTCTGCCTGCTTCTCTGCCTACATGTGATCTCTGTCT
Source organism: Neogale vison (assembly GCF_020171115.1). Lineage (NCBI taxonomy): Eukaryota > Metazoa > Chordata > Mammalia > Carnivora > Mustelidae > Neogale > Neogale vison. The sequence goes on along the minus strand of NC_058093.1, from coordinate 35,073,509 downwards.
GTCAAATAAATAAAATCTTTAAAAAAAAAATGTTAGGTGTAGCTAATGGTTTAAAAAGCTTATAGCCTTACATGTACTTTTGAAAACAAGAAAGGCTAAAAATGAATTATCTGAGAACCCATATCAAGAAACAAGGCAAAAGAGAAAGAGCAGGAAGTTGCTTGTATTTGATATATATAAAGAACACTTAAAGCCAATTAAGACAAGATAGACATACCAACAAAAAATATTGTTTAAAGATAAATGAGCACTTAGCCAAAGAGGATAGCCACATTGACTAGAAATGTCTGAAAAGGTTTCAAACTGATTTGAAATGTGAGAAATGAAAATTTAGGCCATAATGGGAGACTGACATATGAGCACCAAAATAACTGTGATTAAAATATTGATAGCAAGTGTTCATAAGGGTGTGGAAGAACCTGACCCCTCACAGATTGCTGGTAAGAGAAATAAATTTACACAGTCACTTTAGAAAAGTATTTTGTAATAACTACTACTGGAGAATATTTGCATAAGCTTTCCAGGGCACCACAGAAGGGCAGGGATTTCCAAACATTTACACATTGTAGCATACAGAAAATAACATTTGTTTAGCACACAAAGGAAAACTGAGGAGGCTTTTATAGCAGGACCTTATCAAATTCACTACAAGTAAAAAATAAAAATTAAATTAAATTAAAAAAAAATTTACTACCGGTGAACCTCTTAGTCTTGCTGAGGACTGAAGTGTTCAATACATGGGACATTTTCTTTTTTTTTTTTTTTTTTAAGATTTTATTTATTTGACAGAGAGAAATCACAAGTAGATAGGCAGGCAGAGAGAGAGAGAGAGGGAAGCAGACTCCCGCTGAGCAGAGAGCCTGATGCGGGACTCAATCCCAGGACCCTGAGATCATGACCTGAGCCGAAGGCAGCGGCTTAACCCACTGAGCCACCCAGGCGCCCACATGGGACATTTTCATCTCTGAACACCTACACCTACATTTTAGGTTTGCACTTTGAGGATAGCTCAGTTCCTGGTGACTAAATCCTTACAAAAGGAAAAAAAAATTCCTATAAATATTTCTAATTTCTCTATATTTTCAATTATGTTCATAATAACAAATACTAAATTTCCCAAGTGGTGGCCCCTATTAGAATAAGGAACATTCCTGAAGGATGGGAATACAAGAAAAGAGGTCGTAGAAGTAGTGAAACTTGAGTTATCTTTTTTCAAAATTGCACAAAAGATAATCCACTGAAATCTATGCTGTCAAAAATGTCAGTCTGGGGGCGCCTGCATGGCTCAGTGGGTTAAAGCCTCTGCCTTCAGCTCAGGTCATGATCCTGGGGTCCTGGGATGGAGCCCCGTATCGGGCTCTCTGCTCAGCAGGGAGCCTGCTTCCTCCTCTCTCTCTGCCTGCCTCTGCCTACTTGTGATCTCTGTCTGTCAAATAAATAAATAAAATCTTAAAAAAAAAATGTCAGTCTGGCTCTCAGCATTCTGCACTCTGTTTCAAATCCTTGGTGAAATAAGGTGGACATAAATTAATATTTTAAAAAGACAGCTTTGGCTTCTGCTTCCAGAAAAATGGTTTAGATATACTTTTCAATGAAGTATAGTTATAAACCCTGGACATTACATATAAAGTAAGCATAAGAAGAATCTAAAAGAAGAGAGGGCAGACTTTTTCTAGAGACCTTTGAACCAAAGAAAGAACATGGTGGCAAGTCCCCTGGATTTTCTTTTAGTCCAATCCTATTGGAAATGAGCAAAGGACCTGAGGAGATATTTCACCAAGGAACATAGACAGATGACAAGTAAGCTCATGTGAAGTTATCCAACATCGTTAGTCATTAGGAAAATACAAATGAAAGCTAAACAATCAATCAGAATCACTAAAAAAAAATATGTAGTGCTAGAACCAAATGATGGTGAGAATATGAAGAATCTACATTCTTCATACATTGAGAGTATTGTTTATACATTGAGAGTAAGAATGTAAAGTGGTTCAGTTACTATAGGAAAAAAATGGGCATTCTTAAAAACTAAATATACAATCACCAAAAGACCCAACAATTGCTCTCATAGGCAGTTTCCCAAAGAAATGTGGGTTTATGGTCACTTAAAAACCTGTACATAAATGTTTATAACTGCTCCATTAATAATACTCCAAACCTCAGATGTCCTTCAATGATTGAAGGACACACTTTGGTAGACCAATACCGTGGGATACTAACTCAGAAATACAAAGGAACAAACAATGGATAAATGTTACAACATAAACAACCATCCCCAGAATGGTGTTAGTGATAAAAGCCCAAAAAGTTACATCCCGTATGATTCCATTTCTATACCATTCTTGAAATGACAAAGCTCTAAAACTGGAGAACTCAAGAGTGGTTCCAGCAGTTTCTGAGCAGGAGTGGCAGGAAGGAAGGGAGTGTCCTTCCAGTGGGACAACTTCAGGAATCCTTGTGATAATGGAGATGTTCTGTATCTTGACTGCATCGATGTCAAATATCCTGGTTTGGATATTGTACTCTAGTTTTGCATGATAGTATCATGGGGAGAAACTGAATCAAGATTGTATAAGCTCTCTGTATTATTGCTTACATGTGCATGAGAATCTGTAAGCCTATTAAAGTAAAAAGCTTAAAAGTAGAAATAAAATACTCTGGTTGCACATTAACGTTGTGCAGATGACACGCCTCCTCTCAATGAATTCTAAGCCACTTCAGCATAAGGTTTACCTTGATTCTGAGCCTCTGCTCCCCTTGACTTGGTATTATTTTGTTCTCATTTTAATATACCCCTCTCCCCCTTTCCTTCCTCAAATCCATCAAGGCTTTTGTGTGTGATGGGTTTCCTCCACCCTCCTGGTCTAACTCCAACTTAGGTTCAGAAGATTTTTCTTTATTAAAAATGTGTTACATTTTCAGCACCTGGTGGCTCCCTCCGTTAAGCATCTGCCTTTGGCTCAGGTCATGATTCCAGAGTCCTGGGGTCAGGTCTTGAATGGGGAAATCCCTCTTCAGGAGGGAGTCTTACTTGTCCCTCCACCCTCTCCCAACCCAGTGCTTATGCACATGCTCTCTCTTTCTCTCTCTCTCTCTTTTGCAAAAATAAATAAATCATTTAAAAAGTATGTTATACTTTAATAATTGTAATATTTAGGTGACACCTATCCAGCATTTAAAAAAGATTTAAGAGAGTATTTGTTCCAACTTTACCATAATGTAAGTTAAAAAAAAACTGAGGCTCAGAATATGTAAGCAATTTTGTACATTGCTCAAAGAGATGGAAAAAGTCAGAGCTTAGATTCTCAAACTATTTGCAAAATGGGCTGTTTTTTTTTTTTGTTGTTGTTGTTGTTGTTCTTTTGCTCTTGGTTTCAAACATAGCCATAAAATACCATAAACTTAAAAAATTAACTCTTTTATTAACACAGTTTATTCATGTGTATGCCGTATGCAAACAGCAACATATAAAAAATGACAGAAAGTGACTTGTTAATGCTCTTTACATTCCAAATAAGGCTTTCATCCCTCCATTGTTTTTCTTCAGAGGCAGAAACAAGTACATGCGTGTGTATGCACACATATATAGGAGTACAATATAAATACTTTTTTTTCTACTCAGTAACACATTTTAAAAATCATTCCCAATCAGCACATAGACATGTGGTGGACAGACCTGTCCGCGTCCCTTTCTGATAACTACTTCCGGATACTTGCATCTGTGTATAATCCCCTCAGTCCAAGTATGAGTAATCAATAGACTATGACAAAGGTTCTGGAATGTCACCCCTGTGATTATTTTACCCTAGTAAGACATAAGATTTTGTCTTCTTAGCAGATGTTTTTTAGAGAATCTCCTTACTGGCTTGATGAAGTAAGCAACCATGTGGAAAGAAACTGCTGGCAGCTTCGAGGAATTATGGCCTCTGGGAACAGAGGGTGACCTTCAGCCAACAACCAGCATAAACCTGGTCCTTCAATCCTACAACCACAAGGAATGAATGTGCGGACAGCTTACGCAACTGGGACTCCAGATTCTTCCTCAGAGGAGCTCCTATAGGATAACACAGTCCAGAAAAAAACTTTACATTGGTCTTATGACACCCTGAGTAGGAGCCCTAACTAAGCAGTACCTAACTCCCAACCCAGAACAACTGATATAATAAATATCCATTATTGTAAACTACTCAGTTTGTGGTAATTTGTTATGCAACATAGAGAACTAATCCAAAGGTCTACCTTATTTTTTCATACTACATAGCATTACCCTCTATGTGTAGACCACATAGAATTTAAAATTGTTTAAACTTTTCTCTACTAATACATATTGATTTTGCATGCCTCTTTGTACATAGATCAAAATGTATTTGCAGGGTTAATTCTCAATAGTAAGATTCTATATTGAACATATATCACAATGTTTTCATTGATACTGTCAACACACTCTATAAAAAAGCATATCATTCTATGCTCCCTCCAGAAATCTGTGAGGATTCCATTCCTCTCAACAGTATTTCATTGCTATTGTTTCTACTTTCCAAAATACTAATAAAATATTTGACATTTTTACTCCTTTTTACAGTAGTATTACTTTCATGGATTTTAAAGATGAATTAGATGGCTAATTACCTAACACACAATGTATCAATACATTGATTTTTCCAAATTATCTGCCCAAGGCAATGGTTACACCCAATTAAAAGCACTAGCGCTTAGCAAAATGCCTTTACTTATATAACTTTCCTGTTCTTATAAGATATGGCTAAATCTGTCTGGTCTATTGAACTACACTGGCTTCAAAGAAAGTCATATTGTTTTATTAAACTATTGTCATCTTCTATAATACCATAAGTAGAAATATCAAGATGATGATACATATAACTCAAGACCATAATTTCATGGAGCATTTTTACGGAGGAGTACAAAAACACAATATATTATCAATGGGCCTGTCTTTTAACCTTCCAAAGCAAGAGAGGGCAAAAGAGTTTTGGATAAATGCCCAGAATCATTAAGATGAAGAGGCATGAGTATCAGAATAACACTTGACACAATATACTAACGCACACAAAGAATTTATTGCTCTTCTTAGAGTACGAGCCATAAATCTTAGCATAGAGATACCCAGGTGTCTATAATTATAAATACTTCTTTCTCAGACAGTGGGAACTAGAAAATATTTACTCCCAGGAAACGAGAGGTATCGAACACTTTACAGTCAACCTATTTATTCTTCTACTATACATTGGGTACAAGAAGAGGGAGATCCAATAGGTTCTGCCTCTGGGGCATGGAGACACTTAGCTCTCTTTATGAGTAAGTGAGTGCTACTATGCGAAGAAAGATTTTTGGGTACTTTGTCAGGGGATATTACTATTCCCTACAATGTATTCTCCCCTACTCTGCATTATTTTGGCAATAGAGATTGCATACCTCTAAGTTTTGTTGTTGCACATGATTTCAAGTTGGAGAAACATTTCTCAGCTGCCCTTGTAGCTACTTGTAGTCTTTTTTTTTTTAAGATTTTATTTATTTATTTGACAGACAGAGATCACAAGTAGGCAGGCAGAGAGTGGGGGGAAGCACGCTTTCCGCTGAGCAGGGAGCCCAATGTGGGGCTCGATCCCAGGACCCTGGGATCATGACCTGAGCCGAAGGCAGAGGCTTTAACCCACTGAGCCACCCAGGCGCCACGTTACTTGTAATCTTGTGACTCACTTTCAGACAAGGAATTATGAAGCTTTCTCCTTTCCATGTTATTATACTTTCCTCTTTTGGACTGAAATGCTGGTCAGAAATAAAAGTTGGAAATCTCTGGTGAAGCTGAAGATGCCCATGCCCTTAATAAAGAAAACTTTTTTTATCTTCTAGAAAAATCTCTCATAGCACATTCAAGGAGACATACACTAACATGGGTGCAGAGGCATTGCTTACAACAAAAATAGTTTTTAAACAATCTAAGTGTTCCTGAAGTGCCTGGCTGGCTCAGTCAGTTGAGTGGCTAACTCTTGATTTCAGCTCAGGTCATGATCCCAGGGTCCTGGGATCAAGCCCTGCAATGGACTTCCTACTCAGGGAGGCGTCTGCTTGAAGATTCTCTCTTTCTCCCTCTCTTTCTGCTCCTTCCCCTGCTTGCACTCTCTCTCTCTCTCTCTCTCTCAAAAATAAATAAATCTTAAAATCAAAACAAAACAAAAATAAAACTAAGTGTTCTTCAAAGAAAGGAATGGATAAATTGTGTTCATCAATGTTATTGAATGGCATATAGTTGTGGATTTTGGAAAAATAATATATGAGTATTAAAATTATAAATAAGCACAGGAGATTGATAAATATCAAATTTAGCACAGCAATTTTATCAGTTATGGCATCAGGAGAAAAAAGAAACTATGAAGTTTTGGTGGATATGTATTTTTTAAATATTTAGTATGTATATATAAATGAGAAGGAAGGTATCACATATTAGAACTTGTGAGATACACTTAAGTACAGCTTAAAGTAGAAAAATATATGATAACCTTAAAAACCTTAAAAGAAAAGACTGAAAATAAATGGGATAAATTAATTATTTCATGAAAGAAATTAAGAAAAGATCAGATAATAAAACCCACTGAAAGCAAAATATTGCAAAGAAATAAGGAATAAAAATGAAATAAATGGTAGAGAGATCATCAATAAAAAGAAGAACTGATTATTTGACAAGTTTAAAAATATAAACCTTTTGTCATATTTTAAAAAATAATAAAGAGAATGACCAGAGATAAAAGCATACTCAAAACCAAAAATAGGAATCAAATGACAAAGGGAAGATTTAAGTCAGATTAATTGAAGACTATAAGAAAATAATTTTATAATTCAGTCAACAAGTTTATCAGCATATTTTAAACTGTGATAGAAATATTGGAGAAAATAGAGATTTCCAAACAAATAAGAAAAAATGGATAATAAATACTAAGATTAAAAAATGAATCAACTACAAATACCTGCTACCACAGTGAGGAAACTCAAACATCTTATGTTAAGCGGAAGGAAGGGCAAATGCTAACGACCATATTTTGCATGCTACCATTTATATGAAATGCCCCAAAAATGCAAGTCACTGTCAGACTGACAGTATATTAGTGGTTGCTCAAGGTGGGGGATTGGGGATGGGAGTGGGAGGGTTGGGTGGTGGGAATGGTATTTGGCCGCATGTGGGCACTAAGAGGCTTTTGGTGTAACGAACATGTTTCAAAGTTGGGTTGTGGTGATGATCATACAACTCTGCAGATTTAATAAAAGTCATTGAATTTTACGTGGGATTTTATGGTATGAAAAGTGTGCCTGTCGCTGTTAAAATAAGAAATAGAATGCTCTCATGAACCCATAACCATTGAAGTAAAGAAGTTGCCTACTAAAAAAATTAGCCTATCTCCCAGCCTCCCTCACCATGACACCAAAAGAAAATAGGTTTAGAGGATTTTGTAGGCAACCTTACATCAAAACTCTAAGGAGTAGATAATTCATGTCCTCTACAAATCATGTCAGAAGAAACACAAGAGAGACATCCACTCCATGGTATATGGTAATGCGTATATGATAATGTGCTTTGATAGTAACACTTTGTTAGGAAGATATAAGAAAAATAATAAAATAACTACACCTGTGAATATATATGAAAATACCCTATAAGAAGTCCCATCACACTAATTTCCAGATTGTATTAATAAAAATTATAATTAAGTGAAACCTATCCCAGGAATACAAGAATGTTCAACGTCAGGAATTTGAGCAACTTTATGGGCTGTGGTACAAAAACCATGTGATTATCTCACTAGATGCAGAATATGTACTGTAAATACCCACCTATGATAAGGACAAAACTCAGCATACTAGAAATAAAGGGAAATATTTTCAACATGAGTATTAATTTATTTTTTTCTTTTTATTCAGTAAAGTTTATTTCATATTTTAACTATTTTTACTCATATGATTATTATAGGAAATTCAGAAAAAGAAAACATTCACTGTGTTTCTTCTGCATTCATAAGTATTATGCATTTAATTTTACAATTATTAGATAAATTATTTTTGCTGTTTATCGAAGGGGGTGATGCAAAAAAAAAAATGATATCTGTATGTCCAGTTCCACCATCGGAAGTGATGTTTCAGGTCATTGACTAGGATATGTTATAACCACTGCTTCTTTTTATATTTTAATATCTTTATTTTTTTAAAGATTTTATTTATTTGACAGGGAGGGAGACAAAGAGAGAGAATGAGAGCACAAGCAGGGGGAATGGCAGGCAGAGGGAGAAGCTGGCTCCCCGCTGAGCAGAGCCTGAAATGGGGTTCAGTCCCCCCATAACCAATATTGGCTGGCTCCCCATAACCAATATTTCTATATGAAGAAGAGCTGTGAGTTATATCTTTGTCTCTCAAGCATTGTTGGCTTTTCTTTTTTTCCTATTAAGCTTTTAGAAGCTCTCTCAATATTTTTCTACTATTGGCCTAGCTCTGAAGATATGTATAACAGTAATTTACTAGAAGAAATCATCATCACTGTGCTTACTTTTATACATCAGATATATACCTACTAATGTCAGGAACACTATATGCCTACCATAATCCTAACATGGTAACTCTTGCCTAGAGATACCCAAGTCATTCAATAGGCAATACAAAGAAAGGAGAAGAAAAATGATTTTTACATGCTGATGATATGATTGCCTAAAAAAAGGCCAAAATAGGGGTGCCTGGTGGGAGAGGGGGTTCATTTGGTTAAGTGTCTGCCTTTTCAGGTCAGGTCATGATCTTGGGGTTCTGGGACTGAGCCCCAGGTAGGGTTCCCTGTTCAGTGGGGAACCCTTTCCCTCTATTCCCCCTCCCCGTAGAGCACTCTCTTAAATAAATAAATAAAGTCTTAAAAAAAAAAAATAAAAAGCCCAAAATAGCCTTCAAAAAGCAAAAGCAAACCAAACAATTAAAACTAGTAAGAACAAGGTTACATATGGTCAAGAAGAGTAACATATAAAAATAAGTAATGTCCTTATACCAACAATACTAGTTATAAGATATAAAAGGATATAAAAGAAAAACAGATAACATTGATGATATTTTAAAAATTGTCATACCTCAGCATTATGAATATTTAGAAAAAAATCATCCATGATTTAGGAGTCAGTTTCTCCCTCTCTGCTCCATCCGACTGCTTGTCCTATCTCTGTCTCTGTCTCTGTCTCTCTCTAAAATAAATAAATAAAATCTTTCAAAAAAAATAATAAAGAAGAAAACCATACAGGCAGCAAGTTCCACATTTCGCACTTTCCATATTTCTCTTCTATCGTTTTCAACTTCCAGCAGCCATGGTTTGGGCATAGTAAGAAGACCATTACTTGTCCTATTACTTGCTGTAGGAACTGGGGGAGCAGGAAGAAAATTAAGGGCCACCTGGATAGATGTTGCAGGAAATTCTGTGTCCTGTTAAGAGACTGCATGGTCCTGAGTGGCTCCCTGATTCTATGTTTGACTTTCACCTGGCCCCATATACAGACGTGAGAACAAGACTGAGCCTTTGTCGACCTCAGCAAGTTGGTTAGGTTTTGTTTGATTCTCTCTCAAAGATGATAATAGACATGTTCTGTATGGAAATGGTTCCAAAATTCTAGCATTCATAAGAAAGGCGGGAGGAACGTAGTGAAATGCAATGCAGATCTCTTGGGTCTTACCAGAAATACTTAAAATGGACAGACTTGGGTCTGGCAGGAAATCTGCATTTTGGGAACCTCAGGTGATCCTGCTATTGTTAGCTCAGAGATCACAACATTTGGCATAGTCATAACGTGATAAGTGAGCAGAAGTGAGGTACTGCTCCCTTTGTTTTTCTCATCTTTTTTTCTGACTCCTCCTAGACAATCCGTCAATACAATGGTAAGCCTCAAACTCTCACTTTGGACAAAATTCCAGAGGCAAGTTGTACTAGTTTCCTAGGACTCCTGTGACAAAGTACCAGAAAATGGGTGGCTTAGAACAGCAGAAACTTATTCTCTGGCAGCTCTGGAGGTTAGAAGTCCAAGATCAGGGGCGCCTGGGTGGCTCAGTCATTAAGCCTCTGCCTTTTGCTCAGATCATGATCCCAGTGTGCAGGGATGGAGCCCTGCCTTGGGCTCCTTGCTTGGCAGGAAGCCTGCTTCTCCCTCCCACACTCCCTCTCCTTGTGTTCTCTCTCTCTGGCTGTGTCTCTCTCTGTCAAATAAATAAATAAAATCTTTAAAAAAAAAAAAAGAAGAAGAAGAAGAAGAAGAAGTCCCAAATCAGGGTGTTGGCAGAACCATGCTCCCTCCTAAGCCTCCAGGGGAAAATCCTTCCCTGCCTCTGCCTCTTCCAGCTTCTGGGAACACCTGACAGTTCTTGGCCTGTGGTCTTGTCACTGTCGTCTCTGTTTCAGTAATCACATGACTGTTTTCATTCTGTGTCTGTGTCTCTGTGTCCCTTCTCCTCTTAATGAGGACACAAGTCGTGTTGGACTGCAGGCCTGCCCTACTCCAGTGTGACCTTATCTTAACTATTTATGTCGGCAATGACCCTATTTCCAAGTAAGATCACATTCTCAAGTCTAGGAAGGACATGAATTTGCGGGAAGACACGATTCCACTCAGCACACAAGCCTCAAACTACTTAATTAGCTATTATTACCTTGAAATAATGCTAAGCTCTTCAGAAGCAAATGAGAAAATACCTACTCTCTCCCAATTTTTTTTTTAAAGATTTATTTATTTATTTGACAGAGAGAGATCACAAGCAGGCAGAGAGGCAGACAGAGAGAGAGGAGGAAGCAGGCTCCCTGCTGAGCAGAGAGCCCGATGCGGGACTCGATCCCAGGACCCTGAGATCATGACCCGAGCCGAAGGCAGCGGCTTAACCCACTGAGCTACCCAGGCGCCCCCTCTCTCCCAATTTTATTTAATTTCATTTAGACTCTTGTTTAACTCCTGTGGTGATTCTTTTTTAGGCTTTTTCTCCTGTATGTTTGTCAGAGGACCCAAGTACCATTTACTTTAGGATTACCTCATTGCTATCCTTGCAGGATTTGGCACACTCTCAGAAACTAGGAATTCCTTCCATAATGTATCTGTGTGTGCATGTATGTAGGAGAACAGAATAAAATCCCCTGGGAAATCAATGCTGCATTTTCCTTTGCTTGCCAAAAGAAAAGATTTTTTTTTTTTTTTGCAATGAACTAAATGGAATAACCTGCAGAAGGATGAGGAATAAGTGTCCCTAACCTTTTCTAAGGTTGAAATCTGATGAGAACCACCCATTATCTTTTAAAAAGCAAGTTGATTCATAACAATCCTGAAAGAGATGATGATCATGATCATGATGATGGTGGTGGTGGTGGTGGTGGTGATGGTGATGATGATCATGATGATGGTGATGGTGGTGGTGATGATGATGGTGGTGGTGGTGGTTGTGGTGATGGTGATGATGATCATGATGATGGTGATGGTGGTGGTGATGATGATGATGGTGGTGGTGGTGGTGGTGATGATGATGATGATCATGATGATGGTGGTGGTGGTGGTGATGATGATGGTGGTGGTGGTGGTGGTGGTGATGGTGATGATGATCATGATGATGGTGATGGTGGTGGTGATGATGATGGTGGTGGTGGTGGTGGTGATGATGATGATGATCATGATGATGGTGGTGGTGGTGGTGATGATGATGGTGGTGGTGGTGGTTGTGGTGATGGTGATGATGATCATGATGATGGTGGTGGTGGTGATGATGATGGTGGTGGTGGTGGTGGTGATGATGATCATGATGATGGTGATGGTGGTGGTGATGATGATGATGGTGGTGGTGGTGGTGGTGGTGATGATGATGATGATGACAGTACTGGTGGTGGTGGTGGTGATGATGATGATGATGATGATTGTGGTGATGATAGAAATAGGCAGACCAGAGAGAGTCCAGAAATTCTAGGCAACATTTTTACTTCCTGAGGCCCAAAGATTACAACATTCATGGGGAGTGTCAGCCCCCAAAAGCTCAGATCTCAATGGTAGGTAGCATTGTTTGGGTGGAGAGAGGTCGTAACATACAAGAACATCCATAAAAATGACTCAACTTCAGGTTGTGTTTGGTGTTGCCTTCCACAGCACAGGACCTTGTGCACTTCAGTTCTTTTGAAGTATAAAGTTCAAGTTTTATTTAACTCAGAGACACTCCCTCAAATGGTGTTTTAATTTCTCTAAGCCAGATTCAGTCCTTTTTTCTCAGGCAGCTGATGTCTTGTGAAAGTTTCTGTGGAGACTGCAGCGGGGGGAGGGGGCACAGCCATCTCTCTATGAATCAGTTGGATTATGTATCCAACAGCACCATAATCAATTATATTGCAGCAATTTAGAAACTACCTCAGAAACCCATTTTTGATTTTTGTTTTTGTTTTTGTTTTTGTTTTGTAAGATGCACTGACAAAGAAACTTTGTCATTGTGATGTTGAGGTTTCCAGGACATTCTGAGGCTTCTAAATGTTGCCTTTAAAGGGCTACAGAGGCACTGAGGAACTGTCACAATCAAGCATTTTTGAAGAAAATGGCTATGCCCTTATAAATTGTTTTTAATCATAATTTATACACTTGGATACTGGAAGATTCTCATAATGTTTTCCAAGTAGCCAGAAATATGTACGTGTTAGCTTCAAAATCATGCATCCTAAAACTTGTCTTTCTTTAAGCAAGAATTTTCCATTTATGGGTAAAAGAAGATGAGCTGGAATGTGAATAATTTGTTTCTCTGAAATCTTCCACCAGCATATCAGACCTCATTGATAACAGGGATAGTTGGATGGTGTGGTACTAATTCACTACGCCTTTGAAAAGTACATATATTTTTAGTAGTGTAAAGTAGAAAATAATTGTTCAGCAGACATGACCCAAAGTTTCCATGTGTATCAGACAGTATGGCTTCCAGAACAGCTGTAGTCATTCTAACTTCTTCCACATACATCATGTTAAACAATAAGTACAAGTATGTTAACTGAGGGATGTGGAGAGTGTTTGGTAAAAAAAAAAAATGCATTAAGTTCTCTGTGATAGTGTTTCTCAATTTTTGTTATGCTTTACGATCAACTGGAAAGCTTTTAAAAAGTTCAGCTGTCCCCATCAACTAATGAATGGAGAAATAAATTGTGGTATGACCATACTCTAGAACATGGCTCAGTATTCTCTACACAGTAAAAAAGAATGAACTACTATCACATTTAACAATCTAATGAATCTCAAAATACCAGCTATGTGAAAAAAACCAGATATCAAGACTAAATACTCTGATGATATTTATATGACTTTCTGGAAAAGACACAACTATAGGGATAGAAATCACTTTGAAGGAGTGAATTTTAGTGCATGTAGATTGTAACTCTACAAAGCTTGGGAAAAATCAGATACCCAAGTCTTACTCCCAGAGAATTCAATTCAGTTGTGGGATGCAGGCAAGGGGAATTAAAACAAACAAACAAACAAACAAACAAAAAAAAAACCTCCCAGACTAGGGAGGGGCCTGGGTGGCTCAGTGGGTTAAAGTCTCTGAGTCATGATCCCAGGATCCTGAGATTGAGCCCACACTGAGCTCTCTGCTCAGCAAGGAGCCTGCTTCCTCCTCTCTCTCTGCCTGCCTCTCTGCCTACTTGTGATCTCCATGTGTCAAATAAATAAATAAAATCTTAAAAAAAAAAAAAAATCTCCAGATGAAACTAAAGGAGGGGTTGAAATCCACTCCACTGTGTTTATATCAGAAGCCCCAGACCCCTTGGATTGTAATATCCCAATCCTACATAATCAAGGGCAACTACCTAAAGCATTTACGGTACAAGTTTCACCTCTTCTCTACAAAGAGAACTATAATGCAATTGCCCTTATCAATGAACATCAGTTGATTGATTTATAATGACTTTAAGATGGTACAGTGGTATGTTTATGTTTTGCTCTGTGAAGATACATTCAGCTATTTAACTCCATTTGAGAGCACAGATGAACACTTGTAATCCCTGTATAAGATAAAACTGTACCTCAAAAATCCATTTGCCTACGATAATACCCATTTTTGTTTAAATTCAGATGAAGACTTCTATGTGAGTCAAGATTTTGATGTGATTCCTCAAATAGCTAAAGAAACCTCAGTTTAATCGGAAATAAATATTAAGCATCTATTATATAAAAGGTACCACAAAACTTAAGGAATTTTCTTTCTAGTGGGGGATATAGGGCATGCATGCACCTTTAGAACTAGAATATTTGCTAGGCATCAGCTGACACCCTAATCTCTACAGGCAGGGGAGGTAAAATATTTCCCCCACCTGCAGTGCTCAGACCTGCTTTCCTTACCTCCTGTTTCTCCCACATCAAATCTATCTATTACCTGAATACTAGATTGAATGTCTTAGTCAATAAATCTGACCTCTTACACCGCTGCCTGAAATCATTCAACAGTATATCAACAACCAGAGGAATCACAGCAAATTCCACCTGCTGTATAAAGGTTTGCAGGCTCTGGGCCCTGCCTCTGGCCCCAGCTTCATCCCACCATTGCTGGCTTTCCCCTACAGCCTTCCCCTACATGTTTGAGTTCTAAATCTAGTTAATACTAAAACTGGGGGGAAAGAGAAGGGAAACAATGTTTGTTGACCATATATTATGGTACTCTGGACTAAGAATTGTGCTAAGGCAGAGTTGACTTCCTGGCATGAAATCTGCCAGGTAGCACACCCCCCCGCCCTCCCCGCCCCCCCACCCCCCACCCCCGCTGAAGGCTGAGAGACAGCCCACTCTTGGTTTCATGTTCTCTTGCTGCCATCTTGAAATTCCTCATCATGTTAATTAATAATTTTATCTTTGACCTAGTGACTTGGAAAGGATCTGCCACAGAACAATAGAGCATGCAGATGAGTACAGGAAATCCCTGGGGGCAGTGTGTGTACCCTTGCATCCACATCCATCAGTGGGGGCGTTGAGGGGATTGGGGGGACAGGAGCAAATAGCCCCTGGTCCCACATGCCCCGCAGGCATTGGGGCAGTCCTGGAGAGCTCCCATTGTCTTTGCAGTGATGTTTCTCTGCCTGGAACGGCACATTTGTAAGTTTTACTTCACATCACCAATTCACCTTCCATTACCTAAACATTGGAGAAGCTCCTACACAGGCTGCAAGACTCAAGGAAACCATCATTTGTCACATGAAGGCTTCCCTGATGTTGCAAGAGTTCATTATTTCCTCCTCAGAGCCAGCACCAGTCCAGCACTAACCCCTATTCCAGCATGTATCACGAATATTACACAATTATTCACGCATATTTCAGCCCTCACTAAATTGTAGATCCCTAAAGGAAAGAACTCCGTTTATTAATCTCTGTATTCCTGACACTCGGCACAGTGCTCAGCACGTCACTGGCTCTCAGTAAGTGTTTAACTGAATTAAGCTGCTGGCACTTACTTAGCAAATGGGCTTCCTGCTGATGAAAAATGAATGTGTGGTCAAATTATCCTCTTTATAAGCTCAGACGGGTGTAAGCAAAGGAGAAGCTCCGTGTATTTGGGTGCCCTGAACTTTCCAACAATCCACCAAAGCCCATTCTGAGACACAACTGCAGTGAGCCCCCATGGCAGTGAGCCTCTCCTTTCCCTCTGCTCTACTCTCTTTACCTGCTGCCGACTCAGTTTCTCTTATGTAAAATTAAACAATATCTCAAATGCACTTGGGAGGAGGTTTTCCCCAGATGAATGAGTTTAATATTGTGGTGTTTACTTCCTGGCTTTTTGCTGAAGATTTAAATGCAGGTGTTTATGATCTGGGGTTCTTCTGTAATTTGGGTTTTTTTTTTCCCAAGTGGAATTTCTGAAGCAGCTGCTGGCACACATGTAAACAAAATCAAAATATTTGTTTATATGTCCCTGCAGTTTTGCATCTACTGGACCAGGTGACGGAAGATGTTTATTTTATAGTTGACTGTGAATGATGTAATTGAGATCGCATTGTCTGGGAAACATAAAACAATTGAAATGGGACTTATAAACATACGTTAATTATTAGTGTGTATTTGTGTAAAACAGAGAAAAATTACAAGTGTGGGGGTTAAATAAAACTAAAGAGAAATATATATATGGGTATTGATATGGATGGTACATTGTATTGAGCACATATTATGAATGAGGTAATAAGTTCTGGAAGCCCAGAGAAGAGACTATGTGTTTTGTGGGTTTAGGAAAGCAGACATTCATTTGGGGGGCAGATTGTGAATTTGTAAACTCTTCTGCTCATCTAAGATATTCCCTAATGAATTGATCTTAAATAATATCTTGTCATCATAGCTGATTTCCTTAAAAATGTTAAAAAAAATCCTCCTTTAAGAGAGAATCTGTGGGTTAGGAGAAAGAAAGGGTAGCAGCCAAAGGTGCAGGAAAAGCTTATGTGTTGGCAGGGGGTGGGTATGAGGGAGAGTCCCTGGGCATTATCTGATCTCAACATAGCCGATAAGTGAGCTGTGCGCAGGTGCAGGGCCGCTCTCTGGAGAACACTGCAGAGTGTTCTTTTCTGTGAGTGTCTACATTTGTATTGAACAATCATGTAGTTCCATGTAAAGTTGTACCTGAGAAGGATGTCGGGAAGAAGAGTTATACAATAAGAGGAAAGCCAGTGTTAGGACCAGTGGATGAGATCAGATGAGACAAAAAACGATGGGTACCAGAGAAAGGGGACGTCAGGGACAGAGAAGGACAGCTGTAAGAGTTAGCATTAGACTGAGGCAGGGACTCCTTGGAGAAGGAAGCATGAACCAGCAGAACATAAAATAAATAAATAAGTAAATAAAAATAATTCTGCCTTTATGCAAAAGTCACAGAAAGCCCTTGTCTTGTAGCCACAGAGTTAGCTGATCAGACCTGGTAAGTCCATCTGGCTGCAAATGGGGAAAGACCAGAGAAAAGAGAGCATGAAAATCTCCTCCACCATTCCTTGCTCTTCTTGGTGGTCTTCATATGAATTCGAAGTCCAAATATAATAGATAGTGAAAGGCTCAACATTGGATGCTGTAAGACACACACACACACACACACACACATACACACACACACACATGCATGCACACATGTGTCATTATTATTAATTATTCAGCCTTCCCTTCTACAGATCCAAAATCCCTTGTCAGTAGTGAAAAATATCCACACCTACAATCTTAAAGGAACTCCAGGGACAGCAGGGTCAGGACTCTGTAAGGTCACACAGCTGCTTCGTTACATGGCTCTACCCTATAGGCCAGGGACCCCAACATGAGAAAGAAAAACAACTCTGAGCATTCTTTAGTTAGCCTCGTGGAGTTTGGCAACAGTGCACAAGGATAGGCCAGCCAGGTTCAAGATACATCTCTGTGTGTCGAGGAATGTATAGAGGAATGTATAGAAATGTAAACCAGCTGGGCAGTTGATTAGCTTTTGTAGGTTCTGACCTAGGGAGCACATTTTTGCACGACTGCATATTTGTGCTTCTTGCTAATCAAAGGCACCTGAGTGGGAGAAACACAGAAGTCATTTCCTAATTGAAAACAGTTTGAGAATCTAAACACAGGAGTAGGTACCCCCACCCTCCCTAGTGAACTGCTAGGAGCTTTCCCAGCATCCAGAATAAAGAGTCGCTGTATAATAACTTTACATTGGGTGAAATGTCAAGCATCATCCTGGGCAGAGAGAATATAGCCCATTCCTTGCCCTGAATTGCAAGACATGAAGTTTTCATGGCATGAATTACTAAAGATCCTGGTAACATCAATGTAAGAAATCTCATTATAGTATGATTGCGCTTTGGGACACTTGAGTTCAATACCTACAAAATCATTGTCAGATTGATCTACTGAGTTCCTTCATTCAGCCTACATTTCTTGCACACCACATCAAAAGCTAGCTCTCTGAAAGTTTCTTGAGATGAAAAGACAAATGACACACAGAACTTGCCCTTCAGGGGCTTCTCACTAAGGGTAGAGACAGACTTGTAAACAAATAGGAAATCTAAAAGAAGATTGTGGTTGGTGTTGAGTACCATGAGGCACAGAGGAGGAGACTGCATGCCCTCTCTGAACCTGGTGGGCCTCCACTGTCTTTGTTCTCACTATCTACTTGTCTCTTTGGGAATCAG
Source organism: Neogale vison (assembly GCF_020171115.1). Classification (NCBI taxonomy): domain Eukaryota; kingdom Metazoa; phylum Chordata; class Mammalia; order Carnivora; family Mustelidae; genus Neogale; species Neogale vison. The sequence continues at coordinate 35,055,346 of NC_058093.1, read as the reverse complement.
TGGCCCTCCTTTATTCAAATGACTACCCTCCCATTTCATTACAGCTCTTCTTGCTAAGCAGATCAAAGCACAGTTGCTTAAGGTAAGACCCCCCCCACCAGTCTTTCCTACAAGATGAGACTCTAGTCATTCTCCAAATTCTCATCCTGTATCCCCATGCCCTCACTCCAAGGATGAAGTCATGCCAACAAAAAATCAATTTAAAGCATCTTTCTCATATGTATGTATTGTGAAATTTCTAGCTGGCCAAAAGCTCAAGAAGACTTAACCCCTAACTTATATTTTGTTTATGTAATCGCATATCCATATTGCGTTTTGTTGTTGTTGTTGTTCATCACTGTACACATGGGACCCAGAAAAGACAAATGGAATGATAGCTTCATTAATACATAATCATATTAATAACAGTATAAAACATTATTGCAAATGAATACCCACTTAAAGTCATCAAGAAAAAGTGGAATGGTACCTTGTAACCATTCCTTGGAAATAAAATATGAAAATACAAATATAATTGATAAAGAAGAAGCAATAATCATGTGTGTGTGTGTATTTTATTTTTATTTCTAATTCCTGCTTCAACTCTGTTGGCTTCTAGTTTTTATGCAATTATTCTAACTCTCCATATACATCCCCAAGTATATATCAGTCCTTCAGCCATTGTCTTCACCAAGCGAGGCAAAAGTAGATAGCATTGCTGTCCAGTTCTAAGCTGATCTGTCGTGGTTTCTGTCTAATCTGGATCCTCAACACCACTTGTCAATCTTGTGTTTTGTTGCAATGACTAGTCCCTCTTACTGCTATTAAAAATTTATTATAAACCTCAAACATCCTGCCTGATCCTCTCTTCCCACTCTAAGTCAATGTACTCACCTGAATAAATAAATGGAACCTATCAGGGGAAAGTCATTCAACCTTGTAATACTACTCTCTCTGGACTAAGCTCCTTCTCCTCAGTCTCTTTTTCCTTTCTTAACCAGATGCTGCTTCTCTTTCTGCATTTTAAAGGGTGGGGATTTACAGAGTTCTGTTCTCTTTTCTTTCTTCTCAACTGTCACTGAGTGGCTTCCCTGAGAAGCCAGCTCTGAGATGGAGTCGAGCACGCCTGGGCTTCATTAGGGCATGATCGTGGACTCAGAGCTTGAGGATGGAAGTGGGCAGATGTGGGCAAAGAGGCCTTCAAAACTTGCCCAAATTGGAGTGGGAAGGACAGGATTTTGTGGTCAGTCTGTAATCAGACGCTGATGCCAACTACTCTGAGAAGGGATTATGATCTTGGGAGAAGTAGGTCTCTCCAATGACGGAATCTCCAAAAGTAGCTGCACTAGAGCATGCCAGTGCCACTTCCAAAATTTGGATCATGAGGCTTTGATTCATGAAGAAGCCTGGGCTCTGTGTCACGTCATTGTGTCCACCAAAGATTACCCCTAGACACACGCACTCACGCGTGCCTGCACACACACGTGCCAAGTCTCTTTGACTTTATCTCATGTCTGTCTCTCAAATCTAACCTCCTTTATCATTTTTGTTTCCTCTGGATGCTGAAGTTGGAAGATACAGATTTAGAAGCATGAATTTACTGCACTCCTCATCATCTTGGGGAGGTTCATCCATTAGAAAGAAGCCCATGTTCCAGGAGAAGCAGAGACCAGAATGGATGATCTGATAGTTCGCCTCAAACCCAACTTTCTTCCCATGGTGACAGGAAACTTCCTTTCTCTTCCTCAGCTAATTCATATAGAGCTTCTGATGCATGGAGTACAGGGAACTGACTAATATCTAACACCATCCCAGGTAGGAGTAAGCTGGATTCTGGTGGGTCATTGTGCCCTTCAAGTTAGGCACCACCTGCCTGATACTTGTCTGGGCTTTGTTCTGTCTGGCTGACTTGTGCCAGTATGATTAATTCCTACTGTGTTGTCTTTTACCTCCATGTATTTTTTTCCCTTTTATTTTATTTTAACATGCTTAGTTTAAACAGGAAAGTGCCTGCATTTCTCATGCAATTCATAGGATGATTCATTTCCAGAAATGTTTATGCCTTTTCTTTTTGAATCAGAAAAAAAAAAAAAGAAGAAGTAAGAAAGAAAAAAGAAAAAAAAAAAAGCTTTGGAATTACATTTAGACACTCACTTCCTTCTCCACTCTGACATTTAATTGCTTGCCAACCCTTAAAGAATTACCCTTCACCGACACCTACATCTCATATAGCGCAGCTGAAGGGGAGGTAAGAAGAACACATCTGACTCATCTTTTACAGGATGAAGATTCAGGGAATGGCGCATGTGTCTACTTGTGTGTGTGAGTTTGCGTGTATGTGTAGTAAAAGGTGCTTTTCCAATGTGGGAGGCTCAGCAGTGGGCTGGTTATCTTAACTTGTCTTCTCCATCCACAGATCATCCACTCTTCTGAGATCAATTGACCTCTGTGGGAGCTGCATGACCATGGTCTTCAGAATCAAGCTAAAATGAAGGTAGCTAATGCCCCAATGATGTTGATTCTTCAAACAACAAAGTAAAAAGATGTAGGGAAAGTGCCAATTGAACTTGTCAATGATATTTAACTTTTATTTACTTTAAATCTCCCAGCCATGGAGAAAGACATATTTTCCTAGAGCAGAGGATTATTTAAAAGTATCTCACTGCCACTGCCTCTGTGACACAGTTCTGAATTCCAGTTTATAACTGATTTCTAGGAATCGTAAAATAAATAACATTCATGGCACACTTTATACTGTGACACATATATTATTTACTTTTGTACTTTTCAGTATTACATGACATTTTGAGAAGTAGTTATTCAATTTCTCAAGTTAGAAATTTAAAAACTAAGGTCAAGGGATGTCAAAAGAAGTGCCCAAGTTCCCATCATTAGGAAAGGAAAGAGTTAACATCACTTGAGTTTTCTGACACCAGAGACTAAAATTCATCTAACCTAGAGCACAGAATAAATAGGAAAGAGTTGAGTTTCTCTAAAATATTATATATCTAAGTAAGATCATTGGGAGTCTACTCATAACAAAAACAGTGAGAAATTTCTGTTTCTAGGAAAAGAGCTAGAAATAATTCATTCAACAAACACTTATTGAGCCTGTATCCTTATCCCACTATTTTCCTACTGCCCACCTACCTTGTGCTGAACATCTTTGACAGATTTTTTTGTACAGCTAAGACCACAGTGCTTGCCCAGAAATACTTTTAGAGCCATGAAAGAAATGCCTGTTGAGTCAAAATTCATGGGGGGAGGGGATGTGGGAAATATGCACTTTTAACATGTATTTTGGGCAACTGTTATGGATGGCAAAGCTTGCCCTCTGGTTTAGAAATCCTAACTCAGGTTCCCGAATAGCTTGAATTTATCCTTTTCTTATTTCCAGTATACAAGGTAAATACTGCCAGAGAAATGAATACCACTTTCTTTCTCTTTCCATGATTAGCCTTGAAATAACATTTTCTCTCAAATGATTCTTCTCTGAAGCAAAGAAGTGACAGGTGCTGATAATTCAGGACCACAGAATCAAATCACTAAGTACAGGAATATTTGGCTGTGTTTGCTGGAGAAATCTATGAGGGTGGCCCAACTGTGAGGGTTTTTTGTTTGTTTTCCATTTTGTTTTTGTTTGGGCAGCAATCCCATCAGACTAAAGTTTCTGCCTATATTTTAAATGATTTGTCCTCTCCTTCTTCCTTGTCTTATGAATTATTTGGCAGAATTTCTGCTATTTCGTAACATCCCATGTCAAGGGGCAGGTATTAGATTATGTATATTTCAAGATGAGCAGATGCAAACGTCTGAAATATTTGCTCTTTTATGGATCTTTCAGGATGATCTAATTTTCTCAACATCTTAAATTTAAGATCATAACTCAGACTTCACCTTCTTGAATATCAACTCTAATCTTTACAATCTCTGAAGAACTAAATGATATAGTAACAAGTATTGACAGAGAATCAGAGTGACACAATTCTGTGTACATCTAGAAGGAAAAGCAGTGCTTACAAAAAAGGCTTTTACTGGTTAGCTTGGGACCACTGCTACTATGTGATCTGTGAATTCTGCCTTCCAGGGATCCATTCCTCTGGGGGTATAAATCTTTAAAGTCCATGTGGGGAAAACAAGGCAAGAAAAACTTGGATCAAGAACTCATTAAGTAGGTAAAAAGACCAAATTTTTACAATCAACCTGAGATGGAACTTCCACATTATTTAACAATTGTTCATTAATATTAATAGTCCTTGAGTCCTTTTCTGCAATCTGAAATATAGCTTCTTTTCCATGTCAGAGTCCTAGTTATACATCAGTCAGGCTCATCAGTGTTTGCAGTGGGATGCAAAGTTTAGAGGACAGGGCTGGGCTAAGTGAGAGACATTACACAAGAGGAGCTTCCCAAACCACAAGACACAGTATCTTTTAGGGCATGGAAAGCAATGTTTCTATAGTTCTAAGCTGAATGCCAGAAATTTACATTGTATCCTGCTGTAATTGAAAATGAGTAGGTCTAATCCAGGGCTTTTAACCCTAGGACTATTGACACTGAAACTAGGCAATTCTCTGTTGTTGAGACTCTCCTGCTTCTTACAGGATGTTTAGCAGCTTCTTTGGTCTCTACTTATTTGATGTCAATGCACCTCTTCCCCATTACGACAACCCAAAAGTCTTTAGACATTGCCAAATGCCTCATGGTTGGGAGAGTGGGTGGGGAATCCCCCCATGTTGAGAACCACTGAGCTAACTAGGATGGGTCTGCTACATGGGGCAGTACCTAGCCCAGACTGAAACCACAACCCCACCACAAAGGGTAACTGCTGGACTTGTCACTGTTGGCTCCATCTTCATGGCTATGGGGCTCCAGCTGGTATCCTCTTCTCACTGTATTAGACACGAAAGATTGAAGTGTATCCCTTTGCATGAAATGTCCTTTATTTTCCCCACTCTGTGCTGTACTGCTAAACCATACTCATCTTTCAAGACCCGGCTGACACACATACTTGTTTCGCATTTGTCTCAAGTTGAGTTTGTATTCTATAATCATCATATCTCAATAAGTACACATATTGTAATATATTATAATTGCCAAAAGATAAATGTATCCCATCCACTAAGTTGTGAGTTGCTCAAATAGCTATATCCTATTCCTCGTCTAGGTGTCTCCTCTATTACCCAGGGGGTACCCAATGAATATTTAGTGAAGAAAGAAATATGACTTATATGCACTTTGGGTTATTTTGTTTTGTTTTTCTTGGTATAAATTAACAAAGTTTCTTTTCCTTATACACTGTTGATTTTTATGGTGTCATAGCAGGGAAGTTTTTCATACACTGCTGAAGTCCCCGCAGGACAAATCTATTGATGATGGGACTAATTACAGCAACTTCAAGTGCTCTTCACATGACACCAATTCTCTCTCTGAGGCCAGGAATGTTCATACACTGTTGGACACCTGCAAGAAGCACACCCAAAACTGGATTTTTGCCACACCTGCTTCATCTGGTTTCTTGAGTATGACTTAAATTTTCTGATTTACTAGCTGTCAAGTGTAAATGACCTTACAAAATGTGCATCTGGGTGACTTCAAGGAAGCATTTATTTCCAAACATCTAAAGGCAGTATCTTTGCTCTGACAACTATTAATCACAGTACAACCAAGTTATTATTTATGTAAAAAATTAAAATTCTAGTCTTTAGTAATAGTGATTTTTATCTCAGTCTTTTTTGAACTTTCTTAAAACAGAGTCCTGAAACTAAAAATTGTTCTAATTTATATCATGGGCCCATGCACAGTTATTAAAATAGCCATTGAAATATCAAATATATCAGGGCCACCTGGGTGGCTCAATAAATTAAGCATCTGCCTTTGGCTGAGGTCATGATCCCAGAGTCCTGGGATTGAGCTCCAAGTCAGGCTCCCTGCAGGGAGTCTGCTTCTCCCTCTCCTTCTGCCCCTCACCCTGTTTGTGTTCTCTCTCTCTCTCAAATAAATATATAAAACTCTTTAAAAAATGTATCAAATATATTAAATTATGTTTTCATACATCTTTAATAAATATCACCTATAATGTGAAAGTTACTTAATCCAATCTTATAACAAATAATCAACTGATTTATTGTAGGTTGAAGGATGAGATCATGAATCCATGACCTGAGCAAAGAACCTATACAATCCACTCTCACATAATTTGCATATTTATAAATTAAGAAACAGATACTTAATTTAAAACATCAGAAGGGAGCTCAAAGGGAGAATTCCCTGAGTGATATTCAGCAGTGATAGCTGAGTAAAAGGAAAACAAAGTTGTTGATCACCCACTCAGCATTGATTCGCAAATGCCAGCTTTGATAGTTTATCTGAATGGCCTTGATGGCATTAGGATTTAAGCCTCCCTCTTATCCTGCAGGGGCACTTACCGGGAACTGAGAATGCAAGCATTGAGCAAGACATACAGGGTCCTTGCTCCCACGAAGTCTAAATTCTAACATGGAGAGTCGGAGAAACAAATGAAAACTATTTCTGGGTGCATTGAAGTAAACAAACACCCTGATACATAAAGTGTTAGTTGGAGCACAGCGGAAAAAACAGTTATCAAATGAGATTCCCAGAGAAGGCCAAGAGGCTTCTGAGCTCAGATCTGATCTGAAAGATGAAAGCAAAACAAGATTTGCTGAAAAGCAGTTGAAGAAGAAGAAACAGCAAGTAGAAACTCAGAGAAGAAGAAATCAACAGAAACAGGACCCAATCTTAGTGATCAAGAGCAGATGGGCCGGGACACATAGGGACTTAGAGATTAAAAAAGGAAATGGGATTTTATGCCAAAGGCAAGATGCCATTGGTAAGTTTTAAGCCATAGAATGGCATGATCTTACTAATTTTGAAAGATCTCTCTTCCTGCCAGTGTTAAGGTTTAAACAGAATACCTCTAGCAGTAATGTTCTTTACGTTTCTGGCTGGCTAATCTGCTAACCTATAGCACATTAAGAGTAAATAGCAGCTTTAATTGGGATTTTGTTTTAAAGACTGTCTTTGTATTTTATTTTTATTTTCAGTCATCACCATAAACATTAATGCCATCTATAATTATTAGGACATCCCTTCTATGCTGCCAAAAACTGTGATCTTTTTTTTTTTTTTTTTAAGATTTTATTTATTTATTCGACAGCACAAGTAAGCAGAGCAGCAGGCAGAGGGAGAAGGAGAAGCAGGCTCTCCACTGAGCAGGGAGCATGATGTGGGGCTCGATTCCAGGACCGTGGGATCATGACCTGAGCCAAAAGCAGGGGCTTAACAGACTGAGCCACCCAGGTGCCCCCAAACACTGTCTTCTAAAGAACCAAAGCTTTACTGTACTTTAGTCGCCCTAGAATATAGACCTTACTATCCTTAATATTTTAATTCTATATATGACACATATTCCCCTACCAATGGAAAGTATTTTTTATACAAATACAGCTGTATTCAAGGTAAAATAAAATATTTACAGTTTTACAAGCTCCTTTAATAATGATCAAGCACTGAAAATACAGGGTTAACCTTGCAGAGCTCATACAAAACAATAAATTTGAATCAATGAAAAGTAATTGACAGGGCAATAGGTTATATACTGATATAAAAAACAATTATTAAATATTGGTTCTTGTTGAAAAATGTGTGCAAGTTTCAGAAGTAGAAAATACTATTCTTTCTCTGCATTTGTCTGTTTTTAATTAAAGAAATACTTCAAACTTGTTATTAGAAGTAAGGAAAAGCTAGGAAATGCTACAGGTATAGAAGAAAAAAGAAAATAGGAAATCAAAGATGTTTATCTTAAAACCTCAGCCACTCAGATGCCTATATCCTGTAATACAAAAGAAAATATCAAAAGACTTAGAGGTCAAAGAGAAAAATGTTCCAGGTTATTTCATTTTGACTAACAAGTGATATATTAATCAGTGTTCTCCAAAGAAACAAAACCAATGGGGTATACAAATATATAAAAAGAGATTTCTTTAAAGGAGTCCGCTCACACGATTATGGAGGCTGACAAATTCCAAAATATAGTTAGTAAGCTAAAGACCCAGAAGAGTCAAGGTTTCAATTCATGTCTGAAGACAGAAAAAACTGATGTCCCAGCTCAAAGGCAGACAGGAGGGATTCTCTCTTACTTGAGGGAGAGTCAGCCATTTTGTTCCATTCAGGTCTTCAACTTATTGAATGAGCCCACCCACACTAGAGAGGAAAATCTGCTTTACTCAGTCTATCCAATTTAAATGTTAATCCTCACAGAAACACCCAGACTAATGTTTGACAGAATATCTGGGCATTCTGGAATCCAGTTAAGTTTAGCTATAAAATTGACCATTGTAAGTGGTAAGGTAATTTTTAAAGTTTAGGCAGGAATTAATTTATCCATTCATCATACCAACATTTACTGATTCCTTGATAAGGTCCATTCTGGGTTCTGGGGATCCTGTGTGTCTAACAAATAACTTCTGACTTTGGGGCCCCTGGGTGTCTCAGTCTGTTAAGCATCTGACTTGATTTTGGCTCAGGTCGTAATCTCAGGGCTGTGAGACCAAGTCTTGCATCGGGTTCTGTGGGGCGACATGGAGCCTGCTTAAGATTTTCTTTCTTCTACTCCTTCTGTCTCTCCCCCCACCTCACCCCTTCCATATGCTCTCTCTCACTCTTTCTCTTAAAAAGAAAAAAAAAAAAGCCTCTGGCTTCAGTGGCCTTGGGAACCAGGAAAATTTAGACATACATAATCAAAATGCCATGAGATAGTTACTAAAGAGAATGGATTGAAAGTAGGAGTAGTAGGAGTCTTAACTCTAAATTTTAGAGAATGGCACTGAGATTATCTACAAAGAGGAGATAAGCTTCACAGAGAGAGGGAGTGCCTGGTCTAAAGAAATGCCTTGCATCAGAAAGGAAAGAAAATGGACTGAGGAACCACCAGAAGCCTTTACTGTGGAGAGAAGCCCAAGTGACAGTGGGAGGTCTTGTCATAAAAGATTTTGTAGACACTGAGCATTGCTCCTTGACTCTTACCACAAGCCAAGTGCAGAGTTTTTACTAGATGAAAGGGAACTCAATACTTCACAAAGAATTGTATTCAATTTTTGAAAAAACATAGTTTTTGCTTGAATTTATCCAAAATATTTTCTTTGTGAAAAAGCCAACTATTAGCATTTGTTCTGCCGCCTTCTGATGACTTGTTTTGTCAAACATTTAGATTTCAAATTTATATCATGACCCTTTTATTCAACACCCATTACTTAAGCGCCAACCATGACAGTTTGAAAGTTTCCTAGAGAGGGACATAAATGGAGAACCATAAATGAAAATAAACATGATTACTGCAAAGAATGTCATGTATAGCCATGACTTGGTTGGCAAGGTTAAATTCAGAATCATCCCCAAACAAAAGAACCCCAGAGAGACCTTTAGAAATCTTAGGCTGTTTTATCTTGGAGAATTAGTGACATAGTTGGTCAGGTTTCTAAACCAACTTGTAGGAGGGCCCTAAAGTCCCCATAAACCCACGGTCATGCTCAGGCATAGACCTTTTATCTCCACCTGGGAACGAGAAATAAATTTTGAGTTCTTTCTTGCCATCATGATCTGACTCACCAGACTTTGTTTCTATTGGTTATCACTGATGAATTTCACCACTGACTTTTCAGCATTGTTGTTTATTTGACTTGGAAATTATACTTTGAGCCTATGCTGTCAACATCCAAAAAAAAAAAATGACATAAATGATAAGAATCAAGTTTGTCACAGTTTTCTGCCTCTGGACAATTAGAATTTTATAGCTTCTTCTTATAACTAAATGGGAAACATAAATCCTGTAATTGAAGTGAGATGAACTCATTTGGTTACCTGAAGAAAAAGCTGTTTTCATCATGCCAACTCCCAACACCAGGAGCCTCAAACAGAAAGTTCTGCCCTTTGGTGAATTACCACCAACATGGTTTTCACATTGAGAGGGGGAGGGGGAATAAGAGAAACCTAGAAGCTGAAAGCTGGTTCATATCCATCAAGCTCTGGTCCAATTCTCCTGATTCGTTGGCTTCGGTATTAAAAATATTTGTGGGGTGCTTGTTGGCTCAGTCAGTTAGGCATCTGCCTCTAGCTCAGGTCATGATCCCTGGGTCCTAGGACTGAGCCCTGCACAGAGCTTTCTGCTCAGTGGGGAGCCTGCTTCTACCACTGCCTCTCCCTCCACCTTTTCCTCTGCCTACTTGTGATCTCTATGTGTCAAATAAATAAAATCTTTAAAAAATAAAATTCAATTCAATTCAATTAAAAATAATTAATTAAGTAATTAATTAATTAAATAAAAATATTTGCAAGCTGCAGTAACTACTGCCCTAACAACTTACTGAGACCTTTATCTATCTGCCTGGTATACACAGTTGGGTCTTCCCACTGAGTTCCCACTCCTTGGTCTCCTGTCGCTGTTGGATGATGACCATTTCTATTTACCATCCTTCCATGTTCACAGGTAATGTGACTAAGGCGCTTCTCAACTCCTGGTGAGCTGGAATCCTCTCTATCATTATCATAGCGAGAACATATAAGGGCTGAGAAAAAGACTAATGTTGGGGGAGGGGAGGCTTTTAACAGAGAAGAAGTTTTTACACAGTGAATTAGCAGAGATAAAACATTGAATATCCCAGTTTGGGCTCTAATTTTGCATTTACATATCACCTATTTTGAGAATACCTAGACATTTAACTATACTAGGGATTGAACTTTTTAATTCTAAAATGAGGAAACTCAAATACAGCCGGCAGTTAAATTCAATTAACTGCGTTAAATAGGAGTGCTTGAGTTTGGAATGAACACATATTAATTCATTCATCCATTTAGCCATTCATGTATTAACTCATTCAACAAATATGTATTTTGAATCAACGGTCAGTAAGATTCTGTTCTCATCAGAACCCTAAACATGTGGGAAAAGATTGGGTTGTATTTTCTTATATTGGATTTATAGGGCACAGAAAAAGATTGTATAATGTATTTTTTTTTTTGAGCTCTTTAGAAGTAGAATAAATATCATCTATTTCTGGAATCAAACAACAGGGTTATTATCATGGTTTTATAATCTCATTTATTCATTTATTCTTTTATTCATGTATTCATTTGGTAAATATGCATTAAAATCCTACCATCTATACTGGATGAATCTCATTTCCTACAGAAAGGAATAATTATCTCAATAGATTATTTTGGTAAATATAAGAATCTAACATGGCTTGCTCACAAGATCTTTAACAGGGAAACGGAATAGATTTGTCGCTTTGTCTAGAAGTGAAAACTTTCTCCCAAGGCAGTTGAGAAACACTGAAGACTTTTAAGGAGGAAAACGATTTGGTTGGGTTAAAAATATCTTGCTGAGTGATGGCGGAGGGTGGGTTGGGGACTAGAAGCCTGGAGAGAGGGGAAAAGCCAAGAAGTCTGCCCTGTGAGCCCTATAAGAGATGATAGAATTTCTACCAGGAACCCTGAGGCTAGAGGATGAAGAGGATGTAACCCATTCAGTAGAGATTTTGTGCCCCCAACATCCAGATCAAAAGCCTAAATATAACCTATTTATGTAGATTTAAGAGTCAACAGTTTGTAGGCAAATATAAATCTGTTAAGGGTCAGAGATGCTAAGAATGAAAACCCAATATTCATAAAAGTACTTCCCACATGTCTGAATACACAGAAGAGTTCTTAGAGATAAAATTCACAGATTAATCCTTGCAAAAATGCTATAATTCTCTCCCATTTTACAGATGAAGAAACTAAGACAGGAAAAGCTAAAGAAAATTTCTCAAGCCTTGAGCTGCTAAATATTGAAATATTGATAGACTTAAAATCCAGCTATTCAAACCACCACACTAAATGATGTTGTTACTGTCACAGAATCTTTAGTGTAACAATTCTTTTTTTTTTTTTTTTAAGACTTTACTTTTTTTTTTTTTTTTTTTTGTCAGAGAGAGATTGATTAAAAGAGAGAGAGACGGAGCATCTGGGTGGCTCAGTGGGTTAAAGCCTCTGTCTTCAGCTCAGGTCATGATCCCAGGGTCCTGGGATTGAGCTCCACATCAGGCTCTCTCTGCTCAGCAGGGAAGCCTGCTTCCCACTCTCTCTCTGCCTGCCTCTCTGCCTAATATGATCTCTCTCTGTCAAATAAATAAATAAAATCTTTAAAAATAAATAAATACAAATAAATAAAAGAGAGAAGAGCTAAAGCAGAGGGAGAAGCAGGCTCCCCTCTGAGCACAGACATGACTTGGGGCTGGATCTCTAGATCCTGGGATCATGACCTGAGCTGAAGGCAGACACTTAACCCACTGAGCTACCCAGGGACCCCTAGTGTAAGTAACATCAAATTGTACAGAAGAATTACACAGTTCTAGAATTCTTTCTTTTCTAATCCCATGCTCTGCAGTTCTCTTTCAGTTTTGGATGTTTTTATAACTTATGGGTTTCCCTCCACAATTTTAGATAATATGCACTTATTGGTGTTCTTTAATAAAAACAGTATCTATTTTCTCCTCACTATGACTAATGAGTTAGCTTAATGACTTTGACCCCCATTCTTTATCCCTAGCCCTGGTGTTTGATAGTTGTATTATTTTTTTTAAGATTTTATTTATTTATTTGAGAGAGAGAGTGTGTGAAAGTGCACAAGTTGCAGGAGGCGGGGGTTGGGTGGTGCAGACAGAGGAAGAAGCAGGACCCTCCCACCCCCCCAAGCAGGAAGCCCCAATTGGGGCAGGATCCCAGGATCCCCAGATCATGACCTGAGGATCCCTTGATAGTTGCATTGTTGCTCTTATTTTGTATACCGATCTTTTATAATATTAATATTGTACATGCATTTCTAGTTCTTTTTCTATAGAATTTTTATGGTGACCATTACTCCTTCTCTGCTTCTTAAAAGGCAGTTGTCACTACCCTTCTACCTACCTTACATTTCCTTGCCTGCATTTACCTTCTCATCTCCCACCCGACCCGTGAAATTTTCCCTTTTTAAGTAATTAACTTTGTCAACTTTTACACCCTGTTCTGCACCCAAAACCAAGCTGGCCATGCTTTTTTTTTCCTGATATACTGACTCGCCAAGCTCTAGAGCACATAAATAGCTGCCCCATTAGGACAGTGTTGGTGATTTTATTAGAACTGCATTTTCATCTCAGGTTTAGTGTTGGAAACTTTGTGAAAGCTGAAAGAGATGTTCCAAGTATCAAGGTCAAGCTGGTTTTATTTTATGATATCAAATCTACCATATTTTCATTCACTTCTATGTGGGCTCTGACTTTTTGGTGCATTCTTTTTTTTTTTTTAATCATTTCCAATTGCCCATTTATTTTGTTTTCCTTCCCTTTTCTATTCTTTTCTCTTCCTTCCTTCCTTCTTTTATTCCTTTCTATTTCTCCTTTATTTCCCTTCCTCCCTCCATTCATTCTCCTGCATCCTGTCTCTTCAAATTATGCGTTTTGATAGCAACCTATGATTTCCCAAACTTCTCCGTCAGAGAAATAGCAATTACTTTAAGACTCTCCTGGGCAGTTTGTGCTTCCCTACTCACTCCTTTTTCAAGAGAGCATGAACAATCAGAATTCTAAAAGGGTAGGATGGAGGAAGTGTGCTGGTCGTCTCTCCACATCTGCCCATGTGGACTTCTGCTGAGAGGACATGGTCCCATCTGGTCCTGTTTCAGCCGCTCCTCAGCTGGTCTCCATCTTGAGTATCCACAACACTCAGCCCTGCTCCACTCGGTGGTCAGGAAAGCTTGGCAGTATTATTGAAGTCTGTCTTGAAATATCCTCACAACTCCATCAGACTCTTCTATTTCTGGGTCACACATGAGGGACTCTGTAGGCCTTGCCAGATTCCGGGGATTTAGATAGAAATACTATAAAAATCTCTCCAGCTTCTGAGTTTACCACACTCTATGGAAAAATCTATCTTAACACCTCCTCCCCATTGCCACTCAGGAATTGGGTTTCAGGAGAGGGTGGAGGGCACAAGTCTCTTTATCAGAGCTCAGTATTAGAGATCTACTATGTGTCTTTTTTTTTTTTTTTAAATAAATGAACTCTTACAGTTTTCCCCCAGCCCAAAGCATGCTAGTCACCTGCACAGCTAAGAAACCCCATTCTCAAAGCTTCTCCCCAGTCTCTCATTTGGGCCAGTACTTCTATAAATAGCTTCTTTTGTTTCCCTTTGCATTGTTCTTTTTTAACCCCACCCAGTGTGCAAAACATCCTTTAGAACAAACCTCTCTTGACTGCTGATTCTTCCAGTGAGTCCCAGATGATCTATATACCACACTCCAGGAATATCTGAATCACAGTTCAAACATAAGCTGGAAAGTAGTTATATGGATTAAGCTTCACCAGTAAGTGAGTCTTACCAGACATGAAACTTACATACTTCCAAAAAAAAAACCAAAACAAACCTCTCAGAATTGAACCTGACTCGAACTGATACATTCTTCTGGTTCCATCCCAGGAAACAAACAAACAAACAAAATTATTTTGAATTTCAACCTTAGGTGAAGATGCTTATTAATAAATTCAGGTCTCCCTCAAATGTTCTCTGGGCACCTGGAGACCCACTGTGTTCCTGCCTTGACCTTCTTCTCAGCCCCTAAGGGATCTGCTAAAGGAAAAAATCTTCTAGCAGATTACCTAGGAGCAGTTTTGGCCATCTGGGCAGCTAAATTCCTGTGACCTGCTCACTCCCTAGGCCAGTGGCTCCTAAAGGCCTTTCAGATTAACCCTCCAGGGCCTGCCAGTATTAGGCTTTTTTGGTTGTTTGTTTTCTCTCATTTGTTTTCTTCTGTCACTGGAAAACCCTTTAAATGGGTTAAGTAGGAACTGTGGTTGTATTCAAATTGATGTTCTAATAGTTCTCATTAAAATTTAAAGATTCTTCTTGAAATAAGAAAATACTTATTAGCAGGTATTACATAAATTTTTGAAGAGAAAGATAAAACTTTGAAGTATCTCAGTTTTATGCTTAAAAATATCAAGAACATATTTTATTATTGCTACCCACTACCATACAATAGCCTGCTTCATAATAAATCCTTAGGGAATTCTGAGGGATTTTAAAATAGAATGGATTCTTATAATCTGGAATCATTAAGATCTAAATACAGGAAGGGTGCTGGCTACATAATCTTGCAAAACCCTCTAACCTTTTAATGCTTTGATTGATGAGTCTGATATCACTTTGCTTCAAGCTTCATGGGTCCATTGACTACTAATCAGGTTTAATAAATGTAATTCCATTTGAAAATATTAAGTGCCATAAAATTATTACCTTGATGATTTTTAACTAAGTGCATCCATAAAAAATTCTGACAGTTTTCATGAGCAATGATCATTGAACAAAAGTGTTTTCTGCACACAATATACCACATCCAATATACTTAGAATTATATTTTTAGAGGTTTCCCCATTTCTTCTGTAGTATAGGATAAAGAATTAACTAGACAATGAGCAAAGTTTCTTAGCATGACTTGTAAAATAGAAGCTTACAAAGAAAAATCAATAGAGATCATTTATTCCCCAAAAAATGAGAATAAAGTTTAAAAAGTAAGAGGGCAAATCTATTTTGATAAATATGCATTCGATAACTAGTTAGCCTGTGGGTAAAAATAACCTGACTTAAATGAAAATTTAAGGATTCAATTAACATACTTAATGCTTAATGCCACCCAAAGGAATTCCAAAAAAAGGTTCTTAAAGATTTTCACATTTTATTTAAAAATCAGGTTAATCACTGCACAGAGAACAAGATAAATGAAATTTATTGCAAACAGATTTGTTGTAATATAAAAAAATATATTCTTGAAAAGTATATGTATAATATATTTTTGAAAAGATAAGAATGATGGTTTATGGGGTACCTCAGTGGCTCTGTCAGTTAAATATATACTTTCCACTCAGGTTGTGATTCTGTGGTCCTAAAATCTAGGCCCCCTGTGTCAGGCTTCCTGCTCAGCTGGGAGCCTGCCTCTCTCTCCCTCTGCTGCTGGTACTCACACTCTCTCTCTCTCAATGAATAAAATCTTAAAAAAAAAATAGTGATGGTTTATTATGCTCTTCCACAGTCTACTTTCTAGAAAGTTAATATCTAGAAAAACCTGCAGTTCCAGAAGCAAGTTTGTTGTACTATGAGTTTTTTATGGTTAATTTTATCTATCAACTTGACTGGACCACAGGGTTCCTAGAAATTTGATCAGACCTTGCTCTGGGTATTTCTGTGAGGGTGTTTTCTGGTAAGACTAACATTGGAATCAGGGGACTGAGTTAAAGAAACTGCCCTCTTTAAGGTCATGGGCCTCATCAATCAGCTGAAGGCCTGAATGAAACTAAAAACAAAAACAAGACCACCCCTCGCCACCTGCTCTGCACAAGTAAGAGAGAATACCTCTTGCCTGATGGCTTTCAGACAGGGGCATCAGCTTTTTCCCTGCCTTTAGAATTAAACATCAGTTCTTCCTGCTAGCCTGCTGACATTGGGCTCCCTGCTCAGTGGGGAGCCCACTTTTCTGTCTGCCTGCTGTGCTCTCTCTCTCTCTCTCTGACAAATAAGTGAATAAAAATCTTAAAAAAAAAAAAGAATGATCCTTCCTTTCTTCTTGCAGATCTTGGGACCTGTCAGCCTCCATGATTAAATGAGCTAAACCCCTATATTAAATCCCTACTGTTCTGTTCTTCTGGAGTACCTGACTAATAACAGTCCACATTCCCAAGTACTGGCCCTATGAAAATTTATACTCTAAGATTATAAAATAATGTTCAGTGCCATGTGGCATTTGCTAAATTAACATGCACTATGGGTAACAGCTAAATGGTGGAGAGTGAATGGGTTTTTAAAACCAGACTTAAAGTCAGATCTTGATCTGTCGCTAACTAGATGAGTAGTTCTGGTCAGATTAGTCTATCACTCTGAGGAGTGTGCTTCTTTATTTATGAAAACAAAATTAATTAAAAAAAGAAAAACCCTTCAAGGTTGTGTGGCTTATGTGGACAATATATGTCTATGACGGCAGAAGTAACTTTCATGTTTCTTCGGGGAGGGTAAGGTAGGATAGTTCTCTGGGTCCTGTTCCAACATAGCACCTGACCAAAAGTCTAGCTTGAGCCACCAAAGACAAAATATGGCAAAGATTTATGGAGATTAATTTGGCCCTAAATTTTACTGCCTTTCTGCATTTGTTATACTTGCGATGCCAAGGAACTCTGACTTGGAGGCAGATGAGACTACATCCAAGAGCTCCATGTTAAAGAGTATGTCCTTATAGTGTTCTGTACATTCTCTTGGTGAAAATAGAAAGCCTGAACTAAAGAAAAGATAAAGTTTTCTGTATCTGTCACACACGAGGAAACCACAGGCTTACTTGTCTTCTGTCCCCTTTTGTCCACAGGCTGGTCCCTGAGATAAGGGGAGGATGTTCAAGAGAAAGTCTTGGGAAAAGTCCCAGGAGCAGTGGGGTGTGTATTATTAAGCTCCTCTGTTGGCAGTAAGTTTAAAGGGCAGAGAAACATCCAGAATGGTAAGTGAGTTGGTGCATGTGAGAACCGTGTGTCTGGATGTGTGTGTTACAGTCAGTACTTAATGTACTTTTTATCTGGAGTGGGTCACTTTTTTTTTTTTAAGATTTTATTTATTTGACAGACAGAGACCACAAGTAGGCAGAGAGGCAGGCAGAGAGAGAGAGGGGAGAAGCAGGCTCCCTGCCCAGCACAAAGCCTGATGTGGGGCTCGATCCCAGGACCCTGGGATCATGACCTGAGCTGAAGGCAAAGGCTTTAACCACTGAACCGTCCAGGTGCCCCAGTGGGTCACTTTTTAATACCCCTTCCTCTAAAGGAAAAACATTGTTCTGAATACTAATTAAGAAATAAAACTAATAAAATAGTAGCCAGAAAAGAAGTACAGACAATGAAAATTTTTATTGAACTTTGCTACATAATTATATTAGTAAAAGTGAAGTAAAACAAAATAAAGTAGTTTTTCAGTATAAAAATTAAAAGTTTGGGGAGGAGGGTGTAAGGGGATGGGAAACATGTATGAAGGGGAGTGGGAAGCACAGGCTTCCAGTTATGTAATGAATAAGTCCCAGGGATGAAGAGTATAGCATAGGGAATCTAGTCAGTGGTGTTACTTTTTTTTTTTTTTTTAAAGATTTTATTTATTTATTTGACAGAGAGAAATCACAAGTAGGCAGAGAGGCAGGCAGAGAGAGAGAGGGGGAAGCAGGCTCCCTGCTGAGCAGAGAGCCCGATGCGGGACTCGATCCCAGGACTCTGAGATCATGACCTGAGCCGAAGGCAGCGGCTTAACCCACTGAGCCACCCAGGCGCCCCAGTGGTGTTACTTTTTAGTGACAGACGGCAGCTACACTTGTGGTGAGCACAGCATTTATCATAGAGTTGTGGAATCACTGTGTTGTACTCCTGAAA
This sequence comes from Neogale vison, assembly GCF_020171115.1. Lineage (NCBI taxonomy): Eukaryota > Metazoa > Chordata > Mammalia > Carnivora > Mustelidae > Neogale > Neogale vison. Next base: position 35,036,887 of record NC_058093.1, on the reverse strand, counting down.
CCATCATAACGTTGTGTGTCAACTATATTTAAATAAGCACAACTACTTAATCAGTTTTTATATCTAACTAAGCATTTGAACTCCGATCTTTAGGGAATAGTTCTATATAAACTATAGAAATAATTGTCCGTTAACTTTATTAGTTAATATTAGTGAAATATGCACTAATGCACATTTAGTGACATGTACACTAACTTCATTACACTAATGTATTATTAATGAAATGTACTCTTTTTGAGAATGTAAGCAAAAAAGGACAATTTAGGCAATTACTTAAACCATACCACTGTTGTAACATTTTATTTCTCTTTAGGAAAAAGAAATTAATAATTAAGAAAGAAGAGCAAAATTTTATCTTTATTCTTATGTATGTAAAATTCATATACATTCCATCATATAAATGTAACAAAGTATTTTCATTCAGGGAAACATTTTATATGCAAATTAAAACTTGCTGTGCCATACAAAAATAGTACACCTTACAATTCACACACTGTTTCATGGTTTTACATTTCAAACACAGTACAAACTCTGTTTGCAGGGGCACCTGGGTGGCCAAGTCATTTAAGCAACTGACTCTTGGTTTTGGCTCAGGTTGTGATCTCAGGGTCCTAAGATCAAGCCCTGCATCAGGCTCTGCACAGAGTCAGCTTGAAGATTCTCTCTCTCTCTCTCTCTCTGTCCCTCCCACTCATACTCTCTCTCTCCCTAAAATAAATAAATAAATCTTTAAACACACACACCCCTCTGTTTGCCATATAGATTAAAATGACCAACTACAGAAACAAAACGTCTCTTAGGTGTTTTTATAATCACTGGGCAAAAATTATTTATTTTGGATCAACTACTGAAACACAAGACTAGGTAGTACCATAGGAATTGGAGATATACTTAAGCCCTAAATAAACTCCAGGGATTCTGAACCATTATGTATCTGTTCTCAAAAGAAGTATCTGTAGGTGTGTCTCTGTCTGTTGTGAGTTTTATAACTGGGGACCCTCCAAATTAATTTCCATGTATAATACAACATTTATTAAAAGTATTAATAACAATAGTTCATTTGATGTTTATATATATATTACTGGTAGCCAAAAATAACCACAAGGATGACTTAGAATTTAGACCAACAAGAGATATTTTCAAGAAAGGAGACATTTATGACTCCTGTTTATTCGCCTCCATCCGCCCACCCCAAACACATGGTGATAATAAAAGGTAAGCCAATTCCTTGGTCGTGGTGCTCTTTAGAAGTCAGGTTCAGGGAAGATACCCTCTTTGTTGCTTGCTTTGGTCATCCCACCACTGTAGTCTTGACATGCCAAAAGCGATGGTGTCTATAATTTACTTGCAAAGCCTTTGGCATAGATAATGCTATCTTTGTCCTTGTTTGAACACATCCCAGTGATGATTCCCATTAGATTTACTTGAATAAAGCTTGTGCAGTCCATGAGAAGGTGATCACATAGACTCTAACCACGACCCATATTCTCGGGGTGTCTGTATCCACTTCCTTTATCTCTGCTCAGCATCTGAGGCTGTTAATGCAACAGAGTGGTTTCTAGAAATGTTTTTCACTGGGGAAGGGAGTCATGTGCAAGCCATGAACACTACCCAGCAACCCCACCCTTGAATGAACTCAGTTTCAGAATCCACACTTTTCAAGGTGTACCCTCAGCTAAAGACCACCTCCACGTGTGGCCCTGCCATCTTCACAGAATTGTCACCTTAGCTGACTGGGAGTAGCTGACACCTGTCCTTGAATATTGTCTTAACTCCCTCGAGTAGAACTTTTGTGTAAAGTGCTCTTCAGAGAGCTGACCTTCAGTGACCTGGTCTGGCTGAGTGCTTGACTAGGTTGCAGTTCACTTGCTAAGAGCTGTTTTGGAGTGGGGTGCAATTCTACACTTGTTTTATCTCTCACAGATCACAGAGTGGTAAGGTGAGCAGAGGCTGTTACCTGCGTCTAACTGCAGGAAGCTACAGATGCCTGCCTTACAATTGAGAGAGACTGCAGTTAATAGCTTTGTGTATGCGTGTTTGTGTGTGTATGTATGTGTGTGTGTAGAAAGTGATGGCCATTGAGGAAAATGGGCCAGAACTTTTTCCCCTAAATAACACTTTTGTTTTAAGAAGCACTGAGCCAGGGGCACCTGGGTGGCTCAGTGGGTTAAAGCCTCTGCCTTCGGCTCAGGTCATGGTCTCAGGGTCCTGGAATTGAGCCCCACATCGGGCTCTCTGCTCAGCAGGGAGCCTGCTCCCTCCTCTCTCTCTCTCTCTGCCTGCCTCTCTGCCTACTTGTGATCTGCCTGTCAAATAAAAAAAAAATTTAAAAAAAAAAAAAGAAGCGCTGAGCCATAGGTAAGAGACTATGGACTGAAGTTCTCTAATAAAATACATTTTGGTCGGATAAAACCAAAACTTAATGCCTCCTTCAACTTCGAACAGATGACAGAACTTTGGCATCTTTACCAATCCACAAAAATACTGCTTGGGACATACAAGATGTAGATAACAAATCCACACAGATATTTCTTGAGACCTTCAAGATACGTATAACAATCCCACACAAATATTATTTGGGACATACAATATGTAAATAGTAATGACTTATTGTCCCAGGTACTTCTTGACAAATTTTTTTTCCCCTCCTGGAGAAGTGGAAAAGTTTCAAGAATCTGTGTTGCCTTCTTTTCATTTGTGTTTAAATCAAACAAATAATGTATTGGAGCACACCTTTGACTGCTTTTTGAAAAATATGTTGCAGTAGATAAAGTAAAAATAAAAGTACCTCCTCTCTGTTCTTGACCAAGGATGTACCACTTCCTCTTGTTAATGGTTTAAGATTTCAAAACTGTCTATTCATTTACATGAATACATATGTACATATGCAAATATATATGTTTTCAAAATGGCAATGGAATTTAAAGATCCTGTGGAGCTGGATGACTTTTCAACTAAAATATGAACATGCTTATCTGCCTCAATATAATTGTAACAGATTTTATTCCATGGTACAGAAGTTTCTTAGTTTCTATCACTCCTCCAAGGCATAAGTATAATTTGTAGCACCCGTGGGTTGAGGTGTGGCCCTGTGAATAATATGTAAGTGAATAAAATATAAATGTACTATTTTCAGGTGGGGGGTTTAAGAGCCCTCTGCAAGCCCGCACACCTTCTCCTCTGCTGGAGCGTCTGGTGTAATGCCCCAGATTGGTGACCACTCCATCTGCTGTGTCCTGGATGAGAAGATCCAGGACAGAGTCCCCAGTGCACCTGAGAGGGCCACGTATGAGCAAGAAATAACCTGTTGTTTTAAACCAATGAGATTTTGGAGGGATATTCCAGCATATTACGGCATTTCTGATTCATACAAATAGTATCTATGAATGATTTTTTTTTAAAATTCAATTGTTTTCTTAATAACAGAATAGGTATGACTTCCAATTGCTCATAGTGACGATAGATAATCTTACATTTATATCATACCCAAGGTATATTTTATATAGAGTCAATGTATATGGAGTCACTCAGATATTGTTACCTTTTAAAAGCTCTAACTCTTTATACTGTTAGAATTAGTCATGATGATACATATTGACTTACACTATAGCCAATATTGGTTGATCAGTATTAACCTATCAGCCATTTAATATCATTAAGATCTGATAATTAAGAAATATGGACCAATGTCATTTAATTTGTAGTTTCTGATTATTGGTTTTTCCTATTTTTTTAAGATTTTATTTATTTATTTGATAGACAGAGATCACAAGCAGGCAGAGAGGCAGGCAGAGAAATAGGAGGAAGCAGGCTCCCCACAGAGCAGAGATCCCTATGTGGGGCTCGATCCCAGGACCGTGACATCATGACCAGAGCTGAAGGCAGAGGCTTTAACTCACTGAGCCACCAGGTGCCCCTCTTATGATTTTTTTAATGTGTGGGAGCTCTTGCCTTCTATTTGGAATCCCCTATCCATATCTTTTGTCCTTATGTCGATTATTTTGTTTTGCCATCTAGACTTTTAGGAACTCTTATATGTTAGACATCCTTATGCTGAATTGCTGGATAAGTTGCAGATATTTTCTCCTAGTCTATCTTTTGCCTTTAAATTTTATTTCTTGTGTCTTTTATGGCACAGAGCTTTCATTTTCATATAGTAAAATCTCTGTCTTCTTGACAGATATGGAATATAGAATTTGGTGGGCTTAATAACTTTTTCCCCAGTCAGCAAGGCATTATAAAGTATATTATATTTTGTTATAAGTTAAATTATTTGTAAAATGCCATTATAGTTTTACGGGTCGTTTTATGTTTAACTCTTAACTCCAACTAGAATTTATTTCAGTGAATGGTGTGAAGTAGTGACTGCAATGTATTTTTTTGTTCAAATAAAGGAGCAATTTTGCCCACACGGTTTGTTGAATAATGTGCTTTTTTTGTGGATCCCTAACAAACATCTTGTACCCCAAATTCTTGAGGTTTCAGCATTTGTATCTAGAGGGGCTGAACCTGTGAACATTTGGAAGGAACTGATATGTGGACATTACTGGCATTCAGTTGCTGATGGATGGATATGGATCTTGAGGATGGTCAATTGTTATCTTCATAAAAACAAGTCCTCTGAGATGACTTGGTGGTCACAGTGTTTATTCATTGTAAGAATGCACATCGTCATGAAGGAAAACCACCAAGGTATCTGAAGTAGAGAGTTCAAATAGGTGTCAAGCTATTAACAGCTAAGAGCTGGGGGAGATGACGGGAGAAGAAGAGAGTAGAACAAATGGAAGGAGACCTGCCTTGTGTGTAGATGGCTGCTCTGCTCCACTCCATCCAGGCCATGTGGACACATGGGCCCAAATGACAACCTTTTCCAGGTTTTTGCCCAAGAGAACCTGTGGGTCCATATATATATTTCATTTCCTGCTGCTTGGTTGTGAATGTGCACAAGTGTGCTCACAACCATTTTTTCTCTAGAGGGGATAATGTTTCTAAAGCAGAGAAGAAAATATTTACTGATTCAAATATATATTAAACCATAATTTACCTTTAACCATATGGCTGGTTTTATAGTCATGAGGTACAAGATGACAAGATAGGAGAGCCAAATTCCTGCCAGGTTCTTGAGGTTCTGAATGGTGGCAGATCAGAATGCATATCTTGACATGGAAAGAAGTGGAGCAGGTTTTTGCCCCAAACTAAAAATGATATGTTCTTCTTCCTTCCCCAGGGAAGGGGAGAGGCAAATGAGAGAGAGATCAAGATGCTGTCAAGTGTCCCTCACACAGACGGACTCATGAAAATGAAGGTAAAGGGTGCTTGGGTAGCTAAGTCCATTAAGCACCTGCCCTCAGCTCAGGTCATGATCCCAGAGTCCTTATTGGGCTCTCTGCTTCTCCCCCTGCCTACTGATCCCCTGCTTGTGCTCTCTCTCTGCCAAATAAATAAATAAAATCTTAAAAAAGAAAAAAAAAATGAGGGTAAGTTCCATGCATCCCATTAGTGTTATTATACTGATATTTTAGAAAATCATGATGTGTCTTCAAATCTATGCAGTATCACAACAGGAGATTTTCATGTTCTATATTTAAGAATAAGAATAGTAAAATATTTATCTTTATTCATTTCACAAGAATGAACAATAATCTTGTGATTCTTAGTGCCATCATAAAATTTTGTTTTCTCCAGAATACAAGCCCTACCAGAATTTTTTTATTTATTCATTTTTATCTTCCAATATGCATAGAAAGTATAATAAAAGATGTCTACTTTATTTTCCTGTAGAACGATAGATTACATATGTAATCCCTTTATCATTTCACTCATCATTTCACTGTCCCGTACGAAGGTCTTTAATTCCTAAACCCATTATATGTCTTAGAGCAAGTCAGAATGCTTGCTGTGGATTCAACATTTGAAAGACATTTCTCTATCTCAAGAACAATCCTTCTATCTGTGTCTGATTTTTTTTTCAAACACCAAATATGTTAAGTTTCATTTCAGATAATATTAACAAAAAGTAATAAAACTGGGAGGAATGAAATCAAAGGACAAGCTAAATTTCAATTGAGTGTTTTCTTTAAATAGCAAGAGATTAAGTGCATCCAAATAAAATATGTACAGCGTTTATTAAGCTATCTATAACAAGTAGATAGGACCAAAAATTGACAAAGGTGGTCTTGACTCAAAAAGTCAATCACCAGTTTCGCTGTCTTGCTGTCGGTATTGAAAGGTTGTTACATGGTTTATGAAGCATATATTCATTTTATTGAACTAGGTGATAGTTCAGAAAAGAGTCTGCAAAAATGAAAAACATAGTAATAATAGTAAAGTAGAATAAAAAGCTGTTCTGAAGTGTTGTATCAGTCAAAATCCAATCAGGAAATGGAAACCACACATTCATTTGAACAGGGAAAGTTTGATGTAAAGAATTAGTAACTGTAAGAGAAAACTCTATGTAGCAGTAAATAGAATTCTGAAAATTACCCTGGAGCTGGGGGGTATTACCCAAGGAAGCAACAAATATGGAAGATGGGAGTCCATTCTTCAAGATATCCAGACCTTGTTAGAGACAGTATGGTTGTGGCTCACTGGATGTCAAAGAATTTTGCTGAGTTGCTTTGGGCAAGAGCTGGTCCATTGACTCTGGTTAAGCCAGAAACATCCCTCTGGTACACCATTCAAACTGGATGGAGGAACGCAACATTTGCATCTTGATGGCAGCAACACAGTAAGGCAGGAAGTAGATGAGGAAAAAGGACCTGAAGAGAATTTTTTTTTTCCTATAGTATCTCTCTACCGCCCCCTGTTGACAAATATTAACATGATGCAAGTTGCTGAGAAAAACAGTAACAGGGCCTAAATCCATTTCCATAAAACAGGCAGTAAGGGGTAGATTTGGAGCTCATAGGCTACAAATATTTTCACAGTTATATTTAACTGTTTATTATCTAGTCATTTCTTTTGTTAAAGTTTTTTTTTTAATTTAAATTCAATTAATTAACATAGAGTGTATAATTGGTTTCAGAGGTAGAGGTGAGTGATTCATCACATCAGTCTTATACTCAGGGCTCATTATGTCATGTACCCTCCTTAATGTCCATCACCCAGCTATCCCATCCCCCACCTGCCTCTCCTCCAGTAACCCTGTTTATTTCCTATGATGAAGAGTCTCTTATGGTTTTTCTCCCTCTCTGATTTTGTCTTGTTTTATTTTTTCCTCTCTAGTCATTTCTATGTATAAATAAGTGCTTAAGTTTCCAAAAAGTTTAGGTTTACCAATTTGATTCTCATGAATATTAAAACAACCATGCTCTAATGGGTATAAATATACCCAAGATATGGGGCCACTTTGCAATAAATATAAAATGCTCAGAACAGGCTATGAACCTCAGGGTTTTCTGGAAATCTGAATCATAATTTTCTGAGATGGTTGATAAAGTGGCTCTTATCTTATGAAATTCTGTGAGGACTGGTGCTTATACAAATTGGGGAAGTGTGATCTTTAAGGAAAAAATATAAAATTATGAATCCCATAATTCATATGAAAATGTACCACTAAGTCTAAAGTAAATGTCCATCTAACCTAACATCTTCTTAGCTGGATCCAGAGCCACTCCACTGACTCCAAATTAAGGCAAAGCAGGATCGAAGCGATATTAAAATAGAAAAGGCATTACTCTGAACTGACTAGTCAAAATGACCCACATTTTACAAATTTTACAAAATCATATGACCATGTGAACATACTAGGGTATGTGAACATCCTAGAGTAACCTTTACACGTGTGTAGCATAAAATTTAAGCTTCAGTAGTTTCACATTAAACCACCTCTGATGATCAATCTAACTATAATTTATCAAGATCCTAATAAATTCTATTGGATTGCCTTTTATTTATGTTATTAGTTTTCATTCAATGTTCGAGGATTCTTGATTTTCTGCACACATTCATTGAGAGGTAGGTTGATCAGTTTAGGGAAGTGGTATGGGCATCTTTTGTACTAGATCTATATACTCTTAAATTCTATCCATGCCTTTGGTTTTTAGATAGTGCAGGTGATATGTTTTATACAGTCTGGAATATAAATGTCACCGTGCCTCCATATCGTGGCCCCTGCCTCTCTTCTCCTTTACCTCATCTTTAGTGTATCTGTGGCCAGTGGCTTTCCTCAATACATGAAAGCCCATTCCATCTCAGAGCCTTTACAGTCCCTCAAACATCTGAAACCCTCCTCCAGGTCTTTGCATAGCTGACTTCTCATTTGCTTCCATCTCCAGTCACCTCTTCAGACTTAGTGAATAATACATTTATAAACCAGAAAGAGAAAGCTCTGAGGAGTCATCAGGAAATATTGAGGCCAATAATTTTTGCTTTACTTGCTTCTCTGTACTGACCTTATTCATTTTTATGCCTTGAGTTGCTGTCTTACTTGCCTTTCTAAATTGCTCTGATCAAGCTCCCCACTGGGCTCTTCTGCAGAATCCTGATATTAATTTGAAAGAAGGCCACACATTTAAGTAAAAATGAGGTCAACTTTTTTCAAAGTTTCCACCCAGGAGCCTTTGAGAGGAATTGCACTTTTCCCCAAACTAAATAGTCTTAAGCTTATTTTTGAGCTTTATAATATCCCTATTCTTGTGTCTTTACCAGCGAACTCCATACCTTTGTCCAAGTTGACATTGTGGCCTATCATCCCCTTCAACCTCCATTCAAGCTCTACCTTCTTTATTGCCTGCTTCCATATTTGAAGGTAGGTACTTGTCTCTCTCACTCAATGCATAAAATCATTTGAATTTGAGATCTTTGGTATATAACACTGGAGTCGGGAGAAGGCTGGGGCTCATAGTATGATACTGGGTCAATGTGTTTCCGGAACCAAGTGGAACTGCTTGGAACTTGGACAATGTAATTGGTATTATAAGCTATGAGAAGTCAAGAATTTTCTAGAATAGGACAAACATTTAGTTTCAGATAAAATCTAGAGAATCCTCAGATAAATAGACTATTTTAATATTATCAGAGATGTCTCATCAACTCTGAGGTGGTTTCAGTGGTTTGTATGGTATTCCTCAGAATCTTTCCAGCATAACAGAAGAAGTGTATATTTACTAAGGAATCAGTATGTCCATATGTGTGATCTCTGACAGACAGGTATCAAATCCCAAGGGAATGAGGAGAGTGGGCATAAAGCCTTCTTCTAGCAGAACAATGTACAACTTTCAGTCTCAACAAGCTCCCTTCATCCATTCAAAGACTTCTGAATTTTGCAACATCTGAGTATCACGAGAGTACCACACCTTATAATCCTCAAGGTCTGAGTGAGGTGGCTTGACTCCATGTTACCAACTTCAACCTCAACATGACTAATCATATCAGTTGTGTCAACTCTAAAAGGAGTAGGATTGTCATTGTTTCATTTGTCCACAACCAAATCCCCATCAGGTGTAATAATGGCGGACATGTAAGCACTCAGGAAATATTTATTCAGTGAATCAAATCAAGTATTTTAATATGCTAACTTCATGTTTTAAATACATAAAAAGTTCTTAACTATTAAAAATAAAATACAATATTTTATAAAATAAAATAAAATAATAAAATGCTTTTTCTCCCTATCCCAGTGTCATGAGTAACACCTTTCAAGGACCCTTGTGCTGAAATATTGCTGGGGAATCAAGTCTCGCGATGTCAGTGTGCTGTGGGAGGGTACATTTTAACTTAAGAACAGGTACTTTTCTATCATCTCTCTCTCCCTACTTCTCTCATATTCTCCTCTCTCTCACTCCTGTGCTCTCAGTCTCCACCATATCCTCTCTCTCTCTCCATTATAAATATGGTATCAGCCAGTGTCTACCTTAAAGAAAGAATAACAAAATTTGGATAGATGTACTACCTAAAACAAAGTACCTTAAGCCAATATGTCCTTTTTTTTTTTTTTTTTAAACGTAGCTGAGAAGGTACTTTGCAACCTATCAAGAAACTTAATTCAATATAGCGTGGCAATAATAGTTACCCTAAGGAAAATGTACCAGAAAAAAAAAATCAATATAAAAGCCAATTCACTGTTTGACCTTAGTGAATTCATTTGGCCTTTGTTGCAATGAGTTAAAAGATTGATAAGAAATGATCAATAAAGACAAAGATTTCTGAAAACCTAAAATCTCCTCCACTGGGCTGTAACTATGTCGTTTGTTCTGTTGTAGGGAACATACTGCCTCTTTGGTGTTAAGTATGTGAATCTAAATTAAGTGGATTAATTCCTTTCATGGTACATGATCCAGCATAGTGTTTGCTCAGTGTCAGAATGTCTTCGAACCTCTGTATACGGTAAATATCAAAATGACAAAAAGTAATTTAAATAAGAGACTGTGTTACATTTGTTTTGGAATCAGAGAAGCCTGGCTTGAGTTTCCAAGACCTGTAACTACTATCTGTATAAGTTTACACAACTTTCATAAATTTTAATTACTTTAATAGAAAATGAAGGTAAACATAGAGTTAAAAATTAAGTAAAACAGTTCAGTATCTAGCATGGAGTAAAACATAGATCAGTCATTATTAGTATCGTTATTGGTGATACTCCTATTATGATAAATCATAAAGTTAAAGTTAGTAATGACATAGGGCATCATTGTATGCATTTTGTGACCTAAAATCATTCATGACTACTTTAATTTCATGTCCTAATCTTTTTTTTTCTTCTTATAGTTCTCACACATTGCTAACACATGCTATCTTGCTATATTTCATGTATTAATAAAAAGTTTTACTTTCTTTTGCAACAAAAGGGAGTGTAAATAAACATGTAGATGGATAGATACAAATTATAACTATATAAGTAATATACATATTTACAGTAATCTTGGGCTATGAATTACAAAATGTCACAAGATCTCATTAATTCTTACTTTATGGTGCTGGAAGAGAGGAAGGAAAAGGGATAGATAGAGGGCATAGCCTTTGCCCTGCTACTGTCTACAGAGTAGTAGGTGTACAAGAGGACCTCAATGAATGCTGAATAAATGTCTAAATAAACTCAGCCAATACTATTTAATATTTTCATGTGCAGAGCAATGGACCAAGCACCTTGGGCAATAAAAGATTTGCAACAAGCAAACCTAGCTCCCCTTTCTGAAACTTACCATATAGTATTAAAAAACAAACTCAAAAAAATAAATAAATATTATAAACAAATGGCATTTTAATGAAGATTCAAACACAGTATAGTGTGTTTGTATGTTCTGGGGATGGGAATGGGTGTTTGAGTGGCAGATATCACTTCCAACCTGAGGGATATCTGACAGACGCCTCGTACTATTAGCAACAATGAAGATTCTGAGTAGCACCCAGACACTGATTTCTAAGCAATGTCTAGAATAATTTTTCATTTAATTATGGGCTACCAGGGCAAAGCAACGCTGTACAGAGTCAGCACTGTAGTTATAAAGACACACAGTAATAGCCCTGAGCTGCTCTAGCATAATCTTGAGGCAGCTGTGTGTCTCAGTCACTCAAGGGTCCAACTCTTGATTTTGGCTCAGGTCATGATCTCAGGGCCCTGAGATTGAGCCCTGCTTTCAGCTCTGTGCTAGGTGTAGAGTCTGCTTAAGATTCTTTCTCTCTCTCTCTCTCCTTCTCCCTCCCTTTCTCCATTCCCCATGTACTCTCTCTCTCTCTCTCTCTCTCAAAAAAAAAAGTTAATAAATGAATAAATAATAAAAATAATACAACCCTGTTCTCATAGATTACTGACCACTTCAGATGATAGATGGGCACCCTCATCACAAAGAATTGATTTAACCAAAGCTGAAACTTTTTCCCACAGTAGCCCAGTTTGTCACAAGGTATCCACCCATAAATAGGTAAAGATATGAAACAATCATTTCTGCATGTGGTCCTGAGGATAAACTATTGTTTCTGGTGAACATGACACAATTTCCAATGTGTGTCTCTAATATAGCTTTCTTGCTACCAAGTTCAGATTCTAATCATCTGAGAGGTTGTGAGGAAGAAAGCAGAAAGGATAAAAAGGAAAAGGAGGAGGAGGTTGTGAAGGAAGAGAAGGAAAAGCTGTCCAATCCTGAAACCCAGGACTGGACAAAATCAAAATCTCTAGGAGTGGGGCTCAGGCATCAGTATTAAATAAAATATCCTGAGGGGGATATAATGTGCTGCCATGGTTGAAAACCACACCAGGCAACGATCCGGGACATCGCTTCTCAAACTTTTCTGAGTGTAAGAATCACCCGCATGTCTTGCTGAACCAGATCTATGAGCCCAGCCCAAAAGATTCATGTGTCTCAGCTCCAAAGATTCATCTAGGATGGAGTTTAAGGTTTTTCATTTCTAAACAGTTTCAAGATAATTCTCTGTTGTCCATCTGTGAAGTACAATCTGAGTATTGGTGCTCAAGAGAATGGTACCAAAGACTCCCTGAAAATAGAAAGGGGAGTCATCTAGGAAATATTTTTTGCTCAATACATGGTCTATGGACAGGCAGCATCAGCATTTCCTGGGATATTCTAAAGATCCCAAATCTCAGACTCTGATGAATCAGAATTTGTATGTTGTTACCAAGATTTGCAGGTGATAGACATGTTCATTAAAGTTTGAGAAGTACTGTTCTGATTCTCAATTTTGGCCACTTGGAGTCACTTGAGCACTTGCAAAATCTCACAAGGCTTGTGACTAACCCCAGGAAGCTTTGTGGACAGGAGTTTTTAGAAATTGTCAGCAGGGCTGTTCTCTGCAGCAAAGTTTGGGAAGCACAACTCTAGAGGACATGATTTTAGGTGGTGATATTATACAAATTTTTCACAAACTTCTCTTCTCTCAATCTCCTAGTTTGTCACATTCTATTAATAGATACTCACTTGTACATGTTAATAAGAATCCTCTCAATCGCAAATGGCCATAGGAAGATGGACATTGTTTTATCAGTCATTTGCATCGTAGGGTTAATGTAATTAGACTCTGAGATCACAAAGCTGGAAAAAAGAGAGTCTTACTGGGCATTAGGACAATAGAAGAGATGTTATTGATGGGGGGGGGTCCTTCTTATCGTGAGCTGAAATGGATGAAAGTGTGAAACACTGACGATGTGGAATATGATTAATTATTTCTTGTTCAGTCCAGAAGTAGAGTGCCCACGGAATACAGAGTGGCTGGAGGAAGGGGCTAAACTGTGGGAATAAATTGAATTTCTTTCAAGAAATGCCCACAAAAAGAACTTGAGGAATTATAAAATTATAATAAATTACACTGAAATTGGACATGGTTGATGAAGTAGCCTTTAGAAACTATGACCAGAGACAATACTATTACACATGCATTTTGTGTGTGTGTGTGTGTGAGCTTGCTGAGATCCAGAAATTCATTTTATATATTTTCAATGCCCGACAATGTTCTAGTTATGGGTACCCCAGTAATGTTAACCACACCGACTTGCTCCCTATTTGAACCAGAGGTGTGACTGAATAAATGAACATGACAAATACCCACCAATAAGCATGTCTTCTGCATACACAGGTCTAAGATGGCTGGATTTTTTCGCTTTCCTTTAATGCCTCCAGAAAGCTTGAGATTCCTGCTGAGTCATTTAATTGGAATTAGGTGTCTGTTGAAGAAAGAAAAGTGTCACATTCCCTCTTATTTAGTGGCTCAGCTGTTTGAGGCTGAAACCAAGTTATGACTAAAGACCCCTGAGGGTCACGTAATGAAACTGAAGCATCCAGGTCCTCACCGTTCACCCGCGCCGATCTGTTTACAAAACCCGTCATGTCAGAAATGGCATCTGAAGTGGAAACATGAGTGTACTTTTCTTTGAAAAGTTCTTTCTTATCTTGTTTCTCAGTGAATAAATACAGCGATGCAAAAGTTGGCTAATTTAAACTATTGCTTTTATTATAATTACACGGGAGCACAAATAAATAAGCACAAATAAATAAGCAGATTGTAAAATATTGCCAATTCACTAAAGAAAACAAATTGTTTTCAAACAACATCTGGTTACTTCAGTAGTATCAAAGTACATTTATAATTACATGTTACCTAAAAAAATCAAGTACAAAAATTAAGAGAAATTAAAACATCAGTGTTTATATTATTAGGTATATAGAAATGGCTAACAACACGTGAATAGAGAAATCTGTTAGCTAATGCTTATTTGCACAATTTTCCAGGCACATACCTGACATTTTTAATGAGTTGTGAAAAATGTAATATGACATTCAGATTCTTAGATACGGTAAACATGTTATGTTGGAATGGATGTTAAATGGTTTCTTTTAAAAACCCTGTCTTTTAAAAATGTAGTGCCATTATCCACTAAAAAACATATGATTTTATATCATTTCTTCAATAGCTATTTGTTTTAATTTCTTGAAAAGAGCAAGAAAGTAAACATACAATTGCTAAATACGTAAACACATTTTTAGTGCAAGATAACAAGACCTGTGACTTTACTGTGCTTTGTTTTTTTTATAATCACAGTGCACTTTACACCAATTGCTACACTATAAATGTTAACTCAAGGAGTTCCAAACAAAAGTGCATACTAAACATTTTCATATATATTATATACAGTATGTATACTGTATGTGGATGTACACACGTGTAAATGTAGATGTATTTAGGGTGGGCAACCCAGTCATATTTGGGAACAACTGAACACCTCAAAAAGATCTTCATCTATATTTGATTGAGACAAATCCAACACTATTTCTGTAAAGGTGTTTCCCCTTAAATTCAAAACTATAGTATTTAAAGGGAATTGTAATCAGACATTTTTTTTTTCAGGTTACACACATTTTGCTACAATGTAATTAACCCAAATATCAAAGGGTTTTAAATCAATCCAAACAACAAGCCACAATGTTCAAGTCCAACATGGCAAACGTGTTATCCTTTTACTGAGTTACATAGACAGCAGTACATATCCTACGTGTACATAGAGAGTCTTATACATGAACATATTTTATACTTAGACATTAACTTTAATATGTTTTAGTATTTTATTTTGACTGTACACTCCATCTGGAAAAAAAGAGAGAATACCATATATAAAAACACATAAGAGATGTCAAACACGTGATATTGTATAACTTCTTAGAAATAATTGGCTTTGTTTTGAAATTTTAATGATTGCATAATTAAGCTCCTTGAAGGCAGGGACCATATCTTTTAGAATATTTAATTCCAATGCTTCACAGAATTTTTAAAAACAACTATTAGATAAGTTTCTCAACAATGAACTGTTAATAATAAATTGTCCACATTCTATAATTAGCTATTTTTCCATTGAAGGAAGATGTAGTGAGTTCATCTTAAATATTATAGGTACCACTTTTTCTTCAGTTCTATTTAAATTTGGGGCATAATGAAGTGGGATTTGTTATTCTATTGTACTTCTATTCCTTTGCAAGGGTAAACTGTGTCTCATCTCAGATTACCTACTGCTTAAATCACAGAATTTTTTTTTTTTTTAATTTCATAGGTGGCATAATTAGCTTACAAGTTCTTTTCTATTTTGGGGAAGTGACTCACCTTAACATATAAGTGATTAAAATTGCATTGTTAATGTGCATTGTTTTGATGTCTTATTTAGTTAGTTAAAACACTAATCTGAAAGGGTTGTCTAGTTTTATTGACTTGATTCTTAAACTTGCTCAAAGAGTCCAATCAAATTATATGTGAGAACAAGGCCTAAGCTAGAGTGTAGTAAGAAAAATGTTTCTCTAGTCCTAGAAGCATTCGAGAAAACGAATTGGAACCCCCATTTCTGAAGTCCCAGTGTCACTTAGGGAAGTTGTATCTCATGGTATCCAGACAATTTCTGGATAGTGGAATGTGTATATTCTTTAAAACAACAAGTGTGGACCTCTTAAGGTTTTGTTTTGCTTCACTTTCCCAAATATTTGTATGGGTGTAATTAACCTTCACTTACACAAATCGATCACTCACTCCAAACTTGCTCCCACGGGATGAATAGGGGAAAGGGACATCAGTGTTCAAATGAAGACCTACCGGAACAGCTCAGAAGATGCTGGCTTCTGGCACTGAACAGAAATGCAGGATCTCCCACCCATGGATTCCAAAGAAATTTGTCTCTTATGTGCTAAGAAGTTTTCCCCATAGAAAAGTGTCTTGTTGACAGCCGATAAAATTCTGTTTCTATAAAAGCTGTGGGGAAAAGACCATTTCTCATACGTATGGGCTTTTCCCACCCGATCACCACACCACAATACCATTTGCTCTTTGGTACTGCTCTAAAAACTAGGACCTTTATCTTTCCAGAGTGTTCTGGCTGTCAACAGAATGTTTTATCATCTGACGTGTCCTGATGCCACCAGAGAATAAGCTGATTTTTCTTCCTATCCTAATGACCTCCTCTCCGTATAAAGAAACACGGCACAAAAAGAAAATGAATTATAGAATGGTTCTCGCCACGTTGGCGAAGCCGAAACGGACAGTGGGTTAGGCACCCAATAAACGTTCTTGAGTCAAACATCACTGAGGCTGCTTTCCCAGATCTTTCAGTGACTTCCCATTGGAAGGGAAATTTGAAGAAATTAAACAGAAACGGTTGCCTAAGGTCAGAGTTTCAAACAAGCTGCCTTCTCAGAAAATAACTTGCTTGAAAAAAAAGAGTGCATGAAACCTGGCAGCAACATGGGTTTGGCAGAACAAATGGGAATGACTGAATCCAACACAAATCATTTCAGTACCTCTGTTTCCTTCTTGACAAGTGGCCAGCATTAAAAAATATCTTCTGCCTCATTCAGAGAGATACGGGAAAAGATTGGCGTCTGAAAAACACACTTGGATATGTCACCTACATATAAATTTCAAAGGAATTATCCAATCATTAACATACTGAGCCTGAACATACATATACATACCCAGATCATCATAAAGATGCTGAGAATTGATGTCTTACACCCAATCTACTGGATCGAGCGTATGTGGTCATAAGAAGTTAAATCAGGCTAACATCCTGGGTCCTAAGCACATTTTATTTCCATTCCGACTTTATCTTAAAACATTTTCAAAACTCTTAGATTGGTACTCCATTGATTGTTGGGTTTGAAACATAATCTCTAACTGGTGAAACATGACAGTAGGATTTATTTAAGTGACTTAAGATCTCTACATGATTTCCTGTATTTGTGATCCTGCTTCTTCTTCTGCTTCTTTTTTTTTTTTTAACCACCTCAGTTATACAAGCAAAGCCTAAAACCTCAGTAAGTGTTTTATGTATACAGTTCTCCTGCTGAGTCCTCATTCACGCAAAAACAACAGATACACATGCTCCCACTTACCCTTTTTCCTTAATCTTTCAGAATTCTGATTGGACATCAAAATATACATTGATTATAAAAGGTTAAAAAATTATTTTATAACATTTCAAAGGCTTGAAAGGAACTATTACTGATAAAGTATCACTAGGTTTTTAGCAATATAGATTACAAAAATCCCCTCACTCCTTTATATTTGGTTTTATTGAGCAGCACTATACTATTGCTGTCAAAACCCTTACAAGAAAAGCCACTATGACAATAACTTCGAACACATACCTTTTCTCTCAGAAATATAATACTAAATCGATTATTAAAGAAGAATCACATACTGTCAATTTTAGGAAGCATAAATAGTAATTTAAATATACAAAATATATGAGATAGTTTCCTTTGTATCCATCTGTGGCAATATTTATATGCAACTAGCAAGGTATTCTTAAAAGATATATAGGAATTTGTTTAACTTAAACTTTACCACCACGTAAAATCGAAGCCACCCATCCATCCCCTACCCCCTGCATTTCCTGTCTCTTCCTTGAAACAAAAATAAAATAAACACGTGGTCATAATTCTTTGGTCATGGTGTCAGAATCAGTAAGAATGGATGTGATGGTCATGCACAGAAGATTACGACCCAAAAATGTGGTGATAACTAGTTTGAAAAACTTAAGAAATGCTAATTCATTAATGGACCTAAATTTTGCTTAGTGTACTAAAATATGTAAACGTATCTGTCGGAATGTTTATTTCTCATTTTCTAGGGGAAACAAACATACATGTGAAAAGTTACTTAAAAATAGTGATGTTAGTGGCAATAAAGCCACTGGTCCCACTTTCTTGAAAGCAGTCATGCTATTTAAGCTTTCGATTCCTTGTTACTTCCATTGTCACAGTGAACCCTGGTCTCCTCCAATTAGATCCATGATGCAAAGACAGGTGTCCTGAAAGTCATTTCTGAAGGATTTTTTTTTCTTCTGAGATATCCAAATATACCCTAACAACTTTCTCTGGAGCCTGACTAACCATTGCTTGGTATAAACAAGACAATATTGAAGAGAAATTCTTATAAAGCCAATGTAGCAAAAATATTTGTGCTGATGTAACATGGACATCCAAATTATGCATCACATTTGCATCCATTTCCCATCAAACCCTTAAAAACTTAGAAAGCAACAGATGTTCTTAACGAATATGATACTTGACTTCTACATTACTAGCACCAGATCATATATTATGTGACTGAACATGATTTATAGCTGTGAGTTCTCATACAGAAGCCAAATGTGGACAGGAAAAAAAAATAACATCTTAAATGCAAAAATTAATAATAAAGGCATCAAGGGATTACATATAAAAGAGATAACAAACCAGTCAATACCGAAATTATATCATATAGTAAAACTCTTGATATTTCTGTAATTTATATACGTATAATGTGTATTATTTCAGGAGTCACCCATAAACTAGTAAAATATTTACATCTTAATATCTTTTGGATTCAAAATAATCCGGGATAAATAAGTGTCTTAATTGCAAGGATACAATTAATATACATTTTATCGAGAATTTGCCTTGAATAGGCACAGCTTCCCATGGGCTTTCCAGGGAAGCACTGGCATTCCATTCCGACAGAGAAGATACGTAACAGCTACTTATCGCATGACTGAGTCGACCTCCCTCTTCACGTAAAATGATGTGGAGCTCCCGCCATCCTGTACGCAGTCATATGGCAGTATCCCAGAACACCGTTTGCTGCTTAGAATAGGGTGGAGGGCTGTACTTCTTTGCCCCAGCGTTCTTCTTCCAGCTGGGCAGGATAGGCATGCTATCCTGTTTGCAAAGCCCCTTTTCCGTTTTCTGTCTAGCTTTTATTTCCTTGCACAAGCAACGCTTTTTCTCAATCATCTCAAGCATTGTATGGTCTCCATGAAACCACTGCATGCATGCCACCTAGCAAAAAAGAAAGAGTGAATACAGAAGCAAAAAACGGTATGAAAGCAATCTCTCTCTCTCTCTCTCTCTCTCTCTCTTTTTTTTTTGCACTGTGCTAGTAGTCATTTCAAGAAATGTCAGCTGTTTCTATGTATTTGTAATTCTTACAAAGCAAAATTAAAGTGTGGGAACTATAAATAAATTTAATACTTAAGTAAACTTTGTGACATAATCAAACAATTATTTGGGCAAGAATATTTTTCCAGTATGTTTTAGGAGCTCACAATATGGACATAACCCTTTCTTTTTTTTAAGCAATTTGCCTAGTATCTATCTACTGCTTTTATGCCGACTCCATTGTCTTATAGGTCCCAATGTGTCTAAGTTTAGTTATCGGAACTGCTTTTCAGTGATAGCTAAGATGAATGTGGTATGTTTGAAAAATTTAAAGACCGTTTTTGTTCTTGAAATAAAACTTTCATTTGTTTATAGAAAACATATGGAGCTTAGACATTTCATAATTCTTCTACCAAAATGACTTAGCATACATCTAATGTTTGGAATTTAAATGTTTAAATAATTTTTTGCAAAGAAATTTTTCTATATTTTTTGATGCTTTAGCAAATGTCCAAGTTAGACTCCTTGGGCCATCTTATGAACCCAGAGCCCAATAAGTTCTAGCACGATAGAGAAACAGATTCTTCAGGTCAATTATGTACCAGAAGATGATTCAGAACTGATAATACATTGACACTCATACATATATCTCTGGGAAGATCAATGCTGGTCCCAGGTATATGTGGCATGTCCCCTAATAACCATTCTTTAGAGCAACTGAATTCAGTTTGTCACACAAGGACAGCAATATGATTGGGCCACAAACCCAACCTGAGGAAGCTTCTCCTTAATTGTCTAAGCAAATCTACTCTTTGACTTTAAGGATTAAAATAGCTCAGAGTCACTGAATAAGATGTTACAATTTTAGTATAAAAATCAGAGCAAAGGGGCGCCTGGGTGGCTCAGTTATTAAACGTCTGCCTCCAGCTTTGGTCGTGATCCCAGGGTCCTGGGATCCAGCCCCGCATCAGGCTCCCTGCTCGGCAGGAAGCCTGCTTCTCCCTCTCCCACTCCATCTGCTTATAGTCCCTCTCTCGCTGTCTCTCTTTCTGGCAAATAAATAAAATCTTTTTAAAATTTTTAAAAAATCAGAGCAAATACTTATGTAACATTTACTCTATACCAGATCCCATTCTAATACATTTGCATAGTTTAATTCATTCATTCCTTACAATGATGACGTTCTGAAATAAGAACTATTTATTAACCCATAATGATGAGTAAAATGAGATTTAGAGAGATTTAGCAGCTCGTTTAAGCTTACAGAACCAGCAAAGGGCAAAGTTGGGATTGGATCCCAAGAATTCATCTCTAATGTTATGCTTTTAACAACTACTCCATACTGACTTTCAGTGTATATGTATATGTAGAAGAAAGGATTGAGAAGATAAATAAGTACAACACCCTCAATATACAGATGAAGAAGGTAAAACTTCAAGAAATTACATATGTTGCCTAAAGCCAGGTAAGTTTCTGGCATGAGCAAGGCAAGACTGAAATTCTCATGATTCCTAATCCATTATGGAGTGGGCAGGATCTAGAGCTAGAAGACAAGAATTCAAAGCCTGGATGTGTCAGATTTCTCCCAGTCACTGCACTTCATGGTTTCTTTATGTGAATAACTGAATTGGTAATATCTCAATTTTAGAAGTTGGTATAAGGATTAAATTGGATAATAAAGTCATTTTTCAAAACACTGAACCACTGTCCAACCATTATTATTATGATACTGACAAATACCTAGGAGATTTCCATACCTGCTTTCTGTCACACACGTGCAAAAAGCTCTGATGTTATATTAAGTCCTCCTAGCCACCTTGAAAGCTTAGATTTATCTATACAGTGCAAGTGTGAAAGCAGAAACTAGATCAAGGTCACAGCTTATAATAGAGACCTCTATCAAACCCAGATCTGTTCGATTCCAAAGTGAATATTCTTTCTACTTCATCTCCTGATCATTATCTAGAAATAATAATAATAATTATTCTCATAGTTACTACCATTGCCAGTGCTACTCAAGAAATGAAAATATATTTATGGCTTTTTGAGAGAATAAATAGTGTGTATCAAATAAACCCAAATCAGTGGCTTGGACTTGGGGAGTCCAGAAGATGGCACTCTTAGATTAACATCTTGTATGTGTCTAACTTGATGTGAAGTTCCTTGAAAAACAAAACAAAACAAAACAAAACAAAACAAGCTTTGTTTTATGGCCATGGGTGTTTGCTTTTTAAATGGTATTTAGATATTTGTTAAATTCTTCCAACTGATAGGCTTTTGTCCCAACAAAACATTGCCAAAGTGGCTCAGAAGTTTTTCAAAGGATTTCTAGTATTTTATAACTTGATAATCCATGCAATAAAAATACAGTAAGTCTATTTTGGTGGAAATACAAGAAAAATTTATTAAGTAACTATAAACTCTTAAAATGGATTTATGACATAGAATTCCCAGAGCCAAATTTTATCCATCAGCAGCCCCAACATGCAGAACAGAGTCATTAAGCTCTCGATAAAAGTTTTATGAATGAATAGAAGCCACCATCATTGAACAGCTCTTGTTAACTCTTAGAAAGCTCACCAGATCATTTTCTTCTTAGTAAAATCTCGCTGGAGTTTACACATTCCAACAAAACTGTAAAACCTCCAGGCTTCTTTCAGATATTTACAGCATCACTTTGATATTTGCATTGTATTTGCTTTTCCACACAAACCTAAAATCATTTGTTACTTAATTTTCTTTAATATTTAAGAGTGAGAATCAATACATGTCATTGCAAAATAATACTTCTCCTAGATTGCTCTAACAACAATATCTCCAATATATTTCATAGTAGTCATTACATTTCAGATATGTATAACTGCATTACTGTAAATGTGTATTTCCTTTCAATTAGAAGTTTGCACTATATAAGTGTATCAATTTAAGAATAATCCATTCTTTAAGAAAATCTAAAAAATAAAAGTTTAAGAATAAAAAGTTATAAAGTATGATTTCCATATTCTTTACATTTTTATTTTAAAGCAGTTAAATGTCCACTTGATTGATATAATGGTTTAAAATATTAATAGAAGAAAATCAACCACTTTTTACAAAAATGCTATAATATTAAACTATTTTCTTTAGGTGGTCAATACAAATTCTGTGAGAAAACATTGGTCAATACATGAATGACAGCTAGACATTCCAAGATAATTTAAATACAGGTTATTAGAAAATAGCCAATTCAAGATTTTTAAAACTTCAGTATTTTAATAAGTCTGTTGAAGAGTGCTATAGAATCATCTCACATTAAACTGTTATGGAACATTCTTTTCTCATTTGAGATACCCAAGAAAGTTATTACTATATTAAGATGAGATAAATGTATTTTGAATGTGATTCATTTTGGGGAAGACAAATCTACTTGCCGTGTTTACTTTTATATAGCCTGTGGTTTTCAATACTTCTTTCTGGAGGGCGCATGCTCTTTTTAATTCCCAGAATTAATCTCCAACATTACCCACTATGGCCATTTACATGGCAGAATCTCTCTCCCTAAACCAAGTCTAAAAATCACATTTCACTCTGAGAGTAGGATGTGCTTCAATTTATTAGTTTGTACATAACAAATAGGATATTAAGCAATTATATGAAGCGTGTTAAGAACACTATCCATAAAATATTTCATGACTTTGCAGTGTTTTTGTTTTGTTTTGTTTTATCACCAAATTCTTCAAAGCTTTTTGAAATTTAGCTATAAAATTCCATTTCACCTCACCCTGGAGTTAAAAGAATTCTGGAATTTGATTTATTATAAGCATGCATTGGGAGATAATTGTAAGACAATTGCTCAACTGATATGAATACAGTTACATCTGTTGGACAAGATTTTCATATTAACATTATTTAGCAGAGGTAATATTCTTAGCTAAAAGTTGATGTTGATAAAATCAAGTGAAGCTCTTCCTCAAGGAGGTAAAACATAAAACCCCATTCTTTACGTGCAGGCTAC
Source organism: Neogale vison (assembly GCF_020171115.1). NCBI lineage: Eukaryota > Metazoa > Chordata > Mammalia > Carnivora > Mustelidae > Neogale > Neogale vison. The sequence goes on along the minus strand of NC_058093.1, from coordinate 35,013,547 downwards.
ACACAGTGACTTCTTTCCACAGAGTATATACAGTATGGAAAGGGAGTCGGGGGAGGAGAGTAACTTAAGAATGGATAAACAGGCAAACACTACAGACACCACACCAAGTGGTCGATGGTGATAAGTGATGATGATTCTAAGGATCCTGAATAGTATATGATGAGAAAGGCACACTGCCTCTGTGTTCCTCCTCCCCCAAACCCATAATCTCAAACTAACCATGAGAAAAACACCACACAAACCCAAATTGAGGAATATTCTACAAAACACCAGTCCAGAAATCCTCAAAACTGCTGAGATCATCCAAAATAAGGAAAGGCTGAGAAACTATCACCATCTAGTGAAGTAAATGAGACATGATAACTGAAATGGACTAATGTGGTATCCCGGAAGGGATCCTGAAACTGACTGATAGATTAAAAACTAAGAAAATCCAAATAACGAATGGGCTTTAAAAAAAAAAATACTGTCTCAATATTGACTCACTGTTTGTGACAAATGCACCACAACAATGTAAGATACGAACAAAAGGGGAAACTTGGTGTGGGGTATTCAAGGTATACAGGTTGTGCATTCTTTGCAACCTTTCTGTAAATTTAAAACTATTCTGAAGTTCAAAAAATATATTTTAAAAAATCACCAAAAGAGACCACAGTCTTTCCAAATGCTAATTGTAACTTATCTTTCACTCTTTAGATGGAAGTAACATGGTACAATAGAAAGGGTTCAAGGACTTGGTTGGGATCTTCATTATTACATGACATTGAAAAGTCATGTATGTCCTTGAACTCATATGCACTTCCTCTATACATTGTATATATATTGGTACATAATTCATATACACATAGTATATATATATGTATATTACTTCATATATATTTTATGTGTATTATATATACTCTGTATACATGATGGGTCTTGCTACCTATGTCTTACTTCGCATGGTTATAGAAGGCAGTGAACTAAATAAATTTCGCAAATGGACTGGGAAACTGTGAAGCCCGAGACACTGCTAATGATCTTAATTACTAATTCTTTAATACATGAAGAATAACATAAATGTCAAGAAGAGTTTAATGTACTTCAATCATTACTTTCTCTAGGAAATAAACTAAGTACTTCCTGATACTGAGTATATTTTATCCAAAGAACAAAAGAATGATAATACTGTTCAGTAATATATCTCCATACAATTTTTTAAAAATATTTAATTGCCAAAATAAGTAAACCATAAAGAGATAAAAATATCCTAAAATAAGCACTTCAACACTAGCATTTCAACACTAAAAATGATACCATAATAAAATTGATACAAGCAGTCATATCTCTATCCATTTGATTTTTGTGCCTCATGAGTTAGCATGTAAAAAAATAATAATAATTTACCAAAGACTTAGGGGATGAAGCAATGTTGAGCAAGTGCCTTGTTGGCCTCAGAATTAAATTTAGCTCTTGTGAATCAAATTTAATTTCTTAAACAATAGACTGGGCCCCAATACTAATTTTCAGATGGTCCTGTGGTGGGGGCAGGATCAATTCCATGCTGCTCTCTCTGTGCCAATTTCTCTGCCCTATAACCCACATTATGAGAAATCATTTCCAGAGTCACCAAATTTCCTTGAATTTTCTCTTTACCCTGTAAAAAATTTCTCCAGGAGAGCATTCATAGGATGAGTGGAGAAACAATGAAGAGTAAGCATGAAAGCTGGCTGGTGAGATTCGAGAAAGGAAAGCTAATTCTTCAGGAATTATGAGAGATAGTGAGTTCCCTGCATTTATCTGTAGAGTCCCCAACCTCAGGTGTCACGAGGTCATCCAGAAGTGTTAGTGAAACTAACATTGAACCTGTTTTTCTTCTCCCATGTAGTGGGCAAAGAGATTGATACTTTAGTAACAAAACATACATAAGGACAGGAGTTGGCAAAGTAACAACCCACTTCCCAAATACAACCTACTGCCTCTTTTGTATAGCCCACAAGCAACAATTTTTGTTTTACATTTTTAAGTAGCTGGAAAAAAAAAAAACCAAAAGACTATTTTGTGATACATGAAAACTGTATAAAATTCAAATGTCAGTGTATACAAAGTTTAAGTATCACACAGACATGGCTATTTGTGGACCTATTGTCTATGACTGCTTTCATGTTGTAGAATTTCATAGCTGGGACAGAAATCACACATCCCATAAAGCCTAAAATATTTACTGTCTGCCCCCATATAGAAAAAGTTTGCTAGTAGGCTATGTAGATGGCCAATTAATCCTTGAATTATGTATATTTTAGAACTGTCTAATAGAAGACCAAAAAGGATAATATTAATATTTTTGCTATTAAAAGGGCTAAAGAGAAGCCAAGAGCTTTGATTCATACATACTCACATATTTTTCATATCAAGTTTGGACCATTAGATTTGAAATCAGCTCTGACAATTAGTTTAGAGGAATTATTTGATTACATCAACTACACATTTTACAATTTCATCATTAGAAGGAATAAAAAGGATGTTGGAATTAAATAAAGTGGATTATCTGGTGTAAATTCTGGTGTAAGAGATTTAATGTAAGGTCAGCCCCTTGTTTTAATAGCCTTGAAGCAGTCATTTGCTTGTCTATGATGTGTTATTATATATAATATAATATAATATAATATAATTATATATTATATTTGACTTCAATATAAAAGTTGTTTTGAGAACCTTAAAAAAATAATTCTAGTGAATTATATTTGTTTTCTTCTTCTCCAAATATATTTTGGGAAGAAGTATTTGGCTTTACATAATATAGACACAACATAGGTTCTCAATAAACCTTCTGAAAGTGACATAACATAGAGATGAAAGGATTCTAATTACCTTCACTTGTTAGAAAATTCCCTAATAAAGTTGCTTTATTACTTATCAAATAACTAGTGATCAAATCCATGTTATTTGATTCTTATACAGAAAAATATTGTGTCCACTTTGTAATAGATGCTAAGTTATTACCTGCATTCCTCCCAACAAACTTAAGGTCTTATTATTTTCATTTGCCAGATAAATGTCTTTTTCTGTCTTTTTATTTTTTTAAGATTATTTATTTACTTATTTATTTGAGAGAAAGATTGAGAATGAGCATGATTGAAGGGAGGAGTAGAGGGAGAGGGACAAGCAGACTCCCCACTGAGCATGAAATCTGAGGTGGAGATTGATCCCAAGACCCTAAGATCAGGACCTGAGTCAAAATCAAGAGCTGGACCCTTAACAGACTGAGCCACTTAGGTAACCCTGTCTTTTTCTTTGAATTAATAAGCTTTGTTCCATGTATCTATTATAAAATAGTTGACATTTTGAAAGCATACAGAGGTGACCTAACATCATAGTACAGTCAATCTATATGGCCTTATAATTACTCATAAGCACCATTCATTCACCTTTGAAAAGTGTAAATTCAAGGTCAGGAAGATGATTCTTCAATAATTGATTTTTTCCTTTATTTTATGAAAGCCAAAGTGAAGCCATTTGAACAGAAAATACAAGCATGCAATACCAAAAAACAAACAAAAAACAAAGTATGCAGTACCAAAAAAATGGGTAAAATAAGTGCACAATACAAAAAAAAAGTGTGCAATTCCTAAAAAAAGATGTAATATGTGTGCCATATCAAAAAAATTGAGAATCTAAATATGCAATACAAAACATAATATAAGTATGCAATACCAAAACAGTGGACACTTTTCAATATCATGGGCCAAGTTAGCTATTTTGTTTTCTTGCCTGAGATATTATGGGAATTAAATATTTTTCACATTATATTTTAATTATATTATTTGAAACAGTAGCATCTTTAGTATACCTTGAGCTTTTTTGATAGTTTTTTGCCTATATATTTTTTCCCCATCTTTAATTCTGATTTAGTGATTGGGTGATTTTTAAATTATTCTCTTGTACTCCTCTCTCATTCATCAAAAATGTTGACTCAGAACCTATGCTTTATAAAGAATTATTAGACAAGTTAACACCTGAGGCATGTACTGGAACTGTAGACTTTATTTTGCATGCCTAAATTCCACTTTAAAATATGAACATATTGATAAATGAGAGTGACATCTTGATTTCAGAGCTGCTTTTGAATGCAATATTATGAGAATACATTAACCTCACCTTCTTTTCCTAGATTTAAAAATCCCTCTTCATTTATAATCTCTGATCAGCTACTAGGCATATGAGAAACATCACATGTTGGTATTTCAAGCCATAGAAGCTATTTGTTTTTACATATTAGTGCTTTGCCTACACGAGCAATTATGTAAAATTCAGTGATCAAAAAGATTTGAAAATTGTAAGTTAATAAGCCCTATAGTTGCTTGGCTTTAAAGATAAAATAGAGCTTTGAGTTACTGTGGATTGCTCATTTTCTCTGCCTGCAAAATGAGGGCAACAACCAACTCTTCAGTTTTATAGTGATGTCCTTTAATCAAGACCAAATCACAGGTCATATCCAAGGACAGAAGTTGATTTTAACTACTGTGCTACACAGTGACAAGTGTAACTGATCCCAATCTCCTCTTATATACTCTGCCTCTTTTTCAAATAATAACAGTTCTATTTTTGTGTGTGTTTGATTTCCTAATTTCTTAAGAGACAGTTTAAGACAGATGAAATGGATAACATGACATGGTTTTACCACTTCTTTGTTGTGAGATGTGGGACAAGTCACTGTACCTTCCCGAGACCTTGTTTTTTGTATCTGGGAAATGAAAATAATAAGACCTCAAGTTTGTTGGGAGGAATGCAGGTAATAACTTAGCATCTATTACAGTGTGGACACAAAAATATAAGCTCCTGGCACACCAGGGTGGCTCAGTCAGTTAAATCTCCAACTTTTGATTTCAGTTTAGGTCATGATCTCAGGCTCATGGGATCTAGCCTGCGTTGGGCTCCATGCTCAGCAGGGAGTCTGTTTCTCTCCCTCTCGCTGCCCCTCCTCCCCCACTTTCTCTCTCTCTCTCAAATAAATAAATAAATAAATCTTTAAAATTTATGTATCTACAAGCTCCTCTACCCCCAGTAGACTGTGAGTTCTTTGAAGACAGGAGCTCTGTTGTTAATCCTCATGCTCTTTACCATCAGTACGATGGACGTATGTAATAAGTGCTCATATGATGGATGAATGAACAAGCAGATGACTAGAAGGTGATGTTCTCTGAGTGCTTTCAGGAAAGGAGCTTTGGAAATTTTTGACTTCATGAATGATTTTATTACACTTTGGTTCAGTTGAATTCAGCAATATCCTGAATGTACAAGGTCAAAAAAATACTTCCTACAATTTTTGAACCTTAGGAGGCATCGGACCTCAAATTCAGCCCTGGATTCCATGTGAGCCACACCCTGGATATTCTAAAGGTCAGAGCATCTGTCTCAGACTCTGAGGTCTTTGAATCTTTAGGGTCTCAAGGATTTATATCCTTTGAATTGCGGGGTCTCAGAGTCCTTGAGCCTTTGGTTCAAGTTAAGTGATACACCCATGATCCCTAAAACTTGACACGCACTTAACATCCCTTGGGAGCTTATTAAAACGCACATTCTTAGTCACCATCCCCTGAGATTCTGACTCTAGGTTCTGGGTAAAGTGGGTCTCAGGCAACTGCATTCAAATGGTCCAAAAAAGCATTTAATTCTCCTTCACAAATGTTTCTCAAATCTGTCATCTATCTTTATATTTGCAGTGTCATGTTCTTGGTTTGGTTCCTGGACTGCTGAGATGGCCTCTAATGTTCCCCTTGTAATCCATCAGCCACACTTGGCCCAAGTGCTTGTTGTGAAGCCCCCATAAAACCATGGTATTCAATGGCTCCCCCATTTCTTGCAGAAAACAGTTCATGCTCCAGATCCATCACAGTGAACTTCAACATGGTCTTTTCTGGCTAATTATTTTGCCCCACTGTTTACTTCATACTCCTGTCATATCAGGTTATCATAACTCACCCACCATTGGTACATTACTTGCTTCCATTCTTTAAGTCAAGCTATTTTCCTATTCTGGAATGCTCCTCCTCCTTGAAGTCTTGTCTTTCAGGGAAAATCCCACTTATGCTTTTAAAGTCCAGCTAAATGCTGCAAGAATCTATTCTGAAGTTCTCTCTGAATGCTGACAGCCATGCTTGCTTATTGCTGGCATAGCATTCTTTTCCTTCCTTCCTTCCTTTCTTCCTTAACTCAGCAGGTCTCTCATACCATGCCATGAATATTGTATTGATTATGAGTTTTGTATAGATTCTGAAATCCTTGAAAACAGAAATCCTTTTTATATTATTGTTTCTGACCCTAGAACCCTAAGTCAGTATCCTCAACGAAATCCCACAATGTCTTAATAGTTAAAGTTTCTTTGAAATGCAATTTCAGAGTGACTAGTCTGAGCAGATGTTTTCACTTTTTTCTGATTATAAAAATAATTTGTCTATTTTACAAAATATGAATTATAATAATATAATAGGCAAAAAATCAACTGTGAAACCACCACACAAAAAGTGCAGTGTATTTCTTTATTTATAAATCATATATACATAATTAAAACTTATGTATATATGTAATCATTGTGTATGTACCTATATATACAAATTATTTTTTAACTTATGATTATGCCATATAAAATTTTATATCCTTGCATTTTCTTTATTGTTATAGTTACAGTCTTAAACACTTTTTCTAAGACATGATAATAAAAACAGATTATTCATTATGAATACCTTCTACTTTGCCATTGTATAATTGCTCACATTTGGTTGGGTTTCATTTTTTAAATGCTGTAATATCTCAATACTTTATGTCTTTTTCCTTCAGAAATCCACTCACACCGTAACACAAGTCAAGAATTGAGCATTTGAAGGCTTTTGATGTAGACTTTTGGTGAAACCTTATTTATCTTCCAGAAAAGTTAAACCATTGTCTGTTCCCATAAGCAGTGTGGGATTCATATTGTGTTAGCACTGGTTGTGTTACCAGCAGACACAAGCAAGCAAACAAACAAAAATCCTATAAATGAGGGGCACCTGGGAGGCACAGTGGGTTAAAGCCTCTGTCTTCAGCTCAGGTCATGATCCCAGGGTCCTGTGATCGAGCCCCACATTGGGCTATCTGCTCAGTGGGGGGCCTGCTTCGTCCTCTCTTGATCTGCCTCCCTCTCTGCCTACTTGTGATCTCTGTCTAATAAATAAATAAAATCTTAAAAAAAACCTATAAATGATATGTCTAGAAGAACCCTCTGATTTCTATATTTACTTGTATTAATAGTGAGTTGAACAGGCTTGAATGTTTCTAAAATGTTTAATAACAGAACAGTTGATTTAGTATGAATTTATTCTTTTTTTCCCCCTAATGAGGTGGTAGTTTTACCTACTAATTTATACTTTTTAAATAAATTGGGGGTATTTATATTTTATTTATCACAATAATTTCCAATGTTTGGCACTTTATAGACATTTATGTTATTCCAGACAGATGTTCCTAATTTTCACATAGTCAAATCAATTGTTTTTTTTAAATGCCTCCATTTTCTATTCTTCAAAGTCGCTGCCTTTTTAATAATTGATAAACATATTTATATTTTTCAATGTTTACGGCATGCAAACTGTTTAAATCATCTTTTACTTTATTTGTTTGTACTTTTCCTCATCACTGAAAATATGTTGCTTAGGAAGGGAAAATATATTTAATATGAAAAATGAGACAGAAGGTAAAACACTGAAAGGACAGATTTTACTTCTTAATTCTCCACGAGGTAAGAATCTACTTTTATTTATTTCAAATATTTCAACAGCTTTCAAGCACTGTTTGTTAATCATCATGGTTGAGTCACATTTCAAATTCTAGAAGTAATTCTTTTTTTTTTTTTTTTTAGATTTTATTTATTTATTTGACAGAGAGAGACCACAAGTAGGCAGAGAGGCAGGCAGAGAGAGAGAGAGAGGAGGAAGCAGGCTCCCTGCCTAGCAGAGAGCCCGACGCGGGCCTCGATCCCAGAACCCTGAGATCACGACCTGAGCCGAAGGCAGCGGCCCAACCCACTGAGCCACCCAGGCACCCCTCTAGAAGTAATTCTGTACTATCATCTCATTTTATGAGGGATAGCTGGTGTAGAATCATTCGAATCATGTGTATCAGTTCTCCTTTAACGAAAATGATGTCTACGTGAAAAATTTTGCTTCCCATCTTGAAATTGCCCTGGTGTAACCATTATCTTCTTGAAGCATTAATCTATATATGTACTCACATACACCTCTCTTCCATCGTTTGCATAAAAAAAAATGCTGTTTCATTTTCCAGCTTCAAATGATGCATATTTTGGACAAATGTTGTCTTCCATTTTGCAATTTATTCTAACAATCTTCCTTAGTGTTTCACTTAGGAAAATATTTAACAATTATGTTTAAAACAATCATTATATATTTCATTAAAAGAAAATAAAAATCTGTTTTGAAGACTGTTTAGAAGTCCATCATAAGCAAATACACACACACACATAATATATACTTACACATTTCATATATATTCATGAGCATATGTAAGCATGTGTATATAAAAGTATATACCATACATTAGTGTATATATGTATTTGTATATATTTGTGTATATATGTATATATCTCACACCTATGATTAAATTATCAAAAATTTCCAGAGATCTCCTGGTTATAATGTTGCCCAAAAAATATAATTCTAAAGGTTCTCCTGAAGAAATTTAAGTGTCAGTAATATCACTGAAGAGAAAATGATGGTCTACAGCTAATAAAACCTCATATTGAGATTACTGATTGATCTCAAGGAATACCAAAACATTCTTGAATGATTTTTAAAAGGTTCTAAAATAAGTGAGGAAGTTATATTCACCTTTGATCGAGTGACTTTGCAGTGAAGGACTGTCAGTCTAAGGAACAATCATAACATCAGTAATGTGATAAGTAACAACTGTGACTGATTGTGTATAAATCAGGTTCCAGGCACTCTGTGAGCACTTAGCATATTTAATTCCGTTAAAGCTAAATAATTCTATAAGCATGTTCTATTGCTATTTTTTAAATGATAAATTGAGGCTTGAAGAGGTTAACTAGTATCTACAACATCATATTCCCAATAGAAGGCAGAACTGGAATTGGAATTCAAAACTTAAATACACCACATGTTGAAGTTTATGCCCTTATCATTACACTATATTATCTTACAGCTAATTATGATTAATGTGGCCCAAACTGGACACCAGGCACATGCACAGACACACACACACACACACACACACACATAGAGTTATTACTGTACTTTCACTTCATATAGTTAATGACATTGGAAAGTGCATTGGGTTACATAAAGGTGGTAAAGCTTGTTGTTGAAAGATAAAAAGATTAGAGGATTTATAAACTATCAAAACTTTAGTGGAGAGGTGAAACTGTGACTTCATTATTTGTTACATTTGCCATTACTGTCATCACCAGCACCTTCCCATCTTCGTTACTAAAATCATGAGCACAATAACCAGTTCCCGTCATGTGAACACTCACCTGCTTCATTTCACTCTGGCCATACAATAACCCTGTGATCACCATTTTCTGGATGAGAAAATCAAGTTCAGAAGAGGTTAAAGACTACTTAGCAGCTGATGGAGACAGATTCCACACTGGGTGTGAAAGGAAATTAACAATAGAGCAGAGCACTACAATCTCCCTCCCTGGGTCAGACCCTCTATTTATAGGGCAGGTTCCTTGCCTCTAACTCACAAGAATACACTCAGAAAGGTTTGTAATATTTTCACTTGATTGTCTTGAACATCTCGGGGCTTGACTGCAAAGGTATTTTTTTCTCTGCTCTTCACTTTACCTCGCTTTTGACTTCCTTCTTAAAGACACAATTACTAATATGTTTAATGGATGGGGCGTCCTAACGGGAGATGTGTCCCAGTGCTGAAAAAGCAATTTCAATAACAAGAAGAATGACGATTCCTCTCTTGCCAAAGAAAAATAGCTCTATCTCATCTCACTTCCAAACGGTAGTACTCACTCACTCACTGGTAGTACTTCCATATAATTGTGTACCAACCATACATTCTGGGCTCTGGATACTACACCACTGAAATCCTTCTGTCTGAAGATATTTTTCTTGTTATCTCATCAACCACAACTGAAATTCATTTCAATAAACATCATTTTCCTCACTTCCATGGCAGAAAGCAATGTAGTCATCCTTCACACATACTTATGCTTCTCCAAGTATATTCACAAACATGGTGAGATATGGTGTCTCCTGACTGAGCTGGACAAATGTTAGCTGATTCAATGAGTTGCAGTAGGAGAAAAAGCTCAAGTAAAAGTCTGCATAAAGGAAAAAGGCCAGGGATGTTTTTCATACTACCAAGAAAGAAGATGCTAATTGCATCAAACCATCATTTCACAAATTCCTTGCTGTAGCAGAAGTTTAGAGAATAAAAATTCACCATCAAAAAAAGTGAAGGTTTTAAACACTGTAAATGGGTCACAGTTTCATATTATAGGATGACAACTAAATACAACAAGTGACTTGTCAAAATTGGGTGTTAACTTGGTATCTCTCATGAAGAAATATAAAATGCAAATTGGCAATTGTATGTAATTTAGCACATGTGCTCTGGTGAAAGACTTGTCAAACATACAGTGGAAACTTATCTATCCAAAAAAACGCACCATCCATCTAGATGTGAGTGACATGGTGTCTGCATCTTTACACATGTATACGCAGCATATCTATATATGTAATACTGGATTCTCCTGTGCAAGGATACGGAAAAACTCAATGACTGAAAAATAATGATAATATTATATGAGAAAGAATTGATTTGTTGTTTAATTCTCAAATGCCTGAAATTGCCTTAAAGTGTTGCTGTTTTAAAATGTGTAGAAAGTACTGAAGAACACCTAATCTAAACATAAATGATACATGATGTGATATATGACATTCATATATCAAAATCCAAGATGGGGTTTTTCAGAGAAAAGTTGATTTATGTTACATATAAAAAATATTACGTCTATGTCCATAGGGAGGACCATGTATATTCTTAAAAAACATATAATGCAATACAATATAATATAATAATAATTAATAACAGGGTTATAATGTTAGATAATATGCAATTAATGTCAATCATAATATGTAAATATTGTATATTTAAAATAATATAAAATATGTAAAATATTAGCTAAAAAGATATATTATTCTTGATTTGGCTTTTTACTATTTTATACTTACAAAACTCTTTGCTCTTAAAAAGAAAAAAGGCCATAGAAAAATTGTGATACATTTTCTCCAATTAAAAAGACACAACATATTTCTCAGCAATTAAACCTAATAATGACTACAGATATAATTTCAACTGTTAATTGATTAAGCTAATTGTTTGTAATAAAGGAAAAAAAAAACCCTCCAAGCAGGTTTCAGAATTAATTTATGTTTTTAAATGAGCAAGAAGTTTATAAGTAGAATGCCTTAAAGAAACATTCCCTTAAGGAGAAAACAGTATTACAAGATAAAATTCAATTACAAGAAGTGTATTGATGTTTTTCTCTAAGAATATTCTCTTAATCGCTTACATTAGCATTAATTTAATTTCAAGTTTAATTTCATTACAAAATATTGGCTTTTAATAGTGCGTACGAACTTGACCACAGATAAATTAGGGAGAATCACATCTCAGTAAATATTTGTTTTATCTAGCAAAAGGGAGGCAGGTTCATAGGCAAGCAAAATATGCTAATCCTCAAGGAAAGACCTTAATAATAATCATGGGAATAGCTAACAATCATTTTTAATTCTTACAACTTTGAATGGAGCTGGGTAAGAACACAAAATGTATATTTCTCTCCACCAGAACGCATTGCTCAAGATGAGCTTAACTTTCTAAGGAAGGAAAAACTCGCTTGTGGTCACAAATAATTCTGAACCCAGCGTTGCTGTTTGCTACCCTTGGGCCAGTGTCCTCATGTGTTTGGCCTCAGGTTAGAAAGAACCAGAGGGCCCACACTGAAAGGCAGGGCAGCATCAAACTCACAGCTGTATTTTATATAAATGGCATAATATTTTACATTTTTTGAACCCTACAAAAAAAGGAAACAATAGATTTAATGTTAAAAGAGAGAGAGAGAGAAAAACACAGAGTAGGGGAGAGTGGGGAGAGTAAGAGCACTGTTTTTTTCTGAGAAATCATAGAAACATGGCAAAATGGGTGAAGGTGAGTTTTCTCTGCTGTCTTTCTGTAGGCTTCTCTCTTTCAGTTCCTCCTGGTCCCTCCAATATTCAACACTGAAGCCAAGAGCCAGTCGCCATTTTTCATTTCACTGGTAATGAAAATTTTAATTGTAGAAAAATATTCTCTGTACTGCTGGTTCTATCAAAGGGAGCAAGGACTTAGTTTCAACACCTCCTGGGCAGCTGCAGGCTGTGTCTTCCTAACTGCACCATTTAAATAAATCTTTTGTGATTCCAGGTCCAAGCCACACTGACTTAAAGCTTGAGGCCTTTCATCCTAACTCATGGCTAACACTAGCTCCTCCAGTCAACAAAATCACCCTTATTGCGTTTCCACAGAAGAGGTTGGCCATTTCCTTTTAGCCAAATTCATTCAAATTTTCATGGGATCAGTATGGAAAGGCAGGAAAAACCCAACATCTTGTACAGAGAAACCCCACATCAGCTTAAGTGCAAAGAGTTTACTCATAGCCTATGATCTACCAAGCCAGGAACTCAAGAGATAGGCCCTTTTCCTGCTGCGTTTATTTCTTCCATCTGGCCTCCTGCTTTTCTCCTGCTTCCTGAGGTTTATACTCACTGCCCAAGAAGACATCCTTCAGAGCAGCCACAAGGCAACAAAGGGCTCAGCTGACTGTTGTCTAAGAGCAGAATGCCCTGTGTAAGATACGCTGGGCAGTGAAACAAACAAGAGTTTCCATTCAAGTCTCAGATTGAATGTCTTGAAATCTAATTTCCAGAATGAAAGACTCTTCCTTGGTAGTAATGCACTTCTCGTGAGGGCAATTTGATGCAGTCAGCTAAAGTTTAAAACTGGAAGGAATTGTTTATTAAATGATAATTACAGTTTTCGCCATTGAGAATTGCTGGCTAGATTAAAAACCTCTTTTCTAAGTCAATATTTACAAAATGCCCAGCATTGTGAGAAACATAGAGTCTTTCTCCCTGAGAATGACTGGAGTCTTTCTCCCTGAAAATGACTCTGCCATCCTCCACCCAGCACCGACCTTTCAGAGAATCTTGTGTGGGATGGACCGTAGTATCATTCTCTTCTATACCTAAGGACAGCTTGTGTTCGAAATTGGAATCAGAGCTAAGCACTGACTTCCTTGCTGGAAATTATTCCAGGACTGTCCCTGGCCCTCTGCCGTATTCTGCTTCCCTGGCTTATAAGTAACCATAGCATCTCTCATCACGATGCCCTTCCGCTGGATGCTTCAAAGGAAACAGAGTCAACAGGGGACAAATGCTGGGAACAGCACAGGAGGAGCACAAGAAGGGGTGATGACCACTACTGCAAGTCGCTGTCCCTAGGCAATTGCTTTTGTCACGCCATTTATCTGCCTAGAAGCATCGAGGGGGTCCCATTGCCAGAGCATTGTGTCTACAGAAGTTAGGATGCTGTTGAAACATGTGGACCTTATGGTCACATCTGTTTTCATGATCTCATGGCTTACAACTCATTCCTAAGAACTCTGGGCTCCCACATCATTCCCAAGTCAAATCAAAGATGATTTCTCTCAACCAAGACGGTTAGACATCTGAAGACAGGATATGCCTATTACTTTTGAAAATCAGTGGAATCCTTTTCAACATTCTGATCGAAGAACCTGAAGAAGCAGCAAACACAGCTTCAGAAATCCATATTTCATAACAGCTAAAATGACAAGCTTTTATCCTACCCCCCAGGTCAGATGCATAAACCACTTGGAAATAAAATATGAGTAGGGGAAAAATGAAAATCAGAAAGACAAGGGGGAAGTGGAAGGATATGCGTGCTTTGTAAGAAATTAAAATGGAATTGAGGTGGCCTAAAAACTCTACTACTACTTTTATTTCTTTTTTCCTATTTCAACTGCTTTACCTATGGTCCTCCACACCGGCTGACATAAAGATAATTCTAAACGCATTGGTTACCTTCTAGCAGAATAACCATATGTTACTCATGAAACACCTTAGAATTTCTCACAGGTGTAGGCAGGACCACAATAGCTAATATTAAAGAGCCTCTATCTTTTAGTAATTTTATTTTTCTTGGAATGCCTTACTCAAGACCAATATTTGATGAACTTATAAAAATTGATGTCAACATACATTGTTTGAATGGTTTTCTAAATTGGTTCAGAAAAGGGAGTGCTCAGACTCAGAGGCCACACCTGCCATGAATGGATGGTATGCCTACTTCAGTAAGTGTTCAAAGAACAATGAGAAATAGAGGACGTTTCTCTGCAATGCTAATAGCAGGTGAGTTGTTAAAAATGATATTAACAACCACTAATAAACATTAAGCACAGCTAATGCACCAAATGCTTTAGATATGCTCTGATTTACTCATTGGATCAGCCCTATTGTAAGGTAGCTGACAGATGCCCATTTTATAGATGAATAACTGAGGCTCTGTGAGTAAGAAACAGGTTTAAAGTCACTGAGCGAATAAGTGCATGGAAGTAGAGTCTGAATTCAGGTGAACTAACTCCACATCCCCCCACTTTTAAGGCTTATACCACGTGTTTCTGTTCTTAGAGTAGTTCTGTGACTATAGTGCAATTATAAACATGTTATGTCATATATATTGCACCATTCTTGGAAAATAGAATGTGACCAATAAATGTTCACTTTCTTTCCCTTATTATTTCACATATTGAGTACCCGAAGCATTTTACAGCTGTCCAAAGATATACTACCAGGCAATAGAATAGGCAACAAATCTAACTCCGGAATCGTGAGTGCCCCACAGCTTCTACCCCTTAGTGATTCCTAAGACTTTAGACTCTTCAGGGATCAACCTGCATTTGCACCATGGCTATTATCATGATTGATGCACTTAAATCTTATATCTGTAGGGACACCTGGGTGGCTCAGTCGGTTAAGCTGCTGCCTTCGGCTCAGGTCATGATCCTAGGGTCCTGGGATCGAGTCCCACATCGGGTCCCTCACTCAGCGGGGAGCCTGCTTCTCTCTCTGCCTCTGCCTGCCACAATGCCTGCTTCTGCTCGTGCGCACTCTCTCTCTCTCTCTCTGACAAATGACAAAGAAATAAAATCTTTAAAAAAAAATCTTATATCTGTAATAATTATTGGAGACCTATCTCTACTCCTGTAGTTACAAAGGACCTTGGGACTGAATTCTGTGTGTGTGTCTCTCTCTCCAGACAGATACAAAACTTTCAAACATGATCTCAACTTCTCCCCTCCCTCTGCTGAGGCAGCAGATTCAGCAAAAGTTATAGATGTTCTTAGAAATGACACAGCCGCACTTGGGGGAAAAGCCCAGCCTTGTCCAAAAATTAAGAAGAGCCATCAGCCAGGAACATCCATATGGATTTGTTTGATGGAGAAACTTTTTTTTTTTTTTTTTTTTTTTAGGTAAAAATACTAACATTTTGGGCTATCTCTGCTTTGGAGCTCAGCTACTCCCGTAATCCACAATCACAAATGTAAAAAGCACACAAAGTATATAGAAGTGTATTTGTATTGAACAACTTGTATTTTATCTAATTCTTTCATATAGCTGTGGCCAGATCTAGGGTCGAAAGACTCAGAATTATATTCTCCAATAATTTATATCTTTTTTTTTAAATTTCTGTGGAGGGAGACATATCTAATTATGGAAATGACATGCAATATAAAGATGATATGACCTCTTTACATACTTTTCTTTTAATGAATGTGTAGGATCAGAATTACAAAATAAACCCTAACCCTTTAAGAGCCAACAGTCCATTTTCAGTTTTCAGGGAATAAAATGCACTGGAAGGAATTTGGGAGAAGTTATAAACTGCCTCAGCTTTTTATTTTTAAAAATAGGAATGCTAGTGTTTATGATAATCTGGTTATGTTCGGTCAATGAAATATAGCCTATTCTTATAATAAAATTATATAAGTACATCTAAATCTTTGTCATTTAAAGATTTATGTTCATAAAATTTCCTTGAATTAAAGAAAATTTTTGAGAAAATTGAGTCCCACAGCTCTAGAAAAATATAAACTACTGTCAGCAGAATAATTCAGGGAGCAGTGCTGCATTTGACATTGGTGGTAAGACAAGGTCTATGAATGACTAGCAACCCCTTGACAGTGTAAGAAAACCCCAGAATCAACCCACACACTTATACTCTATTAGTACTATCTTCTAAGGCAGGGCCTTTTTTCCCCATACTTTTAAATCTGAGCAAACTGTTTTTTTTTTTTTCAAGATTTTATTTATTTATTTGACAGAGATTGCAAGCAGGCAGAGAGGCAGGCAGAGAGAGCGGGAGAAGCAGGCTCCCTGCTGAGCAGAGAACCCAATATGTGGCTCTATCCCAGGACCCTGAGATTATGACCTGAGCTAAAGGCAGAGGCTTAACCCACTGAGTCACCCAGATGGCCCTCTGAGCAACCTTTTAATCTCTGACAAAGAAATCTTTGGTTAATGGGGGAGAGACTTATTTTGTCAAACTTCATAACAAATCTTGGAGGCCTCCATTGACCTTTGGACTGGAGCACTGGAGCTCATGAGCGGCTATACTGTTGAAGCCAAAGGCTCACTCATGACTTATAAGACAAGGGAAAAGCTAAGAAGTAAACTGGACATTGCAATACATCAAATACAATGCTAGCTGCTCTGTAGATCACCTCATCTCATGTCTCCATTTATAGTCACTAAAATAGTCGTGAGTATCTCTCCATGTTACAGGTGTGGAAATGGAGATTGTAGAGCTGGGTGGTGAAGGACAGAAAGTTTTGAACCAAGGCTGAGTAATTCCACACCAAAGCATTCTTGAGAATTAGAAGAAAAGTTCAATAATAAAATTGATTAGAAAAAAAAAATTAGGGGAGCCTGGGTGGCTCACCCTTTAAGCATCTGCCTTCAGCTCAGGTCATGACCCCAGGGTCCTGGAATCAAGCCCCACATCAGCCTCCCTGCTCAGTGGGAAAACTGCTTTTCCCTCTCCCTCGGGTACTCCCCCTGCTTGTATTCCCTCTCTGGCTGTCTCTTTTTCTCTGTCAAATAAACAAATAAAATCTAAAAAAAAAAATTAAAACCATTAGAAACCCCAGTCTGAAAGCAAAAATGTATTATCAATGTGTTTGCAATATATAAATATTGTTTTAAATTACATTAGATAGTCAATGGAATTACTTAATTTGATATAATTATCATACGCCTTAATGGACATTGTAAACAAAATTAAAAAAAAAATACCCAGGCACTCACGATATCATATATACAACATTTAATGCACAGCTCCTCACTCATTAGATTTTATTTCTATGGTCATGATTTCAAATTATACAGTATTGCTAATATTTTCTTTTCTACTTTTTTTTTCTAAAATAAGTACTTGCTTTTTTAAGACATTCCTCTAAAATGAGAACATGCCTCCAAAAACAATTGCAATGGTGTCCATACTTGCAGGCTACATTTTTCCCTGAATACAACTTGCCAAGTTTCTCATACAATATATTTAATATCTTTCTCTTAGCTGGGACAGAAATAAAATAATTTATTCATTGTCCTTTGAGGATCGAGCAATGATAACAAAACCAATGATGTTGTCAAATCTATTTTATCATAAATTGCCATTATCCTATACTCTTTAGAACTATAATTACAGCTCACTTTAATTACTACCATTTTTCAGATAAGGCATCTGAGTCAGAGAGGTTAAATAATTTGTCCATGGAATTCAGCAAGGGGATAATTGAGCTAGGATTAAACCCAGAGAGTCTGCACATCTGCACATTTATATCCAATCATACCATGTTCATGAGCAATGCATTTCATAAATAAGTATATTCTGGGAGGGACTCCTCTGGGTCTCCCATGCTTATATTTCATACCTATCATGCAATTCAAAAATATATAGTATTCTGGAAAGAAACAAATGGTCTTTATTTGCATTTGCACTCATTTAACAAAATTCTACAAATTAAATAAAAGGTTGCCCTTCTTCCCATGAAATTTTAGAAAAAGGTCTAAAAGAACTTGACCTTTGAATATGGAAGCCATTAATTTTTTCCAAGTTTTGCGAAGAGCAATGGAAACTCTTTCACCCTTAGTAAACAACGACTAATGAAAATCATTAACGTAACCTATGTGTGTTGTGAAAAAAACACATCTTGCCAAGTGATATGAGAAAGTAGTCATGGATAATCATTCGTCTCGTGATAGAAAATAGTTCCACGTCATTCCTCTTGTTAGCCCGGAAGAATGGAGTCGTGCCCCTCACTTTGTTAAACAAGGTCTTTTCTAAAATCAGCATTTTATTACAAATATAACTTCCAGCCTATAACCCTTTCCAGTTCTCTGAATCCTGATGACCACTGTGCCCTTGAGAAACATCAACAAATCTTCAGGACACCCCCAATGGGACCAAAGAGAATCTCCGGTTCTCTCTCCACATATCACTCCCAGGAGAATCTGCAAAGAGATCAGACTCAGGATATGAGATGTAACATGCTCCCCTTCTCAACTGACTAATTGCAAACATAGAGAGCTTCCTGATCTCAAATAGCAAGATGAGGAAAACCAGGAAAGCAATGACAAGTCAGCATTTATAGTCATAGGACAAAGATTCTGGACTGAGGGTAGGTTTCCATCCCACACCCTGAGCTGATTCACTTTGCACATTTATAGTTTCTCCAAGAATTCTTATCACACCATAACTCACTGCTGCCCTTTGTGCACTCACCAGTAATAACCCCAAGGGGCAGATGTGAACACAAATACTTCCTGTCAAGTATTCCAAGCATACTAACCTTCCCCACTGCCCACCAGAGATTCTAGATAAAGGATTAATTAACAATCTCTCGGACTGCTTTTATGTTAAGTTCCCAACCCATTTCATTTGCAGACACCAGAAAATATAACCCTTCTTAACCGGTCACATCAGGATGCTTTTTAAACCTCCAAATCCATACAACCTAATATATATTCAAAGCCTCAAATTCTCTGCAAGTTACAGTCTCTCGAAGGCATCGGTGACCTTATCAAAGTCTTGCTAGGAGAAACGGAAGGTTTTCATTTGTCTTTGCATCTCTTTACCCAGTGGCATTCAGAGCACAAAGATAGGACCCAATTCAGGAAAATTAAGAACCTGAGCTTTGTGGCTTCACCTGACTTCCTCAGCCTTAAATGGGTCCTTTGCTCACCACACAGTGAATCTGTGAGTCTCAGTTCAGTTCAGCAACAGAGCACCTGTTTTGTCATTAACGCCCAAGATTAAGAGGAAACAGAGGACTATCCTTAGGAAGTCCAGAATTGGCTGAAGATGTCTTTGGCATTTCAGCCTCCCTGCCAAGGAAGAATGGATGGAAAGTAATGCTGCTTGGTGTCCCCAACTGCTCTTGTTTGCCAAGGTTCATTTCTCAAAGAAGACTGAGCTTTCTGACTACCTCTGTGTCTGATAACTGCTCATCAGTGCACCAAAAAGGTTGCATGACCAGAGCATGGACGGCAATTTGATTCACAAGTGTCTGTGTCTCCTATCACTGCCTGGAAAAAATGTAGTCTGCCATTGATTCATAGCAATAATCCAAGGACGGTGTTTATTTTTCTAAAGAAAATGTTACAAGCAGTCCAAATAAATTTTAGGAAAATTGACTTTAATCCAGATCTCTGTCATTCCAAAACATATAAATAATGGGAATTATTTGATGCTCGCAAAATGATTGTCAAAAGCCTATAGTGCGAATTTTAGAGAAAATACTGAAATCATTTTCTGAGGAAGAGATAAACTGAGTCAATAGCACCCCTTTGTGGCAATAGAGGGGTATACAAATGAAAAATAAGACCATTATTTTATAAGGGTCTTTACAATTCTTTTTCCTATAAAATTATATTTATAAAGGCCTGAAGACCTATCTACAAATCTTTTCCTCTGCCATCAGGCAGAGCCACACTAGTATCGTCTGGCTGATTTGGGAACCTGCTATGGTTTTAAAGGTCTCCAAAGGGAAGATTTCATGACCTCTCCCGGTAAAGCATTCCAGGATTTTACTCTCAGGTCTCATAAAAATACTTTATACAGCAGCATCCACCCATTTCCTCTAGTTAAACCTGCCTCTTGGGTTGAGATGAGAAACAGATGGTTTCTAGCCTTTATTCTTTGGCGGCTGTGTATATCGTACGTTAAGGCCATGGAGAGGGAATCATAGCAATAGGAACTCATCGTGGTTTATCTACACATCCTTCCAAGGTAGGACCTGCAAATACCAGGTCCACTGTTCAGGGCAGAGGGTGTGTGTTAAGGGACCAGAAAATGCCAAGCAAAGCTCTTCATCTCAAAAGGGTTTCAGTTTTCCCTTATACATGGGGAATCCCTGTGCCCAGACTCTGCATACTTTCACCAACCTGGCTCTTCAGAGGAGGTGCTCAAACTGGTTTTAAAGGAGAGATTTTGGAATAACAGTACCTACTAAGTTAACCATTTCATACTTAGCACATCATCTGATGATGTGACAGAACCACATTTTTTCATGTTGCTTTCTTTCAATCTTTTTCTTTTTTTCTCTTTAATATCTAGCATAATTATACCTCTTCTATTACTGAACTGAAGGCTACTTTACATTTCCCTCGTTTGAATATTAATTTAAATATTAATGAGTTTTAAAAACGTCAATAACAAACGTTATTGAACCCAGCACTTCCCCATGATTTTTCAAAGCCTGCCCAGTACATTCTGGATACCTGTTTTTATAGGGTTGACATGGGGACTATGCTAGCTTTTTTCTATTTTCTTTCTTTTTAGTTTTTCCCACCGATTACTATTTTGTTATTGTTGTTACTTTGGGAATAAAGAATGTAGGTTTCTCCTTATATGTCTAGATAAGGTCTGTTTTAATAATCCAGTCAGTGTGGAGACTAGCTTTGTCTTGTATTTTTCCACACCAGTAAGATTTTAAAGAATATTTTGTTTGTGGTAGGTAAGGACGGTAAGATGCAGACATTTAACTGGGGTCCTTTAATTTTAAAACAATATAATAGATGCCAAATTCACATTCCATAATGGCTTTTTATCTTTTCTCTAAAAAGGAAAAATACAGATTCATGGAAAGTAGTAATTGACACCTATTTTGTAAGTGTAGTGCATGTACTATTTATTATGCTTACAGGTAGATTATACATATTGTAGAACAACCCACTGTTCTTGCCTAAAACCTGAGTGTAAATCAAATATAGGCCATATACTCATTTCATAGTGTGTTGGTATTTATACTTGTCTTTAATCTTATTCTACAACGTTTGTAGTTAAGATATATTCCATCTATTTTAGTCTAAAATTAGCAAACAGAAAACGTGGAGTACCAGTGTGGACACAATGTGGTTTTTTTTTTTTTTTTTTTTAAATTCATTCATCTTTAAGCATTGCCCAGCGTGGAACTCAGTACTATCAAAAGATTTCTGAAAAACAGTCTGAGGGGTTTGAAGTGGCGGGGGGGTGGGAGGTTGGGGTACCAGGTGGTGGGTATTATAGAGGGCACAGCTTGCATGGAGCACTGGGTGTGGTGAAAAAATAATGAATACTGTTTTTCTGAAAATAAATAAATTGGGAGAAAAAAAAAAAAAAGATTTCTAGTCCGAGCTGTATATTAACTCTGAAGGTCCTCTTCCCCCCTCTAGTGGTGATAAGCGGTACAGTACATCTGTGGTGGGCATTTGCCGCTGATTTACACAGGAAAGAGGTGAGTGGACAGGGCTCAAATTCCAGATTTGCCATTGCTAGATGTGAACTTGAGACTTAACTTCACCTTTTGTTTTTCAGTTTTCTCATCAGACATACAGTAATGATGACAATTTTCAGGATGGTTGTGATGGTCACAAAAGAAAATGTAAAGTCAAATCTATTTGGGAATTGATCATACAAAAACAGATTTTTTTTTTTAAATATGACATAAGATGCATAATATATTTAATGAGTGGACTTGATCCTGTGGTGGACAGACTACAAGACAGCCTGCTTGGTCCCTCCCTCTTGGTACATAAAGTATTTAGTATAGATCAACACTGTGTTCCCAGTCCTGAAACAATCTGACATTGTGTGCCATGTGCTTCTCTGAGAAGGTCTTCGCAAGCAGTCTTCTGGCTCAAAATGTTTAGCTTGAATCTAGTCCCAAAGGAATAATCAAATCAAAACTAAGGCTCATTTGGAAAAACAAAACAAAACAAACAAAAACCCAACACCCCCAACAACTTCTAGACAAAACATTTCAGCATCTTGAAAAATCACTGAAGCTGATAAATATTCATAATGGAAAAAGACTGGTAAAAGGACAATGAGAACTAAATGTAATCTATGATCTTAGATTGGATCCTGGATTGGGGAAGGGCATAGTATTATTGGGGCACTTGTAGAGACTTGAAAATAGGCTTTCTATGAGACCATAGGATTGAATCATTATAGTTTACTTGACTGCTTCACTGAGTGTGATTGTTTAGAAATATGCCCATATGCCCTTAATCTTAGGAGATACATGTTTAAATATTTAGACATGAAGTGCCATGATTAAAAGTGTGTGTGTGTGTGTGTGTGTGTGTGTGTGTGTCTATCATTTACTAGGCTCAAGTTCCTTTGAACACAAAAAGTTTTATCAGCCGCTAAGCATCCATCAGAACGTCTGGTGCTTATCAGATGGGCAATGAGCATTTGCTGTGTGAATGTATGAAAGCAACTTGCAAACTGTGAAGTGCTAATGCTAATTACAGCAAAGGGTCAATGACCATTAAACTTGGTAGTTACTAGTAATGACAGTTACATATGTCAGTTATTAGCATTTAGTTGGTGTACAAGATATGGTAAAAGCTAAACAGTGGTTGTGAGGTACAGGCTGGAAAATTTTGTGGCAGATAGGTGATTTTAGAGTATAGAGGCTTTAGAAGGAGGAAGGGATGGTAAAAATAGCCCCAAATTAATTATATCCACAATCTTTTTGCCTGGACCCCAAATGACTGTTTTCAGAGCTGTGGCAAGTAAGGTTATCAAGTCACTATCAGGAAATTTGCAGCCAGCAATATTCTCCGGTGAATCTTTTCCCCTAGGGTCCAGTTACTAATCTGCCCCTGGGAGCAGCTAAGAGGGAAAGGAAGGAAAGATGATGGACAGGAAGAGGAAGGAGGAAAAAGCACGACCTGCTCTATTCCAGACCAGTCCCTTGGCCTCACCTTTGTGGGTCATTTCTCTCCATCTCCATGATGAATATTAAACTGTACCACTCCTTGGGGGACCTGTAAAATCCCTCCGGAATTTTAAAGGAAATAAGGAAAGTCAAAATGCTGCCCCCTCCTGGCAGCTTTAGCAAATCTTTACACACAACTCGTTATGCAGTTAACAGTTGTGTTAAGAGTCTCCCTCATTGAGATATCACCTTACACCAGTTAGAATGGCCAAAATTAACAAAACAGGAAACAACATGTGTTGGAGAGGATGTGGAGAAAGGGGAACCCTCTTACACTGTTGGTGGGAATGCAAGTTGGTGCAGCCTCTTTGGAGAACAGTGTGGAGATTCCTCAAGAAATTAAAAATAGAACTTCCCTATGACCCTGCAATTGCACTCCTGGGTATTTACCCCAAAGATACAGATGTCGTGAAAAGAAGGGCCATCTGTACCCCAATGTTTATAGCAGCAATGGCCACGGTCGCCAAACTGTGGAAAGAACCAAGATGCCCTTCAACGGACGAATGGATAAGGAAGATGTGGTCCATATACACTATGGAGTATTATGCCTCCATCAGAAAGGATGAATACCCAACTTTTGTAGCAACATGGACGGGACTGGAAGAGATTATGCTGAGTGAAATAAGTCAAGCAGAGAGAGTCAATTATCATATGGTTTCACTTATTTGTGGAGCATAACAAATAGCATGGAGGACAAGGGGTGTTAGAGAGGAGTAGGGAATTTGGGTAAATTGGAAGGGGAGGTGAACTATGAGAGACTATGGACTCTGAAAAACAGTCTGAGGGGTTTGAAGGAGCGGGGGGTGGGAGGTTGGGGTACAAGGTGGTGGGTATTATAGAGGGCACGGATTGCATGGAGCACTGGGTGTGGTGAAAAAATAATGAATACTGTTTTTCTGAAAATAAATAAATTGGAAAAAAAAAAAAGAGTCTCCCTCTCTTGACTCACTCTGAGAAGACAAACAGTATAGCGGGAAGGTAGACTTTGTTTTAAGTCAACATATTAGAGTAGCAAATAGCTCTTTATCACTGACAGTTATCACAAAGTTTTGGTTTTTTTTTTAAAGCTTTTTAAATTCTTTGCCTTTGTATTTAAATTTGGCTCCAGCTGTAGCTTTAGAAATTCTGTGGGCATGTACCAAGTGCCCAATCACCCAGGAGAAGAGCTCTCATGTGTTTAGGGTGTCTGTCCAGCAAATCTGAGGCAAAACAACAGAAAAAAGAGAGATTGCACAACAGAAAGTTCAGCCTCAATAACTTCAATAAAATGCAAAATTTTGTAAAAAGAAAATTTAAATAAAGTAGAATATATATAGACTGTGATAGTGTGATTTATAATAAGGAATTTATAGTTGGTCTTCATCTCCATTCCGGGCACACTGCTCCTAGAACCCTTGGAATGAATTACCTGTCCCGCAGAATTGGAAAGTTGTCTTTCGTTATGTTAATAAGATGACTTCTGGAAAGCCAGGAGGATGGAGGTTGGTTGCTGGTGGAGCCAACCATGTGATTAGAGGGTGGGAACTTTTAGTTCCACCCACCTTTGGGGAGGAGAGAGGCCCTGGAGAATGAGTTCAATCATCAATAGCCAATGACTTAATCAATTGGACCTACTCAATGAAACTTCCATGAAAACCCAAAAGGAGGAAGTTAGGAAGGCTTTCTTCCACAGCTGGGTGACCATGTGAAGATTCATAGAGAAGGGGGTTCTCTGAAAGCATTGGAAGCAATGTGCTCCTTCCCCAGACCTTGCCCTAGGTATCTCCACCATCTAGCCATCTCGATGCATATTCTTTTATAAGAAACCAGTGATGTAGTAAGTAAAAGGTTTCTCTGAGTTCTGTGGGCCACTCCAATCAAGTCCCTGAACCCAAGGAGGGGTTCATAGGAACCTCTGATTTATAGCTGAGTGATAACATGGAGTTTCCATTATGGCTCCTGAGGTGGGGGCAATCTTGGAGAATGGAGCCCTCCACCAGTGGGATCCGGTGCCACCTGCAGACAAGTTAAAGTTAAAATGTCCAAGTTGAGTTAAGTTGTAGAACCCCCTGCCGGTATTGGAGAATTGCTTGGTGGTGTGGGGGGATATATTCCACATAGCAGAACACAACTGATGAACATACATTGTAGCAGGTGTCAGAAGTATAAATGTAAAACAAGTTTTGTGTTATTTTAAGAGCTAAAATTTCATATTGAACTCTTTGTGGGGAGAGGGTTTCCTAATCACTTCTATTAGAGACCATAAAGGTCTTAATTTCCCCCAGTCCCACTGTATGGTATGTCCAAAATACATACTTGTATCATTAATGTTTATCTTTCTAAAGTGGTCCCCATAACATACTCTTCCTCTTTGGGTCAATAAAGCTGCTTTTCTTTTTATTAAAAAATCAATTTTTAGGAATGAATTGAGTAGGTATTTCCCTTTTCCTGGGTATTGCAAGCATTGTGTTATCTCTCTCAATGACACCCAAATTTTAATTCTCTTCTCTAACATTTGTCTCTCATCCTCCACCAACAGGTAAAAATAGTAAATTAATGGAGGTGGGCACGTCTGATGACTATGAGCAGAGCCACCTGTCAAGAGCCCAAATGCTTCTGCAAATGATTACAACAGCTTTACAATCAGATGCTTATCTGTTTCTGCCTTAAGCATTAATTAATTTATTCATTCAATATGTACTCAGACAACTAGCAATTTCTAAGATGAACATATACATCCCAGCCCTGAAAGAGCCTATGTTCTAATGTAAACAATTATAATCTGCATCTTTGGAATCAAAAGAGATACTCTTTGAAAAAAGAAAAGAAAAGGGGGGGTCTAATACATTCTAATACATGTATGTATTACATACATAAGCATGACATGTCATAGTCTCCTTTTTGCAATTTCCAATGCACGTCGGCAAATTAAACACTCTGATAGTAAAGGAATTTATCTTATCTGACCTTTCCCCAGACGACTTTTCTAGGTAACAGAACAGAAGATTACATGCTTCAGACCACGGTCTCCTTTATACAAAAATAAGGCACACTAAGTATAAAGTACAGGGGAGATAAGGAAGAAGGAAGATATGCTTGGGAGGGTGGTGGCAGCCTCATGAAATGTGAGAACACAATTGATTCCAGACTTGACCTATTGATAAGTCATGGTTTCCAGGAGCCCAGGATTAGGGAGGATGTTCCAAGAAGAAGTTCAGTGTTAGGCAAATCTTGAAGGCATCCCTGGGGCATTTGTGAGAAAACCATGGAAGGTAGTGGATGAGCCTGAGATGTACCAGACTGGCTGCTGGGTAATGAAGCTGAACAGAAAGACCAGGACCCCATGATACAGGCCTTGAAATCCATGCAAAGCAGTTACTATTCTATCCTGTCAGCAATGGGCATAATTTACAGAATTCTGCATTGAGGAGTCAACAAACACAGAGCACTGTCTTCTGGGTGTGGAGGTTGGATATGGTGACAGGTGGGGAGCGTGGACCCAAGGTGGGAAAAGCATGAACCTGTCATAAGACTGCATGATCCTTCTGCAAGCCACCTTTGGGTCTAAGAGAGGCCCCCACATGAAGCTCCTGGAGTAGCTCCAGTCTTGCTATCTCCTGCTATCTTGGCCTGCAGCTTCTCTTGTTTCCCCCTAATGCACCATGCACCCTTAAGTGCCCAGCACATCTTTGCTCAAACAATGCTAAATGTTAAAAAAAAAAAAAAAAAAAAGCCTACATGTTAAATAATTAAATAATCCACGACTGAAAATAATCATTTGCATTTAAACGTTTCAGCTTAAAATGTGATTTCATATTCATTATCTCATTATCTCATTTCATATGGATATAGAAATTAAAATACCTGGCAATTCCATGAGGCCCGGGGAGAGCAAGCATGGGATGTGAAGTGCTTCCCACGTAAGACTTCTCCAAAGTTTCCTTGTTTCATTATTTAGGTGACTATCCAGCTAGGGACAACACAGACCCCATTCCTGCCTAGTTGGATCCTGAATGATCAGTGACTGGCTCACGGGGCTTCTCCTGAAAAGCCTCCAGCTTTTCCTATGCAAAGTTGATGGGGTGGGTATAATGGCTCCTGAGGCTTTCTGGTCCTTCAACTAACTGCCTCCTTTCCCAGGAACGAAGTCCTGACTTGCCGCCTTCCAGACTCCATCCCTGTCAAAACAGCTGACGACGAGGGATTATAACGAGCTCTAATGCAGCATTTACTGGAGAAAACAAGGGCTTTGAAGTGACGGTATGGTTGGTCTCGCCCCGCCCCACCCCGTCTGTTCCCAGGTTCCCCACGCAAGCCGAGACGCTGGATGAATCTCGGTGAATACATGATTCGTCTTTCGTGTGCTGTTGGTTAAATCCCCTTGGGTGCTCTAGAAGCCGCGTTTAGGGGTGCATGTGTGTGAGGGGGCGCGTTTTCTTCTCAGCGTGTGAAAGGAGTAAGATGTACTCCTCATGCACACACACACACTCGTGCCCACACGGCACACCACCCACCGTCCGTAGGAGAAGGACACAATCAACGAATGACTTCTAGCTTCCCTCCAGGAGCTGCCTTCCCAGCCTCGCCTCTCTCTGGGAGATCCTACTCTTCTTAGGTGGTACTTTGCTCAGCTGAAGTCTAAATTGTATTTGACCCTCTGCTCTATTAGCTTTTAACCTAGAGGCATTCAAAGGCAAGACCTGAAAAAATCAAAGAATGGTTAAATAAATCAATGAATGGCACTAACAGAAATGAAAGAAAGTGAGTTCTATGAAGAGAGCTAGTTCAGAAGGGCAGCTATTTCTGGTAGAAAAGAAAACAAACACTGAGTAGATAGAACCCTGGGCTTACCCCTCATGTCCATATAGCCACTACTAGGTATGAGATCTCCAATAGGTAAAACACTTTCTAGCCTCAGTTTTCCCATTAGTGAAGTGGGGATAACGTTATCTACTGCACCTATAGGCTATGGGAATAAAATTAGATAATAAAAGATCTTGAACACTGTGTCAGGCACAGAGTATGCCCTCAACAAATGCCATATTGGAAGTCTATTTTATTTGGGGATGATGCTTTCAACCAGAAAGATAATGTTTATTTGCAGCATGGGACAAAGAATAACAGTTTGTCCGGCAGGTGAGCTAAGAGGACAAAGTAAAGTTTTCTAGGTCTTCTTGAATAAGGCACTCTTAATGTGGGTATTTATTATTTTGAGTCAAATGTAGTGTAACTCTGAGCCAACATTAATATAGCCTACACATTTCTTCCTGATCCACATGTAAACTGAGTTGGAGGTAATTTTACCCACTAGTTAAGGAGACTTCTCTTTTCTGTAAAGAATCTTATGCAATATGTTTCAAATATGTCCATGACGAACAAAAGCAGTCAAGAGGAATCCTGCCATTCAGCCAGACAGGCTCCCTTTGCCAGTTTTCTTTTCAGAATACAATACAGGAAAAAATGACCTCCTTTCCTTGAAGCTCAGACTGGATTTAAGAAATTACAATGCACAGAAGACATCATAAGTCCTGAGGAAAATAGTTGTATCTCATCATAAATAGTGCATAACATTCAGAAATCCCTGTCTGTGGTTCATTATTCTCTCCCACCCCTAGAAGTACAGGAAGGTATATTTAAAAGTTAGATAACCTAAAATTGCAAGACTAAGTCATGAAAATTATCCAAAACAAGTATCATAAAAGATGTTTATTCCGGGTTTCTATAAGTATTATGGTTATTTTGGCAAACAACATATTTTATCTGTCATAAATCAGTGTTACTTGGTTCAATTACTTTTAAAATCCAAGGACTGGCTGTAATGCGCACTTTGGATGGTAGGTGGCGCTAGGGGTCCACCTAATGTTACGCTACTTTTCCCCCAGCTAGCTTGGTCCAGCTTCTTCTGCAGCCTGATAATCATTTCAATAGTTACAGCCTGTGATGGGAAACGTTTCTGTGGACCTCTGCTAACAACTGGCAGCAGAACACAACCGTGGCATTTAGATCTCAAACGAAATTAGCAACCTGGAAAGCTTTAATAGTCCTTCAGTAGCTATCTATCTGTATTCAACTCCAACAAGCTCCACCGTGATACACTGGAAATTGTTCTTTAGACTGAGCCAAAGTTATCACTTTCAAGTGTCAAGTGGACATTTGGAATAAGTCTAGCAGTTAAATATTTTTGACTGCCCCCTGCTTCCGGGATCTCTATTATCTAATTATTTAATAAAATTGACATGGGATTGGAAACTTGAAAGATCAACTTGAAAACACAAGGAATAAACTCACGGATTTAAAATCTTTAGCTTTCCTTTCCTGAATATGTCCATATTTTTGCTAGTCTTCGAAACTAGAATGCCTGTGGCATCTGAAGAGGAACAAATGAGGCTACAAAGATCTGGAAAAATATATATGGATTCCATTGTCTCTAACTTTGATTAAGAAATACAAAGAGGTACCCCCTGACACCCAGGTATCAGGGCGAAACTGGATGCACATTCACTCCGCAAGACAGAATGTGGTTAAAATTCAGGCCTTGGGTGTACATAGCAACTTATAATGTGATCTCCTGAATGCTTTTTCATTAAAAGGAAAAAAAAGGAATTAAAATACAGAACTGTCAGATCAATATGATGGGATAAAATATTATAATAAAACAAAATAATATAATAAAATATCCACACTTGTGGATAAATGCATGTGCATCTAGGAGAACAAGGCCCTTAAAACTGCAATCTGGGTGACTGGCTTGTTCAGTTGGTTGAGTGTCTGCTTTCAGCTCAGTCATGTTTCCAGCGACCTTGAATCCAGCCCCTCATCGGGCTCCCTCCTCAGGGAGGAGTTTGCTTCTCCCTCTGCCTCTGCTTCTCTCCTTGTCTGTCTCTCATTAATAAATAAAATCTTTAAAAAACAAACAAACAAAAAACAAAACAAAACAAAATAAAAAACAACTATGGTCTGTGGAAGCTTTAAGAGTTGATGTTGGTGGCAAATTTATCCTGCATCTCCATCTTTTGTCTTGACCCCAGCTGGTAAGGGCTTCCCCTGCAGCCTAAAATTTTCTTTCTGTTCATTCATACTTTCACTCAAACAGGAGAGTAAATAGTATTAGGGGGCAGGTGGCCTTTCTGAAATGGTAACCTTAGTTGGTTTCTACTCATTTGGCTTCCAAGCCACACATGAGACCTATAAGTTAAGAAGAAATGCCAGTACAGGGCACCTGGGTGGCTCAGTTGTTAAGAAGAAATGCCAGATACAGACTCCTATCATATGGTAAATAACCGAGTACCTAATTTCCTATTTGGAAAAGGAATAATGAATATAATTGTATCAAGTGTACTGAGGAGGGGATGGGAAAAACCAGTCCATCTCAGATGCTGGTAATGAGGAGAACCACTGTCTAGAGAATTTAAAATCCGTAATGAAAGTGGCTAGAAGTCTGTGCTTTTTTTTTTATCACGGTGCACCAGTGGTTCTAAACAAGGTCAGTGATACAGGGTGGATGGACCATTCCCTCCATGCCCACCCCCTTCAGAACACCACTGATTAAGACAACTCTCCCACTTAGCATTTCCTAGCAAGCAGGGGAGTGAATTTTGGAAGAAGGAAAAGCTCTAAGGGAAAAGAGAAAGAATGAGTATTTTTCTAGCCCTTTTGGTCTGTCCATCCAGAGCTTTCCCTACATATGTTCTCTTCAATGGTGAATGACGACAATCACCATCCAGGGCAGATAACACTGCGCCCATTTTACAGGTAAGAAAACAGACACTGAAGAGTTGAACAATATATTCAAGTTCACCAGTTACCAACTGGTGGATTCAGGACTCTAAAGGAAGTTTTTCATCCTCTAAGTACCTAAGATCACAGACTGACATTTACCAGGTACAGACCTTGGACAAGGCACTCGAGTACCCACGGTTGGAATGTGAGATGGTAACAGTACCCACAGGCTAGAACTGTAGAGAGAAAAGCTCCTGGCATAGTCCACAGCAGAGATGACAATAAATGGCACATGGTTTTTAGATGAAAACCTCATCTAAGGAATCCAAACAATTTTTTATCTTCTCCATGGGTTAAAGAATGCTGGAGTATATCCGTAAGCTGCTTTTTTACCTGCAGGCCTGATGGGTTAGGTTATAGACTCTGACGCTGAGGAGGACGCATGCATGAATCAGGGACTACAGCTGAGTCAGAGGATGGACACTCACAGCCCCTGTGGCCCCATCCCCACCCCTCTGTGTCAAGTGGTTCATGACTTCTTAGAGAACAACCTCTTGTTTGTTATACCCTGCCTCCTGCCCTAAGGGAAAAAATGACAAATTATCCTGGGGGGGAGGGGGTAGGAATCGGCATAAGAGCACAGGGATAAATTTGTTTAGGTTAATTCTACTCAATAATGGTATTATTGAAAGATGGGTCATGAAACTACTGGTCTTTAAAAGGTGACTCCCAGATATTCTACTCCTTGAAATATACAAAAGTTAACATGGGATGCCTAAATAATACGTCAAATTTCTTAGCTATCCTGCAGTGTATTGTAAAAAGCAATCTGAGAGTAATGCCAATATGTCATTACACATATTACTGGATTTGTCTGTTATTTAAAAGCAATCACAAAATTTTGCTTTTTCTTTAAATATGAAATTAATTACAGAGAGTGTCAATGGGTAGTAAAGGCTAACATTCATATAAAGCAATCGGACAGGATTATTGACAGCACACATAAGATAATGTATTTTTGTTTTCGTTTTTTGGCACTCACATTATTTTAACGTACTTTTGCCATAATACATGGCAATAGATCAATATAAACACTGACATTATTACTTATAATATTAATTTATTCCACATGTCACAAGGCTAGATTGAGGCTCTTCAGTAAACATCATTATTATAACAATTATAATTTCTTTGTAACATAATCTTTGTTAACATTACACCTTATTTTACAATTTGGAGTTAGTACAGATAAACCCTCCTCCAGCGTAATGATGCTGTATTGTAAACATAGCAGGGGTTTCCAAGTACCCCTGTTGGGTTTTACTTATTTGGAAATATATGTCAAATTAAGTTGTATGCAGAATGAAGCAAACAATAGGAGTCATTTTAAATATATTGTATGGCCTGAAGGAAGCTCTGTGGTGGGCAGCTATGTGCTAATGAAGTGAGTTCAGTGTTGGATGCTTGGCTGTGTGTTCTGTCTCTGCTTTTCCTCCATTTCCTTCCTGCACTGTAATCATGAGCATATAATCCAGTCAGCTATGTCAAGTACAAATATAACACAGAATACGCTCTCAGGTCAGGTCTCATAGGAAGAATTGGAATAATCACAGGGTCTTAACAACAAAAGATTGTTTAACACCTGAGCAAGGGACGGTAGAGAAGGATCCCTTCATCATGTGAAGTTGGGATGGCACTTGCCCTCCCACCACCTCTCCAGTTCCCTCCCTTCCTAACACTGCTCTCTCCCATCCACCACAAAACTTCAGCTCTTAGACAGAAAGCACTTGAAAATGTATATACAACTGATCATATTAAACCTCTTAGTATATAGGTTCTAGGTCTACAAGACTTAAGGCTAGAATAAAGTATGAACAGTCTTGGCAAAATAACGAGTTCTATCCATGCTAATAGTAGCATGGAAATTCTGAAGAGAAAACCCTGTTGAAACTTCTAGATTCTTAAGTTATAAGAATTATAACTATTTATTTAATTATTTTACTTTTTCTACTTGATCCTATGCATGGAAGGTGAGGTTAAATAAGAACATACCATTTAAGGTTACATTATTCAGAGATGTAGGTAGGCGTGGAGAAGATGAAAACAGAATTCCTTTCTATGCCCTTGTTTGAGCATTTATGTCAATATACTCACTCTCACATTGTCTTTCATTTTCCTTACACTTTCTATTCTCCTAGAAGTTTTATGTGCAAATGTTCTGACTATGTAGAAAACTAAATGAAATCCCAGAACTCACAAAACTTACAAAGCCCAGATCCTGAGAAAGAGCAGTGGTCTTCTTAAAGCTTTAAGACAAAGCATTACTGAGGCTGTGGGGGCAAATCATCACATCCCACTGCATTGGAGGTAGGAAACTAAAGACAAGGACAACATAAGATTGTGTGAGAAAAACATGTTTTTCAAGGATATATAGAAAGAGACATTTATCAAGAGAGAAATTTTGTCAGTCAGCAAAAGATCACTGAGTCTCACACAATGTGTTGGCTGTTATTGGTATGCCTCAGAACCGGGCACAGCCCTTGTCACAAAATCACATATACTGATCCCTAATCCCTGTCTTTGGATGCTTTACCTTCCTTTTGTCAAGATATCTAAAAAACAATTTTTGACATTCAGGCGTGGCCAGAACACACGCTGGACATGTGTCAAGCTTTGGACACCCCAACATTTCTTCCATTATCTACAGAAGTGGGCCAGATGCTGGTGTGCAGACATAGCTATGGCATCCATAGGAAAAGAGAACATGCTCTACTCTGGCTTTCATTATGTTCCAACAAGGTCATCAAACTAAAGGGGGAAGTTGGGAGTATGGAAAGAGGCCAGAGTATTGGCACTGAAAGGAATAAACATTTGAGAAATCATCCTGAAGGGGCAAGTTGAAAGGACTTGGGCATGCTCGCCTGACCAGCAGCTGGGATAAGGCCTGTCCTAGGTAATGAAGAGGTATCTGTCATGGTGCCAGGGGTCCACAAAACAGGAGATAATGGCTTTGGAGGCAACTGTAAGATTTCTAAAGAGATTTGGGTCTGTCAGTCTTTGCAATGTGTGTCCAAAGGAAATTACAGATGGCCTTTTCCTAACCCTTCCCTAAGATTAAGAATAATCAGAGATAATCCAGTTTCAAAGGATAAACTAGCCTCAAGGAGAAGGTGAAGTTTCATTTCAAGGCTTAGGTCACTGCTATTGTGATGCGACTCGTGATATGATGTGGTGTGATCACTGCTCTGTGATTCCCTGATTCCACTGTCATTTAACAAATGCAAAGTGTGTACATTCATGAGTGAGGGAGTGTGAGCAAGTATGTACGTGTATGTGTAAGTATGAGAGAGCTTGTGTGTCAGAAGGAGCCTACGTGTTTAGAAATGGAAGGGGTGACGTGAGTGTGTACTATAGTGGGGGATATAGGGCTTATCTCTTTCCTTCTCTGAAAAACAAATATAAACACTCTTTGGGAACATTTTTCCAAGGAAACTTGGCACTTCTGTGGAGACACACTCTAGCTGCTCCATTCCTAAGAGAAAACATGGCTTTCCCAAGACCATGAGCATCAGCTTCTGTCTCACCACCTGTTCCAGAAAGAGTTCAGATGGCATCATCACCGATGGAATGGAGGTCACATTCCAAGAGACAGGCTTGCTCCAGACCAGATACAGAGGAACGACATGAACATCATTTTCTACCATCTATAAAAGTGGTCACACCCTTTATTCTGAACACATGGCTTTCTACTTTACTACAGAAGAAAAAAAGAGAAAGTTACATGCGCTCCAAGTTCAATATGACTTTTATGCCATTTTACTTTTATAACTAAGGAAAGAAAACAGCATTTTCCTAGCAGGAACAGAAATTCGGTTTAGTTTCTAAAGATTTGTTTTAAGAAAAAGGCCCAGATATGTGGCCACATTGCAATAAAATTCCAAGGAAATATCCTGTCCCATGTCTAGTCTACTTCTTCTGGAGTGAATGAAGAAAGAAAAAAAAATTGTTTTCATCTCTCTGAGTTTCAAATAATATTATACTCTAAATGCTTTACAACGTCTTTCCTGAGCATTATATTTTCTCTTACATATTTTGAACATCCAGTCAGATAAGATTACACATTTCTACAAATCCTGGGTCTACTGTGGTTATCTGAGGCCCAAAGATTGCAAAACCAAGCAAATATTATTTTGACCTCTTTTAATACACAAATGCTCATGGTGGACAGTCACTGTTAATAAAAAGAAGAATTATTATTCTTATTATTAGGTTCCTCTGTGGCTCAGTGAGTCACAGCTGTCTCTAGACTCCTCGGGGATGGGGGGGTGGTCATCATTATTGGCCTAGGCTGTGGGAGGGAGACACTTGTGGGCACCTCTTTACTTCTTTGCTGGACCAATGTCAAGCACTTCCATATGCCCCTCTTATAACACTTCTTAGAAAGCTCCTACCACAGCATGTAAGGATATGTCAAAAACTTGCACTGAGGAAATGGGAAAACGATAAGATACAAATAAACAATCTGAAGGAAAACACAATTCCTCCTCTACGAATGGTAATGTCCCTTAACATGACTAAAATGGCACAGACATCATAAAGCCAAGTTCCTCAGCTGATAAGCACTGTTAGAATTATTTTAGGGATTAATGATTGCTTCCGTTTGTTTGAAAAAAATCATGTGGCTTTTCCATGATTTCCCAGGAAGAAGCAGATTCGTCGCCTATCAGGCATGAAGGTGTTTAAATAATTGTTGGGAATCCTGGTATCAGAAGAACTGCTTAAGAGGTGATACGGGTGATTGTCTGATAATGCTAAGCACTCCATATCCAAGTTGGTTTGTGAATATTCACTCTTACAGTCAGCCAGTCGACATGGATTACCAAACAAAGGGCAGTGTCATCCTGGCTGTCACTTAAAGACATATCTCAGTCAAGAGCCCAGGAATTAGGTGAGAGGAGGATCTTCAGTAAGTAGCCACGGACTTTAGTTCAAAGCTGGGTCACAGGGTGCAAAGCAGGGTTCTTCTGAGCCGTGCTGACCTCCTTAGTTCCAGATTATAGGGATAGGTGAATACTACACCAGGTCACAAGCCACAGAGGAGAGTCTCAGGGCTCGCCTTCTAGTTCAGAGCTGTGACGGTCCATCTACTTTATGGGTACATGCCATGATTTCTGCAGCTTGTAGGGAAACTAACAGAGTGCAAGCAACGTAAAGGGCTTTCTCATGTTGCTCTATTTGGAAGAATAAAGAGTATCTCATCAGGTGAGCAAACAGTTGATAATGCAAAGACACAAACATTATGTCTTGTTTCTATTCCAGAAGTTTACCCTAAGAACCTCCTTCCATGGAGAGTTAAAAGGGCTTAAGATGAAACAACTATAAAGATAACTAGAAAAAAAAAAGGAAAACAAAACAAAGAATCGAAAACCTCTCTGTGATACTGAGGGTAATGTAATAGCAAGATACATGTCCTTAGAAAATCGATAACGTGAATGCAATCTTCTGACAGTCAGCTAAATTTCTTTCCTTTCTGTATCCAGCTTTTTAAACTTTAAATTTGGCAAATATAACATTTTTGAAATGGCTTTAAATCAACTGAAGTGGCAGTTTATCTTAGTGAGGTTAATTGTGTTATTTATTAATCCATTATCTTATCGTTTCTACTTATTTTTTTGCCCAAAAAGTGTTCGAGCTGGATACGTCAAGTTATGAAAGCATTTAACATTTTAAATTAAGACACAAGGAATTCTAAATGACACTTGAGATGTCCTTGAGAGAGGCCTCTCATCTCTCCATGTTTATAGATGTCGCATATATTCATAAATCAAATCCTGTGCATATTTAAGCCAGACCAAAATACTAAAAAGCACCATGTCCCCCATTAGGAAAAAAAATGCAATTATTCTGCTTAGTTATGTTTTTAAAATAGCTTGACATTTTAAATAATTGATGAATATGTAATTTGCTAATCAGTAATGGACAGTTCCCATGGAGGTACCATCGCTAGTTTCATAATTTACTATTTCAGAAGAGTTTTATGAATACAAAGATTAAAGCTGGGAAACGGAGAGAAATCACTCCAGGATGACATTATCCTATTTAACACCCATAATACTTAACAGTAACAACAATTAAGCTTCACAAATTAAGAAGATGTACTGAATTGTTATTGGGTGAGTTACAGATAGACATTTATGTGTCATGATTTTCCCCATACTGAATTCCCCATAGACAACCATGTACCCAAATGAACATCAGAGCAACATACTGTTCCTGTAAAGGATTAAATGATATTTTAGTTTATGCCTTTATTTCTTGACTCTTTTCTCCAAGTAATAATAGAAAACTTATTTACCATGCATGAACACTTACATTCTCTTTCTGAGAACATTTCTGATGTTGGGATAAGAGAGGAAAGTCATTTATTTAAAGATCGCCTTATTAGTCTATAGTTTTTGGTAAATATCTAGATTATCTGCTTGGTCAATTTGTCTTTATGGCCTAAGGAAGAAGACTAGCTGCCGTGTTCAATCCGGATGAGTTGGTATATGAATATTTATAAGGACATTGAGATTCACAGTGTCTTACAATCATGCTCCAAGCTAAATAGAAATAAAAGCAGAATGGCCACAAATATTACAGTATAATAGGATAAGAGGTAAAAGGTATGTACAAATTCATTGACAACATCTGTGCAAGTGTTGTAGACAAAACATTTAAAAAGAAATCTACACAAAACAAAGTAGGTAAATTTATCAAAGGTTGATAAATTTTCAGAGACAGTATAAAAGTACACAAAACATGGAAGAGAGAAAGAATCGTTAAAAAAATAACCGCGAAGCCAATACATACAGTACAAGTTTACTACATTCATAATTACAGAATGATGGGAACCAGAGACAGAAAAAACGATTTGGTAACAAACAGCAAAGAAAGTTTCACCGGTCACAGAGAAGAAAGACTGTCCTTTTTGGATGAGAAAACACAGACTGCCATGACTAGCCCCGCCACCCATACACACATAGAAAAATAAAAGCAAATGCAAAAGTTGTCTACAGCCACACATGACAGACAGAGGTGAAGCGTTTGGCATGTTGCATCACAGGAAGTCAATCACGATTGGCTAACGATGATGGTACCTGGCTCTGCTGCGGGTCGCCGGCTTGCCTGAGAGGAGTGACCGATGGCGGGGGCACACCTGACGTGGAGGCAGAACGGCCCAATTTGCAGCTGACTTTCGGTTCTGTGGACAGGGGGAGAAGGCAGAGCATTAGCTGAGCGGCATCGGCCATGACAAACAGTGCTCCGATCCCCGTTCTGCTTTGCTGCGTGGTCCTTCAAATCCTCCCATGCTTCTGACGCTTGCTAGTCTTTGGCGGGGGAGGGAATGACGTCATCACCACGGACTCTAAAAGAAGCTTTATTTGCAGTCAGCTTCTAGAAATAAAGAATAAATCACAGGAGTCCAGCTCTTTGTTCCTTCGGACATTTTACCTCACTGAGGGTTAGTTTCTACAGAGTGATTACGAGAGCCAGAGCCCCATTCAGGGAAAAAGCAGGTGACAGAGTCTCTCTAGATTTGGTCTGTCGGTCCCCTAGGTCCTGAAATGTCTTTGTCACCCTCTCCAAAACTTCTTTCCTTCCGTACTCCCTCCCTTCCTCCCTCCTATTTTTTTTTTCTAATTTTAAAATCAATATCACTGTGCTTGTCCTGAATATTTTTATCATGTTTTCAGTGGAGCATTTCTCTGATTCACTATTCACTTTCAATTTTATAACCACTTTCTAAGACTCTTGCCATTTTTCATAATAACAGTTTTTTTTTTTTTTTTCCAAATTATAAAGGCATTTCCCCTACCTCTTCTTCCATTTCAAGAGCCCAAATGGGCTGTCCAGGGCATGGACAGGATACTTTGGAGATTAGAATTTGGGGATGGAAAGAGTTCCCTTCATCCAACAAGGTACAGAGAGGATGTTAATTTTCATATATATTTGAAGATATTTGATAAGAGAAGAGAAAAGTCATACAATGAAAATTGACACCATGCTTTTGTTTAATATTCATTGTTACTTTTTCAGTGTTGGGTATGTTCCATCTTCTAACTGGACTACATTTAAATTGTTTCTAATTCTAAGGTTACGCTATAGAGTTATAGCATTAGCTATAAAGATTGCCTGTGTTTATGTGTGTGTGTGTGTGTGTGTGTGTGTGTGTGTGTGTGTAACTTCCCTGCTAACCCCCATAATCTCTTTGCTCAAAACTCTGGGTAGCTCAGTTGGTTAAGCGTCTGAGTTCAGCTCAGGATATGATCTCAGGTCCTGGGACTGAGCCCTGTGTAGGTTACGAGCTCAGTGGGGCAGTCTGCTTGTCCCTTTGCCCCTCCCCCAACTTGTGTTCTCTCTCGCGCTCTCTCTTGGATAAAAAAAAATAAACAAAATCTTAAAAAAGACTAACTTGAACACAATGGACTGAGCTTCCTAGATTACTTTAAAGCCCTCTACCTTGTTCAAAATTTTCCCTTTACCCCATATCTCATATGATAAACACTTCAAACACACCTGACTAATTTTCAAAGGCTTCCTGTGATGTATCTTCGTCTGATCAGATCCACTCTCTTTGCACTGTTCTGCTGTTCAAAACACATGCAACTGTCTCCTCTCTCAGCTTCTGCATTCAGTCCTGCCTCTGTCCGTCACCTCACGGTGTGCCCTTGTGTGGACTTTCATCAGACTAAGTCTTGCCCGTTCCCGAAGACCAACTTCAGCGAGTCCTTCCTATTGTCAAGCATCCCCGTTCTCTTCCAAGACCACCTGACCCCTTACACCATGTTTGCCGTGCTCGCTGCAGCTTTGAGCACTTACATTGGTGGGGACCACATAATATGTGTTCAATTAATACGTACTTTTCTTTAGCTGAAAACAATCAATTTAACCTAGAAAAGGTCAAGGCAAGTCCTAAAATAAGTGAAGGCAATGAAGATAATGTGGAATATGCTGTAAGGCCTGGGTTCAAATCCTAGCTCTCCGACTTGGAAAGGCAGTGATTCTCATTCAAAGGCCTGTGACCTTCTAGGATCCATTAGAGGAGGCACGAGGTTTGAAAATTCTCCTTTCCTTGGTTTTATGTAGATGATTCTAATATCTACTCACCTACTTTATTTATTTATTTAATAGGCTCCACACCCATGTGGGACTTGAACTCATGACCCTGACATCAAGAGTCACAAGCTCCACTGACTGAGCCAGCCAGGCATCCCCACTCACCCACTCTTGAAAGGTGTTTAAATATAACAGTATTATACTGATGTTTATGTGACATAAACCATCCCTGTAATTTAGAAATTAAGTTCATTTCCCAGGAAGCATAAATTTTGCATACCTTAGCATATCACCTTTTGTTATATAAAGCAACACATAAAGCATCCATCAGAATCCTGGTTGACATGTTTTTATAATAAGGCCAATGTTTCTATATGTATCCCCTACTGTGGTAGCACGTTTAGTCACTTGGAGTCAGAAAATTCAGTATCTTTCCCTAAGAAAGGATGGCAAATAATATTTCTTTACTTAAGGTCCTTTTTAAGTTTATGTTAAGGAGATTACCTGATGAGTGAAGGCCTTTTACATTATCCAGT
Organism: Neogale vison; assembly: GCF_020171115.1. NCBI lineage: Eukaryota > Metazoa > Chordata > Mammalia > Carnivora > Mustelidae > Neogale > Neogale vison. Next base: position 34,972,813 of record NC_058093.1, on the reverse strand, counting down.
GTACCTAGGGATTAATTTCTCCTGCTAGGTTTCCAGTCAGATTTTGACTTAACCAGCCTCTTTCGAACATAGATACTGATATCTCTAATGAACAGACTGAAATGTACCAAAATCCATGCAAACTCCCCATTTCATTATGACCTGGAAAGGCCTTTCCTTACTCCGTTGGACAGCAATCCACAACATGTCCCAGCTCATCAAGCCCTCTTGGGTATTCCAGTATGAGCCATTAAATCTCCATTACACACAGAAGATTGCTCTACTAGCCAACTACCCTGTGGGCTAACTCTAATGTTGAGGTTACATCGGAGTCAACTGTTCAATCCCAACATGGCTCCTATGGGTTATGATTCTACCTACAGCCGCAGACTAACACTACAACCGTTAAGTTCATTATGTACACGTGCTTACACAGGCAAACAGAAACATACACACATACTGCGTAACACTGCTGCTAAATGGTGTCGTGTTTTTTTAAACAATTTTTAAATTTAATTTTTTAAAATTCTGAGGGTTGGGTTTATCTTAATCTCACTCATTCTGCATCTTCTATCAGTTTTTCATGGTTCTTAAACATAGTTCACGTTTATTATGGTATTTATGTAACCAAGTTGGTGAAATGAACCTTTATGATGTTGATTCCGCCAAAGTTCCTTTGACTAAAAGAATTGTCTAAAGAAGTCCCAAAAAATCCTAGAAAAGATTCTGATTATAGCCAAGCCTCACGGAGGTTCTTTCGGGCTGTGACATAGACATGAAATCGTCCGGCTCACTTACTTTTGGAAATATACTGTGCTTTGAGCCTTAAACAGGGAAGCTTAGGAGCCATGACACTAAAAAAATAAGTTTTCTTCCTGAATTTTGCTAATATAAAACAAAATTGCCAAGGCTTTTTCTCAAAAACAATGGACGTGTGCCTAAAAAGAGATCTAAGGTAGAACTTTCTTCCCCCAAGAAAAACTCTATTCCATTAAGAGATTAATGATGCACTAAAAGGCACCTGTTATCCTACATTCAAGGAAAACTCCTTGCTTTGTAAACTTTATCATCATCCTAGAAGTAACACTTGATATTGTATATGAAATTTCCCTGACAATCAAGTGTAGAGAGAGTAAGAAGGAATAAGAAAAAGGTAGTGGATTAAGAAAGAGAATCAGAGGGGGAAAGGAAGAACAAAAAAAGAAAGGGGAGGCAGGAAGGGAAAGAGGGTGGAAAGAGAGAAAGAGAAAGAGAAAAAGAAAAAGAGAGAATAAGAAAGAAAAGAAAAACTTTGTTGAACTTTTTGGCATAAGATATTGATGAGGGAACAGAAGGCTGGCCAAGGACAAAGCAAAAGCTGACACCCTGCAACCTTCCTCCACCCCCACTCCTCGGTGGGACATACGTGACATTCCTTAGGAATCTTCCAATAATCTAACGTTAATACCTTGCTAAAAAGGGAAAAGCAACCTTGATAATGGCAAGGCCTTTGGTATCAGGTATCTTGTAGGTCCTTTTTAGCATATGAAGATTCTATTGAAACCTCCCTTTTTCCTTACCTTTCCAGTACATAACCTGCCACTCCTCACAACACCAGGGCGCGAGCTTTTTCTGCCCATGGGTCCTGTCCCCATGCTTTAATAAACCACCATTTTGCACCAAAGATGTCTCAAGAGATCTTTCTTGGTTGCGGCTTCGGCCTCCACCCCACTGAACCTCACCTATTTTCTAGAACTTCATCAGTATTATCCTGGGATGTTTCCAGAGTAATAACTCATGATCATCTTAAAGTTTTTATTAAATAAGTCCCCAAGTGGACTGTGTGACTTAATATTTCTTTCTTGTTATTCTTAGTGGGCACAACTTATCACTGTTTTGTTTTGTTTTAAAGAGAGTCATTTCTCAATCATTTCTCATCTTCCCTCTAAGGTGAATTGGATTTCTCTTCAAAATCATGTCCTTGATATTGTTACAGGATCGTCTCCCAGCTGGCCCCACTATTAGGAGTATCAGAGTTCTCTTTGCTTTCAGAAAGCAGACAAATGACTCTTCTCCACCTCTGCATCTACACAGAAACAGGAGATTAGTGCATTTCAACCAAAGAAAACGCTTTCATCTAGCATCAAAGAAATAAAATCCGTCAAATTCAGAGACATATCTTTCCTCTGTCTTATTTTTTTTTCTAATACACAGTATCTTTCTATAGTAGCAGAGACATATCATGATTTCCCCAAGTCAGTCATATTGCTGGAAGTTTCTAATCAATAACTTAAGGCTACATGAGAGTCAAGGCTTTTTAAAAATACACCAAAGTGTCTTTATTACAAACTCTACTTTCATTTCTAGGGAAGGCATTTTCTTGAAAATAACATATATTATTTGAGATAAACTGGTGTCTCAGTAATAAAAGACAGTTGTCCCAGGGCTATGTTAAAAGCTTCATGGCTCCCACTTTGTTTTAAAGTTTCTATTGTACATCATAGCAAACATGTAAGGCGCCCTCGAATCCCACATTAAATGTAATTTGTTCTACATATAATTCAAATGCTTTTTTACAGTTTTGCTTCATTGGACTGTGAATAATCCAATTGATTCACGAATGGTTATGATTTCTGGAGAGTAATCAAGCACACTCAGGAATCCCTGCAATATTACACCACCTAATCTAGAAATTGTTTTCCAATATAATAGAATTGTTTTAGTAATACATTTAACAATTAATTAAGTGGGCCTAATGTCACATTTTGTAGTGATTTAATTAAATATTCATTATTTAGGAATTTTGATGCTACTATTTATTTTTAATATCCAATATTTGTGTAGGTCCCTGAGAAACTCATAGGCTTCAGCATTGTTGGTATGAAACTGAAAAGAGAAAACATCCAATCATTGAAAAAATCTGATCATTGAGAACAAGTCCGATCATTGCTGTGATGGTTTTGTGACTGGAGGGAAAAAAAATTGGCAGGCCGCAAAAATCTACTCTAAGAGTAGATATTTTCTCTCCAGTATTCCTCTCAATGAGTCTTGTGTAGCTCTGAATGAGTATCCAATAATCATGGACCAACGTCCTGGTGTTATCCGCAGGGCCAAAGAGTAAAACTGTTGATAAAACTGATTCTTCTTGGAAATATTGGAATTCTGGTGAAAATCTAAAATCCAAAGAAAAGTGAGGCAGAGACATGATGAGTAGAGTTTATCATCCAATGGTGCACATAGAATGACAAGACCCATTGCATAGAGGAGAAAGGAGTACATGCAGGTAGAGTAAGATGTGCCTGTTGTATTCCTTCTAAATATCTGAAGAACTGAGATTTTCTTACCACCTTCCACCTTCTTATCTAGAAAGAATATAAATCATACTGTCTATTGCACAGGGATGCCCTAGACCCTTCAATGGATGGTATGTTTCTTACAGGGAAGCATAGCACAGTGTAGCATTAACCGTTTTGGGGTTTTTTTTTGACAGCCTCTTTTATTTTAATATATAATTTCTGAAACACCCTTAAGATCTTCATCACTTTAGCTGAATATAAAAAGGTGCTTTTGTCTTCAAAAATACTTCATTTCACATTAAAATAAAATTACAATATATGTGTATAAAGCAATATACTTAACAAGGAACATATGCCTCTTAAAATCATCACATAAAGAAAATCCATCTACCAAGATATAAATTCAAAAAGACATATCATGATTTGTATCAAGATCAAATGTATATTACCAGGGGGTTAGAAATTTCACTTTGTGTTATGATATCAAAAAAAGAATAAACAAAAAAGCAAAAATAGAATAAAATCCTCTCATCACTGATATAAGGAATGAAAACATAATGAAAATAATTTAATCTGTCTCTAAAATGTTATCTTTCACTTTTAAATAACAAAAAGGAAGAAAATAAAGATTGCATTTTATATGTCACCCACCTTATTAATGTAAAAATTCTTTATTCCTAACAAATGAAAATCAATACTAATGACATCTTCTGTTTATACCATTGGTTTTTGTGCTTTATTTAAGAGCAAGCATCTTGAGACAAAATTTGGTCCAATATCATTTGCTCCTTAGAGCAGGTTCTACTCCAGTGGCCATGGACCTATGCTTCTGTCTTGAACCACTGTCCGTTATAAACATAAACAATGTGTTCTCCAGTAATGGCCATGGTTGTTCACTTTATAGCAAAACAGCTGGAAATCTCCAAGATCCTGGGAGAAGGTGGTGACATGAGGTCAAAACTATTTTCAAAGAAGTACTAAGTAAGATGTGTGTTGCTTTTCTCACTGTGTTGACGAATTCACGGAAAGTCTAAAAATAATGCTGGATAAATCTGCTGTTACCTTAGCACATCAAAGCAACAGCACCAATTTCCAGTAATCAGGTATTTTTCACTGCCACACGAACTTGAATATTTGGCAGATATTTTCTCAAAAATGAATGAAGTAAGTCGATTGCTTTAAGGAAGACAACTGACAGAATTTGTGGACAATGATAAATCTGGGCTTTCAAGCAGGAACTAAAATTTTGAAAAGCTTGTATGCACCACTGTGAGCTTGACAGCATCCTAATACTTAAAGTCTTCTCTTAGGAGATCAGTGGTGATATTAATTAATGTGCTGTATTGATTTTTGTAATGAAATGTGTCAACATATGGAAGATTTGCATGACTTTGTGAACTGATACTTCCTAAAAGCATGATGTTATAAATCATGCATGGATAAAAGACCCATTTAAACTGCAAGATAGACCAATGGATTTTAATGCAACAGAACATGATGAGTTTATTGACATGTAATTAACCCTTATGAAACTGTTATCCTTTGAATTTGGGTAGAATATTAAAGGATATACACAACTATATGTAAGAGCTATTAATAAATTCCTCCTTTTTTCAGTTACACATCTATACAAAGCCAGATTTCCTTCATATGTTTTAACGAAGGCACCATATCACAACAGATTGAATCCAAAGCAGATATAAATAAGAATCTATGCTCTATTAAGTCAGACGTTAAAGAGAATTACAAACATGTAAAATTATTTTAATCTCTTCACCATTTGTTATAGTTTAAGAAATATGGCTATTTTTCATGAAAAAATGCTATTTATGCTAAGATATAATGGATTTATTATTTTTAATGAATCATTTTTAAATTTTAAATTTTAATGTCTAATATGATAAGGATTGTTATACTTAACCCATATGTTAAATTTAACCTCCACTCCAGGAGATCTCTTTGGAATTCTCAATAAATTCTAAGAACACAAGGGGTCCTGAGACTGAAGAGTTTGAGAACAGTTATTTATATAAGTCTGCCAGTACCCAAAGAGTTCCCATAAAAAGGTAACTTTTATGCAATTAATATGCCATTGGAGTATTAAAAAAAATGAAACAGGAAAATACCATGCTGAAGCACAGAAACATGGGAAAACCTTTGAAAACTTCAAGGGATTTGAGAACAACCAGTTTTGAAATGCTGCCTTAGGAAGGTCTCTTTGGCTATGTCCAAGGAACGCTATTACCTGCCTCTGAGACCCAAGGGAAGTCATCCAAATTCTCAGGACACTTTTAAATCACTTATAATAAGAAGCCAGCTCCAAGACTCACCCATTGATTCTTCGACATTCATAAATGAAATCGGTTGGAATAATTGAAATGCTCTCAAAAATACTCTTGATTGATCATGAGCTTAGTTTACTAAGGTCACTGTTTTTATTCCTCCTTTCTTTTTTTTTTTAATTTATTTATTATTTTAGAAAAGCAGGAAGCAAGAGTGGGTAGAGAGCAGGAAAGGGGGGGGACAGAGAAGCAGATCTCCTGCTGAGCATGGAGCCCTGTGTGGGGCTTAATGCCAGGACCCTGAGAAATCAAGTCAGTCATTTAAGCCACTGAGCTATCCAGATGTCCCTTATTCCTTTCTGATCTACTTTCTGTACTTTATTTTTGTAAAAGTGTTGTTAGGATTAAGCATAACAAGTCTGTCATTTGCTAAAATTTTCTAAAATTATTGGTAAAAGTTTTGGCAGTAAATGGTAAAACAGGACAAAAAATATTTCGAAATTCAGTTTAGGAGAGGTAATGGTCATCTGCTATTTTCACCTGTCCAGAATCCATTCACTCTTATTTTTCTGGAATAGCAGTTTGAATTTCCTTTGGAGAGCAACATAACCAGTAATCTCGGTCTTGCATCATGCTCCCTGCTCTGTAGAAATTTGGCTTCTCCCTCTGCCTCCGCCTCCCCTCCCCCTGCCATCGTGCTTTCGCTCAAATAAATAAAATCTTTAAAAAAAAAAAAAAAAAGCTAGGGTAAAGGTGAATTATTTATACACTTCTCATTAATAAAAAAAAAGCATTGTCTCCCATTTTTTTCACTTTTTCCAAGTTTCCAGCAAAAAAACCAAAATTCATTGACCAGACTTCAGTGGAATTTAATATTAACAAAACTGGGGGGAAAAATGTGGTGCCTGTTTTGGACAGCAGGTGGGAGTGCTTTGATTTGGTATGTATTCTGGTAAGCTGACAAAGCTTCCAGAGCTAGTCTCTGTAAATGCCCAGCCTAAGTCAGACAGAACCTTCTTCTTTGTAATGTCTACTAAGGCTTTTCACGGAAACAGGGCATTCTTTGTGGATGCTGTTGGTGCAGCATACCCACAGGGCTTTTCCAAAGAAAGCCAACTACTGACAACTGGGAAGCAATGTGGCCGGGGTTGGGGAGGTGCGGGGGACGGACTCCTCTGAGAAAGGCCACAGAGTGGATCCATGCTCCCCACAGGGAAAAGTACAAGGAGCTGTCACTAGAGTCAACCGTACAGCCAGTGCATTGTCACTGTGGTTCTCAAACAGGATTAATCTATTGAGAGGCAAGTAGGTGATGGTACATTCTGTGCTATCTGAGTTGTTTATAACTGGTTCACTAGTTTTCCCCAAGAGAATCAGGAAGTACACAGAAATTCAGAATTTTCTCTAATAAGAATGAAATTACTCTCAAGTTGTATTTTTTCTCACCATCTATCTGTATACTATCTGGATAGTATACAACATCATGGTCTATGCACATATTTAGCAGAAATCCAGTTTAAGGAACTGTGCGTGTGTGTGTGATTGTGTGTGTGTGTACTCACACAGAGAGTTATACATAGCATATGATAATAAGTTAGCTGACTCTGCAAATTGGATCACATAAGACCCAAGCTTGAAAGCTGTAAGTGGCTACACGCACATGTGTGCGTGCACACACACACACACACACACACACACACAGATGTGCACCAATTAGTATCATCAAATTCCTTGACTCCATACTGCTCCCATAACTTAAACCAACCATACTGGTAGAAAAAAAAAATTAGAAAAAGAATATAAATGGTTTAGAGAGAACCCAGCAAACTGCTGCAGAACCAAGTCCAGCATCCTGTCGTAATGGGTCGGGCAAGAATGCCCTTGTGCTGTTTGAAATTGACCCCATCAAAGGCAGATAGAAGGTCTTCGGAGGCAGAGGTCACCTGTCATCACCACATACCGTGCTGTTAAACAGATGTTCTCACTGGGAGAAGTTTGATGAATGAGTAAATAAGGGAACTAAAGAAAAACAAACACACATAATATGTTGCTGCGTTTTTTGTTTTTTGCTTTTTGTTTTTTTCTGGGTGGGGGAAGGTTGACATGCTGGCTCAGGTGTTCGAGAATGAATTTTTAGGTAGATCAAAACCTCTCAGTTATAGGAACAGAGGAATTTCATGGACTACGTAGCAGAGAAACCATTTCTTCTTCGGATTTATGAGGCAGGTTATTTGGGGCAGCGGACTTATCTTCATAATTCTGTTTCCTTTGGTTTAGGATGATGATACGTTAGCTGACTTGGTAAATCTGATCACACAACCCCCATGTTTAAAATCCATAAATGGCTTCTTGTCATTCTTAGGTAAGACCAGAATCAGCGATGTGTCCAGACGGGCCAAGCCCTCACCAGGCCCTCGGCTTCCGCGCACCACACCGCGCTCTCATGCCTCATCCACCTGACACTGCTGCTCCCGCGTCACCCAGGGGCTGTGTAACACACGCAAGAGGAAGTGTGCTGTACTTCTCATTGGCTTTGCTTACAGATTGTGATTACGTTTTTAACTTCTGTTGTTAACGGCAATCTCCCCCAATGCCACATACGTGTTCAACGCTTGATAACTTCATATCGAAAACAATTAGTTGAATAAATGAATGGATGAACACATTAATGAATTCACAAGCATGGAGGTAGAAAGAGGGAAACCCAGTCTAATTAAATCATGGGAAGAGAGCAGTCCTAAGGTTCAGAAGCCTGAAATCTACTTCTTGGCTTGAATCTGCTACATACCAATGGATCTGGGCAATTCACCTGATTCCTCTTGAGTTTCTTGAGCGGTTTGGTCACCTAAATAATCAGGTCATAACACCAGGTCACAGATACATAGGTTCTTGTGAAGAGCAAATGAGATAGCACTTAGGAAAATATTTTAAAAGCTACCACATAGCATATAAATATAAGGTAATATTTTATTTATTTTATTTTTTAAAGATTTATTTATTTGAGAGAGTGTGCATGTGTACACCCGAGTTGAGGAGGGGCAGAGGGAGGGGGAGAGAGAGAGAGAGAGAGAGAATCTCCAGCAGACTCCCTAGTGAGCATGGATCCCATTTCAGGGGTTAGTCCCATGACCCTGAAGTCATGACCTGAGCCGAAATCAAGAATCAGACACTCAACCAACTGAGCCATCCAGACGCCCCAATATAAGGCATTCTTTCAAATGGGTCACAAATGATCCATAAAAGGGATAAACTTAAATCCCATAATTCAGCTTATATACAATTTGCAATAATCTCAGAGCACACTTTGCAATTACATCAAGTTCTGTTTTCTTTAAACTTGTATACTTGACTGGAACACAGAAGACCTCAGATGCAATCAGAAAGCAATGTTATTCTATTCACCCCACAAACCAGTTCTAACCTGCTGTGGGGTAGCAAGCAGTCCTTTCTTGTCTTTTGGTTAAACGCTAGGCCAACTTCCAGAAATTTCCTTTTTATTTTGATAATTAAACTTTTTTCAGTTTCTTCATGTCAAAAAAAAAAAAAAAGTCTTATTAGAGTAATAATTCAAATGCCTTGTTTTTTACATTAATTACAATTTTGAACTTTGTTTCAAGAGAACACTTCTCTCTTGGCCCATTTAGCCCTGTTCCTGGCACAGAGGAGACCACATTTCTCTCTACCTCATCTCCAGGTGGCTAGCCCTAACTCGCCCCAACTCGGTCCTCCCCATGTCTGCCTTCACAGGGGCTGAGCTAGGAGGAAGGGGTTGAGGTGAGGGAGTAGGAAAGGTTTTCACTAACACCAGCATGAGCTAATGTTTCTCACTCTCTGGTAATAGGGATGGAAAGGTGGTGAATATCCTTCTTCTTGGGGTGTTTTCAAGTGCACCCAGAAGGCTCCCCTTGACTGGCTGTCTCTCACCTACTGATCCCCTTGCTGTCTGCCCTCTGGACTTCCTGTCAGGCACCTTGAGCCATGTCCTTCAGAGTCTCTGCCACTCTGGGCAGTCACATGACCGAAACCACCCCTAGGTGGCTCTGTGGCTTAATCTGGTCCCCAGGAAACACACTTTATGCACATCTTTAACACACCATCAGTGGCCAGAGAGTTACCAGCCAGGCAACGTTCTACTCTGTGAGCAGCAACCATTCAGCTAATCTTTTGCACTTTATTTTATTGTGTCTCCTCAATGACTAGAATCCAGTAGTGAGATTTCCAGGTAGTCCCATCAGTTTCTCTCTTGATTACCCACTGGGAAGTTCTCTATCAAGGGTGGAGACTCATCCCTCTCTCATTCTCTTTCTCTCTCTCTTACACACACACACACACACACACACACACACAGTCTATCCCCAAGTCTCCCTAATACCTAGTGTCTAGCCTCTCGGCCTGCGACCACTTTCCTAGGCTAGAGAGGAAGAGTTCACTTAGGGACAACAAAATTCATTCTGATCAATTTTTTTTTTTTTTTTTGCAAGTTCCGCTTCTGTGGTCTAGCTTTCTGCCTTGCAGTATGAGAGTAATTACCTTGTATCATTTTAAAATTATTCTTTTGGGGCGCCTGGGTGGCTCAGTGGGTTAAGCCGCTGCCTTCCGCTCAGGTCATGATCTCAGGGTCCTGGGATCGAGTCCCGCATCGGGCTCTCTGCTCAGCAGGGAGCCTGCTTCCTCCTCTCTCTCTGCCTGCCTCTCTGCCTACTCGTGATCTCTGTCAAATAAATAAATAAAATCTTAAATAAATAAAATAAAATAATTCTTTTGCATGTTATACCCTGTTTATTTACCTTCAAACCCTGTAAGGACACATTCTGGCTATTTAAAATGGTTAACTCGCCCTACGTTCCCCTTTTCTGGTTGGTTTCTAAAAGCCGTATCACCAGTATCAGCAGAGATACAAACAAAACAATTTCTCTGGTGATCACAAATTCTAGCAGACAGAAGTCACAGTTTTCCACAGAGAAATAAAAGTGGGCTGTTGGGGATATGACTTACATTGCTCTCTGAAGGCTCTCCAAATGAGAATTCTGCTATGTGTTTACTACGAGAATTAAGAAAGAGCGTTAAACTCTAGAGTGTGAAAATACTGTGTAGAACCTAGCAACGGGATCTGGCCGGTGTTCCCGGAGGAAATAACCAATGCACCCAATTATAACTGAGAAGTAGAGCAGATGTGGAGAGCTGTCTTCTGGTGCCTAAGCCCACGGTACAGAATGACAGCCTGGAGGGTCGTAGACGCTAAAGCCCACAGCTGCTCAGGGCTGCTGGGAGCCAAGCAGGAAGTTAGTCAACATCCTACAGCAAAGCCCAGATTATGGCAGGGGCCTGAACTCTACAGATTGGTTGTTTGTTCTTGCTGCATAGTAAAAATGAGAGAGAACTCATGGTTCCTAGCAACACAAAGCTCGACAGCATAACCACCGCAGTAAAAAATGATGCTTTAAAACACGGGACGGTGAAGCAGAAAGTGAAGATCACTTTTTACTCTGACTTTCTGTGTTTCAGGAAACATTCTCTACTGATACAATCATCACAATAAAGCATCTCCGTCTGAGGGAAAAATCAGCAAACCTGAAACAAACCGTGGTATCCATTTCAGTTAATTATTTTAGGCTACATCCAAACTCAGTGACCGAAAACAACACTCATTTAGTTTTGTTCATGAGCCCATGAATGGGTTGAGGGAGTCTTCTGGTCTCGGCCGGGCTCACTTGTCATCTGTGGTCAGCTGTGGTTCAAGGAGGTGTTTCCGCTTTCTCATGTTATGCTTTCTCACGTGTTTGGGGGTTGGCAGGCTGAAGGCTGAAGACTCTTGGCTTTCCTCCACGTATCTCCTCCTCCCAGAGGCTAGCTCTGGTTTGTTTATGTGGTGGTGGTAGGATTGGAAGAGAACAAGTAGAAGCATTCTTGAGGCTGAGGCTCAGAACCGACACATAGTTCCTTTCATCTCATTCAACTGGTCAGGACAAGACCCAGAGCTAACCCAGATTCAAGGAGTAGACCTTACTTCTTGATAAGGAGCTCTGAAAGCATATTGCAAAGGGTGTGGATGCAAGGAAAGGAGGGTACTGGGACCATAATGCATCCCCAAAGTGCCAGACCATATAAAGAAATGGAAAAAAGAAAAAAGGATATAGTTCGGGAATTATACAGCCATATCAAAATGTTTAATACTAATCAAGTTCTAAAAGCAAATCTTTTTCAGCCACACTTCAGTGAGTGAGCTCTAGGGAACACACTACCCTTCTTACTTTCTAGCACTTACTTGTCATGCCAGTATCATATTTAATATCACTTTCTCCAGGAAGCTTGTCTGAATCACCAGAGAATAAATCATGTCACGGTGCCTAGTATTTCCCCCTCATAACATTTATTAGAATCTTTTATTTTATTTTCTGTCTTCCCTGTTAGACTAAGCACTGGGAGTGTGGGTCTAGTCTACCACCGTTGCCTTGCACACTCTAGCCCTCTGCACCTTGCCCCTGCAATGACACAGAGGAGAGCTGAATAAATATGTTAGAAAATAAATGCAAAGGGAATGAATGAATGAAAAGATGAATGAATGTCAAGTCAGATATTTATGGAAGGATATGTGTACATTTGGAGCTATCAATATTTTCTTATGTTTCCCACATCCTTGGCAACATGACTTTAAATCCCATTCATTGCTACCAAGCAGAACAGAAATGCTGTAAGAGAGATTAAGATTTTTTTGATAACTCTGTATAATGCAGTAACCAAGTCTTAAAGCCTGCACCTGATCCTTTCTCCAAATTTTATGAATATAGACTCAGGGGAACCCCAAAACAGCCGTGGCACTGGCCTAAAATCTTTGTTGGAAAGTGCACAAATAAATGAAGCATGGGCTGTTTCAGTAATAGTGATCCTGGAGCCAGTTACATTATGTGTATCTAGAGAAAACCCTGTATCACATTTGCACTGAGCTGCACTTTCCAAAGGAAACATTCAGTCTTGGTCCTAGAAAAAAAAAATCTTAAACCTTTACAATAAAATCGAATGGTAACGGAATAAACTGTGGGCTCACTAGCTATTATAAGCCAGCTTTATGCCAGGCTTTTCTATGCATTTTTAAATTTAATCCTCATAATGACCCACACAGTGAGATTTTCTGTATCTTTTTTATAAAGATAGAAAAACTGGGATACATCAGTGTTACATAATTTCCTCAAATCATTCCCACCAAAATATTAATTTACTAACATTGTTGCAAAGCATGATTTACTTGCACTAAAAATAACAGGGCGGGGGGATGGGGCATGATTAGCTCAGTCCATAGAGTACGGGACTCTTGGTATCAGGGAGTGTAAACCCCACAATGGCTGTGAAGCCTACTTAATTAAAAAAGAGAGAGAGAGAGTGAGAGAGAAGAACTGCATAGATTTAGTGTTCTGGCAGGAATTATTGTCATAAATACTGTTCCACATTTCCCAGTCCTGCCACCTAATCTGATGCTGCTAATTTTGTGTGTTTGTGACCCTTCCTGGATATGAAGGACTGAATCCTGAATGTTTTTGAGATATAGCTGCTGGGAGGTTTATCAGCAAAATGAGTCATTGATTCCAGCATTATCAAGTACAGTACAGTAAATATGCTTCAGAATTTTCAAGAGGAAAACATCTTTCTTAAAAATCAACTTGTAAAAATACAGTATTCAAAGACTACACATTTGAATTCAATCATCGTTCCCTTTGCTAGATCCCAGTTTTCTGTTGCTTATATTAAATGACCCCCATTCAGCAACATCTCCTTGGCAGGCATCCAATCTTAAGCCTTTGGTTAACACCCAAACACCTTTGTGATCTTCCCAGTCTTCAAAGAGGTGATCGGAAGGTGAAGTAGAATTGTGACTGATGGTCTTAGGAATCCTAGTCTGGGGGATGAGTGTGCTACGTCGTCAGGTTGGAACCCGAACTCTCACCATCCCCAGCAAAACCACCCATGATCCCCACTTTACCTGCACTTCTCTTGCTCTGTTCCCTGTCTAAATTCAACTCAGTTCATGTCCTAGCTCAAATGCCACTACTTAATGAGAACCTTCCCTGTATCACCTGCTATCAGTGATTCTCTCTGCTCTCTCACAAAGACACTTGCAAAGGTGTTTGGAATCATAATGATAACTAGTATTTACTTAATATCTGTTGTGCTCCAGACACCATGCCAAGTGTGTTAATACATTATCTCATTTAATTCTCATCTTTAATTCTCAATAGCATCTATGAGTTAGATACAATTATCATCTATCTTTTATGATGGAGCTCGGTGACATGATGGGACATACCTAATATTATCAACAGTTTAAAAAAAAAACAGATTTCAAATTTAAATCTAGGTCTACTGGATGACCAAATCACAGTTATACTTCATGCATGCTTTTACTAGTCATATAAAATTCACTCTACAAACATGGCTTGTGAAAAATGGCACATTCCTTTGTTTTCTTTAAATGGAATCAAATCCATAGATGGTCTTGTTTCCCTGAACTTGTGTGCACAGGACTCTTCTTGGACATGAAGGGCTAACTCAGGAATGGTGGTGGAAGGTATTTCTCTGCGGGTCATGAAAAGGCCCAGAAGTGTTCTGCAGAGCAGATTAGATAAGATGGATCTTTTAGTCTTCAGACCACACTGGTCATCAGGAGGAAGTCTCTTCTCCAGGCATTAAAATCCCCATGAAGTACAGAATTCTATATTTGGGAATTTGGAACCATAAAGCATAAAGTCCATCTTCACTGGAAACTGCCTGTCAACACTTGCCCATCCACCCGACCTCCCAGTCAGAGGCCAGGCCACTTTAGTAGGATGCTATGCAAGGATAAGCTGATAGTCCTTACTATTCACAGAATGCCACACTTCTGTTTCTCTTCTGAAGTTTAAAAACAAACAAACAAACAAACAAAAAACCAAAAAAACACAAACAAACCAAAACAAAAAAACAAAAAACAAAAAACCCCAACACCTCCTTTTTTGATAATCAAAAACTGTTTACTATTCTTGGGGCGCCTGGGTGGCTCGGTCGGCTAAGAGTCCACCTTTGACTTGAGTCATGACCCCAGAGTCCTGGGATCAAGCCCTGTGGGCTCCCGGCTCAGAGGGGATTCTGCTTCTCCTTCTCCCTCGGCCACTCCCTCTACCCCTTTTGCCTCCCTGGTTCGTGTGCATGCTCTGCTGGTGTGCATGCCCGCTCCCTCTCAAATAAATAGAATCTTTAAAATAAAAAGCTATTTACCACTCTTTAATCCCCATTCATACCAACAGCACATCCTTCTCAAGGAGCTGCAGCTTCTGAAAAATAAAAGCCAGGAGGGCAGGATGTCTATTGACACCTGCTGTTTCTACTATAATCCACCCTCTCTGCTTCAGGGTCATTTCTATGCCTCCACCCAATGGGATGTCACTGCTTGACTTTATAAGCCAGAAAAGACAAATTGGTAGACTTTAGGTCTTACCCAGTCAGAGGAATTAAACTATGAGAATCATTTTTTTTTAAATGAAAATTGAACAGTATTTAAAAATTGGGAGATCTCACATAACAGCAATTAAATCTTGAGATTTGGGATAAACAGCTCTCATGGTGACCATTAGCTGGCACTGAGTAGCTTCTGGGCCCTGGAGAGGCTCCTGTGCTTTCCAGGTCACCTGCATTTCCATCATTCAGTCAGACGTTCATTGGTATGCAGTAGATTTTCTCTGCAATGGAGAAATGTTTTTTCCATGTCTAAGCTCCTAAAAATTGTGGAAATATATAACTTACACCAAAAGGGCTTCAAGTTCCCAGAAAAATGGGGAAAATGCTTTCCTTTGTGGAAGTCAGGAGCATTCCCACATATGCAATGTGCAAGCAAAGGATGTCTGTTTTGAAGGAGTCCCCTCTCCTAACTCACTCGCTGATGTGACAGCAGCTTGCCTCACACCTCAGTTCGCATCCCATGTCGGACCTCCTCAAGAGGGCAGAAACACACATGGTTATCTTTTAAAGATCTTTCCACATAGAGTTGAGACAGGGCCCTTCTGAATTTACTTCCAAAAATGCTTCTTCAGTCTAGACTGGCAAGGCCAACCCAACAGAAGTTTGCCTCATCTTTGCTCAACTTCACCCCGTGTGGAAAGCTCTCTACACCTTTCTGCTCAATTAATAATAATTAATATTATTTTGTGGGTGCCTGGGTGGCTCAGTTGGTTAAGCCTCTGCTTTCGGCTCAGGTCATAATCCCAGGGTCCTGGGATTAAGTCCCACATCGGGCTCCCTGTTCAGCTGGGAGCCTGCATGACTCCCCCCACCCCCATCCTCCTGCTTGCACTCCCTTGGAGAAATAAGGAAATAAAATCTTTTAAAAAATTATTTTTTAAAAAGATCTGACATAATCTTAGTTTAAGACTCCACTAAGTTTTCCATCTTTTTTCAAGCCTGCACTGATTTTCTCTTCTCTGAATAGTAATCTATAGTAAGCAGTAGATAATAGTGAAAATGCGTTTAGTTATACTAATTAATATATGTTCAATATATTATTTATGTTCAATAGTTTTGTGTTATGAAGAAGTATAGTAAGATCTTTGAGTAGCAGAGACCATGTTTTGTATACCCTGTGTGTGTATTTATCCCCCAGAAACCATTACAGAGTTGGATACAAGCCGCTTAGAAACTATTTGTTGATTGAGTCAGTGATTGAAATCTGAATTTTTGTGAATACTCTATTTACTTGTATAACTTCCACTTTTTCCCCTTATTTTCATGAGCATTTGGGTCCCAGACCTCTACCGCCTTCAGGAATCACCCTCTGGGGAGTCTCTGATTTACTAAACAACAGTGACTTTAATAGAGTACCACAGCAACCAGTGGCAATGTTAATTAGAACTGAGATCTCCTGACACATTCCTTCGCTTTACTTCAGCAATTCCTTCATTCCTCAAAAGAGCTGTTAAGAGCAGCCATTCCAAGCGGCTAAACTACTTTTGGTAAAGCAATAGTCTGTGACTGGTAGCAGTTTGTGAGTGTGTGTGTGTGTGTGTGTGTGTGTGCGTGTGTAACAGAGAGAGGGAGAAACCAGAAGCAGAAGGTTGGCAGACCAGGGTATTGAAAGATACGGGGTATGGATAAGTATAACAGGTGACACCTTTTTTCCTCTGTAGTGTTAGGTGTGGGACCTGAGTACCTCTGTTATTTAGGAAGGAGGATTATTGGTTGCAGTTCTAGTGTTTCTGGTAGGGGACAATAACGAACAGGAAGTGTGAAGAAAAGGAAAAGAGTAAATACTGACTTCCATTCCAAAGCAGCAAGTCCAAAATGCGCCCTTTGCTAGTTACTTGCCTATTCTGGACAAAGACCATCTCACTGATGAGTATCCTTTAGCTAGGGCATCTTTTGGTAAAAAGACCAAAGGTGAGTAAACTTCAGACTTTCTCATTTTATATATTTTCTGCTAGTGAAGCTATGACATTTTCTAGTATAGAATTGGCATATTTTAGGTGCTTTCTTTTTAGAAACATTAAAGCTACTAACTTAACAAACTTCCTTTTCCTTTTCTTCTTTCCCTCAAAACAGGTACAATGGTAGATTCAGTAGGTAAAATTGCAGTGACATATTTGGGAATGACTGACTTCTAAAAGTTTAATTATAATGCTCTTTTGAGTGTGTGTGTGTGTGTGTGTGTGTGTGTGTGTTTAAGAGAGAGAGAAAGAGCATGAACTGAGGAGGGAGGAAGAGGCAGCGGGAGAAGAGAGAATCTTAAGCAGGCTCCATGTCCAGCACAGAGCCCAATGTGGGGTTCAATCCCACAACCCCAAGATCATGATCTGAGCCGAAATCAAGAGTCAGACACTTAATGGACTAAGCCACCCAGATGCCCCTTGAGTGTTCATCTTATAGTTTCTCTGGCACATAAGAAACCCTGACTTTGTTATATATGGGATTCCACATTTCCCCTGTATTTCAAGTTTCTTTTAACATAATAGAGACACAAAAATGTCTTTATAAAAAATGTACCAGAAATCTCTTGTTCTTCCACTTTTTCTACATCTTTCATCATCTAAGATGGAGTGTGAGGGAATGAAAATAGTGAGGGAATGAAAATATTTATGTTGTTTCTTCTGGTCAGTAGACAATTTACTTCCCTACAAACACAGCTGAAAGACCCAGGAAAGCAGATTTTAGATGTCATAAAGCGAAAGAGATGCTGCGGGAGTTTGCAGTGGAAGAAAGTAAAAGTATGTTATTAATTCTGTTTACACTCTAAATTTCTTGGAAGAGTCACATCAGTGTCAAAAAAATTACAATTTGCCCATTTTTATGCACCTTTACAAATGTTTAGTAGAAGTTGAATTGTGGACCATCTAATTGTTTAATTTTTGTTTATTTCACATGTTCTTCTTCTTTTGCCCACACCTTAAAATGTTTGGGTTCCCCAGGATCTAATCTCCGTTTCCTTCTCATCTCCGTTTCCTGCTCTTCTACTTAAGAGTCAGCCAGTCTTAGGGTTCTAACCACCCCCAAAGGTCTCTAGCCTCAGTCAGTAATACTGCTAAATCTCTTCACCTACACTCCTCTAATTCCAAGTGTCTACTAGATTCTTAATTAGATGTCCAAGAGCACTGCCAACCTAACATAGTCAAAAATTGAGTCCTGACTTTCCCATTCAACCCATGGTACACAGTTCATCTCGACGACTTTTGCTTTAGTTAATGGCCTCCCAGGGACCCCTTCTTGAACCTTGGAGTGATGGTGAATTGTTCTTGATAAAAACTGAACTGTATTATACCTATCTTAAAAATATTTAAGTGACTATAAAACATCCATCTCATAATGTTTGAAACCTAACCATGATGTGGCAGATACTGTCCATTGCTTATGTAATGCCATCTTCCCTTTCTCCCTGAGAATACAGACTGCTGCTTTCATTTCCCAGTAGAAGCAGAAGCCCTTTGATATAAGAGAAAGAAGGGTCCTCTAAAAACTCATGGAAATCCCATTCCTCTTCCCTGAGTGATGGGTCTGGAGGACATGTCTCCTCGTTTAGACTGGCGAGATGGAAGGGACTCTTGTCTGAGGAGTGATGCTGCTCAGAAACGTTAGCTCATGATCATAAAAAAAAAAAAAAATCATCAAAAGTAGAAGAAGGGCAAAATTAAAAAACAAACAAAACAAACAAACAGGGGCACCTGGGTGGCTCGGTGGGTTAGAGACTCTGCCTTCAGCTTGGGTCATGATCCCAAGGTCCTGGGATCGAGTCCTGCATCGGGCCGTCTGCTCAGCGGGGAGCCTGCTTCCCCCTCTCTCTCTCTGCCTGCCTCTTTGCCTACGTGTGATCTCTGTCTGTCAAATAAATAAATAAAATCTTTAAAACAAACAAAAACAAAAACCAAAAATCCAGAAAGTCCCTTTGTCCTCAAGGACATCATTCAACAGTTGGGAAATACCTAGAGCTGCCTCCCTCCAGATCTGTTATTACTTAAGCCACTGCTAATTGACATTTTGTTGCTGAAAGCATTTCAGCATTCTTGCTTTCTGGTACCAAGCTACTCTGCAATTTCTTCAGTCAGGGTTCCCCCACCTTCCACTCCAAACAAACAATTATGCTCCATTTCATAGAATTTTAGGTGTCCATCCAGAAGGCAGACCTCTTCTCCATCATCCTCCTGGGGAGCCCCTCCCGAGGTTTCAAGCTTTAGTTCAAATGTTACATCCTCAAGCAGTTACTAATTTACCTACCCAAACCCCTTGATTGTTCTTGCCAAAATCATATACTCCCAGGAAACATGAAGTGATTTCCCCTTTGTTTCATATTAGTGTTTCATTTGACCTCGAACACCTGAATGCAAGGATGTCTTATTCAACACTGTGATCTCAGACACTAGAACAGTGGTGATTATCTAATAGAAATTCAGGTAATACTTTTTGGTTTTATATCTCTAGTCCTAATAGGAGTACATATTATTCATATATTTTATCAAACTGGTACAAATTTAAATAATTTTAAAAATACTACTAATAAGCCTAAGATTAATCCTAGTCCCAACTGAATCAAGAGGTCAACCTTCTTAGGGAGAGATGTTTTTTTCTACAAAATATAATTTGTTCCTATGTTTCTTTTCCTTTTTGAGGAAATGCACATATCTTCTCATATACCTATAGCTATTTATACTTTGCTAACAAAAATAAATTTTTACTTTCTGCTAAATTCACTTGTCTCTTCTCCAAGATTTTTATGGCTCCATCACGAAATAAGTTACATTTTAAGTCTGGGAAAGATACTGCTCTGTCTCTGCCCGGGTCCTATTCTAGAAACATCCCTTCCCAAATACAGAGATCATTCATCCTGTTCCAATTTTAACTTGTGCATAACTGCCAGAGAGTCCACAGGCTAAATGCATGTAAATTGCTTTCCAAGATGAGTATCAGAGTTGAAAAGAACATTAAAGGATTGGTCTTTCCTTCAGAACCTTAACATTCTTGAGGGATAGAAACCTGAAAACTACAGGAGGTCACTTGATTATTTGTTTTTTGTTTTTTGGGTTTTTTTTTTCCTTCAATTGACAGCTCTCTGTAATTTCATTATGTAGACTAATCACTTCAAAGCAAACATATGCTGCTTTTAAACATCTGATGCTTATAAAGATATTTATCTATTAACAATGCAAAATTGCATTGCAGATTTTAATTTCAACTGGTAAAATCTAAAGGTGCATTTGATTAAAACGTTCTAACTCTTCTAACGTAGAGCTGGAAACTCAGCAGCGTGCCCACGGTCCCACTACAGCATTCAGATCATCAGTCTACATGCTTCATGATATCTACTCTCCCTCCTGCCTTCAGTTTTTGTTACCTATATATCCTCACTTCTGTTTTCTGTTCATTTTGTCCCAGTTGCCTAAACTCATCTCTGAAGCACAGAAAGCATAAATTCTAAATCACTTAAACTTTATAAATTAAAAGTGCTTTCAATGAGGCCTCTAGATGCTTTAGACGAAATTTAGTACAAGATGTTCTGAGCTGTTATTGCTGCTTCACCATACAACTCCAAGAAGAACTGTTCACTTCTCTACCGTCCATGTGGATAATGCTCCCTGGAGTGGTATAACACATTGTCTCATCCCTTGGTGTGAAGGGCTGCTTATATGCTGTCTCTATGAGTAGGGACAGCCATATCTGTGGTTATGGTCCTCTAAGTGATAATGGCAACTGAAAGACCATTATCTCTCTTACCTGAGCTGTGGTTTCCTGCTAACAAAGTGGGGCTCACAGAACATCTTCCCAGTCTACTGGTAACCACAGGTGGTCCTGGTGTTCCATCCCATTCCTGAGCTTTGACAGGCTCTCTGGAAGATGCCCCGTGATGAGCTCTCTCTTTGCTGTCCAACTTTGGTAATGGCTCCGTGCTGTGGCTTCGGACTTTCAGTTCCTCTGTCGTTTCTGTGTATTAACCAGAATTACATTCTGTTAAACCAAAGTTGAATCCTTCCAAGATTCCTTTAAAACATTAAAGAGCGTTTTTCTCAAATGTTTTCAATATATTTGGTGGTGGGGGGGGCACCCGGGTGCTCAGTTGTTGAACATATGCCTTTGGCTCAGGTCACGGTCCCAAGGTCCTGAGATCAAGCCCTGCATTGGGCTCCCTGTTCAGTGGGAAGGAAGCATGCTTCTACCATTCCCTCTGCCTGTGTTCCCTCTCTTGCTGTCTCTTCCCCTGTCAAATAAATAAAAATTATGCATATATATATATATATATATATATATATGTTTTTGTCAATTTGGGAGTGTGTTGGAGATTACAACATTTAAATATAACAGGTGTGCAAGTTAATATCATTGGGAAATAGTTTTCTCATTGGAAGAAGAGAACGTCAATGAGTCTTCAGTCTTCTAGTAACTCTGTTACTCAACTCCAAGGAAACTTCTTAAAGAGCATGTTAGACTCACTGTCTTTACTGTCTCATCTTCCATTCATTCTGCCACGCACTCTGAATTCATGAATTCAGCCCACTACTCTGCTAAAACTGCTTTTGCTAAGCTCACCTACTGCCTTCTAACTGGCAAATTTAAAAAACAGTTTTTAAGACATTTGACAACTCTTTGATTACTCTCATTTATAACTTCAATTCTCTTGGCTTCAATAATGGCCCATCTTCCAGGGCTGTGTTCTACATCCAACACTACTTCCTTGCCATTCCTATGTTCCTTCCTCCATGCATCCCTTACGTGCCATCCCCAAGATGGGAGCTTAGCCACCATTTTTCTCATTCTATATACACTCTTCCTGTGATTTTTATCTTCCCAGATTGTTAGTGATTTCTAAATAGTTTACCACAATCCTGAATCATTATCCTTAGCTTTAACTCATTTATCCAATGGCCTGCTAGGTGAGTCCATCTGGATGTCCCATGGATAACACAAATTTAAACATTTCAGATCTTGGACTGACACCACTTCTCCCTAAACCAGCAGCTCCTCCTGTCCTGTCTAGCCTATCACCCAAGCTAGATGCTTGTCTTTCCTTTTCTTTAACTGTTACTTCCCAACTCATCAGTCAGCAGAGTCTACAGATTTTATTTGTGAATATCTCGCTTTCCCTTCTGTTGTACTTAGTATCACATCTTCCTCAATTAGTGTGGCTGTAACTCTAATCATTGCCCTTGAATTATTGAAGCTTGTCTCCTATTCTCTATCCTTGTTTCTCTGAAGTATGAGCTCCATATACTGTCAAAATAATCTTTTTAAAATGCAAATCTAACCAAGTGTATTTTTCAGCAAATGATTGCAATAGCCATTCTGTTACACATATACAGAAGTGCTTAAAAACACATGTCGTAAAGATGGTTTATGAGTGATCACCGCTTGCTGTGTTCTAAACAGTGTTATCTCAGGGAATGGATGTGATAGCCACTCTCTAATGCACATAGAGAAGTGTTTAAAAACAAAAACAAACAAAAAATGCAAGCCTGTTTATAATGTAGCCTTGACTAAAATCCTTCCAGAAGCCTCCTTTTACCCATAGACTTACGTCTAATCTCCTTATTATGACCCACAAGATCCCCACTGTCATTCTTCCTTTCCTCTCCAACTGCATCATTTTCCACATGAACACTGTGCTCAAGGAACACTACCAAACTGGCTGGACCTTCTTCCTCCCCACTCCACTTCTAACTCAAACAAGGCTGTTTTTGTGCTATTGTCTTCTACCTCATCTGCTTTGAAGATCTTTGTATCTTGTCTTTGTTCCTCCTGGAAGGCTTCTCAGTCATGGACACTCAGTTTAAGTATCCTCCACCCATATCCCCACCCCATGCTAGGATTTCCTCATCTCTGCATTCCATGTATCTGCTCTTCCCAAAAGGTCCTGGGTTCTTGGAAGCAGGGGCTAAGATTTGTTTTGTTTCATGGTCTTTAGCACCTTGCATACTGCTCAATAGGTATTTAATTAATTTATTTATTTAGTAGTTTTCTCAACACCTCAGGCATCTTTCTGATGTGTGTGGGAAGTACAATGTTCCTAATGGAACAAGAGAATGAAGCGAGTGTTGTAAATGTATTAAAGTGACACAAAGTTAATAGTATTTTCAAAAATCTGATTATCAAACAATCACAAGTTGTAAAATACACCAGGTTGAAAGTTTCATTCAAATGAGAATTCGTTGGGAAAGACTGCAGTGGAAAAAAAAATCACAGAAATGGTTCAAAGAATGTGTATTTGCTTTCTTTATGTTTTTGTTCAAACACTTAATGACTTGTAGCAGCGTGAGAACACAAATGTTCCACTTTGGTTCCCCATTACCTGAATCTATGGTGCAGAGGCAGACATGGTTTGTAATATAGTCAGAAACCCTAGGTGAGGTCATCTGAGTGGCCCAGGTTCGCAGCTCTGGCATGGTCATGGGCCAGTAACCCACATCACTGAGCACTGGGTTCTCCTCTCAAAGCTTCATTTTTCTTAATTACAAAATAGAGATAAAACCAGCCCCATCTAACCTCTCCAATTTAACTGGAAGGATCTAATGATTTTCTACATTTAAAAAAATTTTTTTTTAAGATTTTATTTATTTGTTGACAGAAAGAGAGAGAGAAACAGCAAGCGAGGGAACGCAAGCAGGAAGAGAGGGAGAGGGAGAAGCAGACCCCTCACTGAGCAGGGAACCTGACCCAGGGCTTGATCCCAGGACCCTGGGATCATGACCTGAGCCAAAGGCAGATGCTTAATGACTGAACCACGCAGGTGCCCCATTTTAATATATTTTTAAAACTAGGTCGTGCTACACGTGTAAAAGATACTATTAATTTAAATAAACTCTAGCCATTTGTTCTTTATGAATTTATTTAATCTTTCGACATCTGGACTAGATAATCACTGAGAAATTGAAAACACAAATGGAGAATTGCCAGGCCACATATAAAAATAGAACTCCAACCCATTATCTATATGGGTAATGAGCCCAGAAATTCAGTCTACTTTCTTTGAGTCAGACTTCTAGGAAGTCAGACTACTTACTATGTCTAACAAACAATCCAGGCAGCCAAACAATCCATGTGACTGTTGGCCCCAAACAGCCAGAATTTATGTAATCACTGATAGCTTCCCTAATTTTTGCTCTTGCTTCCAGTATGGGACCCCCAGAGAGAATCAAATCTGCATTCGCATCCAGTCACATAGGATGACCCCCGGGTTGGCCTTGCTTGCAGCTTCCCATGCCAACAGCCTCCGTTTGGGTCCCATCTGAAGTCTAGCCCATTTCCCACCAAGAATTTCTTACTTTTCTCCCCGCCTTCAAGTCTCTGCAGTTCTAAGTATGGTGGCTCACTGCCTTATTACAGCAAGCTCTTAGTAAATAGCCTTTGCCTGTTCGCATTTGTTTGCTCTTCATTTCTGCGCACATTGCTATGGTTCCTTCCAGCTCCAGAAAGCTATACCGTTGTGTAAACACGTCATGAATATTATTTTATGAGAGAAAACTTAAACCAAGAAGGTGGTCTTATAATAACAACCTCAGAAAGACTCCTGGCCTTTAAATGGGCCCCATAGAAGCCCGAATCCCAGTTACACTAAAATGGAATATAGGAAGTAAAAATATTTAAAAAGTGATACATTCCTGCATAATAATTACAACAAGACAATTTAACTAACACTTGCTTTTCAGTGCCCTGAGTCAAATGGAATAAAACCAGTATCAGAAAAGAACATCATAGACTATTTCCAAGCTGTTTATTCACAGTTTCAAGGAAAATGTAACTGTGGCTTCCAAATGTCACAGCCTCAAAGCCTAATGACCCATCTGTTTCACTTTACCTTCTCTTCCAGATTTCGAACAAAACATTGAGATGCTTGCTTTTATTATCAACTTCTGTATTTTTTTCCACTACGAATATTAAGCATTTACTATCTCTCTCTCTCTCACAGACAAACACAGACGTGCACACCCCCAGTCCTCTCCCACTGGGACTGAAACTAACCAAACTAAAAAATGCTTATACATAACATTGGATCCAATCTCCTTCCTGCGGCTTTGGGTAGCATTTTAAATATGAAAGGCTGAGGTTGTGTGTCAGAGCACCTCCACCAGCATCAGTTTCTTTGTTCTTATTCAAATTACTCGCATACACAGACTGGGGAAGTGTCACTGAGGTCTCCAACCTCAACTAAATAAAAGCCCAATTCAGCTTTGGAAACAAAAAGGAGTCTTTTTTCCTTCTTTGTTTTCAGGCTCCAGAGGTTAGACTTCAGGGAATTTTGGCAGATTTATTTAGAGAAACTTGAACAAAAGGATAGAAGAAATCATGCTACTTGGACTTGTGTGTGGATATACCTTAATATCTACCTCCCAGACTGAGGACAAAGTTGAAAAATCTGGAAGAAAATCGTAAATGTACTATTGAGAATTTTATTTGGGAAAAAATCTAGTTTCCTACATAGATTCATGAGAAGATTCCTATAAAATGCATTTTCTAAGTAAAATACTACGAAAATCTTCAAAATAGCTGTTGCAAATAAACAAATGGAGAGCAGACAATCAGACTAAGAAATATATTCAAGAAGACAGATCGAAACCTCAAAGAAATCTACTCAGAGGATCAGGAGGAATTTATCCCATTCCATATATTTCAATGTTTTCTTAAAGCCTGAAGAACAAAATTGATGTTGGTACCATAAACTTTCCTGAGCAAGGTCAATCTTAGGCACTGTGGTAAATTTCTAGGTGGGATCTTAATTCTTTCAGATCTAAGTTCTTAGCCTCATCATGAAGCACAAGGCCAGCTACGTGGAAGGTGGTAGTCCTTTGCTCTCCAATGAAGGACTGAATGCCATCTATTGCTCTAAAACCTGATGCTCTGTCCTTCCCCCCCACTCCTGCTCCTGCGAGCTGTCTCTCAAAAAACAAACAAACAAATAAATAAATAACCTTTTTCAAAATTAAAAAAATTTAAGTCTGACATTCCCACTGAAATCTGATCTTGAACTGAAATGTTGCTGGGAGAAACGTATGTAGATTCCATCCCATTCATCTTTCAAACTGTGTGCTTTGCATAATTATGGTCTTAAATTTCTTACGGTGTTCAAGTTAAAGAAGGACAAGTAAGGATAACAGACTAGAAGCAACCTTTTCATGACCAAAATATTTTTCTTCAGGTTTCCAATTCTATCACACTTCATGCAGCTAATTCTGAAGTTCCTTCTCAGGAATCCCCCTTCTTTATGCTGTATCTGGATTTATACTTTGTCTCTTTGGCTTCTACCTTATTCCTCCTCTTGTTCTGCATGCCTTCATGGGGGCCCTGGGCCATCTAGAAGGGCTTGGCTTCCCAGGTCTGATGGCTTTTACCACCAGATCTGTCCCCCACCAGATGCTGACTTTTCCCAGTTTCTCTGACTCATTCTTCCTCATCAACATTTACTCTTTCAACAGAAATGTATGGAGGAGGGACATGGCTCAGTGGCTTAGTCCAGTGACTCAGTTGGTTAAGTGTCTGACTCTTGATTTTTGCTCAGATCATGATCTCAGGGTCATAGGGTTGAGACCACTTTGGGTTCCATGTTCAGCATTGAGTTTGCTTCTCTCTCTCCTTCTGCTCCTCTCCTGCTCTCCCTCTCTCTCTCTCTCTCAAACAAATAAATAAAATCTTTGAAAAAAAGAGAAGTGATAGAGAGGATTCTTGTAAGTCTCCAAAACTGGAAAATCCCTGTGAAGCTCTAGCGACAAAGAAAAAAACACTATTATACTGATGGACCTGTGCATATGGCCATCTGGTGGACCACACACATAAAACTGACAGCATTATCCTCTTTCCAGACTTGCTTCCTTTCTGGCTAGGAAGGTCATGTAATTGTTGATTTATATGTCCTAGTACACCCACCAGACTGTAACAGCTTCTTAAGACTAGAGATTGTATCTTTTGTGTTGGTCCTCAGTATCTAACAAAGTTCTCAGTGAGAATAGACAAGATGAATGAATGAATGCATGCTTCACCCAGGTCAGTCAGCTAATTAGCCTTCATTACTGAATCTAACCCCCTCATAAGCTGTGACGTACAACCTCTTCCTCCCACCTCTCCACCCTTACCCAGTACATAGGCCATGCCATGAACCAGTAACCCTCAATGACAAATATGAGTGAGCTAAAATTGTTTTTGTGAACCCACATATGTTTCTAATTGACTTGCTGACCAATCAAAAAAACAAGTTATTTGCCTGGGAAAATGAGTATTTTTTTTTGGAAATATGACCAGTCGCTCCTGGAGGAACACAAGATCTTTCCGTCTTCCTGTCCCTTCCTTTCCTCTCTCTCCCCTTCCTCCCTCCCTTCCTTCCCTTTTTCCTTTTTTGCAATATATAAGAATTAACTTGCCTTGTCATTTAATTATTTTTATGAACTTCCATATGGTTCAGATGATTTACATAAGAGGCTTTTATCTCTGTGGTCCTGACTGAAATTTCACCCTCTCATACAGGGATTCCTTGGTTAAGAATATGGACTCAGTGCCTGGTGACAAAGGGACCAAAGCCCATGTACATGATGAGCGTTGGAGCTTCCTGTGGACAAAAGGAATGTTTCAGAATTGTCCCCTCATATCAGCGTAATCAGCAGGATCAAAGTGCCTTCATTCTATTCCAACTGCTGAACAATGGAAATAATGAAAGGTGATCAAGGGAGATTAATTAGGCAGAAAAGACAGCACATTTGAAGTGCTGAAGAAGGCACTGAACTAAATTGCATTATCAGATGGGTATTAGATTCAATCATCAAATTTAAAACTGAAAGAGACCTTGGAAATCACAGTTGTAACAGCTCATGAAAAGCAAGGTGTGTGTAGGTCATTACTGAGCTGGTCCCATGCCTTTGGGAGGAGAGCTCCAGGGAGGGGACATCTCACCTCATGGGGAAAGTCTGGCTCCCTTTTGAACATGTTTAATTGCTAGAAAGCTCTCATACATAGCCCAAGTCGGCCTCCCTCCAAGCACCACCATTAGTTGGTTGTTGGTAGTCCTGTTTCTGGAGCAACTCGGAACTAGTCTATTTCTGTTTTAAGCAGACACCCTTTAGAATCCAGAATGAGGCAATCTTTCTGCTGCTGCTCACATCTTCCTTCCAGTACAAATCTAGAGCTCTCACCCTTCCGGGGACACTGGCCCGGACGCTAATTGCACGTCATGGTGTCTTTTAAAACTGTGGTCTCTGGAGCTGGTCAGAGCCAGACAGCCTGATGTGGTTTTCCTATGAGTCCAAGTGAGCACCAGGGTCCTTTCCTTACACTTCTGTTATTCCATCTTCCAGGTCTCCAGGGAAAAGAGGGCACGGGCTCCCATGTTTCCACAACAAAAGGGCATGAGGGAGCAGGACCAATTTTTTTATTTTTTATTATTGCTCCTCTCTCATGTGAACTCTGTCATTTGGGTCAGTTCTGTCAATTCCAACATCTAAGGGATGTCACCTCTTCAAATATAAATAGAAAAAGAGCCATAGCTCAGGCAACTGGAGAATACATGGTTTTAAATAAAATTGGAAAGAAAGTCCATGTTTGTGTGAAGAAGTTACACAGAGTAAAACCTCCATTTTAATAAGATAGATAAGGTGTATTACTTAACAAAATAATAAAATAGATGAGGCACACTGGAGTAGAATAGAATATACAAATAATCCTAATCATTTTACAGGTGTAAAAAGAGCTCAGAACCTTTGTGCATCTTGTTCAAGGTCACACAGATGGCAATTAGCAAAGACCTGATATACCCACAGGTTTCCTGGCCACTGCCCAGCATGTATCTCTCACAATAAGACTTCGGAACTCACATACTGACTTATATTCAACAGTTCATTTTATTAGGTTGCAGGGAATAACACTTATCATGGGGTATGATGATAAACAGAATTTCAAACACCATCTTTGGTCTTTAAAAACTCTCAATTAAACATCTAGATGATTTAATTATTCACTTTTTTTTTTATCAAGGTGGATGAGGATTGTAGAGATACTGCCAAATTAACTCTACTTAAAACACCTTCACTGAAGTCATCAAGCATAGCTCAAATGTTGACATACTTTAGTAACACTTTCTTTAAGAAATTCTAGTACTGCAGGGTAATGAGAGGCACTTTACTCAGAGAATGCAATGTATAGTTTTGTTTGTTCTCGTATGCAGAAGCCAAGAGGATCTGTGGGCAGAGTCCAGGCAGATGCTGACCAAATATGTTTGCTTTCTCTGGGCATGCACTTAAACTATACTTTCCAGCATTCCTTGCAGTGAGGGGAGCCACATAACTGAGGTCTGGCCATCAAAATGAGGGTGGACCACAGGGAAACTTCTTAATAACTATGGGGAGAACTTCCCAATTTCCACTGGACCCACTAATGGATTATCCCAGGCCTGGGATATTTGTTGTCTTATGACATGAACAAGAGATAGGTTGTATTGTATAAAGCCACTGAGGTTTTGTAGTTATTTGTTATAACAATTGAACTAATGTAGATTTTAACCGATAATAGTTCTCATTTTCCTTCCTATAAAATATAGTTTAAATATAAATTCCTTGACTTTCTACTGAGGACAATATTTTTATTGGCATACTGACAGAAAAATGAGGGGCAGAGAGATTAGTCAAACTGCCAAATACCAGTGTAAGAATTTGGCAGGCAATGCTTCTTTCTTAACTCTAGTTCTAATAAAAATACTTTATAAAATTGATAAATACATTTTTAGTGAGTATTTAATAAGTATTTTAAATACTATGGCTTCAATAAATGTATGCTGAATGTACAACTGAAAGAATCTCTAAAATGATTGTTCAAACAGCTTATATATTTTATTTATACTCATGTGAATGAAGATAATACCACCCCCATTTTTTCCAAATTGTTTTTCATTCAAAATAGTAGCAAAGAACAAAATCTCCAAGAAGTAATTTTTAAAATGAGACCTTTAAAAAATATTCACAAATAAAGTAGTGACTATTTCTTTAAAATAAAAATAATTTTGATATAAATTAGATGTATTGAGGAAATATTTACAATAAATTAAAATATTTTGCAGAACCATTCTGGAGAGGGGTTAAGATGATCTTGAGTCCACGCTCAGTAAGTTCAATAAAACATCTTTCTCGAGACTTAGTTTCCTCAAATAAAACTGTAGATTAAAATAAGTTATTTCTAAGTATCCTCCTGAGTCTAAAATTGTATATGTCTATAAACCCAAAGCTAGTACAGAAAGCAAAATCCTTCATGAAGATTCAATAGTATTACTATTTCTGTTCCAAAGTATACCTCTACTTTATATTTCAGAATGTTTTACATTTGTCAAGGTGACTTTTTTTTGTAATTCAATTTAATTCCCCTGCCAGTCAAATCACAAGGAACTCAAAAATAAATTAAGAAAGTGAGCTCTTAAACAACATTAATGAATTGTTTAGCATCCTTGGCAATTGTAACATCCAACTTTTTTTTCCTGCCACCTGATGGGGAGCCTTGAAATAAATAGGAGTCCTGATTTTAAAAAATATATAGGTAATATCCTCAATGTTATTCCCTGTTTCCTAGTTACTAGTGGAAAAGCAGAATGTAAGCTCTAAACAATGCCCAGCAGCAGGAGTACTGTGATGAAAATTTCCACGGACTCTGTGGCTCCTTTGCATCAGAAGTTGTACTACACTCTTTACAAATAATATTCCTAATCTTTGCATAGCCTTCCCAGGCTTGTCTAGTGATAACCTTCACTGTTCAGGAAACTTAGGCTCCTGCTGCGAATAAGTTCATCAAGGTCAGTCAAGGGTGGGTATTTGGAGGAACCAGGATTTGAACTCGGGGCTTTGTAAACAAATAGCCACACTAGTGTCTCTTTTGTTTAGTTTCCTTCTCTTCCCTTGGGGTTCTTTTAAGGAGGATTATTTACCTCATTTTGAAAGGTAATCAGAAAAACTTTTAAAACCCACCTTTCTTTTTTTTTTTTTTTTTAACTGAAGATTCCAGGTGCATAGATGGCTAAGTCAGTTAAACGTCCCACTCTGATTTCAGGTCATGATCTCTGGATCATGAGATCGAGCCCTGAGTTGGGCTTTGTGTTCAGTGCAGAGTCTGCTTAAGACACTCTCTCTCCCTCTACCCCTCATCCTGCTTGCTCTCTAAAATAAATATATAAAATCTTAAAAGAAAGAATTTTAAAAAGTTGGAGATTGTATAAACAGGAAAATTAATACAATGAGATTTGGGAGAAATAAGTTGTCAGTCTACATGGCAATGATTATGCACAACTCAGCTTCTAAGACACTTCAACAGGCAAGTTATACAGAGGTCCATAGCAGTTTTCAGAAAGGATTAAATTCCCGCAGCACACTGTAATCCCAAGCACAGCTATTAAGTGATATTTATCAGTAACAGAGGAACAAGTCAGAAAATAAAGAACATGCATTTTTAAAGACTGCTTTTAGCAGTTTACTCTGACATACTTTTTTTGGATTGCTTTGATTAAAAAAGGCAAGTGAAAAAATTTTCTTATTATGTTCAATCAATAGTAAAATGCATATGTCTTGCTCCATATGTATAACTTTTTTTTTTTTTTTTTTTTTTTGGTCAGGCACCATGACAGTGAGAGACTAAGCAGTGAAATAAAACACCATGACTTCTAGCTGATGGGGTTCCTTCTCTAAGAGGAGAAAAAAAATAACTTACATGAATTAATACAGTGTTAGAGCTCTGATAACAGCAATAAGAAGAGATGGTAGATAATGAAAGGATAGTAGATGGTTTTTCCTGATAGAGAGGTCAGGAAACCTTGATTAAATAGTGATTTAAAGAATGGCATGAGGAAAGAGAGGGTGGATTAGATGAGTTTTGCAGCCAGGGGAAACTAGTTGGGGTTTTGTGTTTTTTTTCTGCATTTTATTTTTTTACTACCTTTTTAGGGATTTATGTATTTATTTTGAGAGAGCACGTGCACATGAGCAGGGAGGGGGCAAAGGGAGAGAAATAGTCTCAAGCAGACTCCCCACTGAGCAGGGACCCCCAACACAGGGTTTGATCTCCTGACCTGTGCCAACATCATGAGTTGGATGCTCAACTGACTGAGTAACCCAGGTGCTTTTTTTTAAAATTTAAATTCTAGTTATAATATTAATATAATATGATATACTACTATTAAATTCTAGTGAGTTGACAGACAGTTCAATACTGGTTTCAATGGTTCGTCATTTACTGTAACACCCAGTGGTCATCACAACAAGTGTCCTCCTTAACCCTCACCACTCATCTAGTTCACCCCCCACCCACCTCCATCCAACAACCCACAGTTTGTTCTCCACAGTGAAGAGTCTCTCATGATTTGTTTCCCTCTCTCTCTCTTTACCCCCTCCTGAATGTTCATTCATTTTGTTTCTTAAATTCCACATATGAGTGAAATTATATGGTATTTGCCTTTCTCTGATTGACTTATTTCATTTAACATAACACAATCTAGCTCTAGTCACATCGTTGTAAATGGCAAGATTTCATTCTTTTTGATGATTCAGTAGTACTCCATTGTGTGTGTGTGTGTGTGTGTGTGTGTGTGTGCTGTATCTTCTTCATCCAATCATCAGTTGGTAGGCATTTGGAGCCTTTCCATAGTTTAGCTATTGTTGACAAGAGCCATATATAGCCTGCTAAAAATATTGGGGTACATGTACTCCTTCCAATGTGTATTTTTGTATCCTTTGGATAAATACCTAGAAGTGTAACCGTTGGATCATAGAATAGTTCTATTTTTAAATTTTTGAGGAACTGCCATACTGTTCTCCAGAATGGCTGCTCATAATTGTTGAACCCACATGGGTCTTTCCTTGGGTCTGTCCTCCCAAAAGCTGATCCTGTCTAACAACAAACTTCCAGCTTGACAAAAAAGCAAAAGCAAACCCAATACTTTACAAAGAATGGTACAGAGAAACCGTGGTTCAGGCTCCATAAGAAGTTCAGTCTGTCTGGAAGAAAGCCTTTGTATTAGGAAAGAAGGGGACCTAAATTAACATAGAAAAGAAGAAACAAATTAAGGAGGATTTTGAGTGACAATCTAGAGTTTGTATTTTTGAAGAGCAAAGTATGTGGTGTCCTTAGCGTTAAAGGAATATTCTCCCAGAGGAAGTATGTAAGAAGGACCAAGAGGTAGATGTGGGAGGAGTTATCCCAGGTCAGAGGCTCATTATCAGCACCATCTTATCTCTGGGCACATGAAACCCACAGAAAGTAAGGTATCACCATCTTAACATTATGATGCCATCAACTTCTTCAATGTCCTTTTCAGTGGGGTGTACAGATATAGATACAAAGATGCAGTAATAGAAAATGTTTTGTAGTGTTTCCTTTTATAAACAATGTTTAGTATTTGCATTTAATGTAGAGAAACTTGTGACTATTTACTAGATGAAGACCACTTTTTGAACTTCAAAAATCCATCATATGTTTAATGACAAGAAAATCATTTTTAACCACCTCATTGGTCTTAATCTGATGTCAAAATTCAGAGAAAAATACCAGACAAGGTTATACGGAGAACTCATTAAATAACTACTCTGAACTCAGAGTCAATTCTCTGCATATTAAAAATGGAACATAATTATGGAAAATGTCCTTATTGTTCAACAATTCTTTTTTACTTTAAAATAGTGCATAAAAATGCAAATGTCTCCTTATAATTTACCACATGAAATATTTATGCCCACAGCTCCTAGCAATCCCTGATAATGCCAATGGTGAGCTTTTAGTTCTTCCTTCCCATTTAAGATCTGACATTCTAAAGCTTATCTTGCTCCTTCTACATCTAGTACCATCACAAGTATGATAGAGAAACCACTGATAAAAATCTCTTAGAGGGACAAATAGAATTCTAAAAACTTGGTAAAGAGAGTTTTAGGGTTACAAAATGTTTATAGCCTGAATCAGGCACACATTTTGACTTAGGATGTTTTAAGATATCTATGTCTTTTGATAAATTCCGAATCATATGCCAACAGTTAGAGAAGACCTGACAGTAGAGTCATTCTTAAGTAGGACACAAGGAAGAAAATTAACATAAAGCTAACCATCTAAAAAAGAATCTTCTTGAAGAAAGGAGGCCACAGGGACTCAAACATATGTGATTTTTACATTTTTCTCCTTCCTATTGCCCCAGTCACAGCCATGCCGAATAGAGACTGTCATAGTACAATGATCTCTGGATATAGTTTTCGGGGAAACTTGACCCTGGTAATGGTTCTGTCATCATCTAGGTGACATTGGGCACATTTTCTTTCTGTGCTTCTGTGTGCACATGTATCAAATAAGGGGTTTGGACCAGAGCATCCTTAAGGTGTTTTTCTGGATCTGAAATTTTATGGGGAAAAAATTTAAAAGAAGGTGCCAAAAATTGAAAACATATACTTATTTCCTCAGTTTAAAGTGAAATAGGGCTTATGTGGACTTAAATACTGTACAGAAATCGTATTTGATGAAAGTACCACCTCCTGAAGTCCAATGTTCTTAAGATTACAACTTTGGCCTGTGTAAGGAGGTTTTCAGACTAATTAATGAAACCTTACCATAGGACAAAAGAGGGATAGTTTTACCTATAAGTTATCCTTAGGTGTTGTTCATAGCATGAGCAATTACACAGCCAAAATGCAGAAGAAATGATGCCAAACCCAAGGAGAAGTAACAATACTATGAAAAGAATATAAAAAAATACATGGCTATAACTTGAATTGCCCTTTTTATAAGACACTCAAGAGGATTTAGCTTTATGAGCAGATCCCTTCTTAACTAAGACCACTGGGAGAAAGCAGACCAATTATCTATCAAATGAAAGGAATACAAATTAACTTTTTCTTTGACAAGAAAAAAATTGTGGAATTCTACCAATGCCTCTACAACATTTCTGTTTTCATCTATTTTCTTAAGCAGCAAAGTCAGGATAACCTTTTTAACAACAGCAGAGAAAGAGAATCACTGGAAAGATCAAAACAATATTTTGCTATTAGACATTTATAGATTGGGAAGGCTTTGGTAATGTAGGACACTTTTATGTATCCTCAAGACTGAGTTAATGTGCACAGGAAATTACTATTAGGCATTTGGGATCAAAATTGATGTTCCTGTTGCTTGGGTTATTGCCACAGTTTTATAGAAATGGCTTAGATGTTGTTGGAAGATATAAAATTGGTGTTAACAACACAGTGCATGGATTCACTTTAGAAATTCAGAAGCCAAGTACAGAGGGTTCATACCTATGAATGCCACGACCTGGGAATCCCAACCCCAACACGGTACAGAGTAAACAGAGGTGACTTGGGGTTATGAGACCCTGGGTGTTAATTCAGACTTAACCCCTAATTAACTGGGAGACTTTGGGCAAATGGTTTTCCCCCTTCTGAATCTTCATTTGCTTATCTTTAAATGAGGCATCTGGACTCAAGGATCTTCAAGTTTAGGATTCTACTGATAAATACCAGAATACATTGTATATTAAAGATTCCCAGCCCTAACCGCATATTAGAAACTTTTGGAGAGCCTTCAGAAAATATCCATGCCTGGGTCATAATTAGATTACATTGCTGAAGCTGGGGCCTTGACATGGGTTAAAAAAAAAAAAAATTGACATTGATAATTTTTTAAAAGCTTCCCAAGACTTTCTATAGCAAAGTCAGGGTCAGAACCACTGTTCTACACTTAATGGAACATTTTTAGCAACACTTAATATATTTTTCATTACTCTTTTTGTAGATTGGCTGGGTTCTCTATTTCCCTGATTTTCCATATTTTAGCTGAAAGCTTTTTAATTATCTTTCCTTACCCAAGAGAAAGGAAAAAAAAGGCAGCTGATCTATTATATATTTATTAAAATTCCTTGAAAAATTTTTCATAGGTGGAGAAGAAAAATGCTTGACCACTCAAATTTTAAACCAATCACTATGATTTATTTATTTGCATTATGATTGTTCCCCATCTTCATAAATAAAGGGAAATTGAGCTGCCAAAACTTGGAACATACACAATCAGTGAGTGGGTGGGTGAGAATTTGTTGTTGAATTTTGATTCTTTTGCTTTGCTTCTTCAGCTAGGCTGCCTTATAATTGATAAGGAAACCAGCAGTTTAAGGAACATAAGTGCTTTACATCATCTGCCAAACAATCATTAGGAGATACAAAGTCACTGATCTAAGACAGCCACAGAACATCATACTTCTCAGTGTTGTCTGTTTTCTATGCCCATTTTTTTTTTTAAAATCATAGTTCTCTCTTTTAATTTTCAAAGGAAAGACAAGCTTTGCTACTAGTAGATGGGAGGTGTGTGGGTAGTTGAATACATGCACAGGTGCAATCAACATTAATTAAGACTCAAATCATTTTAACAGGCAGATGGAGAAATGCTTCAGTCTTCTTTAAAAGAAACAGAGGCATTCAGGCACTAAAAATATTAATGCATGGGAAGAAAAATATCATTTCCATTCTTCCTGAAAGATGTAATTCTGAAAATACGTTCATAACTGTTGCTGAAGCAAACACTAAAAGTTAAGAAGAATAATCCCTTCATCACAAAGGGTAGAAAGAATAATTAAATTCTATCAAAGCAAATGCAAAACTTAGATTGTTGGAATCACAGTTACTAATGGCCAGGTTTGAGGGGTTAAAAAAGTCATTGCTATTAAGGTTTCATAAGCAAAACAAGGCAGAAATGTTAACCCTTTAAAGGGAAATATAACTGATGACTACAGAATTGAATGTATAAAGTATAGCATTTCTTGCTGATTTTAATTCACCAATTCTCTAGATAAATATGGCTAGAATAAAGAAATGGTGCTTGGGAATCATTGTTGGCCAATCTGGAATTTTTCTTAGTTTTCTTAGGAAAAATTATGCATATAAATTTGAAGAGGGGGCGGAAATCCAGCACTTGTTTATAAAAAGTCTCTGATTAACTAGGTTAATCCAAAATGGTATTTTAAATGAACTTAATCAAGAAGATCAAGTAAAGCTATAGGCAAAACTCATAGATATCTATTTAAATGTTGATTTCTTAGCATCTAGAGAGTATTCAGGAGAGCTGGAACTCTTTTCAGAATATGCTTTTACCTAACAGCCTATTTTTTGCTCTAGTATTTGAACCTCTTCGGATTTTAGTTTGTCTCTAACATGAGGAAGTTAAATAAGACGATTTCCAAGGCCCAGCAAATATTTATCGAGTGCCCACTGTGTGACTCATGGTCAACGGACAGAGAGTAGCAAGTTAAGGATCTTTTTTCTTTTTTAATTTTTATTTATTTGAGAGGAGAGAGAGAGAGAGAGCATGAGAGGGGGTAGGGGCAGAAGGAGAAGGAGAAGCAGGTTCCCCACTGAGCAGGGAACCCCATGCAGGGCTCGATCCCAGGGCCTGAGATCATGTCCTGAAGCGGAAGGCAGACGCTTAACCAACTGAGCCACCCAGGCGTCCTGCAAGTTAAGGATCTTATTCTCCACTTGTTCTCTTTGGAGCAAAGGAAGGTAGGATACAAGAGTTCTCTGGAAATGTCATATGGTGATATCATTCCACTTATATTTCTTTCTTTTCTTCCTCCCTCCTTTCCTCCATCCCTCCCTTCCTTCCTTGCTCTTTCTTTTCGTTTCTCCCCCTTTCCCCTTTCCCTCCTCTCCTCTTTCCCTCCCTCTCTCTCCTTCTCTCTTTTTCAGGTTACTTTCAGGTTGGACGCATGCCACCGGCCCCCTTGTTTCACCTCCGCATCAGCTTCTCTTCATGTTTTGTCTCTCACACACACATACACACAAGGCATGGATGAGCTGTTTCATTACAGAGTGCCTCAGGAATGGAGCCATTTATTTTCTACCTTTTCATGAATTCAAAGCAAATAAGACAGGACCTGCATTAGATATTACTTTTTATTTCTGATGTTACAAATGGGCTTTATTAGCATGAGGCCTTGTCTCATAAGTTATCTGGTAGCAGACTTCTTTGTGGCAAAATCCATCTGAATGATGAATAAGGCCTAAGAGATTTCCAGTATCCATGGTATGGGGTTAGGCTTATGGATTAAAAAAGAGGAAGGGAAACGGAAAAACCAAAGGAATAGGAGAAGAATAAGGAGAGAGTAGTGCGGGGTTAATGTTTACATCTTAAACAAAAACCACTTGTCTGCTGAGGGTCACCAGACCCAGTCCAGTCCACTGGAGTGGATCAAGGATGTCCAGGCCTTTGTGAGCTTCAGAATCTAAGGAGATGTGGCAACATGGGCCAGGAGGGCCAGAATGGTACAGCGTAGATGCAGGGGACAGAGAGACACAATGCTTTTTAAAAATGCTCCATTCTAAGGGCACCTAGGTGGCTCAGTTGTTTGACCATCTGACTCTAGATTTTGGCTCAGGTTGTGATCTCAGGGTCTTGAGATTGAGCCTTGTGTCAGGCTCTGCTAAGCAGGGAACCTGCTTAAGATTCTCTCTCTCTCCCTCTGCCTCTCTCCACCCCAACTCATGGGTACGTGATCTGTTTCTCTCTAAAAATAAAGAAATAATAAAATAAAATACTGAGTTTTAGGGGTGCCTGGGTAGCTCAGTGGGTTAAAGACTCTGCCTTCAGCTTGGGTCATGATCTCAGGGTCCTGGGATCGAGCCCCGCATTGGGCTCTCTGCTCAGCAGGGAGCCTGCTTCCCCATCTCTCTCTGCCTGCCTCTCTGCCTACTTGTGATCTCCGTCAAATAAATAAACAAAATCTTAAAAAATAAATAAATAAAATACTCCGTTTTAAACCTCTCTCTCTTTTAGCTATATATCTTTGTAACAATGTTTTTGGCTGCCAAATCTTCCCTCACAAGGCACCTTCCTCATTAATAAATGTATCTCTCATCTTCATTTGGATTCTCAGGTTTTATTGCCTGACAATTCAAAATAAAGAATCTAGAACCTGGAATAGTGCCTGGCATACACTAGGTGTTTTATAAACATGCATCAAGTGAAAGAAAGACTGAATGAATGCATATATGTGGTTAAAATGTTTATGAGTTACTAGCATCAAAAATTCCCCAAATACTTAAGCATAAACTTACCCAAGGGAATAAAAGGCATGTACACTGAACACTACTTCTTCCATCAGTTTTTGCTTAGGATTCTGGAACTTACCATGAGGCCGACTCTCCCTTTCTGTCCTTTTATGTGGCTTGCACATTAACTCTTGAAAGGAGCTTGGCTGGTGTTCAGTAGGAGGCCCTCACCAGAAGGAAGCCCAGGGTGCTTGCCCTGATGGTTACTGTTCCTCTGTCTAGCTGGGTATGATTTGTATTCCTATTTCACTGCCTTCAATTCAGATATGTAACATACAAGTCTCCAAAAATTTTGCTACATGTGATATGTCTTACTTCAAAAACCTTGGAACATACGTGTCTGAAGACTGTACTCTGGTAGAGGTGATACTGCTTGTTTGTGGATTATATTTGAAGGCAAGTGGGTGCCCTTTAGGGGTTGCTTTCCCTTCCCCAGTCCCAGACCTAGGGGTCGCTGTTAATTGGAAGACACCACAGATGTAGCTGACACAGCAGCTCCCAATCCCCGAGGGGCACAAAACTCAGGTCTGGCTTCATTATCTAGCTTCCATAGTCTTGACTATTCTTAGAAGAACTTTTAAAATTAATAAAGAGAGGATGCTGAAGCCCAGGGAAATACACATTTTAGACCAACATGGATTGGGCGCTGGGCTCCTTAAATGTCAGCTACTTGTAAGTTTCTGTAAGTCTTCCATTGATTTCACATGGAAGTAGGTCAGGACTGCTTTTAACTGGAGAAGCTGCATGCTGCAGGTTTCATTTTACTATGAGGAGTGAATATTAAAAATTGATGTGCAAAGCAAACCTCTGCTTAATTAGCATCTCG
The DNA here is from genome assembly GCF_020171115.1 of Neogale vison. Classification (NCBI taxonomy): domain Eukaryota; kingdom Metazoa; phylum Chordata; class Mammalia; order Carnivora; family Mustelidae; genus Neogale; species Neogale vison. The sequence continues at coordinate 34,932,936 of NC_058093.1, read as the reverse complement.
ATAAAGACTTTAACTGGGAAAGGCATGGAAGTTAATAAAATATGAGAAAATTGACAATGACGCATTTCAATAGCTATTTCTGTGTCATAGCCTCTCATTTATGAGAAATACTATGGCTGGTCACACCACGCATTGCCTACTTATGCTAGTTAACCTGTACTGAGGAGGTTAGCATTCTTTCTGTATATGTGGCTAAATGCAAAATTCTGTACAAAATTTAAGTGTTGTTGTCTTATGGCATTGAAATTTTCAAATGCTAACCTTTAAGGTTTTTGTTTGTTTGTTTATTAAGTGACCACTTTAAAAGAAAAGGCAATTCTATTGAATCTGCTTAGACCCAGCAACTTTGACTGTCCTCCCTCTACATACTAAATATTTTTTATATTAAGCGCTTAGGGTCTTCTTGTTTTCCAACTAATTCATTGGTTAATACCTATGCCTTTTAGAAGCAGAGTTTTTATTTAAAAAATAATTTTAAGCAGAAAAAAATATTTATTACATTTGAAAAACATACCAACCTCCTCAGTTCTAGTGACTTTTTTCTTTTGCTGTTGAGACATCTTTCACCAACATGTTTCGTGTTGCCTGACCCTTTGTTTTCTGTTTTGTTTTATTTTAAAGGTTTTATTTATTTGAGAAAGCATATGAGCGGGGGGAGAGGCAGAGGAAGAGAGAGAAGCAGACTCTCCACTGAGCACAGAGCCCAGCGCCTGGGGACTCTACCCCAGGACCCTGGGATCATGACCTGAGCCAAAGACAGACACTTAACTAACAGAGCCACTCAGGCATCCTTTACCTGAAGCTCTGTACAATGAAGACAGCTTCCTTGTTCTCCGAGCTGTTCTTTCTAGAATAGGGTTAACTGTACTGCATCAGGTGTGATGTCCTTCCAAATTCAAGACTGAGATATCATTCAGCAACCTGAAAGCAGCCTGCCCCCTGTGGGAGCAGAGAATGGCTTACATTTTCCCTAATGCTTTATGCTCCTCACATCAGGCATTGGATGAGCCACTTAAGATGTCAGATCCTTTACCCAAGCCTAACTGAAGAGAGTTATACGAACAATATAGAACCTCTGAAAATTTAATTCATTTTTTGACCTTACTTCGTTTTTTAATAAAATATTTATTTTTTCCACAGAGAGATAAAAGTCAATTGCCCCTTATAGTTGCACAGCAATTTACATTTTACAAGGTCTTTCCTTGAACCCCATTTTCTTTAATTTTTCACAATCCTCTGAGGTAAATATGAAAAAAACCAATACATGGAGAGTTTGACATGCTCTGAAAGCACAGATGTTAAGTGATAAATCCATCTTTCAACCGTAGGACATTTACTCCTGTGTCTTTGCCCATACGTGTTACCTGTGTATCTCAAGGAACTCTCCAAAAATACTTTCCATTATAATGAGATAGTTTTTTATGCTGTTCGAACAAAGGAATTTTTTAAAAATAAACAAAAGTTTAGAAATGAGGATATATGTTTTATTCTCCTTAAATTCTGGTAATTAAATAGTAAATGGGCCATACTAATACCATCTACAATCTAGCTGATAGTTTTTCTATCTACTATGTAAGATCTTAATACTGTTTCTAGAATCATTCAGTAAATACCTATGCTATGCTATTTTTAATAGATCCTACTTTAATTATTATACAAAATAATACACTATGAGTGTATATACACTATGAGTATTTGCTTTCATTTTCCTTGTTGAGTACTGTATAGTTTCCCCAATCAGTAACAGGACTGATTTCTCTTCTTACTATTTCATATAAAAATTTATCTAAACCTGAGTTCTCCATTAATATTTTTTGGAGCAGCTGGTTTTGAAATATCTTCACTAGTCTTGATCTCCTCATCCTGTGCAAAATTCAGATTATTGGCAATACTTTATGGTAATTCAACTGGGCTTTGCTATTTTAAAAAATGTTAGCTTTGGAAAAATAATCCATAAAATAAACTGACTATGCAAAACATAGTCACAGAAACCATGGGCACTTAAAATATACAGTCTTCGCTCTCAAAAATTTACCATTTAACTCTGGAGATCAGATATACATTCATTCACTTTAGTGGAACAGTCATTTGATGATTCAAGGAACGCATACCGTACATGTACTCTGTGCCAGCAAATGTGCTGTTGCTGCAATAAAACAGACTCAGTATTGTGCCCTGACAGTTTAGTTAGGATGATAAACATTCAAAAGCTAATCAACACTGTGTCAGAAGAGCTTTTTTAGTTAATGGGGGGCAGACCTCCCCCAACCCTGCCAAAAAAGCAGAAGAAACAGAGTCCAAAAAGGATTGCTAATGAGGATATCATATTGCAGGAGAATCAAGAGAAATGTCTTCAGATGGAACAAACAACAGGGTCAGATGTTCTGTGAGGTTTAAGAGAACCAGAAGAGGAAAGAGGCCAGAGCCAGAGACCCATTGGGAATTAACCCCTGCGTGACTTGTGTGAGCAGAAGCGGGAACTGGGTTTTGGGAACTGTAGCTGCGGGACAAGAAACAGAGGCAGCAAGGGCAGAACATTCACTTGAATGGTTTGACCATGAAAGAGAAATAGAGAACCATGGCTGGATAGAAAATCAAGCTGTTTTTCTCTTAAACATCAATGAACAATTTTGTTTTACTTCATACTGAGAATTCATAAACATAGCTTGGTTTAGAAGACAAAGTAAATTCTTCAGCCCTTGAGTAAACGTTATCAATCAACCAAACACAGACCACTCTCAGGCAATCTAATTTCTTAGGTTTGAGATTCTCTTGGGCCAACATGGACAAAAAGCTTTCATCGTTTTGACACATCTCTCTTGCTATTAATCATTAGTAAGTGATTAATAAGTAACCGATCAAAGAAAGAAGCTAGTCTGTGGATCTAGAGTCAACTTTGATTTTTGGAATGTGGGAGCTTTGAGAGAGCAATGCCTCATTTCCGCTGTCTTCATTCTGTGGGGGGCTACTAATACCAAAACTTTTTCTCAGTCTTCTAGTTCCTGGGAATCTGGATTTCTTGCTTGAATCATGGGACTAGAACCACATTAGAATTACCCACCCATATCTAGGGATGGAGGATACATAGATGCCTCTGATCTTTATGTGCTGAATTTTTCCACCTTTTGTTTTTCTACTCTTTTTTCTTTCCCAACTTAGTTACATTGGTTCCATCTACAACAAGGAAATACATGTAAATATTTTTAAAAATGCTCTTTTATTGAAAGTAAATCTGTCCCTTGACCAGAATAAAATGTAGGGGAAAGTTTTCCCTCCACTGTCAATTGTCAGAGGAATGTTACAGACTTTAAGATTTGAATTTTTTCCTTTAGGTTCCATTGTTCTGGGTAGACCTGGCTAGACAGGATAACGCTGTTTCAAAATCCATGCTACTAATGCTCTCTTCCCCCTCTTAGATTCTATTTAGTATTTTTATTTCTTTTATTTGGGAATAGCAATAGCCCAGATTCTCCAGTTGATTGGTTATTCCACTAGAAGTGGAACATTTAACTAACCTAGTTCCCATCGACTAACAACAATAATGAGTTTGCTTCAACCAAGAAATACCATGCAGCACTACAGACAGTTCATTAAATTTGGGATTGCCATCTATTCACTGAATTCTGAAAAACTGAGTTTTTCAGAAATTATAAAAGCTTTTCAAATATTTTATAACTCGAACCCATTTTTACCTATAAGCATACATGAACAAGGCTGCCAGTCACATGATAATAGGTCCCTGGACTTATGCACTGCCTTTCTGCCAAAGAGGTTAAATGACCTGGTTGAATATGCTTTCATTCTCTCTACCACCTAAGTTCAATAATGCATAATGTTAAGCAGACTGAAATTCCTTCTTTAAAATGTTGATCTCCATTATTTTCTTAAAAAATGCATTTTTCTCTTCAAATGTTGAGAAGTGATCAATTTCACACTATTCATCTATCCAGAAACTGATGAGGCTTTGACAAGAATGATCCACATTTAAATGCTTTATGGCTAAATTCTTTATATCTTTCTCCTAATAAATCTGCCTGGAATGGAATAGACATTCTTTTAAACAGGACACTTAAGAGCAGAAGCAATGAATTCAGCATTCAGCATAGGTCATTTTCGGCTGAATGACTATATTGATTTCAGTGTGGAATTTTCTAAGTCAAAGGATCTGATTTTTTTTTTTTTTTCACTTAATGGTCAAACATTTCTCATTTGGTTTTTATTTCCTCGGGAACAGTAGCCCTCTCAAGTCATTATGCCTATTAATTCAACAAGTTCAATAAATATTTATGCTATATCAACTTTGAGAAAGATTGCATTGGGATGAGGGCTACCTTAAAAAAAAAAATGATGAGAAAGTATGGACCTTGTCCTCCTCAGCCATACGTCTTAATGGGAATAAGAATAAGACCTCACAGTAAGTCAGAATAACACACACTGTTACAGAAGTACGAAGTGCTCCTGGAGTTTGAGAGAGAGAATTTCAAGACAATAGCACAAGAAAAACTCTATGAAAAGTAGGTGGATGCTAAGCAGAGATTCAAGGACTAGGCTTTGTTTTATGGACTTAGTGAGGAAGCTCTTCCAGCAAGAGAGAACAACATCAGACAGTCTCGGAGGCAGGAAGAGGGTCATTTTTTGAAGGCTTTACACATCATTCAGTAATCCAGAGATGCATCAAACACCAGAGCCAGAAGTGACTCCCAGTTTAGCACCTAATATTTTCATTTGAAATGTGAGAAAAGTAATGGACTTATCCAAAGTCTTGAAGCTTTTTAATGGTTGAACTATGATGGAAACAATGTCTTGTGACATCTAGCTCCTGCCCTAACCCTCTAGATCATATTCAGTTAGGAAGCAGGACAAACATCAGAGAGTGAGATGTGGCTGGTAGGAATGCCTTTACTTATACCTAATATTTAATTACTTCTAGATGTTAAAGTGTTGAAAACATAGGATATTAAATACAAATCAGAAATTGGATTTTCTGTTTGAGGTAATTCAATAGGAGAGAAAGAAATCAGTCCTAGTACATTAAATACAAGAGGGAATCTTGGATTTTTAAAAAATTGACTAGGGTAGCTTTATTTCTGAATTGAAATGTTTCTGCATTTTATAAATCTAAAGCAGGGAGGGCTCTTCTTAATGCAGAATATTGCTGATTAAATTGCCGACAAGAAATTGCACTTAAAGATTCAGCAGCTGGAGAATATAAACACAGGGGATAAACACGTCTGCCTGCATCAATCAGAGGCGGTTGCAGTCTACCCCCAGAAAGGTGAGCAATTATTTATGAAATTATGTCTTCTTCAGTGATTCTGTGTTGCAATCCAAAAAGAAACTGAATGAGGGAAACAGACAATGTCATGGTCCCAATTAACCAAGGAGTCACACGCATTTTCAAAATCAACGGATTTTACTCATCATCTTGAAATGAAATTTCTTTAGCTTTAAAAAAATAGTAATAATTAAGTAGGTCAGCATATTCTTGAAGAACTGCGTTTTTTCATTTTAATTTTGAAGATAAATGTCTGCTTCTGTCAACTACACATTAACACAAATTTAAAGAGAAAAGAGGTGATGTTAAGCAACATTTTGCATAGGGCTCCTCTGGAGTGTTTGTTTTACTAGATCGGTTTCCACATTAATGATGCTGGGTCCCTCACTGCTTTTGAGCATTGGCTGGGGTTTTTGATCCAACGGATATGTGTTTTCTCTTGCAGTAGCTACAGGCCGTCAAGCTACTGCATAGTTACAGACAAGAAGCAAGCAGCTGAAGACAAAAGCCCTACATCCCTGGAGGTAGAATCAGTTAGTTGGTAGCTCAGTATTGAAAATCTCATGGACCAAAGAAATATGCATGTACTCTCTAAGTTAAACTTGGAGGCACTGAGGTGAGCACTCACATCCTCTCACCCAGGTCATTTAGATGATTCAAAGCCACCTGGACAGATCATATCCTTTAGGGACAGCTCAGAAGCCTGCAGTACAGAACAGTCCATCACAGAGACTAGGCTCTTCCAAAGTGAATTTTGGAGGTTACTGAAAAAGTTTTCCACCCTCTTCCTAAATTGATGACCACTGTTAGGTACTCCATCCCATTAGGTACATAGTCAGCTTTCTCTTACTAAGCAGATATTGTTGGGAGTGATAACACTACAAGTTTTTCGAGTTTTGATGACAACTGGTATATTTTAATGGCAACAGGGAGAGGTAAGAAATCGGGGAGACTGGTCAAGTGTAGATAAAGTATCATTAACAGCCAGAAACTCTAGAGGCAAATAAACTGGATTCAAGTCCTAGATTTACTCTGTATGTGACCTGGGCAAGTTGTGCCTCAGTGTCTCCCATCTTTAAAATGGCAATGCTAATATCACCTACCTCAAAGCATTGCAATGAAGATGGAATACACATATGTAAAATGACTAGAAAAGTGTCTGGCATAAAGTAAACATATCGAAGTACATGCTACCATTATGATGGAAGCATTTTTCTTTTTTAAGTTTTATTTATTTTTTTTTGACAGAGAGTGAGAGATCACAAGTATGCAGAGAGGCAGGCAGAGAGAGAGGGGGAAGCAGGGTCCCCACTAAGCAGGGAGCCTGATGAGGGGCTTGATTGGAGGACCCTGATCTCATGACCTGAGCTGAAGGCAGAGGCTTAATCCACTGAGCCACCCAGGTGCCCCTGATGGAAACATTCTTAAGGAAAATGTTGGCTGCTGCACACTTTCCCCAGGTCCTCACCCCTATCTATTTTGATGCATCCCACTCTGGGCAATGTTCTTGAAATCTGCTCCTGAAATTGTTCCTGAGACACACTTGTTGGAAGCAGAAGCATGTTCCAAGAACTTCATTACTTCATTCCCCTATCAGCACCATCAGCTCTAACGCCGGGAATCCTTGGCTCAGTCATGACAGCCAGACCTCCTCATTGCTCTCACAATGTCTGCTGTCCTTGCCCTTCTGGTGTCCCCCAAAGAAGACACCCATTCTGTCATATCGATTAGACCATGTGACCAAGTGAAGCACACCCTTGCCCTGGGTCATGACTCCATCTGGGGGCCCCACTCTGGACTGGCTAGTACTCCTCCTTAGATAGCCTAGAAATAAACTTCTGGAGTGGGGACTGCCACAGGCCCGAGTTGCAGGTTCTTTGTGGGGTCTCCTGCGAGAATGACAAAGGCCCGGCATGACTAAGATGGAGGTTCTAACTAGAAACCAGAATGGACATTCTTCACAGATACACCACTGTTAAACTCCCAAGGTCTCTGGGAGAATCCAAACAGAGCAAAATGGACTTTTTATTGATCCATCCAGATGACCTTGATTCTTTGCCAGATGCCAACTAACCAATAGCTTACTCAAGGAAAGAAAAGCAACACTCACTCATTTTAAGCTCTCCCTTCTCTCTTCTTTCTCTTACATAAATTACATTTCTGACTTTGTTAGATGAAAGCAATGTGTTAGACCTCTCTTTTTTATACAAGTAAAGGGTGTTCCCAATATTTAGTCATATATCCTTGAGTTACCGTGAGATAGCAGGGAATTTTACTGGGGATTGCATTAAAAAGCCAACATCGCAGCCTCAACCTCCAGAATTTCTCATTGAACAGGTTTATGATAAGGCCCAGGAATCTGTTTTTGACAACACCCAGGTGAACATGATATAGGTTCTTGGACCAGAAGTCTAAGCTTTCTGGGTCTTTGCCTACATACTTTGAACCACTCAAGGACATTCTCTGAAGCCCGAGCATGTCATCAAGGTATTGGTTCAAGTGCCTCATTATAACCCAGGTCCGAGTTCAATTTTCCCTCTAAACAGCTAGAAGGAGCCTTTCTAATGCAAAAACTAGCCTGAAGCCATGGTGTGGGACTCATAGTGGAGGGATGGGTACAACCAACAAACAGCAGGAAAGGGACCTGACAAGGGTCACATCTTTATTTAAGATGCTTAACAAAACCTGTAAGCTTTGGTCTTTTCAGGCCCTTTGGAATCCTCTGAGATACTCTTCCCGTCATGGGAGTGTAACTCAAGTGCCAAATACCTAGAATTCTACAAGTTCCAGATCCAGCTCCCAATGCTGGTTAGGTGTTTCCAAGTCACTGTGCATCCAGAATTTCTGGCTGACGTCCCAGGGTGAAGGCTCACCCATTCCCATGGCAAGTGAAAGACCCAGACTCGTGGATTTTCCTGTCTTCCCTCCCCTTTAACTTCTCAACATTTGCCAGAGTCCTAGCAACTCTCTTCAGCCCCTGCTTTCAGAGGAGTGAAAAGGAAGAGCCATGAAGTCCTGAATTAATCTGCTTGCTGAATTTTACAGAAAAAAGTATTTTAAATAAGTCAAACAAAATGTGTAGATTATCCAAAAATAAAATAACATTCATTTCAGGTTTCCTAGGATAACTTAGTTCTTGGGAAGTTGATATTCTTACCATCTCAGATATGAATCCAAGAACTTCATTCAAGACTTAGTAAGTGGGTTAAATAAAGTGGTCTTTGAAGTTAAGGGTCACAGAGGTCACATATTTATACTGAAGGTCACATGTTTATACTGAATGAGAGCCTGCTCAGACAAGGTTGCGTATCCATTTCTTGGCCCACAACTAATATGGTGTGATAAGATACTGGGGGCAAGAGTTGAAGGAGAATAGGAGAAGTGGGGGAGGGGAAGAGAACGTATCTGCATCAATCAAACTACCTGAAAGAAAGGTAGGAGGCAGGAAAACCACAAGAAACAGATACAAGAATACAAATAACTTTAAATGATATAACAGTAGAGGGCTACTCAGAGCTACAAACTCAAAGAGCCCCTGACAACATCCCAGTATCATAATAATTAAGCTATTAACACTATGTCACTGTTATCATAAATGGCCAGGGACAATGACAGTCACCACTGTTTGAGGGGTATCCTATTCTAGTCACCATGCTAGACATTTTTTTTTTTTTTTTTTTAAGATTTGTTCATTTGAGAGAGAAAGAAAGAGAGAGTATGTGCATGAGTGGAAGGGGCAGAGGGAGAAGGGGAGAGAATCTTAAGCAGATTCCACACTGAGTGCAAAGCCCAACATGGGGATCAGTCCCACGACCCTGGGACCATGACCTGAGCCGAAGGCAGAGGCCTCTCTGTCTACTTGTGACCACTGTCTGTCAAATAAAAAAAATCTTTAGAAAACACAAAATTTTCTTCCAAAATCATTCTTTTTTAAAAATTGAAAATTCCTTTTTAAATTAAACTAGTAAGAATAGGGGCGCCTGGGTGGCTCAGTGGGTTAAAGCCTTTGCCTTCGGCTCAGGTCATGATCTCAGGGTCCTGGGATCGAGCCCCACATCGGGCTCTCTGCTCTGCAGGGAGCCTGCTTTCTTATCTATCTCTCTCTGCCTGCCTCTCTGCCTACTTATGATCTCTGTCTGTCAAATAAATAAATAAAATAAAATAAAATAAAATAAACTAGTAAGAATAGGTTGGATCAGTTGCTTCACCATCAATACCCAATATTTTTTAGTGTCACTGTATCTCAAATGACTTACAAAAGGGGAAAGGGTGTGTGTTGGGGGGGGTTGTGGGTATGTGATGGAAGTGGCATGGAGATAGTTTTTTTTGGTTGATTTTTGTTTTTTGTTTGATTTTTGTGGTTTTGTTTGTTTGTTTGTGTTTGTTTGCATGTTTCCTTTGGGTTGTTGTTTCTGTGCGAGTGGGTGTGTTTTAAGAAAATGAATGGAAAGGCAAAGGTTACATCTTGTTTCCTAAGTTTATTTCATGAAAACAATAGGACCTATTTACATTTATAATTGTAAAAATACAGCACAACATCTAAACATCTTAAATGGTAGTATTTTTAAGAGGCTGAAAGATGAGATGTAACAGTAGGAAATGGCATCTCTATTAATGTTGAATATTAATGTGTATAATGATGCTGTTTAGCAATTCTGACTCACCACTCTTTTAATAACAATACCAGATGAGGGAGTCTACATCTTTGTTTTTCTTTGTTCCTTCTTTACACCCCTGTGTCTCTATGTCCTTCTGCGAGCTCTATGTGGACCTTTGCAGGTGCTTCATCTGCTGGCGTCCATGAGGGCTTATGTGCTGATCCCACCCTGTGTGTGCATTTCATTTGTATATCCCTTGTTGCCTTAGTCTTTGAATTAGTCCCTTTACTGTTTCATGTTTCTATTTTTTCCTTAAATTTTCTGCTAACATTTCTCCACATATTTCTTTTCTATCCTATACTCTCCCTTGGGTATATCATAGTATTTAATTATATTATTCATTGTGTCTTGTATTTTTTTATAGGAGCATATATTCATGCATTTATATTAAATATAGGCAAAACCTTTCTTTTAAAAATATTTCTTATTTGAGGAGAAAAATATTTTAAATACTATTATGGGTGAATACTCTAAATTCACCATAAACATATTTGTACTTCACTATTTCTCATGTAGACAAAAGTTTACAGCAATAAAATACAAGTGGATCACTTCTTACATGCCTTGTACACTATCTCTCTGCACAAAATTAATAAATATAAATAATAACCAATTCAAATAAAATTTCCTATTGTGAGAGAGACTATTACGTGTCCTTATCTATAGCTAAGCAACATAACAATGTCCCATCAACCAGGGAAAAAAGTACTTCTTTGTACACTTAATCTGAAGGCCATGTTTAGAAAATCATGCAGTAAAATGAAACTGGTTCATAGTCTACCACAATTGTCTTATTATATTTCTTTCCTATTGCTCAATCTCTGTCAGCTGTTGTAAGATTTTAAGATGTGAAATCAAGTTAAATGTATCTTTTTAGATTATTAAAGTAAGAGTTGAAGGCATATATATATTTATTTATTTATTTTTAAAGATTTTATTTATTTATTTGACAGAGAGAGAGATCACAAGTAGGCAGAGAGGCAGACAGAGACAGAGAGGTGAAGCAGGCTCCCTGCTGAGCAGAGAGCCCAATGCAGGGTTTGATCCCAGGACCCTCAGATCATGACCTGAGCCGAAGGCAGAGGCTTAACCCAATGAGCCACCCAGGCACCCCGAAGGCATATATATAATTTGACATTGATTTTAAAATTAAAACAGAAATATTACATTGGCTTTGAGTTGAATATTAGAAAATTATCAAAATTGGCACTTCCAGTAAAGCCAGGGGGTATGGAGAATAGAAATACCAGCCTTAATTTTATTTCTGAAATGAAGAAGAAGAAGAAGAAGAAGAAGAAGAAGAAGAAGAAGAAGAAGAAAAAGAAAAGAAAAGAAAAGAAAAGAAAGGGAAGGGAAGGGAAGGGAAGGAAAGGAAAGGAAAAGAAAAAAGAAAAGGACAGAAAAAAAGATATTTGAGATTCAGGAGTCATGAATGCTATATTACTTCATCGTACTTATTCTGTCCCTATGATGTTAGCAGTGTCTATAAATCTTATCTGGCAAGAATAGAGGGGAGAGTTGCATCACTGAGTGTACTGTACCAGTGATTATAAGATAACTTCCAATTACTAACATTGTTGAATCTACTTTCTGAATTACAGAAAGAATCTAAGAGCCTTTATGATTTTTTTTTAAGATTTTATTTAATTATTTGACAGAGAGAGCAAGGGAGAGCATGAGCAGGGGGGAGCCGGTGGGGCAAAAGGAAAGAGAGAAGCAGATTCCCCACTGAACAGGGAGCCTGATGCAGGGCTTGATCCCAGGATCCTGAGATCATAACCTGAGCTGAACGCAGATGCTTAACTGAATGAGCCACCCAGGCATCCCACCACTATGATTCTTTTTAGCATTTTCTTCTGGAGTCAAAAGTAAATAACACTAAATTATTCTTTACACTATCTGCATTTTTCTTCCTTTCCCTTTATATGAAGTAAAATATTGAAGTTAATGTAACTCAAGACATGCCCTTTCTCTGAAGAGTTGATACATAGTTAAGAGCACACAGGAAGGAACTTAATCCTCAGATCTCTAAAAGCTATAAAGAGCCTGGATCACTTTTCCATGTATAAGCTTTGTTTTAGAAGCACACAAAGCTCATTTTGGACTCGAATGGAGAAGTCTGTGACATATAGCACATAGACAAATTCTAACAGATGGATTTTTCTTGAAATAACTTCATTAGTTAATCATTTCTTTTACATATACTTTTTCTAGCTAATTGGTATAGCTGCCAGCTGGAGCTGTTAAGGATCCTCCAAAGAAACTGGTAGGTAGGGAGAAAATCCAATAATTTCACCAAATCTTGCATCGAACACCCATTAATTTCACACTAACCATTACATATTTTGAAAGAAAATCTTACCCTTTCATTTTTGTTTCTCCAATTTGCTCCAAACACCTTAAATGATCTGCACTTAAACCAAATCAATCATCTAGAAGAAACCTGAGTCTTTAATAATAGTCAGGGTTTACTGAACTTGCCAGGATGGACATTGTGGACCAGATAATTTTATTTGTTTGTTTGTTTGTTTGTGGGTTTTTTTGGCTTTTGGTTTTTGGTTTCTGGGTGTTTTGTTTTGTTTTTTGTTTTTTGGTCAGGGAGATTAAGAGAGCACAGGCAGGGAAAGCAGCAGGCAGAGGGAGAAGCAGGCTCCTTGCTGAGCAAGGACCCCCACGAGGGGCTCAATCCCATGACCCGGGACCATGACCTGAGCCAAAGGTAGACACTTAACAGAATGAACCACCCAAGCGTCCCTTTTTGTCAGTTTTTAAGGAGTACTTCCGGCTTGTACACAGTTGATGTCAATAGTAACTCCAGTTGTGATAACTAACAATGTGTCTAGACATTGCCAGAATTCCCTAGGGGCCAAAATGCCCTGGCCGAGAACCACTATTTTAGAAGCATATTGTTCTTAAGTTTTATTTCAAGTCAAAAAATAGTTTAATGTATGCACATACACAGGTACTTAACTTTAGACATGTCTAATAGATTAGAATTTTTTGCCTTTCAGTCAGGTAAAGGAAATGTTTCAGTGGGGAATTTTTAAGCAGTAATACTTCCATAAATCTCTGTGGAAAAACAAGCAAAAAAGCAGGATATGTGGCTTCTAACATGAATGAATACTAATTATCTAAGAAGCACCATCACCACTGGGTGCCTGGTTGGCTCCGTTGGTTGAGCATCTGACTTGGTTTTGGCTCAGGTCATGATCAGGGTTCAGAAACTGAACCCCTCCTGGGCTCCAGGGTCTGTGGGGAGTCTGCTTGAATGATTCTATCCCTCTTCCCCTCCCCCCACTTTTCTCTCTCTATCAAATATATAAATAAATCTTAAGAAAAAAAGTGCCATCACCATCTTCATCATCAGAAATATTGATTTTTTTTCTCCCTTTAAGGAAGGAACTCAGTGTGATTGGGTAAGTGGATAAGTAAAATCCTGCGTTGGGATAATATGAGATGAAAAATGGTTAATTACCAGTTTAGGTGCCTAAGGCATTTTTAAGTAAGGGAAAGCAGTGCGTTTTAATACAATGGACACTGAGAAAACAAGGTTCTGTTTGACTTGACTGTATGTGTATGGAATGATTTGGGGTTCACAAGATGGTTTAGTCATTCAGATAGAGACATTTCCTGCTCTTTGAAGTTCAATGGTAAATATAACCTGTACCGCCTATTTATCACTTACTGATTTTTACTGATTTTTCTGTAATTTATGTATGAGTGGACCTAGGAAGAATACCATGGGAATAAGATGCTAATTACCAAAGGTGTTAAAAGAGAAGCAAGGAGGCTTTTCTAGTTTAGGGTAAATATAAGAACATAATAACCCCACAAAGAATGCAGGGAGAATCATTCACCATGTTAAAAAAAAAAAATACTAAATTCTATCCAAATTTCTGTTTTTCCAGCAAAAGCTTTGTAATAGAGATTTCCTCAAGCAGATTTTTAATATAAAATAAAGATGAATATTAACATTTATCATTATGTTTAAATAGATACTTGGTTTCAAAAATCAAGTTATTTACCTAAAAATTCCATAGTGATGTGTTTACTCTGATAGACTTTCCAGAGCCCCGTAACAATTCAGATTCTACACTTTAGTGTTTAGTCATTCTTCCTCTCAATAGCATGTGTTACACTAGGCCAATTGTCACTTTGAGTTCTTTCAGAATCTATCCTTCAGCATGGCCACGCAAAATAACCCACTTTGATATTTCAACTCAAAGAACTGAAGGCCCTGCACTCCACGCTTCATCTGCACACCCCTGGCTTCACTTTATTTTTAAGTCGGAAACCTGGCTCCCATAGACTCTGTACACTTACTCTCTGCGGGGTCTTTAGAACGGCGGCCGCTGGACGATTTCCTCAGCAGGCTTCGTCCAGAGGTAAAGAGGCTGGTTAGTTCCTCCAAGGGACTTGTAGGGGTCCTGGACCGGGAGGCGCCCGGAGCTGGGCCGTAGGTGTTCACCGAGGCATTGACCATCTTGGCCCCATCCTGCGACACCGGCCTGCCGGTCGAATGAGGCACTGATGGAGAGCTCCTGGAGAGGCTGCCCGAATGCACGGCGTCGTAGGGCGGGGGTCGCTTGAGGCTGAGCGGGGTCAGGGACCTCCCCATGCTGACCGGCGACGGGGAGGCCGAGTGGCTCTTCGGGTAGCCGTGGGGGGACTGGGTGCGGTACAGGGTGGATGGCGGGGGCGGGGACGAGGACAGCGTGGAGGCGGCAGCAGTGGCAGGGCCCGGACCCAGGGCTGCAGCCTGATCTTTGTCCAGCTTAGGGTGGCCAGAGGTGTGAGAGGGCAGTGAGGACGGAGATGCCCCGGCCTGCTGCTTCATGTAAGACACGTTTTCCAACACCGGCAGTTTGGTGACCTCCAGCGGGGTAAGCGGAGACTCATCGGAATTAGGGGAGCACTGCACGGGAGCGGGAGGGAACACCAGCAGCGGGGGTCGGTGAGAAAGCAGGTTGGGGAAGGGCGGGGGGATGTCACAAAGCAAACCCTTTGGAGTACATGGCACTGAGGACTTGGCGAAGTCCGAGTCAGGCACCGTGGGAGTAGCACACTGCGAAGAGCAACTGTGATGGTCAAGGTCACATTTCGAATCTTGGCCCAAGTCGTCAAAGATGGGGTATTTCATCTCTTCGTAGACGGCCTCGCTCTGGTCATCATCCTCCTTTCTGAAGTCTCTGAGAATGTTGCCCACCATCTCGATGTACACGGGCTCCTCCTCCTCAGGGTCCCCCGACGGGCTGCTGACCTGGGACAGAGAGGGGTCCCGCGGGAGCGACGTCCTCCGAGGCGCGTGCTTCTTGATGTACGTTTCATCGAAAGATGTACTCAGCTGAGTATTCGGGTTCCGTTTGGGTTTGGGAGGAGGGATCTTCTTCGAATATTCATCACTGTGGGGTCTGGGTTTGGCTGACACTACAAAAAGAAAAAAGAAGAACAGAAAAGTAAAATAGATGAGTACAATAGGAAAGCCTTCAAACAGGACTTGCACTTGGGTTTACTGCTTTGGACTTAGGGTGGAGGCTTGTGGGCGGTGGTAATCTGCTTCGCTTCTAGTTTGAGGCTAAGATTAAAAATCAAACAAGTCAAACACTTTCCATATGCAGGAAAACCTGGTGACAGAACAATGGTAGTATTTATCTTCAAGCTAATATTACTAATCTGACACTGAAAAATGCATTAACTGGGGCTATTCGTCCCTCTGCCTTAGAATTTCTAAATAGAAGCCTTAAGATGAAACATGTTCCATAAAAACAACCATAAAATTCCTAAAGATTAACCTCCAAGAATTATGTGAGCAAAGGGGGGAGGGGAATCAAGTTTCTCTTAGCACAAATGGTTACAAAAATACCATGGGATTTGAACCCTTTTAATGATGTGGCTATTGCACATGATCACATCTTGCTTTCATTTAGGATAAAAATGTCCCAGCCTGCTAGGCTTAATCTCTGCCTTGGTTCAGATAAATAGCTTCTATACCGATGGGTCTGATACTTGAGGGGAAATTGATGTGAAAATCTTATGAGGCTAGACAAGTTAATCTCTAAATCTCCAGGTACTGTTGATTATGGTGTATTTGTCTGGTTTTGTTCATGAGATCTCTTATGATATTCCAAATGCTATCTTGGAATGAATTTATTAGGTATGTGGCACTGACACGACAGAACACCCTCAAGCGTCTTACAAAAATAAATAAATAAATAAATAAATAAATAATCCAGAGAATGTTGTATAAGCTTCAAGAATATCTTTTGGAAACTCGCAACAGGTCTACGTACCAGTGCACTCAACAGCTTGCTGGAAGGAAACACCCCTAGTAATGAAACATAAACTCTGACACCGTACAGTAGGGTAGAACGGGCTGGCAACATGTCTGTAACTGAAATCAATTATTTAGCATGCAGGGAAGGTACTGACATCTTGTTATTATCTCATTATCTCATTGTGTTGATATATGATTACAACGATTATCATTATTATGCAGTGTGGCAGAACACAGTTACTTGTGGTAAACGGTAGCGTATGATATAAGGTGACAGTATAGCTTATTGGTATAAAACTATAGAGAAAATAACAGGCTTCTCTATAATTTGCAGCCTGAAGGGAAGGTGGGATCTCAAGACACAAATCAGAAAACACCTGAAGTCATTTTTGTTTTGTTTAAATAGCATCCTATGACCCATGAGCTTTTCTAAAACTTACTAAAGGAAAAGCAAGTGCTTAGAGATTAGTCAGTCTGCTGCTCTATACATCAATCATGACTTCACAGAAAGGAGACCCATCAAATATTCTAGAGAAGGGGCTATGTCACTCACTTTTCTAGGTCATTCCTGCTTTCAAATATTCTGTCCTATTGTGCCCATGTTGATGTTTTTACTCAACTATAATCAAATATTTTTTTCAAGGGGAGTTTCTTAATGTGTCTAGACTTTTCCTTTAATTCATTTCAAGAAAAAACTAGATGTTGCTTTCCAGGGGGTTATAGCAGTGGAGTCTTTGAGTTCCAAAAATGAAAAGCCTAGAGACATAACGGGACAAAAATTACCTAGACAATTCTTTAGGAGAGATGCAAAGTGACCAATAACTTCTCTCTGTATCTTACTGGTCTTAAATTTTACTGGTTTTAAAGTCTACTGTGTATGTTAATTTTCATGAATTAAATAACTCATCAGATTATATGCAAAAATCTGAGCCTAATGTATAAAGTAAAATTACACATCACTAAATGAAGTTGACCTAGTCCCCCCAGGGTACATTGAGTTGGGACCTAGAAGAACAAAAGACTATTCTTCTAAAGCTTGTTTCTTGCCATCTTCCACCTTAGGGTCTCATTCTAGGCTAAGTAACTCACCTGCTGGGAAAATGTTTGCCACTGATTACTGGGTTCTAGAGATTGAATGGTGTGGAGTTAGGGAAAATCCTTAGAAGAGAGAAGTCTGAATAATGAGGTGCGTCTGTGAATGGAGGGTTAACCTAATGCTAGGAATTAGTGTGTACATGAGATGATGGCTTTATTATATGGGAGTGGTCATACTAGGATAAGATTAGCATTTTTATCCTTTCTAAATTATGGTGCACTTCTATTTTCTTTGACCCTTCACTGAAGTCCAATGTCCCCACCTAGACTTGGGTAGTTGTATGGAAAGAAATGACAAGACAGGCAGAATTCATGCATCTGAGCCCATGCCTAGGTATGGGCACTATGCTGAATGAAGACCATTACCCAGAATTCCAGGAGAGTGAGGGGTCAGTGGTAGAGCTGGTTGTGACATGATACCAGTGTCCCTCTTCCCACATACATTAGAAGGTGCTTTTTGGAATGGACAAGACCAGTGCTTGGGTTGCACTCAAAATGTGAACAAATGACACTCATTCTCTTTGCCAAAAGGAACAAAAATAATAAAAATAAAGGTACTTCACACCTATGAAATGTTTGAAGAAAGAAAAGTTCTATTCTAGACCATAATACAGAATTAAGTAGAGCAAATATTTATAAGGAAGGAATATAGATAATCCATTTGTACTGTCAAGACAACTTCAATGCCAAACCAAGCACAGATAGTGTCTGACAAGGGGAAGAAAATATAATATGTGACTTTCATGGCAACCCTTACATAATAGAAATTCACCATCGCCCTGGACTGAACTGCATTTCTCCCACATTGATATGTTAAAGCACTAACCAACAATGTGATGGTATTTGGAGATGGAGCCTTTGGGAGATAATTAGGTTTGGATGAGGTCATGAGGATTGGGTCCTCATAGTGGGTGGGATTAGGACCATCATGTGCTGATCCAGTGAGAAGGCAGACATCTACAAGCCAGGAAGAGAGTTCTCACCAGAAACCAACTATGCAGAAACCAACGATGCTAACACTTTGATCTTGGACTTACAGCCTCAAGGACTGAGAAGAAATAAATGTCTGTTGTTTGAGCCACCTGATCTATGATATTTTGTTATGGTAGTCCAAACTGACTTAGAAAACAGTGTATTTATTGAGCCCTGCATAAAGACACTATATAGCTGAATGATAAGCACCTACTTTAATTCCATCCTCTGGCATTCAAATACTTGAAATAGCTTTGCTATTTTAAAAATTACTACAGCTCTTTCCCAGTCTTTTCAATTTAAGTTTCACCTGCCCCTGCCCTATATCTCCGTATCCCTTGGAACCATGTCACAAAGAGCAAGGACATCTAAATATAGAAATGCTCCTCCCAGGTACCCACCCAGAGACACCTGTCCACCCAATAGCCTCTAATTCTGGTTGTTCTTGGTCTGACTCTCCAATCTCTGATTTGTGTTTTTTTATTCTGACCCATTTTCTGGATGCTTTTTGTTGTTGTTGTTGTCCTTGTTTGCTTTGGCATGCTGGCTCCCTCTTCCACTTTGTTCTGCTGTTCCCCCCCCCCCCGCCCCCGGCTGAAGCAGTTCCCCAGCCAGCCTTGCCCAAGGCCTGCTTCATCCTCTGGGCAAGCTTACCCACTCTCCCTTTCCCCATGTGATGAAAGGAACCCAGTGCAGGCAGATTCATATAATAAAAGCACATTTTGTTTCCTGGTCCTCTTCCTTTGTATTGATCCAAATTTGAAATGAGAGCATTGAGGATTATTTAGATACTAAAGAGTTAAGTAAATTATAGATGATTGGGATGAATAAACAGATTCATTCCTTCATATCAGGAGACTTTTTTTCCAGAAAATATCTGCTTCCCACTCTTGGGTAAATAATTCATCGAGCAATAAAAATTTGTTTCAACTGTCATGTATGCTTTTTTTTTTAAAGCTTATCCATATAAGGCAGTGCCTGAAATTTTAAACAACATTGTCACATAATTTATTCTACTCTTACCTCACTCTAGGGAATTAAAAATTAAAGAAAAAAGTCATGTTTAAACAGTCATTTCTTTAGAGAATACTTAAAAACAGTCTTGATCTATATATAGAGAGTCTGAAATACTGCTAATAAAAGACAAAGAAAATTGCTTGCAAATTTCAATATTAAACCAAATTCAACTATAATAAAAAAGGTGATTTTTTATTGCTCCTGAATGAATTTTAAGTTATTTCTAATAAGCTCAAAGATAGAAGCAATAATTCCTGTTCAGCTCCAGAACACAAATTTTAATGCTTAAAATAGTATAATGACAGTAGCATTGAATAAGCAGAAAGTGACATTTTTGAAATGAAATATCTGAGCACAAAGGTTATGCATGGCTTTCAGTCATGCCCAGATGATCTTTCACAGTTAATTTTGGAAATTCACCATGTCCTTTGTCAACCTATCCTTCTGAAATAATTTTTCCTTATTAAAAAAAGTATAGCGTAAAACCATGCTTTAGTATTTTGTGGATATTCTTGACCCAATAAATTCCTCATCAACTACTTAAAAAATGAAATTTCATTATTTCAATTCAATCTTTTATACCTTTTAAGACAAAATAAAACAATAGGGGGAGAAAAGTTTTGCAATTTAT
This sequence comes from Neogale vison, assembly GCF_020171115.1. Lineage (NCBI taxonomy): Eukaryota > Metazoa > Chordata > Mammalia > Carnivora > Mustelidae > Neogale > Neogale vison. The sequence goes on along the minus strand of NC_058093.1, from coordinate 34,913,014 downwards.
TATTTTGTATATGTCACAGAGTGCCATTTTAAAAGGTCTCCTCAGAAATGAAAATTTAAGAAATATAAATATAAGGCCTTATCAGCCCATGCTATAATGTTGGCACTATAACTCTGAAGCTCTGTAGTTATAGAGATCTGTTAAACAGGTAATTCAACTGGGAAACAAGAGTCCAGTGAAGAGAAGTAATGTCCATACTGTGTGATCCTAAAACTGGCTGATTCTAAAAGGTGAGAGACACATTTCCCACTTTTGGCAGAACTGTGCTTACAACAACTCTCTTTCACAACTCACAATTCCAAGAGTTTGAGGGATATTTTTATTTTCACAGTCACAAGCTTTGCAATTCCAGCCACAAAATTGCTTTCTGTTGATTTTATTTTATTTTTTAAATTAAGGTGTCTGTTAAGGGATCGGGTTGCAAATGCCTTTGGTCTCTTTAATAGTAGGACCAAAGAAAAGTATGATTATGTGTAAAAAGGATCAGATTTGGAGTTGTAGGACCTGTGTTATTGTTCTGGAAGACAGACAACTCAGATCAAAGTTTGGATGGAAACAAAGGATATAAGATATGGAACTGGCTCAGCAGCATGCTTTTAAAGTTGAATGGGACTTTGAGTCTTGGCTTAAGCTAGAAGACATGATTCCAATCATTTCTTTGCTTCGGGTAAGCTGCACAACTTTGGGCAAATTACTTTGACTACATTATTGTTTATATCCACTTTCATCGTAGATAATAAGGGATTTTAATTTTTGTTTTTTTTTTAATTACTCATCTCAACAACTAATTATAAAATAAAATTGGAATTTGCAACCAATATTTTGAAAGAAATGAATTAAAACAGATGAGAAAATATGAGTACATTTCATGTGATAAGAATAGAGGTTATTTCTTGAAGGAATATTTACTTGTAAGTATACAGAGATTTCCTAAGACTGACATATATTTTATAGGTTATGATGAGGGATGCTGGAACAGTCCTAAAGCAGGCAATCTCTGGTTGTTTATCTTCAGGAAGGGCTCCATCAATTCTTTCTCTTCCAGTATGTGCAGACTTTTCCAGCCTTTGAAAGGTAGAGCATGTCTTCTCTTCTTGAATATGGCAGCTTTCACTTTCTCCCAAAGGAAGCTGGGCACCATGAAAGAATTCTACTCTGAGATGACGGTACAGGGAGGAAACCCAAGCCATCCAAAGGGAAAAGAACCAAGAAAATCAATCAGTAATAAAATGAAACCCTGGCCATGTGACTCCAGTCAAGCTGTTCTGGTGACCCCTTTAGCTACTTAAACCACCTCGGGTAAGACAGCAGACCCTTTGGATCAGCCATCCCCACTGTACCCTACTAAATTCTTGACCCACAGGATTATGAGCAACTACGACTCAGGGATATTTTGCCATGCATGTGTATATACCTAAAACTGGTACCAGAGGTACGGTGCTGCCTTACCAAAGATCTAAAGCTTGCGCATTGGCCCTGAGGTGGTGGCAAAAGCCTGAAGGACAGTGAGGAGATCATGGGGAGCCTGAAAAGTCAGTGAGCTAATTGCTATTGGAGGCCATAAAAAAGGAGAGCTATGTTATAGATTGGTGGCAAGTTGACAAGACCATTTCCTGTGGTAATGTAGACAATATAAAATGTACCTAATGAATTTGTGGACCTGACTAAGCAGAGTTCTGGAAGGATGTGGACGTGTCAGCTGACTTGTTTAGCCTTGTACAGTAGAGGGCTGCATGAGAAGGAAAGACACTATGGAAGAAAGTGTTCTATTCTCAGGCAAAGGTGAAAGGAAACCGTTCCACACAGGACCTGCCATGAAGCCTTCTTTGATCAACAAAATTTTTCAGGGTTAGAAATGGTCCTGGGGGTGAAGTTCAATCCAGAGCTCTGCCAGAAGATGGTGGCCAGTCTATGTCAGATTTTGTAGCCCAGATAAATTGCACTTTTAGCTTGAAGACCTTTGCATACGAGGAAATGCACTCTAAGAGCCTCATGACACACAGACGTGATTTGAATGATGAAATCTGAGATTTCAGGCTGATGTTATAACACAAGAAAACATTTGGGGAAGAGGGTGAGAGTGTTTTGCCTACTTGGAATATTACGGCTGAAAGACAAATTGTGGTAGACAGTTTTCAAAGACAGCTGTCTTCAATCCCTTCCCACCTTGTGTGCTTTCTACCTATCAATAGTTAAGTGTCTCTCTACCTCTCCTCAAATCAGGGCAGAGGGCCAGCCTTGTGATTTATTTTGACAATAAGACTGTGACAGAAGTCATAATCTGAATCTTGGACTTGAGAGAACTGACAGCTTTCACTTCTTCTATCTTAAAAGCCAACTGCCATATAAGAACTCTTAGACCAGCACGCTATGAAGAAATTCAACCTTGTGATATAAAGAGGCCATGCAGAGAAGTTAGTTCAGACATGTGAGTGAAACCTCATGGACCTTCCAACCCTCCAACCAATCCCAACTGCCAGCTGAATGCAGCCCAATGAGAGACCCCAACCAATGTCATACAGGGCAGAAGAGTCACTCATACAAGCCAAGTCAACTCACGGAATAAGAAGAAGTAATACCCTGTTGCTGTTCTAAATCACAACATTCTGGGTTGGTTTATTGCACAGCAATAGATAACTGAAAGAAATACAAAAATTAATTTCCTGTTTGTATAGATATCTCATAGAAAATGCTATTGTTATTTTCATAGAACTAGGGTACAGTATGCACCCTGAGGAAGCAGAAACCATCTTTTCAGAATAGAAAAATTCAGGAAGTAAGATTGTATTCTGAGTATTATAAAATCCCTGCAGGAGGATTCAAAGAAGCTATATAAAAAGAGATTACACATTTTCTGGTTAAAAAGACTGGATTGAAGTCAGAGTGAAGGCATTAATATATCAAAGAAAGGGCAACCAGAGGGGATCTTGCCAGCCACAGAGAATATCAGACCAGGAGACTCATAGAGTAAAACATGGTGGAATCCCACAACAATGTTATAGGTATTGGTTCCTCCATTACATCTCTGTTGTGGGTATGGACCTGGCAGGCTTGTAGATCCTGAAGCCCCTATATATGATTCTCATGAGTTCTTCTTTTTCTAACTTCAGATTCATCAAGAAACTTCTTAATATCATTTTGTGTTCCAAAATATTATGTGTATGTTTCTCATTAAAAACAAGCAAGATGGCACTCTGGTTTCATACACTGCTATGGTCTGAACACTTGCATCTCCTCCCCACCCCCCAAATCCAAGTGTTGGAATATTAACACCCAGTGTTATAGAGTTAGAAGATGGGGTCTTGGGGGGTAATTAGTTCATAAGTGTGGAGCCTTTGTCAGTGGGATTGATTTTCTTATGAAAGAGATCCCACAGAACTCCCTAGTCATATCCACTATATATGAACACCTGGAACCCAACTAGAATGTGACCATGCTGGTCCCCTGATCTTGGACTTCCAGTCTCCAAAGCTGTGAAAAATACATTTGTATTGTTTATAAGATACTTAGTCTGTGGTATTTTATACTGCAGCTCAAACAACTGAGACACACCCATGTATCCCTTGAGTTTGGTTATTATGACATCTTGATTATTCTAGGAATCTGATGATGGAGTTTCTGACTTATAGTTTGAAGGCCAGTTCTTTACCAGGGCAAGATCACCTCAGCAACACCATTTCATGGGAATCTGTCCAGACAGGTAGTCAGCATTTCCAAGGAGCCATAACTCTCTGTTCACAATGTTCAACCCAATTGCCTAGTTTGATATTTCCACACCTGTGGCAATACCTTTTTTCCTCAATCATTTTTCTCCTGCTCCAGGCATGGGATACACTTCCATCTGTAAAGAACAGATATGGTGCATGGCTATAGGCACTCGCTTGGCAGACTACCACAGCCTTTAAGATTCCACCTGACACTCCGTACTTTACACAAGTCTAGACAAAATAAAGAAAAGAACTGGAGGCAATGTATCCATCTGGGAGAGGGACTATTCTGCAGGGATTATCCCAGTTGGACAGCATACTTAATGACTAGGTTTCATAAGTGACAAAAATTTTCACATGACCAAATAGTAGTCACCCTCCTGAACCTTTCTTTCAGTCTATCTGTGCCCTTCTTTGTAAAATCCAAGTTTATATAACCGACATTAAAGTCGGTTTAATGTTAACCTTCCACCCCCGATATACTAATTACTCTACTCAGATCTAGAGATCTGATTGGGTTCATCATTCTCTGCCTTCCCTCAGGTGATGTCTGATCACCCCAGCCTGTCTTCAGCAAGAATCTTATTAGGTCAGTTCAGCCAGTAACCCCCCTTACCCCTGATGTTTCCTCTTGTGATTTTCCACCCACCAACGCCCACCCTGCTCTTTGGCTATAAACTCCCACTTGCCCAGAGTATGTTGGATGGAAGTGAACTTCTGAGATTGAGGTCTCTTTTCCCTTACTGTTATAATCCTAAATAAAATTTGTTTTTGCCACTTTAACTAGGATTCAGCTCTGGTCTTTTTTGGACACCCCTAAACTATACTTGTCTGGCTTCTTCATGGCATTCAGATCTCAGCATAAAGTCCCTTCTTCAGAGAAGTCTTCCATAACCACTCAATCAACACAACCACATTGGATATTTCTCTTGTTTATTTCTCAATTGGTTTATGTAAGTTTCTAGGTGATTGTGTATATATTTTCCTCTTTCCCACTTGAGTGTAATCTCCAGGAGAACAGCGGTTCCCCATCTGTCTTGATCTTTGCTAAATCGTCTGTGTAAAGTGAGTAGAACATCAGAGGTTCTTGGTAGATATCTCATCACTCTTCAGTGAACAACAGACCTTTTTTGACATTCTTAGAATCAGCATCCAGAATTTTGGGTATTTTCCAGTGGTTCTAAAGAGCTATAAACAACTTTAAGCTTTGTCATTTCCGTAGGGATTATTTGAATTAAGAGGGAGGAATAGGATGAGGCAGGGGAAGAATAGTTAACAGGGGCAAAAGACTAAAAATTTAGAGAAGAGAAGGATCAAAGGAGGAATATTCATTACCCATGTACAGAAATTGAGACAGATTAATTTATTTCACCTGCCAAAAAATAAGAACATAAAAATTAGCTGAGGGATGAAAACAGCCTTATTTTTTCCATTGCCTTATACTAAGGAAAGGTCAGAGGGGTATGCATAAGAACAAATGGCAGACAGAATCCACAAATTAGATCTTGCAAAGTAAAAACATGTAAAGTGGGCCTCCTGGGTGACTCAGTGGTTAAGTGTCTAACTCTTGGTTTTGGCTCAGGTCATGATCTCACAGGTCTTGAGACTGAGCCCTGCTTTGGGCCTTGTGCTCACTGTGGAATCTGCTTAAGAGCCTCTGCCCCTATTTTCCCCCCAACCCTACCCTGCTCATGGCGCTCATGCTCTTTCTCTCTCTTTCTCTCTCTCTCTCTCCCTCTCTTCCTCTCTCAAATAGATAAATAAGATCTTTTAAAAAAATTAAAAAATAAACATGAAAAGTCTAATGACTTTGTAAGCACTATTCTAGACCATGACTTTTGGTTAGGGTTCTAACAATTATTTCCTGAAAAAAGAAATTTTTTTGTTGATACAAAACTTAATACAGCAATGCCATTTGAAACAATGTCACAAATGTGGGAAATAAGAAGCAAAAGTACCCCAAAACTCCTTTATAAGTCTTCCTCTGGCACATACTAGGATCTCTCTGTCGTAGTAAAGAACTATTCCTACTAAGACCACAAGTATGGTTTCACTTAAATAACAGCATACCAGACCTCCCCTAAGAACCAAATGTAATTCCCATCTTTTTTCCTTTGGTGTTCTTCACATACTCTTTGCTCAGGCCAACCAAAACATCCATCGTTGCCCACAGTTTTCAGATGTGTATGTATTCAGATGTTGCTCCGACATTTTCCTCTGCTCTTCTACTACCTTATCTAAACATAAACCTTCCCATCCTTTAAGCCCTAATTCAAGCACCACTACTTTCTCTTTCCTATTCTTTTTTCCATTTGTGCTTCAACTATTTCTTCCTTGTTACCTTCTTCATTTCCTACCTTGTACCTGGATTTTGGCTTCTCTCTTCTTAAGATTATGAGCTTTCCAAAGGCAGAAACAACTCATCTTTTAAAAACCCCAACAAACTTAACAGAGGGACTTACTTCCAATAGTAATTTGATCAATAATTACTGTAAATAACTGTACAATGGATAATAAGATACTAATGCATGATGATTGAAAACTTTCCCTAAATATTTTGAAGTCATCAGCTTTATAAGTTCATGGCTATCAGCTAGCCCTTGCAACATCTCTACCCGCAGAGAAAGGAAGTTACCAAATAAGTTAATTTCCTGAATTTTGATGGGAAAACAAATGTGACAACAAAAAAGTAGCCATGGGAAATGCACGGTGTTGAGCATCCAATAGCAGCTCAATTAATTTGGATTCAGCCCAGGAGGATATTATGTTCAGGGAAAGTAAGATGGGAGAAAAATCTGATTAACAAATGAAACATTTCCCCTGTCCCTGGGCAAGTCAAGTCTATAGAAGATAAATCCCTGCAGTTCCATGTCTACAGTCTACTGGGGATGATCTTTTGTAAATCTGTTCTGGCTGAGATACAAAGATAGAAATGTTTGTGATCTTTTTAAGTATCTGAGATCACAGAGAAAGCAACATGGAATTATAGAGCCATAAAACATTTCATTCAACTTCAGGGAAGGTGCATTGATGTGTGGTAACACCTCTAATGAAAAATTGTAGTAGTAGTAGTAGTAGTAGTAGTAGTAGTAATAATAAGTATAATAATAATAACTACCATGTAGCATATGTATTACTTGTATCAGTCAATGTGCTTCTACAAAGATGAATTTATTCAATCTCCATGACTTCTCTACGAGGTAATACTACTATAAATCCCATTTTACAGACATTGAAACTTATTCATAGACAAATTGAATTACTTGCCCAAGTGAAAGAAACTGACTTTGAATCCAGGTGATCTGACTCTAGTTGCCACATTGTCAAAAGATAATTTGCCTTTAGAGATGATGGTGCACATTTGCTTTATAAATATATAAGTAAGTGTGTTTTTAACCTTTTTAAAACAAAACAAACAACCATCAAACAAAAACATTACCAATGAGTCAGATGAGCCTGAATTCTAATTCTAACTTAGTTATTGCATAATCTTGGACAAGTTAACTATAACCTCTTTAAACCTCATTGAGCTCAACTCTTAAATGGATATAATGATGCTTATTAACAGGATGTTGTGAGGGTTTAAAAAGACGCTATGCCAGAAGTCGTTAGCAGACTGCCACAGGAAGGGCTTAAAGAGTATAAGCAATATTACTATCAATTATTATCAGTATTCATTAAAAATTTCCCTCACTACCTTAGAAGATATGTAATGAGAGCATATGATTTCACACATACTTCACACTTATTTAGCGCTGAGCAATAAAAATTAATGGTGTCAATACCAGAGAGCCAACCAGTTCTGGGAAATTGTAAAATGAATCATTGCCTAAATAAATATAGATTTTATGTTCACTGAAGTATGAGATCGATATTTCAGTTTCCTCCTACATTAGGTTTATATCCTATGTATATCCACATAATAGAAGAAAATTTACTTTGAAAGATATAATCTTTCCTTTAAAATTATGTGGGCTTTGGAATTTTTTGAACTATTACCATTTCACTGTTGGCATTCTTAGTTGCATATCAGCCTAAGCTGAAAAAAAAAAGTTAATTTACCTTGAGTAAGTTTTAATTTAATAATGCAATTAAAATAAAAATAAAAGGGAAAATGGAGGATGTAAATCACAGCATATATATGGCAGTAAAGATAATTCAAGAGATTAACACCTCTTATCCAAACACTCTGTTTTTCTGAACTGTAGGTATACCCCTTAGGTTTTGCAAAATGACATTTGGGGGGTGTTCTCCAAGCTTCTCAATTTAGGAAAAGTGTGACTAGGTTCTAAAAAAGAGAGCGAGCGAGAGAGAGAGAATATTTCCAAAATTTGAGGCGGCTCATCTCAAGGACATCCTGAAGTTTTATGCCAGATGCATGTGATAAACATGTTGACTTTGTTATATTTATGTGATTTGTTTTGGGATATTATAGATATCCCATTATCCTGTGTAGTCTACTCTTCATTCTTACAGAGTAGGGTTGGAAAGGGAAGGGATTTCCTTTTGTGTGTGTGCACAATTTTTACTTAGCCCTATGATCCTGTAAGTCTTCTGTAGTAGGTTTTTTAATATAATTTCCATTTACTTTCTCTAAATACAGGTGAAGAAAATGGTCCCCTCCACCCTGGGCGGTTTGACTCAAGCCAGAACCTCAGTAATGACAAGAAATAGACACTGATTTTTCTGGTTCTGAGTTCTTAGGGACTGCCCAAACATCTCAGATTGCAGCAGTGCCACACCGTGGGAGAACAGAAGCCTTCATTTTGGAACCCAGGGACTCAGATCAGCTTTGCTCTTTTCTTTCCCATATTATTTGGTGATTCTGTTCCATCCCAGGCATTTCAGAGATGGACCTTGGAATAGGCAAGCCAACAGTGGACATCAACAGTGAATGTCACAAAACAACAGCCTGGAGGAGACCACAGGCTGTCTTCCTTACCTTGAAGGAAGTCATAGGGCTATTTGTGAATATAGCCTTCCACTATTCAAATAGTTTCAGCAACTGCAGAGGTTATTATATGGTTTCATTTTTAGATTTAAATTAGTTTTCTTTTCTTTATAATTAAAGTCATCAGGATTACATGAATTCTGAACCTAAAATGTACGGAAAGAAAGGGACATTACAGTTTACTCAATCTGTACTATTCTCAGGTTATTCCCTGTGATTCTTACTTTACATCCAAGTCATAGCTTAAACATTTAACTCAACATCAGCTTGGACTCTTCATTGAAAAGATAAACTTCAGGACACCTAGGTGGCCCAGTTGGTTAAGCCACTGCCTTCAGCTCAGGTCATAATCCCAGGGTCCTGGGATCGAGTCCCACATTGGGCTCCTCGGTGAGGAGCCTGCTTCTCTCTCTGCCTCTGCCTGCTTGTGCACTGTCTCTTTCTCTCTGACAAATAAATAAATAAATAAATAAGATAAACTTCGATTCATAGATGTCTTGAATAATAATAATAGGAATTTGGGGAAAGACTCTAAACCTAATCTCAAAGTATATTTTCACACTCAAATTGGAGTTTCTGTGTATTCATATGCACCTGCATGTGTGTGCGTAACATGTCTATGTATATATCACATCTCTATCAACGAAAATGGTTAGTATGCTTGATCAGATCTTTTATGAGTTGTAATTATTATACTCAGTTAGCTCTGACCATGCTATGAACCCACTCCCCCATTCCTACTCAAGACCTGACAATGCCTCCTCATAATTATTAGGATAAATCAGGTCTTAACATGGCTTGCATATTTTACGCTGTCTCGCCTTACAGTGCTCATCATCTTTGTGATAACTCCCAGCAGCCAGCGACTCCCCTTCCAGATTCAGACCAAATAAGTGATTCTGCCACTAAAAGTTCTCCTGTCATGTGCTCTCTACACCCAGAATGTCCTTCCTAGAATTCTTCATTCCCTTTGTCCCCTCCTACTTAACCTTTAGATCTTGTTTTAATTTTCCCTCAGGAGTCGCTTCTCTGGAAATTCAATCTACCAATAATCTCCCCTGGAAAGCTCTTATTTTTTTGTGCCCCCATTTCTAAGTGTATGTTTATTTGCATTACTGATTGCTTAATCTCCTTCTTCCTCCTTGGGTGGGAAATTTGTGTTTGTCTTTCTCACCTCTGAAGCCTCAGCTCCAAAACCAGTGCCCGTTTTAGAATAAAATTAGAATTTTTGCAAAGTACAAATAAAAATATGTAAACTTTCATAATGTTCATTCACTCCAAACAGCCTTTACCAATTTTATCAGAAATACTTTGCAATGAAGTAGATAAGCAGGTAGACATGGTCTTGGCTTTAGACATCTTACCCGTGATCCATGTACAAAGAATTCATCATAGTATGAGAAGCAGCAAAAACTCATCACCATTAAAAGAGGAGAAAAGATGCAACCCACGTTTATCCAAGACAAGCTGGTAGTTTGGGTAGAGACAAGACAACGACTAAAGAGTGTGGTGCTCAAAATGGATAAGTAGGGAGAGCGTGGGATAGGAAGTTAATCTTAACAGGAACAGGGTCTGTCTGGAGTGCTCAGCAGGTATAAACTGTACAGGACAAGCACAGAAGGTAACTGGGAGCCGTGCTGACTCTTTCATTCCTTAGACTCTGAACGTTCTCAAGCAAATTTGTCCCTACAGTGCTTTTCAAACAGCACAAAGATCCAAACAGGGGAGACAAACTGTTCTCAGCCAATAGGAATGTTGGTGTTACCTTGGAGATAAGGATCCTTTGCAATTAAACCCATGTCCTGAAAACCTCTGACAATCACCCTCCAGTCCACAGCACTTAGACCAGAGAATAAGAGCTTTCCAATGGGCTATGCTGGGAAGCTGTCTGGAACAATAACAGAAATTCCTGACTCATAGAGATACAGAGCTATTGGACACATGTGGTCAATGCCCTTAGAATGAGCAGGAAGCCACACGTCCTGGATTTCTTGAATTTGCCTATGCATTTCTGTGTACAGATTCTGATGAGAAGAATTGTTTCCCTCATGTATCATTTGTCATACACCCACACAAAGCAATAACAGAAACTGTTCTTTCCCCCAGTGCATTTACCATTTCAGGGGAAACAAAACACATATAATTTCTAACTATTTACCAGTGGGTGAGACTCACAACTGACAAAGCATGTAGGAAAAGCACCAGTAATCCAAATTGCTGCTCCCACTCCTTCCTGCCCTGCCCTGTCTCCTGGATTTCTAGTGAGCTTTTTATAACATTCTAATCTTTCACCTAAAGTCCCGTCATATCCAGAACTTTTCAAAACACAAGAAACTGGACCTTCACTAAATTATTTCTCTTGAATCATATGTTCACTGCCATGAACTTGGTGAAAGCTGGCTCTCGACACAGAGCTAAGTTGAAGGAAACAGGTGAAAGATGTGGCCCCTAATTTTGGGACCCAATCCATTGGGGCGAGCAGATGATTGAATACTTAATTTCAAAATAACTTAATACATGCAGCAATGGAAGGATATATGCAAGCTACTAAGCGAAAAATATCTTTTTATTAAAAATAAGTTGATTTTAATATTGCAGCTATCCAGATGAATAGTCACTGTGTTCAACCTAATGGCTTCAGCCATGACAATGCTGTCACAGATAAACCCTGATGGAATTCATGTTTGCTGGTGTCCTCCCGGGAGCAGTGGTTCCATGACAGTCACCTCCTTCTGTCTCAGTATCTAGCCAGAGCTCTGGGACATAGCAGGAACCTTAAGATATATACACTGAATGGCTGATGACAATGATTCAAAGCTGAAGGAAGAGGTTGCAGAGTCCTTACAGTGCCTTGTAATGCCACGCATTAACTGTCGTTCCAACTTCTTCTCCTATCCTTCTCCTCCTCATTGAGTCTTCTCCAGCCACACTGGCCTCCTTCCCATGCCTAACTGCTGAGCATATTCCAATCTCAGCACCTGAGTCCTTGCTCTACCCTCTGCCTGGAATGCATATTCTGCCCCCAGGATCTGGATGGCTTACTCTATCATTTCATTTCAGTTCTGCTCCAAGGGGTTTTGTCTTACCATGTTCTCTAAAATAGTCATTCCCCTGGCTCTCTTCCTCCCTACCACTCACTCTCTCCCTCATAGCAGCCATCACAAACCACTACTATAATACATATTTACATCTCCTTGCTTGTTGTCTGCTTTCCTACACTCCATGACAGCAGGACCTTGCTTCTAGGCACTGCTGTATCCCCTGGGGCTGGTAGCAGTGCCTACATCCAGGAGTTGCTCAATAAATAGTTGCTACATTGCACAATTCATGAGAAGATGCAAGAAGCAGTATTTGGGAGGTGTTTCCTTTGTTGTCCATGTCTTTGTGATCTCAGATCTCTACAGCAAATCAGTTCACAAAAGCTGGAATGGAATGCGTGGATGGGTTTTAAATAATAAGAAGTAAGAAAATAGACTAGAATGAGTCAAACTGAAAACCACTTGGATGGTAAGCATTATTCCTGTCCTTTTGTCCACAGAAACCCATACAGCTTTGCTGAGCCAAGAGATATATGTAAAATTCTGAACTCATCACCTATCTCCCAGTTCTTGCTTACTCCTCAGCATTTCTATTCCAAATGAATAATTACAGCGTCTGTAAATATGCCTGATCATCTGGTTACAAATGCAGTATTTTATTGGTAGGAAAAAAATCACTCAGTTACCCAGATCCCACCCAAATTTTGCTATGATTATGGCTTTTTGAAAGAAATCATGCTATTTTGGTAAACAATTGAATATCATCTATCAAGAACCTTGAAAAGTACATTCCCTTCTGGAAGATTGCACTTGTAGGTATGGATCCGAAGGAAATACTTAGTCATGTATGTAAAGGTATGTATTAGGCTCTATATCACAGTGTTGCTTCTCTCAAAATAAGTTAAAAAAAATGTAAATATCTGAGACAACTGCTATGTACCTGAATTATGAGACATTATAACTATATGATGAAGTACTCTGTAAATGGAGAAGCAATGCTGTGATCATATACCTATTGACATAGATGGTTAGGATTTACAAAGATATATTTGTATGTGGTATGTTATATAGTTATTTTCTATGATTTATAAGAGAATAGATGTTCTTTATCTTTTTTTAAAAGATTTTATTTATTTTGACAAAGAAAGACACAGAGAGAGAGAGAACACAAGCAGGAGGAGTGGGAGAAGCAGGCTTCCCACAGAGCAGGGAACCTGATGAGGGGCTCGAACCCAGGGCCCTGGGATCATGACTTGAGCTGAAAGCAGATGCTTAATGACTGAGATACCCAGACTTTTTGGTGTGTATGTATATTTTATAATTTTCTTGTCATCATCCAGTTTCACTGTTAAAATATGTAATTTTAATATTATAAAGTTGGGGAGAAGATAAAGTCTGCTCATTCAATTTATATCATGCATTCACAATGGGGTGATCTCTTCCAAAATGGCGTGGAAATTGGTTCTTGAGTCAAGGGCAAAATATTGACCTCTTTTACATGAAAGATACACATCCAATGCATCAACAGATACACAGTATGTCACCGGTATTATATTTCCTGGGAGGGTGATTAAGAAAAAAATATATCCTAGGAGGCTCCTCATAACTGTAATAATGAAAAAAAAATGTTTGAGAAACCCAACTTCATTCTAATCCAAACATGTTAATCTTATGTTTATGTATATTTTTGGAGATTTTTAACTTCCTTCCATTAACTTTGCACACAATGACTCCTCCTCACTTCCAGGAAATGCAGGTTTAAATCCAACCATTGGCACTGAGGGGAGCACCCTCCATAAATCCATGGGGAGTCCCTAAAAAGAAGTAAAGGAATGAGGGTACTAGATCACTAATGGCTAAGAACTGCAGCATAGGAAAGCGTTAACTCCAACATCTGGTAAGACACTTTAAGGGTCTTGAAAGCAATCCTTAGAAATATTTCTGCTTTTTTTTTTCTAATTGAGGTCAGACAATGGGAAGCTTTCATCAATCCTTAGACAGCAAGTTTTTTTTTTCTTTTCTTTTTTCTTCCTTTGGCATTTGTACAATGCCTTCATTTAAGACCTTCCTTAAAAGCATCCTCTCAGTGATAAATGAGCGACAAAGTTGGCAAGCATTTCTCTACTGACACTCATATTTCAGAAAGTCAGGATTATGATTAGAGAAGCACAATATCAAAGACAAGGTCCAAATCAGTCCCCAGAGCAAGAGCAGCTGAAATTAGAATTATCACCACAGTTTCCTCCCAGGAACAATTTGGAATCCATCAAAAGGACAGAAGGGAATGATGCTAAAACATAAACGATGAAGGGGGTAGATAAAAGCCGGCCTTTACCTCACAATATAATAAAAACAACTTCTCCAGGTCCTCCTAGGATATCCTCAAGAAGAGACTCAAATTTCAGCTGCAAAAACCACACAAGCTGGGGCTTTCCAGTAATGTGTCATAAAGAGTACTCAGCCCCCAGATATACTGAATTCTTGGCCAGAAGTTGGTGGAATCACAGTGTTGAGATAACATTTTTGTTTTCCTTATCTGCTCCCTGGAATCAGGGTAGTCTGATTAAGAAATGGCTCTATTTGGTAAGGCTTCCCAAATTTATGGAAGTCACAGTAATAAATTTAAAGATAAGCTCTGATAGGAAGACTCATAGCAGACCCAAAGATGCCTAAAACCTGGAACCTATGAATACATGACCTTACATGACAAAAGAGTAATTGCAGATGATGAGATTAGGGTGAATTATCCAGATGAGTCTAATCCAACTCCGTGAATTTTCATCCCCAGGCTGTGGTCAGAGGAAGAGGTGTGGTGATGGAGGCAGTGTTAAGGAGATGTGGCATAAGGACCAGACCAGCTATAGCTGGCATTGGAGGGGGTCAAAAACCAGGGGCTGTATGTGACCTACAGAAGTTGGAAAAGTCAAGGAAAGGGATTTTCTCTTACAGACTACAGAAAGAAATATGTGGCAGAATATCAACCCCACTGACACGCTGATTTTAGACCAGTAACACTCTTTTTTTTTTTTCCCCCTTTAAGATTCTATTTATTTGACAGAGAGAGAAAACCAGAGAGCACAAACAGGGGAAGTGGCAGAGGGAGAGGCTCCCCACTGAGCAGGAAGCCCAATGTGGGGCTCGATCCCAGGACCCTAAGATCATGACCTAAGCCAAAAGGCAGATGCGTAACCAACTGAGCCATCCAGGCATCCCAACCAGTAAGACTCTTATCAGTAGAATTATCAGATCGTAAAGCTGTGTTTTAACCACATCACCTATGACAATTTTTTGCATCAGCAATAGGAAAAGAGTATCAAGTCAGGGGTGGAAATCTCAATTCCCACTTTTTTACCTCCAGTGTTAGTTCTTAATCATAATCCAAAATACCTTGAATGTAAGTGTGACAAAGTCAGTCCTTCCTCTATAGTTAGACCACACACCCCTCTAAAGGGTCACGCTGTGAGATCAAACAGGTCAGTACACAAAACAGGATAAGCAGGACAGGAAAACCAGAGTAAAGAAGAAATATTTTCAAGGGCCCTTTTCTTTTTTTCCCCTGAGTCTTTTTAAATTAGTACTGTAATGCATTAGGCAACATTATCCTACCATAGTTGTTCAATTGTGGCTTTGTTAGAAAAATAAAGGCCCTTCAAACAACATAATTCCACCTCATCTTAAAGTAACAGCAAATTGGGTGCCTGGGTGGCTCAGGGGGTTAAGCCTCTGCCTTTGGCTCAGGTCGTGATCTCAGAGTCCTGGGATCGAGTTCTGCATCGGGCTCTCTGCTCAGCAGGGAGCCTGCTTCCCTCTCTCTCTCTCTGCCTGCCTCTCTGTCTACTTGTGATCTCTGTCTGTCAAATAAAAAAATAAAATCTTTAAAAAGAAAAAAACCAGCAAATTACAGAACCTGGCAATCAGCCTAGCCTATTCTATTTGTTTTGTTTTGTTTTTTTGTATTCACCCCAAAACATAAATAATAATAAGTAAATGACAGTGGGGGGAAGAAGAAGTTTTATAGGTTCTTTTGCTTCAATGACTTTTATTAGATTTATACAATTAATTAAAGTTTCATGGAATGTTTTGTTTTCAACTCAAATATTAAGAAGGCCATCCTTGATTACCTATTTAATATTGATCATCAGTCCTTCCTCCAACAATCATATTTCCCTGTTTCCATCTATTCACAATAGCCGTAGTCAGAATTATGTTTTGGTTCATGTATATATGTTGTCCACTAAAATAAAAGTTCTATGAAACTGGAGATTTTGTCTATCTTATTCAGGCTATATAACCATTTTGTAAAAGAAAGCTTGATACTGGGCAACCATTAATTGTTGAAATGATGGGTGGATAGATGAATGGATGGATGGATGGTTGGGTGGATGAGAGAAGGAAGATAATCAATGCCCAGAAAATAAAGAAATCTTCAAAGAAGGGGTGACCTTCCATAAAGCTGCAGTGGGAGGCTATTAGAGAGACGGAGAGAAGCAAAAATTATAGATGACCTCCTCCATGCAGATGATAACTCTAACACCCAGAGAAGAGCCTAACTTTGGTGTATGAAGAACATAGCTAACTAGTCTGAAAAGACTAGTGCGCAAAGGCAGAGTTTGACAGAAGAAAAGTTGGGATTGTTGTGTGTTGGGATCCAACAGCTTCACCTAGGAAGTGGGGATAGGGTAAAGAGAGTTGACTCTGGCATTTCAAACTAAGTTCTTTTTAACTGTGTCCTCTCAATATTGAGCAATCCTCACTTCAGTGGCACCTCTATCCTCTGGTGAAATCATTTCAGGTGTTATATTAAACTCCAGGTCTGGGACTCCTGGGTGGCTCTGTCATTAAGCATCTGCCTTGCACTCAGGTCATGATCACATGGTACTGGGATCAAGTTCCATGTTGGGCTCCTTGCTTAGGAAGGAGCCTCCTTCTTCCTCTGCCTGCTGCTCCCCCTGTTTCTTTTCTCTCTCTCTCTGTCAAATAAATAAATAAAAATCTAGAAAAAGAGAGAGGGAAAAAAGAAATAAACTCCAGTTCTATCTCTGAATCTGTTCAACATAAGACAGTGAAGAATTTAATTTGTCATCAGATATTTACACTCCCATCACCCCATGCACACCATGGGGGGGCAGTCTTCCACATTCTGTTGAGCTTGACCATGTAACTTGAGTTGGTCAATGAAACTAGTGAAGATTTCATATATTCTATGTCTAAGGAGAAGATTTAGACATGTGTGATTTCACTTGGCCTCTTTCAATTATGCTTATGGGAAAAGCATGTTCCAAGTTCTGCTGATGTTGCTTATCTCAGGTCCCAGCATGAGAGACGTTTGGAACAGATCTGAATGTGAGTTATAGTCTACAACTGAACACTGCCAGTGATAATGATGTCAACCCTTATATTCTAATTATTACTCATTATTATAACAATAAAACCTCACTAAAACTTATTTGTCAATAAGAATGCATGCTACAGGAGAGCTTGGTCATGCAATGTAGCAAAGACAGTTAATAATTCATCAACATTTATCCTTCCTCTAGCATAGTACAGAACTCTCTCTAGAAAGTACTGTCCAACTAAAGACTGCATACGATATGGAACCCAGGTGAAGCCATGTGACAGTTCTGATCAACAGAGTATAATCAATAGAAGTCATGTGTGTCTCTTCAAGGCCAAGATGATTAAGAATCCATCTCTTTCTCCTTCAGTCAGCTGCATGCTGATGACTGAGAAGACCCACAAATAAGAAAGCCATAACACTGAAGAAGTATGGATACCTGATAAATCACATAAGAAAGGCAATTCCAAATGATAAACACCCACACTTAGACTATCACAGGAACAAGAAGAAAATTTCTATTTCTTTAAGCACAAAATTTAGTTTGAAGCTCCTCACATTAGCCTATGTAATAAGTTTGACATGTGACAAAATTGTATGTATTACAAAATTATTAAACTATATGAACAGGATTATTTCAGGATCAAAAAAGATTTATTTTTTTGCTTAAGGGAATGTTCCTTTAAAAAGAATGTTCAGTGTTTTTTTTCAAAAGCTAACTTTCCAATGTGGTAACATTTTTAATTTCTATGAATAAACTAGACAAATCTTTAAGCTGATGAGGAAGGAATGAGTGAAAAGACCACCAGTCCTCAGGTAGTTTATAAACTAGAAGGAATAAGACAATAATCATAATGAATAAGTCATATAATATGTTGGAAAGTAGTAATTGCTGATAGAAACAAAGATCAGGGATAAGGGCTATCAGGGTGTGGTGTCAGGATTTGGGGGGATGAGAGGATACACGTTAACTATATTTAGCTGATTCTTGTCTAGGATGAGTGGAAATGGAGGGAAGAAGAAGCATCCTCAACCAATCCCTACCATCTGTATTCCTCACCAACTCCCACATGATTTTAGAAATTCTGGAGTTCCCATTATCCTCACATCAGCACTACATGATTTTGACATGACTACTGGGCAGAGAAAGAGGAGGGGACTACTTGGGCTTGGACTGATTCGTATGGCAATGGTCGTCTGTGGATAGGATCAGACATACTTCTATACCATAGAAAGCCTAGGGTGGCATCCGTTGGCAGGCCCACCAGACTTGTAGATGATCTTATTTACTATTGATAACCAGATGGACAGAACTTAAGTCTGGAGGTTCTAAGAACCCCTAGAGACAAGGATGTTGTTAACCTAAGACTATGATTAAAAGATTTTGATAGCATGGAAGCTTTGGTTGTGATGGCAACACTAAAAAGACCAGGCCCAGGAAAGGGAAGACAATAATCCAGATCCGACCCTGCATATCATTTGGATAAAGGAAGGAAAAGGAAATAAAATATATGCTCTATAAAGCAAAAGTAAAATAAAAACCCAACTCAGGTGCAGGAAAAGTATTTTTAGAACATAAGAAACAAAATGCATGTTTTCCCCTCCCACTTGTCCTATATTTATTTTGACTGCTCCCACCTCCTTCCAAATGGCTGGTCAAAACATAAATCCTTCTGGAATGAAGCTTTAACATACTTATTTCAGCCTACAAATTATCCTCTAAAATTCATTCCAAAAGCGTTAACATAGTTTGTATAGAAAATAAATAAAGATAAAAAAAATATGAAGGAAAACTATAACATACTTGCAGTTTCTGTAAGCTGCTATAATACTGCATTGAGAAAGCTGTGATTACTTCACAAATGCTGCTCAAAATTCCCATGATCTGTGCATTAGCAGTTATCAAGATACATGTTTTCTGAATGACACTTTTATAGATGTTTTTGAATTGGGAATTCTTCTATAATACACATAGGTTATATTAGGGCCAGAAGAGGACACAAGAAAGAAAAACTCGTACAACTGTAGAGCATGTATTGTTTAACTCATTGTTTTGATTGCCACTAAAAAATGAAAATTCTGGTACAAAAAAGGATTAACAATTCAGGCTAAGGAGTTGGATTGTTACAGGTTCATTAATGCCTAAAATTTGTTATTTGTTTTTAGGAGATGCTTTCTATTTTTTTTTATCCTTGATAAAAATCTGATCAATTTTCACCTCATTATTAAGCTGAAAATGGAAGGCATATACATAAACCTTGTATATCAAAAGAAACTTTTGATATTAGAGCCTTTAAAATAAGGTTTATGTTCACAGAAATGAAGAGTAAAGAGCCTTTGTCCAAGCATTCTTTGAAGTCAATGTAATAAAGTTTTTCCAAGGCAAAGGATCAAGACCTAACAAGTCACCATCCCACACTAGGCTGTGCTTACCTTTTCCCCTCCCAGTCATAGTACTGAAGAGATGATGACAAAGTTGGGGGTAAGAATTGTGCTGGTCATTAAAATATCATCACTCAGCTCTAATCATACTCTTCCCTGGTCAGTTTGGTGATGGGTTTAGGTGCCTGCAAACCTTGTTTATGCTTTAGCACATGCTCTCTGATAAAGTCTTCCAAAAGGAGGCACCACAGGAAGCCTGAACAACTGAAGGAAGGAGAAAGGGCTTGTTCCTTCCTGTTTTGCCTCTTATTTTTCACTACTGGAGTGGCATTTGGCTCTAGTTTCCAGGTTCTTCCAGCAATTCCAGAACTAGCTTCATCAAAGCAGCTTCTTCTCCTAAGGACTCTAGATGACTGGTGCTTACGGCCCTTCCTCCAGCTTCTGGGGTTTAATAAACTCTATTCTTGGCTTCCAAAAGATAATAGCTGTTTCCTGAGATTTCTACTTCTGGGTTATATCCTTATTCTCTTTTTCTTTAAGTGCTTCCATATCTGTTGGATATGGAAGTTTCATACAAGAAATATGTATGTTTCTTACATGAAATATTCTGTGTTTAAATAGCAAGTATAATTTCTATAGTTGCAACTGGACACTGACTAATATAAGAGCCAAGTAAAAGAGTTTAAATATGTGAGGGAATTTTGGACAATCCTTCTTTCAACGGAAAGGGCAAATTGAGGATTGCCTGCGTGGTTTAGTTGGTTAAGGTTCTGACTCTTGGTTTCAAGCTTAGGTCATGATCTCCCATTGTGCATCAAGCCCCACACTGGGTTCTGTGCTCAGTGTGGAGTCTCCTTCAGATTCTCTCTCCTTCTCACCCATGCTCTCACTCTCTGCCTCTCAAATAAATACATAAAATCTTAAAAAAAAAAAAAAGGCAAAAGGAGCAAAGCTGTATGGGTAATGAATGAAAAGTAGAGAAGGAAGAAATAGAATATGTACTATATTCTTTTTTTTTTTTTTTACAGATTTTATTTTTTATTTATTTGACAGAGAGAGATCACAAGTAGGCAGAGAGGCAGGCAGAGAGAGAAGGAGGAGGAAGCAGGCTCCCCGCTGAGCAGAGAGCCCGATGCGGGACTCGATCCTAGGACCCGGAGATCATGACCTGAGCCGAAGGCAGCGGCTTAACCCACTGAGCCACCCAGGCGCCCTATGTACTATATTCTATAAATAGAAATGTAATAGAAATAAGGGCTTCAACTATTTCATAAACTTTTCAACCATTAAGATAAATTTGTTGATGCCAAGGATAGTATCTGATAGCTTTCTTTTGGAACTTTTGAGGGCTGAACATATTGACTTGAATATAGTAAATATCTAAATTGATAACAATGGATCAATAATTCCTAAAGAAAAAGAACAAGAAATTCTATAAAAGATAAAAGGATAGATATTACATTCAGTGACATTCTTCTGCTGTCTACATACTTTCTCCCAGAGTCAAACATTTGTAATGACTTTGCCAATCTATCTGCTTCCTTTGTGCTTTGGAGAGCTGCTGAAGAATATCACAGAAAACCACAATAATAGAAGATTGATGTTATTTTCTCTTATGTTCATAAATACAGTTCATGCAGCCACTCAGCATTACCTAAAATATTATTATGTATTGCCAAGTCCCATAATGATAGTCTTCCTTTTTGCCTCTCTTCCCAACCAACATTTAAGACATAATACTGCACTGTTTAAGAAAACAGAAGCAACTGTGATAGTTATCTTAGTGGCCCCCAATGAACTTTAACTCCTGGTGTGTATGACCTTAAACAGCCTCTCCCACATGGGCTCTGGCTTTGACCATGTGACTTGCTTAGCCAAGAGGGATATTAGCAATTATGATGCAAGCAAATGGTTGATAAATACTTGAATATCAGATGTGTTCTTTTGGAAATGCTTGCTCATAGAAGTCAGCTGCCATGCTATAAATAGAGACTACTAAACTGTGAGAACCCATATGCAGAAAGACCCTGGAGGTTGAAAGACCACCTTCCCACCAAGCTTCCAACTGAAAACAATAGCTTAAATGACCTCAGTCACATTATAGAGAGCAGAGTTACTTACTGCAGTTGGTCAAACCCCAGAATAATGAGAAATAATTAATCATTATTAGTCCACAAAGTTATGAACTTTTGTTACATAGCCATAGAACACAGGAGCACCATTAGAGAGACTTTTTTTTTTTTTCTTATTTTCAAGACCAAGTCAAACCACAAAACAGAATTCCTACCCATTTCCTTATTTGCTTTTCTTTGAGGACAGAGGAAGAAACCTTCTTCCCATCAAAGGCCTTTGTCATTTGATGGGAACTTTCCTCTTCCTTTGTTCGTCTCTCTCCCTCTCTACTGAATCATTCTCATCACCTTTCTAAGTTGTTCTTATTCTTTCCATAGTTTACACAAATAGTATGTACATATCTCATTCTGATCTCTCATCTTCTTCTAGCTACCACCCCATTCCTCTGCTTCTTATCATAGCCAACCTTTCAAAAATTACATCTGCCCTCCCTCTACTTCCTCATAGTCCATGTCCTCTTTAATGCCCCTCAAATTTATTTTCTGCTTCCGCCATTCCTCAACTGATTTTTTTTGTCTTGATCACCTTTGTATTGTGAGATCTAACATACTCCCTTCTGCCCACTACCTATGTAAGCTCTCAAAGACTTGTCACCATTTAACACTCTATCATTGTACTTTCTTTTCTCTTGGCTCTTGGTTTCCTCCTAGTTGACTGGCTACAGTGTCTGCTTTCTTTCTTCTCTTCTCTTCTCTGACTGAATCTGAGTTGCACATGGGTTGTTTCCAGACCTTCTGATTTTCTTCTGCTCTCTTGCAACATGATTCTATCTAATTCAGTGGCTAAATGATATCTGTTCTGATGACAATGAAATCTGTATCTCTACCCCAATTCTCCAGAGAACGATATCCAACTGTTCACTGTTTATCTCCACTTAAATATCTGACGAGCATTTCAAGCACATTCATCTGAAACCAAGTTCTTCCCTAATCTTCCCTGTCTCAGCAATAACTCCATCATATATTCACTTGATCAATCTAGAATCATGGGAGTAATGTTTAATTCTACAAATTATTCATTCAACAAACATTTAATTGAACACTTACTAGCTCCAAACATGCACTAGATTAATAAGATTCTTGTCCTACAGGATGTTCACCACTTAGAGCTGACAACAGACATGAATGGATAAGTATAATACAACTGAAAAAAATGCAATAATGGAGAACAGATAAAATATATCTACATGCAAAGAGATAGGATTCAAGTACCATTCTGAGAAATGGAAAAAAAACCATATCAGGTAACCAAGTCCTGAGAACTTTTTAAATTTTTTTTTAAGATTTTTATTTATTTATTTGAGAGAGAGTGAGTGAGCACAAGCAGGGGAAGCAACAAAGGGAGAGGAAGAAGTAGGCTCCCAGCTGAGCAGAGAGCCCAATACAGGGCTCAATCCCAGGAACCTGATCCAAGCTGTAGGCAGATGCTTAATGAACGAAGCCCCAGGTTTTGAGAACTTTTGCTCTCATTACAGGAATGGTTGAGTTTCTTGTTTGGCTTATTACTTGAAAGGAACCATACAATTTAGATCCCAAGTTCTGTATCCCTTAGGATAAAGAGTTCTCAGATTTGAAATAAATGTTTTCCTAATGTAGAACTTCTGTAGATTCTTACTGTTGATTTGGATTTGGATTAGTCCCTTCCTCAAAATTATCTTCAAGTTATTCTCTCCTCAATGTTTCAAAAGAACATGGTTATAAATCCCATTTCATTTATTTCTCTCTGCATTCTTGTTTTGCTCTGATCCAGCATAATTTTAGAGTTGCAGGAAACTTGACATCTCTGGTAAACCTCCTACTCTCAGAGACACATGAACATTATGTAATTGAACAGTGAGGTACATTTCTTAATACACAGACATTTTTCATTTAAACGCATATATTTGACAACAGCTTGAATAAATAAAAGTATATTCTATTTTACTCAGGAAGTGCTAAAAGATATGAATCATGAGCAATTTAATTTTTCAGTGTGATAGTCTGTGGAAGTGCAAAGGTTAAAAGAAAATAATTGTGCTTCATAGGAAAAGTATCAAAAATATTAATAAGGTATGGATTTTATTATACCTCGGGGAGGAAATGCCACAGATAATATTGAATATTGCGAGGACTTTCTCCCCAGTCCAGTGGAGTAAGAAATTCATGGTAACAGACATAAATTCATATATAATGGTGAAAAATAATTCATAAACATCACTCAACTATTATTAGATAATGTATTTCTAATTAGGAGATTTAATATTAATCTCTGCAACTTTATTTCCAAATAAATAAAGGTCAACTTTAATAAATATAGATCAAATTTCAGGAAATTTTGTAGGGATATGAAAAAGAGTAAGACCTTTAAGAATAACAGCTTAAAGAAGAGGATAGTTTTATGCACAATAAAGCAACGTTAATGACAGCAATGCCAAGCATGGCAACACAGAACGGATGGGAGCACCTAAAAAGAACACTTAGTTCCTGAAAAATACAGTCTTCAGATTAGCTGGGCAAGTCCACCCAAAGAAAATGTTTGGGGAAAGTATGTGAAGAATATATGGAAGTGCTGAATTACTCTATTGTTCACCTGGAAGTAACATTACATTGTATGTTACTTAACCAACTGGAATTAAAATAAAATTTACAAAAAAAAAAAAAAAAAAAAAAAAGGAAGAAATATGTGGTAAATTTTCTTACAGCCCGAGGGAAGTAGGCCAGCATTTCAACCCAGGTAAAGCTATGAGGTAAGGTGAGGGGCAGGGAAAGATGCATTTGGAGAGCAGAAGAGAACTCTGTGCTCCAGGATGTGGGCGGAGGAGAAGCAAAGCTGGGCAGGTCGACAGGGCCAGCTGGAGAAGGCCTGGGGTCTTTGTAGAAAGTGGCCTTTTTCTCAGTTAACATTCTAATCTAGAGTTGTGTTTTGGAAACACAAAAGTTAAATACAGCCTTTTGCATTTATTTAATGATAAAATAGCTGTGGCTGCTATGTTTATAATTTAAACACCTATAGATCTTTTACAGAAACTCATTCTTGGCTCACAACCTTCTAGATTGCAAGAAAAAAAATGTAAATGTAATCAACAGCATGCATTTAATGAGTTTTAATCTATATAGAGCACTAGGATCCTTGTCTCACAGAAAAGTTTTCACAGATAGGACTTGTATATCTTCAATATATCTATATATCTACATCTGTGCATCTATATCTATACCAACACCAGTAGCTATACCTATCCTATACCTGAACCAATGTCTATGCCTATAGCTATCTCCCTGGTAAGGAAGCAAGGGAGGGGGACTACGAGCAACTGCTCTTATAAAATAGGTAACGTTTTCCTGACTATTTCTCATCAGTTCCACATCTACCTTGCTCTGAACCCCCATCATCTCACTTGGATTAACACAATAGTCAGATGGGTCTCTCCAGTTCTATATCCGAGCCCTATGATTCTATCCTCACTGCAGTCCCTAAAATGATCCTTTTCAAACATCATGTGACTCTTTTGTTCTATTCCCTGAAAGGCTGCCTTGGGTGCAAAACCCTGTGAGGGCCTAGGCAGAAGGTTCTATAGGGTCTCACCTTCTTTTTCCCCTCTGACCTCATTCTTGGTCTTTTTTTTTTTTTTTTTTTTAAAGTCTAGGCCCGACATGGGGCTTGATCAAGAGTTGCATGCTCTACTGACTGAGCTAGCCAGGTACCCTTTGGTTTTGTCTTTTTCACCCACAATGTTCCCCTCACACTGACCTCCTACCTATGAACTTCCTGCCTTTGCAGCAACTGTTTTCTCTACTTGGAACATTCTCCCTCAAGATATCCACATAAGGCACATTCCCACCTCCTTCCTGTCTCTGCAAGTTATCAATTGATAGTCTCTCACTTCTAAACTCATCCTCTTTTCCTGCTTCTGACAAGAGATCTAGGCTCTTTAAATATCTTCTCCTGGGCCAGCTGGCACAATGTTAAGCTTTGTCAGTAGAAGATGCTGGAAAAACATTGCAGCAAAAAAGGGGTTTTGCTTCCTGGCTCCAACAGCTCACTAGTGAAACTCCTGAAATGCAACTGGCTTCCTCATGTCCTGCGGAGTATGCAGCTTCTCTAGCTTTGGCTCTGGAAACACCCAAAAGCCAAGAGCTGCCTATAAAAAAATCCCCCAACTCCAGGGGCTCTTGTGGTGGAGTAACTCTGATATGAAACTTCTATGAACGGTTTTCCCCCTCACACCAGAGGGAAGTTCTCCGGCAAGTTCCAGAAGGTGAACTTCCAGCAAGGGCACTATTCCACAGGAACGTTTCCACCATCCAGTAATCCATAACTGGGCCTCCCAACGAAGACTGGAACTCAGCACCAGCCAGAGGGCACTATCTCAGCCCTGGGAGTAGGGGCTATTTCTCACATTTCTATTTCTGTACTCTCTGCTGTTCTTACTAGTTGATCTCCTATAACCGAATCCAGTTAGTTACTGATTCTTTACAGTAAATGTTTGCTTCTTCAAATTACTTCGTGGTTTCTCTTGACTGGGCTACGACTGACTCAATCTTAAACATCAGCATGAAGTCTCTTCTGCTCTCTCTACTTAAATGTGCCCACTTTTGGGATCCCTTTGCCTTGCTCTGGATTTTTCTTTCTTCATAACACTTATAATCTCTGGGCATACTAGTCAGTTTGTGAATTTATTATGTCTACTGTTTATCAATGCTTACTCTTGCTAGAATATATAGAATAGAAATACCTCAAAGCTAGGCACCATTCTCAAATGTTTGTTCATGGATGTATCTCAAAATCAGAATAGCAACTGGCATATTATAGGTGCTCAAGAAATGTTTGTTGTAAGACTGATCACACAGATCACAGGCAGCTGTCTCTCTGAGTAAACTGTCCCATAATGGGGGGAATTTAACATGTCTTCAGTGGCTACTGTCTGAATTTCCATATCCTCTGAGGACTAAGAGAGATGCCAATACTTCCACTTGTCCTAGATTATAGATTATAAAGGTAGTTTATTGATATATATATACAGTCTTTAAGATACTATAGAACAATATAGTCTCAATACCTCAAATTCATTTAACCATTTTAACCAAATCAATAACTCCTTATTTGGTAATTTTTTAATGCAGCAATTAATTTTATATTTAATCTGCTTGTACTGTCAAGCTGGTTTGTACATGTTGCTAAAGCAAAGATTTTCATAGACTCTGAAACCTAAATTCTGATTAAGAGTTTAAGAGAGTATACCAGCTAAAGAATAGAACTATATGGCCTTGATCTAATCACACATAGATAGACACATGTATTTCCCTTTATTTTCTCCAAAACTTATATATCATTAATGATAGCTAAATTACCCAGACACAGTTAAGAAAATTAAACAAAATTGAGATATGTAAAAATGGACATCTAATCTTAATTTCTCATTGCTATTTAACATAAGAATACAGATTTGATTTACTATATGGAAGTGAGTATCTCTAGTTGGAATTTCATCTCTGTGTACTCTTAGCTTCCTTGTAAAGATAAACAGTCCTTCGTATCTCATAAAGGTAAAGGACTCCATAAGATAGAATAAACATCTGAACTCCTCAAATAAAGATTATATATGGAGAGTAAATCTTTAGTTACTTAGAACTACAAGAATATAACTCAGCTTGGTTAGACACATTTTCCAGAGATATAAGAGCATTCTCATTTGATAGCAATATAATTTTTCATTGTAAGCATTTTTATACAGACTATTTCTAAAATATATTGCATTTTAGGGCACCTGACTGTGTCAGTCTGTATAGCATACGACTCTTAATCTCAGGGTCATGAGTTCAAACCCCAGGTTGGGCATAGTGTTTACTTAAAAGTAAAATAAAATAATATATTGTATTCTCATTTCCAGCACTTTAAGACACTTCCTCTGAAGAGCCATCTCTGCCACTTTGAGTTTGAGGTAGCTGCCCTTGATCTACACTCACGGCAGACTCTGTACTTCACCAACCAATACACTGATTCTGCCAGTGGTCTTCCCTGGGTTGTAATGTGTTTTAGGGGGCATAACACAACTTTCCTCTTTCTCCATTTCTAGCATAGTGCCTGGCACATAGCATATACTCAATAAATATTTGTTGACTAATGACATCCTCGAGGGCATCACCATTCACACTGAAAGTAATACAGGCTGAGAGTAATCAAGGCATTTTGACCGGGTAATACTCTTTGACTTGACACTAACTGTATAAATTCCCTAAATTTTGTTTCTCTTCTCTAGTGTCAGGTAAAATAGTCCTTGCTTTTCTTTTCCCCATGATAATTCATTGCTTCTAATATGCTACAGTGGTGTGGAAACAAGACCTGAAAACAAATGTATACTAAATTAAAAACAAAACAAAAAAGCAAAAAAAATCCCTACAATTGACATTCAGTAAAATTCACAAGTCTCAGTGCTAGAAGGAGTTTATTTCCCCCAAGCTCTTTTTTTTTTTTCACTCTTCCTAGTTTTCAGCTGTTCTCATTAGATGAAGTTGTCAGAAAGCAGAGGTTCCAAAGGGTGATGTGTTCCCATGTTCTGCTCCATATAATCAGCTTAATTTAATACATATTAATTGCAAAAAAGAAATGTAAAAAGCTTGTCTTAAATCACTGCCCTCCCACTTATCAAGAGAAATCACAGAAAGCAATACATATTATAGGAACTCTCAGTACAGAGGCCATAAAATCAAAACACTCTTTCTGCAGTAAATGGATGCTTCGTTGAGGTCAATTAAAGGCAAGATTTATGCACACTTGCAGTCACTCTGCCTTAAAAAATGGCTTCACACACTCTTCTTGAAGGTAGAGTGAGAAAACTGCTCAGAAGCTGGATGCCTTTATAATGGAAAAACAGAACTAATCTGGAGGATATCCCTGGCCTTTATGACTATGACAGAAATAGTGAAGGGAAATCCCAAAATGCATGAAGAGGGAAGGTTAAAACTAACTTCTAAAAGTCATTGAAGGGGAAGAAATCTCGGGTCTCTATTAAGAGCATCTCAGATGAGAAACGTTTTTTATACCTTATCTGAATGGCACAGGCTGAGCCTTCTTTGGCTTATAAGGTGAGGAAAACTTAAAAGTTACACCGTGCCAATAACACATGATGACCTGTCAACAGTATAATTGGTTAGTACACATAATTTGCATACTAACCAAGATTCAGAAATATAAAACAATGGAGAAAGTTTAAGATTTTATAAACCTAAAACAATCTCATTGTTTAAATCATTTGGAATGGTGACCACATTGTAAACCAAGCTGGAACTGAGTGGTGGGTGGATGTCATGGGTAACGGTTGTCCTGAGATCTTAAAGGATGAGTAGAAACTTGCTCTGGAGACTAATTTGGAGAAGACATTCTAGATAGAAGGAATTCCACATGCAGGTAAGGGCCCAGAAGCAAGAACAAGCTTGGCTTGTTCAGAGAAGATTACGTGCTTCAGGGTCACTACAAGGGGCATGCATGGTGGGAGATGTGACTCTATGGGTTGGCAGGAGTGAGATGATGATGATCATGCTCACGTGTTATGCTTTTTCAGGTAAATGGTGAAATGGATAACAGAAGAACCAATGAAAACACGAGCTGGATAAAGATATGACTGGATGTGCAGGTGAGGAAATCCTCTCTGGAAGGAGTAAGGTGGATGGATTTGAGAAGACAGCAGGAAAAGAGAGAAGTCGGGTGCCTGAACAGTTGTCAAAGTGAGAAATGATGATGATCTGAGATGGGAGAGTAAAAGCATAAATGATGGAGAGGGTCAGACATGGGAGATCTAAGGAACAGAACTGGCTACATTTGATGATAGATTAGATGTCAGGGGTAAGGTAAGGAGAGCAATCTGATAAACCTCTTACATTCTAAACTCAATATCAAGACAGTAAACATACAAAATGGCTGGTTCAGTGTGGACATGATGAGTTTGAAGACTCTGTGATATCTACAGATAGAAGTGGGTCCAGAGATTCAATCAGGTATTGGGAGAGTATGTGGATTCATCACTTATTTATTCAACAAATATCAGAGTAGAAGATAAGAGCCAGGGGAAGAATCTAGAGCATCATCATTTAAGAATCAGGCAGAACAAAAGATATCATTAAAGGAGATTTAGAGAGCAGTGGTCAGGAAGAAAACCAGTGGAGAGTGGTACATGGACAACAAAGGAACGGCGGGGTGGGGGGAGGTTTACCGATAGGGGAGTTACCAATAATCTAAAATGCTGAAGAGAAGTAACAAAGGAAAAGCCCAGAAGAAAGCCACTGGGATGGGAACCAAGACTGGATTCAGTGTCACAGTGACTGTGAGGCCAGATAGTAAGCTATGCATCTCAAACAAACGAGAGTTGGCTCAGTAGAGCAAGCACATGCAGAAAGCCTTTTAGAAGCCAGATGAACAAAGAGACATGTAAGATGGTGGTTTGAGGATGCCACTGGGTCAAGGTCAGAAACAGGTTAGATTAGTAGTCAAATCTAGCTTAGTCTGAAATGAGTTAATCCCATTTCCAGCACGCTTTGGAAGAAGTCTGCCCACTACTGGACTAAAGATTCCTTCCTATATTATTTTATCTATGAGATGAAGAATATAGATATAAAGGAGATCATACCACTTTCTCTCTTTCTATATATATATATCATTTGGCAAAGTATCAAATGTTTTATGTAATCAAATGGAAGGAAATGTTTTTATCAGAAATACTCTCAGAAAGATCCTGCCTAGGGTTGGAAAGATTGGAATGGAGCTGAACTAATGCGCAGGGAAAACGCTTACATAAGTGCAAGGAGACTGGACTGATGGTGCTCTCACTTATCTTCAGGACTTAGAGACAATACTGAAGGCTAAAGAAATAGAAAAATGAGTGCCTTGCAGAGAAGAGAGGAAATAAAAGAGGTAGAGGTTATTTAAGGAAGACAGGCCATCAACGCCTTTCTCCCATTTTTTTAAACAAAATCTTAGTAATTAGTTAATTAATAACTTACTACACTACTCCTTCATGTTTTGGTGAAGCATTAGTAATTCAATAACTTACTACATTGCTCCTTCATGATGATAAAGAAGAGATAGATACCTATCCAAGCTTGAGACCAGACAAAAACAAAGACATGAGAAAAGGAATAGTGAGTTATATTTAGTTTTCTCCACTTCCTTTGAGGACACATGCTTTTGGATGTCCACGTACCCATTATTGGAAATCAATGCAGTTGTTTTAATTCAGAAGTTGCATTACTTGGGAACATGTAGTCTAATATTTATTTGTCATCAAAATGCTACTCGGTAGGCAGGCAGAAGACAGATAGATACACAACATAAATTACCCCCTCTAATTCCTACAGTCCTGGGGTTCTGGAGAAATCCACAGGTGAAAATTCTGGGGAGCACCAGAGCCATATCAAGGATACTGTGTACTGGTCTACTCCACATCCATATGGTGTAGTAGGGGACAGCGACTGTGATGGGCCAAGCTATCTCAGAGAGTCAACAAGACAATTCACCAACCAGGAAAGTCAACAGCGAAGATCAAATAGACTGACATTTATATACACCACAATTTTTAATGTTTGCACTATTTTGGTGTCTTAGATCTTTATGTGCTTGAAGTCTTTTAGCATGGGGGTTATGGGACATTTTTCATGTCTTACATGGTAAGGCTAAACCCAAAACAAGTGAAATTTTTCTACCTTCAACTCAGTAAAACAATCCAGACATTTTGGATTGGGGTGGCTTCCATTATATGGGAAAAGAGAGAAAGAAATGAAGAGGGGAGTTATATCGTGCTCTATTTATTTACCAATTATTTAGATCATTTAATGATATTTATATTATTCTGGTGAACTATAGTTTGCTTCTAATGTTTCTAATTAAATTCCTACAAATTGACTTTTGAAGTATTCAACCAGATAGTTGGATGGCTTCTAAAAAAGCTACATATTCTCCTTTGTATCATTCTGGGAGGGAGAATTCTAGGTCCCAAGAGCTCTGCGCTCATTGACTTATGTCCTGTACAATTCTCTCTCCTCAAGTGCAGTCAGGATTGTGAATATGGTGGTTTTTCACTCTTGTGATTAAGTTGTAGTATGTGGAAAAAGGCAAAAAGATTTTCAATTGTAATTAAGTTTTTGCATCAGAGGACTCATAATTTCATCATAAGGAAGATTATTTACTTATTTTTAAAAGAATGTTATTTATTTATACGACAGAGAGGGAAAGAGGGAGAGAGCAGGAGCAGAAGGGAGGGGCAAGTAGACTCCCCGCTGATCAGGGAGCCCAATGAGGGGCTCAATCCCAAAATGGAAGGATCATGACCTGAGCCAAAGGTGCAGGTGCCCCTGGATGAGCTATTATAAAGAAGATCCAGGCCTCTCTTGAAGGGAAAAAATAAAAGTGAGAGAGTGTCTCTCTTACTGTCCTTGAACAAACATGGTATTCATGTATTCCACAACCCCAGGAAAATCCATTCTGTCAACAGCCACATGACCATGGAAAGGACCCTGAGGCTCATATGAGACCCCAACCACAGCTGGCCCTGGATTGCAGCCTTGGAAGACCCTGAGAAGACTCTAGACTCACAGAAACTGTAAGATAATAAAGGTATATTATTTCCAGCCATTAAGTTTATGTCAATTTGTTGCCCAGGAAGCAAACACCCTCCAAATGAATACCCTATCACCACACTCAGGAACTTTGGGCTATTGGTAAAACACAGTCTGTGCCAACAACGTGGACAAAAATCCTCTTACAAATCTAAGACAGTGAGACAACTGAGGCCAAACCCAGACTCTTCATAGAAGGATGCTGGGTGAGACCATTAGAGGCAAGGTAGTTTTTTGGACCAAATCAACAAGCAGGGCAAGGAGTGAGAGAGAGATGTGTTGTGTGATGATTGATTTGCAAACTGCTTCATTCACGGGCCTCAGGGCACATTTGGAGAAAGATCACACACGCTGTGGATGTACAACCCTGTCTCCATTTGAGCAGTGCCTGGTTTGACAGATGGCTTTTCCACTAGGAAGCCTAGCAGCATCTGATTCTGTCAACCCGGAAAGAGGAATCCAGGAATGTGGGACTCTGATGATCATCTCCCACACTGCATCCCAGAAAGCAAAGGAGAATACACACCAGGACGCTATCCAGTGTGGGAACTATGAAGATTTCCAGAGCTCATTCTCTGCCTTTCTTTGTGTTTTATTAGTGTGGTGCTTCATGGGGCTTGGAGCACATGGTGGGCACGGTCTGTGAGGTACAAGTGCCCCTTGTTATGTGGGAAAGGTCTTAAGCAGACAAGCTGCAGCCATCGAAATGAGTCATTCAGAATGCTACCTGAAAAGCCACTGCTGAGCACTTTGAAAGAACAAAAGCAGTTGGTGAGAAGAAAGGACCCTCTCAGGAAAAGATTTAAACAAATCCACAAAAATCTAAGCAGATACTCAAGCACCCTAAGATGTCAGTGTTTTCCAAGCTTTTTTCATCTCATTTATTTTCGAGGTATAGTCTGGTCACTTTCTTCAGAGAAAACAGCCCAGTGCTGAGAGAGAAAGGGCAGCTCTCTGCAGTTTGCCCCACCTCACGTTTTCTGCCTAGCAACTCGGTAAGATGGATTACCGTTCCTTCGCCACATAACAAGTTACCACAACCACAGCAGCTTAAGGATCAATACGCTTGTCTTAGCTCATAGTTCCACAGATCAGAAGTCTGGGCACAGCCAGGGTCCAGTGTTCCATGTCTCAGGGTCCACAGGCTGAAATGACCATGGTAGCCAGATAGTGTCCTTGTCTGGAGATTCTGGGGAAAAATCAACCTCCAAGATCATTTTTGTCACTGACAGAATTCAGTTCCTTATAGTTCTAGAACCAAGGTCCCTGTTTACTTGCTGGCTTTTAGCTGGAGACTACTTTCAATTCTTGGAGGCCTCCTGCATTCCTTGCCACATGGCTGCCTCCATCTTCAAGCCACCAATGGTATACGAGGGCTGAGTATACCAGGAAGGAGGGACTCTCAGATACCTCTTGGACGGCATTCTACCCACCACATGCAATCAGAGTTGTTATTCCCATTTTATACGTGAGGAGAGGGAGGCTGCAACGGTGCTAAATGCTGTAAGCACTGATACAAAACCCATGTATGTTTTCTTCTCACACTCATATTTCTCTAATATGGCTGAGTTGTAAAAGGAATAGTCTTGAATTTTGAACATCTGAGATCTGGGCTAGTAACTGAGAATGCAAAAAAGGTGTATGGCTGGCTGACTGATGCTGATTTAGGTTCCTAAACCAGAATTCTGAAACCTGAAAGTTCCCCATCATAATGAGCACACTCAACCTTCTCCTCCTCTTCTCTCCAATGCCCTCAGGTTACTTTTGAAGCTTTATCGGTAGAAAATCAGATTTGGGCACCTTTCAGTTGTCAGCACTGAACAATGAAATAACAGCAAATATTCTCTGTAAGAACAAACACTTTATTAAAATGTGTTAAACTGCTACTTCGAGAGATAAACAACTAATTACATGGAGGAATTCCCCATGGCTGTCATGCCAGATTTTCTGGTGTCTAGAAAGGATTTCTTTTAGTCAGTGCTTTCTCTGTGATGGGACAGAGGAAGGCTGAGTTGCCAAGTTGGAAACAAACTGGCTATAAGCAACATGAAGGAAAGGCCCCCATGTTCTATTCGCCACTGGATCCCAATGTAAAATGTAGTGCTCGTAGTATTGGCTGAATAAATGAAGGCATGGAAAACAACATTTTTAGAGGGTGATACATTCTTCTTGTGGTAACCTGGAAAGGGAATTTGGTTTTTGTTGGTTTTGTTTTTTAAGACAGTGACCTTATGATGAATTTAGCCTTTGGTTCTGGCTTAACTGCGCATTTCAAGTTTTTAAGGACAATCATGATTCCAAATACTTTTTCAGGTGCCCCAATTTCTGATTCACAAATATGACTCCACTACACATCTCTAGAAAGGAAAATCAGAAAGCAGGAAAACTATCTCAATTCAAAAACATTTTCTCGTTGTTTTGTAAAGAGATAATCATGAAATAATGTCATAAATGAAGCACTAAAAATGATCCAAAAAAGGCATGTCTGGGGGTTCAGTTGGTTAAACGTCTGCCTTTGGTTCAGGTCCTGATCTCAGAGTCCTGGGATAGAGCCCTGTGTCACGTTCCCTGCTCAGTGAGGGATCTGCTTTCTCCCTTTCCCTCTGCGCCTCCCCTTCCCTCACCATCATGCGTTCTCTCTCTCTCTCAAATTAAAAAAAAAATTATATATGTATATAATATATATTACATAAATAATGACCCAAAAGAAAGATTCATAACAAATGGAAGGTAAGCACACCTTGTTTGGGGGGATAGGGGTTATGGGTAAAAGGAGTCAAAAGACACAAACTCACAGTTATAAAATAAACAAGTCCTAGGATACAATGTACATGATTGTGACTTTAGTTAAAAATACTGTATTGTATACTTGAAAGTTGCTAAAGGAATAGATCTTAAAGGGTCTCAAAACAAGAAAAAAAATTGTAACTATATGTGGTGACAGATGTTAACTAGATTTGTGCTGGTCATTTTGCAATATATACAAATATTGAATCCTTATGTTGTACACGTGAAACTACTATGATATCTGTCAGTATACCTCAATTTACAAATAATACTTCATGTTTTTTTTAAAGGACTCTAAAGTGTAGAAGTTCTTGATGCTTAGAGAATCATATTTTCCTCATTTTACTAAATATTATACTAATGTCATAATACCATGAAAAGATTATTACACCTGGAGAATACTTCCCTGTGTATTCACTCTGTTGTGTAAAAAATTTTAAGCCTGACTTGTAGAGTGTGTGTATGTCAAAGAGAGGCTTTTTCCCTCTCCTATTTGTTTTTAACATATGTGTTGCACCAAACTCAAATTTTATGCACTCAAGCCTATTAATAGGCAGTAAGTACACCTTTAAAATAGTATTAATTTATAATTGCATAGCAATTTCTTTCTACCATGCATCACCGTGGGCATTGTCCCACTGAGTTGTCATAAGGCTGTGAGGAAGGCAGGGCACCATCAATTTTCAGTTTTTCATACTCATTTAAAGGTAACAAAACAGCCTCATTGGGTCACTTGTCCAAAGTCAAGTGCCTGTAGGTTCTACTGCCAGCACCACACCGTGTCACGAACAGGATAGCTATCTACCTGAACTATGAGGGGTAAAGAATGAGAGTTTGCACAGCTCCTGCTTCCTCTGGGTCATACATGAGACATTATCTGGTAGGACTTCTCATCCTTTCTAGTTAATTCCCTTCATTTAATTTAGTCTTTCCTCAAACTAAGTAGGTACCACACTGAGGCAAAAAAAAAAAAGCAATTAAAATACTTATCACATACTTGTTGCCAGTATATCTTCTCTACTGTATAATTTTTAAAGGTGTTACTATTGTAGAAGACCCTGAAATAGAGTCATAAATATGTATCTCTAGTGTGATAGAAATATAATTTTTAAAAACTAAATTGTACATTCTTGGTATGTACTTTTTGGTGTGTTCAACACTGAGCTATTTTTTTTCCTACTCTGAAAAGCTATTTTGCTACAAGTCCGGTTCTTTTTTACTTTTATCCACAGGGAAGTCATAATCCCCTACTTAAATAGAAGCCAGTTACCATGGAAATCATTCTAATACCACTGAATCAATATTTTGATTTTGCTGACATTTAATGTAAAAAGACAAGATGGACTAAGATTCATAGAAGTCACTTTTCATCTTTGTTATAATTTTGATAGCTAGGAAAATTGTAAAGAAAACATATGCTCTGTAATGAACTTCAGTTAACTCCCAGTTATAAAGAACTGAGGATTCATAAAAGAACAATCTACATATTTATATGCTTTTGGCTTTGAGTGTACACATATACATGCATTTGGACTCGAGATTTTTCCCCCATCTCTCAACTGAGCCCTGATTCTCGTTATTGAAGTCATAACTTGGTAGAAGAGATGTGAATGTATCCAATTTTGCAATTGCCTTTTTTAAAATTAAGATTTTATTTATTTTTTTTGACAGAGAACATAAGCAGGGGTAGCAGCAGAAAGACGAAGAGGGAGAGGAACAGGCTCCCCGCTGAGCAGAGAGCCTGTCGTGAGGCTTAATCCCAGGACCCTGGGATCATGACCTGAGCCGAAGGCAGCCACTTAACTGACTTAGCCACCTAGGCACCCCTGTTATTGCCTTTTTATTAAGTATTCTGAAGAGCTGAAATTTACATCAAGAATCGCTGTAGAAATTGACCTTTTCTGCACTGGATCCTAGTAGCCCATCTGGTCTACTGACCCTTCTCAGTAGACCAGACTCAGTAGACAGCTGAAGACATCTCAATCCATACTTAGAACTTCTTCTGAGAAGAGATGCTGATCTTGGACCTCGTGTTTAATAAGCCTCATGCCAATTAAGTAGTTTTCCACACCTCACTTAAGTCTTTGTGTAGCTCTAATTCAGTCACTCTCTCCTCTCCTGTCCTCAAAGAAATAAAGATAATAGAGCTACTGTCTTCCGTTTGATGAGTAGCTATTTGAAACCCTAGATCTTCAGATGGCAAGGGGATCTGAAAGAATTAAGAGTTGCTCTCCCTCAGGAATTAGGTAGCTAAGGCATCTCAAATGAATGGTAATCAGCTCTGCTTTTAAGACAACTAAATCATCTCTCAAATGTTTCTTTTGTGGGACAACTATCCTGTATTCTGCATGCATTCACTTGGAAGACCCCAGGCCCCCCTCATGCGAGAGAGGCTATTCTAGAGGTATTTTATCCTGCTTCCAGAAGTTTCCAGCTGTACTACAGTGCTTGATAACACATTCCTTCGAGGCTACTTTCCTTCTCTGTTTCATCTTTCCCTCCCCCTTTGGGAGGTCCTTGTATTTACCCTTGATTCTTCAATATTTCTAGATTACATTGAGGCCTGTATCAGTTAGTGATCGGTGTTCTAAATCAGTAAACTTCTTTTGTAAACAATCTAATATCACTGGCTGTGTAGTTTTTGGCAAGAAAGATAGGAGAGGGAGTACTTCTGGAAATAAGATCGGAGAAAATACGAAGAAATGAAAGACACCGTGTAACAACATCAGGGGAAACCTAAGAACAACATTTCAAATTTACAAAAGCAGATCTCTAGGGCCCTTTAGTGTATTAAGAAGTAAAGGAAACACCTAGCTTATTTGTACAAGCATCCATGTGTTACCAGTTGAGGGACATGCTGGTGACTTTGAATCAGGAGAGAAAGGGGTCTTCCAATCTACTCTTAAGGCAGTAGAGGAACAATAAAGAGTTGCACCAGCAAACACACAGACATGCACACACACACGTTCATGTCAGTTTCATTCATTATAGCAAAACTGGACCAACCTAAGTATTCATCAAGGAGACAATGATTAAATAAAGTGCTGTGATGTATAGTTACCTTCTTTAAAATGGTGTTTCTTAAATTGAATGCCATGGAAAATAGTCACAAGAGTAAACAAAAAATAAAACACAAAACTGTATGCATCGTGATTTCAGTTTGGGAAATAGACACACACATACACGTTATTCACACATGTACTCGCATGCATATGCACAGAGTCATGTTTTTACGTGTATGCATAGTAGGAAAACAGCCTCAGTGGAGACTGTCCATGTAGAATGCATGGATGAGCGCCACCTCTGAGCATGTGTTTTTATTCCTCAGTGTGCACTGAAGCTTCTGGTTTTGGCTAAATAGGCACCAGGGCACGGATACAGGGGATAGAAGAAATGAGGTTGATGGAAGAGATGTGACATGCCTCATGGGCACCCCATCTCATGGACTAGGCTTGAGCTTCTGCTGAAAGATTAGACCAGAAGACGAGGAAACCTTTATGAAGGACTTGGGAGCCCACATGGCAAATTTACTTTCCCAGTTGAGGAAAGGACCACCTTGGTTTCCACTCCCAACTGCAAACCACTGTGATACGAAATATGCTGGGGACTTGGGGAAGCCTGCTGTGGAGAATGTCAGGGACAGACAGTGTGAGAGAACAACTAATGGACCTGGCGGAGGAGCCATTTTCTCAAGGTGACCCCCTGCAGCACAGGGAACCCCAAAGTGCTTTCCACAACTAATCCACAAAATCTGAATGAGCTTGTATGCAAGCACACTTGAGACTGCCCTCCCTCCAAGGGACTCTCGGGACAAACTCAGGAAAGCTGAAACTTCCTTATTCCAGGAAGACTAAAGAGCTAGTGACATCTATGATTAACCTGACCTAATTCATACTCACAGGCCAGCAAGGAGGAGGAGAGAGATTTGCACATTTCACAGCTGAGGAAAAACAGAGGTATGGGTAGAATTTACAGATCGGGAGTGAAGTAGGCATTGAAATATATAGACAGTGTGTTTGTTCATATTCACCAGAATGAACTCCACCACAGTGTATGAAATCGTGATTTCTAAGAATGATTACAATTTTCCTTCTGTATATTCTTCTGCCTGACCATGTTCCCCTAAGAATCACATCATACTTCTAGAAGCATACAAGTGATCCTAATCGAAGCAAGAAAATATCAATTTTAGATTTTTTTTTTTTTTTTTGCCGAACAATTTCCCAATGATCTGCAGCTCTAAGGGGGTAACAAAACACACACACTGCCCTCCCTTTCTGATAATATAAATACATCTTTCTGGGTGCCCTTTGTTGACATCTTCATAAAAGGCCTCCTCGTCTGCACCGCCCCTGCCTGGGGCTCCGGGGAGACAGAGGCAGGATTGGGAGACTCGGGAGGAGGGAAGGAGCATGCTGACCCCACACGGGTGACGCCGCTCTGCCGGGGAGTGGCACGCGTGTTACCTTCGGGGCGCTCGGGGACCTTCCCGCTCTTGCCGGGCGCGGTGCTGTTGACCGTCTCCGACGACGTGCTCAGCTTGGTGCTGGGGTCCCGCTTGGGCTTGGGCGGCGGCTGCCTGCGGGAGCCACAGCTGCTGTCGTCGTCGGTGCCCCCGACCGAGTGCAGGGACTGGGACCTCACGGAAAAGCCGCTGGAGCAGGGATGGGGAAGTCTGTCCTGAGGAGCAGGCATCGTCATGAATCCCATGCGGAAATGTTTGCCCGCGTAACTTCCTTCGTGGCCCCGCCCCACTTCGCCACCTATGCTGTAAAACAAAGCAGAGCCAAGTCCGTGAAGGTGAAGTCAGCCGGCACCCGCAAGGTCACAGGGATGCACACAAGCCTCTCTATCCTAGGGCAGAGCTCACATGTTAACTCTAGCCTGGTGAAGCAACATGTGCCTTGGCGCAAGAACGTTCTGTGCTTTTGCATTAAGTATGACGGTAAAGCAGATATAACCTGATTATATCGAGAAGTCCTCACACTCATTTCCAGCCGTCCTAGTACCCTGGCATCCAGATACTCTCAAAACAGTGTTCTAAAGGAAAAGAAAATACTGCAGTAGCATATTGGATCTTCAATTGCTTTTCTTTAAGGGAAATCTTGTTGGGGGGTGCTTATAAAGCAGACAAGAGATCCATGACAATGACTCACAGACTGTCTTTTGACACATGACTGAGGTCAAGTGGGCAGCACCTGACATTATTCTCCACCTCATTAAGTCAACCCTAATGTCACCTGGTTAACACAGCGAGAAAACAAAGCAGACAAAACAAAACAAAACAAAACAAACAAAAACCAAACCAAACCAAAACAACAACAACAACAAAAACAGCAGAAGGCTTACTGTTACCAAAGACAGGGAAGAGAGAGAGACAGGAGGAAGTGAGACAGGGAGGATGTGGCAAGGAAGGAAGGAATTGCCAACCTCTGTTAGTTCTCCAGAAACCTTCAGTTATACTAGAAGCTTAGTTCTACTAATAAGCTAACCTCACAGAATTAAGTAGCATAATAGTAAATAAAGAGGTGTAGTTAAAATATCAAGCGATCCTGGGATAGATCTAAATACCTCATAAATAGAATATGCAAAGTTTATAAATACAAGTTTCTTAAGTTTTAGGTGGGAAAGTCTGGACAAAAGTTTTGAAATATAAGAAATCTATCTCAGTTTGAAGCTCAGCAAGTTATAAAGGAAATAACTCTTGGGCTTTTCTCTATGTTATTAAGTAATGGTGACTTTTTTAGGAAGAAAAAGGACATGAATGTCAAGGAGAATTTTTTTTAAAAAGAGGTTTTTTGCCTAGAGTTTTCCCAATTTCCCCAGTTATGTTCATCTATCAATAGAGTAAACAAAAAGAAACATTGTTGGAAATTATTCCACTGATTTTCTTATACAGAAATAAATTATTAAAAATTCACCCTGAATGGAACTCAGGTATTATGCTCAGCGAAATAAGTCAATCAGAGAAAGACAACTATCATATACTCTCCCTGATATGAGGAAGTGGAGAGGCAATGTGGGGGTTTGGTGGGTTGGAAAAGAATAAATGAAACAAGATGGGATTGGGAGGGAGACAAAGCATAAAAGACTCTTAATCTCACAAAACAAGCTGAGGATTGTCAGGGGAAGGGTGTCAGGGAGAGGAAGGTGGGGTTATGGACATTGGGGAGGGTATGTGCTATGGTGAGTGCTGTGAAGTGTGTACATCTGGCGATTCACAGACCTTACCCCTGGGGCTAATAATACATTATATGTTGATAAAAAAGAAGAAGGAGGAGGAGGAGGAGATGATTTAAGATCTATGCTCATTAAAAAAAAAAAAAAAAGAAAAGTCGCCCTCAATATATAAATTTTGGAAGGCTATTGAATCTACTTTTCCAGACTTAAGGTTATTTAAACTTTTTTTTTTTAACCTTAATTTTGGCTGACTCTGCCCTTGTAACATGATGAGATTCAAGCTAAGGTTTTGTAATTCTCTGTATTGTATCGTTCATAGCATTATAATGTGTGTCACAAATTTTACATTCCAGCAGGAACAATAATGTAAAATGAGTTATTGTATGTGTGTGTGTGTTTCTTTCCCTCTTCATTTGAGGACTTAGCAAATTATATGACCAGGGTAGACAGAGCCAGAAAGGATTCAACAAGAACCTGAAACTGATCCTGGCATTAAATTTGGATGACAAATTGCGAATCAGTCAAAAACATTGTTTATATTTATTTCTTTTTTTTATGAATATTTTGAGTGGATATTCAGACACTGGATATGCCATCTTTGCGAGATGAAATAAAGAGGACAGGAAGCTGGGTACACTAACCTGAGCAATGGATATCCAGAAGCATGAATGAAATCAAAGGGTTGCCTGGGTGGAGCTTTTCACATCACTATAGTAAGCATCCTAAGCCTGGGCAGTGTTTCCACATATTTTATTTTCTGTGCTATCTTCAAGAACATCCATCAAAAACCAAGTGGAACTTACTCAAATGGAATGGTTTAGGAAAAATCATTAAGAATTTAAGACAGAATAGGAGTGGTGGAGGACGGGGAGGGTGTGGTGGAATGGCAAGTTTTCTCTTTGATTTGTGATAATTATAACCTTCATTTTTCTTA
Source organism: Neogale vison (assembly GCF_020171115.1). Lineage (NCBI taxonomy): Eukaryota > Metazoa > Chordata > Mammalia > Carnivora > Mustelidae > Neogale > Neogale vison. The sequence goes on along the minus strand of NC_058093.1, from coordinate 34,870,984 downwards.
TAGATACTTGATTTCATTTAACTTTACCTTCAATCATTTTGCATCCTCATTGTTTCCTTTATTTCTGTTGTCATATCACTGAACAAAAAGTGCTTTAAGGATTTATTTAGACAGTCACCTCATTCCAAGGACCAGAGCCACGTGAGAGGATTTATGCATGTGTTAATGCACATAGGCATTTATGAGACAGTTACTAGGAATAATTGTATCAGCAATTTTTCTGTTACTTTTGACCTAAATAGATCCTGTGTCTTTTTCAGCCAGATAATTAGCTCTGCTGCTTCATTTCAAAATTACATTTTTTCAGCATTAAACAATTTCATCTCTAACTCTGAATGCTTTGTCCATATATGTCCATGCATGTGTGTACGTGCGCACACACACACACAGATACACACACATTTCTTCCAAAGGGAAATTTAATGTATACTTCAAACAATAGTAGGTCTGAGTTGCAGTTTAATTTGACCTTATTGTAAACACAGGGTAAAGGAATGGGACTAAAATAAGTAAGATACAAAGACCATTGTTCAAGGCAAGGTTAAGGGTAAGCAATAAAAGGTTTGTGGTACATCTAAGTTCAAGAGACCAGTGAAGATGATTAGTCTAAAGCAAACCAAAGATTGTGGAACATAGCAGACAACTAATTTCTGAATTTATTGTAGGAACATGTGGAGTTTTAAAAATATGCAGATTCCAGGACCCACACTAAAGACAACTACTGAAGCACATCTGTTGAGTCAGAACCTCTGTAGGTGCAATCAAGAAGTCCTGTTTTTAAAAACTATATCCAGACATTTCTGACGTAGCCAATCCAGAGACCTCGCAGAAACATTAAGAACAATAGTTAGAGCCGTGAATGAGCAGATATCTGTTATTTAGAAACAGCCAAGTAAAAAAAAGAAAAAGAAAAAACAGCCAAGTAAACACAAATATTAGAAAGTGGGACAAAGGAGACTTGCTGGCTACCAGTAAAATATCACAGATAGAAAAAGATACAATTTATTAGTCAGATCTTGTTAGTTATCCTGCAGTAATAAACAATCCCTGATCCTTAGTGCTTTACAACAACAAAGATTTATTTCTTGCACTCATTAATTGGGTTGACTATGTATTAGCTGTGACTCTCATGTATAGATCTTCTTCATTCTAAGATCAAGCCTCTCCTGGGATATGTCCTTATGGCAGAGGGAGAAGGACTCACTAAAACCACAGAGTGTCTCTTAAAGCTTCTGCTCAGACATGACAGATAATTTATCATTCACACTACATTGGCTAAAACCAGTCTTATGGCCAAACTGGAAGTCAGTGGGGTAGGCATAGATTCTCCTCCCCATAGGAAAGCATTGCAAGTTACATGAGAGTGTGTGAGGATGCAAATCCTCTACAAATACTGCTGTGATGTATGCAACAGAGATCTCCCATTAAGAAAGAATATGCCACGAGAAATGAAGTTCACCCACTACCAATAATCCAGTAGTGATTATGGGGAACTTGTATTTTCTGTCCCTGTAATCTGGGCTCTAACTTAGAGATCCTATTCTCTAAAGCAGGGCACACTCCTTCTAGAAGACATAGGAAGTGTTCCATTGAGCAACAAGCCATATCTATCTCCTGGTAATTTGAACTCCCTTTGTAGTGGCCAGCAAGCCAGAACACAAGTCTCCATTGTGGACAGCTCTTTGATCCAATCAGCTGAAGGAGGCAGGGCTGCTGCCACATGATGGCGTAGAAAGAAAAATGTGTGGAACCCCTTTTGAAACTCCCTTGTCCAATTGTGATTTTGAAATACAGTCCCATGCGGCAACATGGCCCAAAAAGGGTTTGGTTACCAGGGGCTTCAACTTTTCATGGGAGGGATTAGTCTCACCACCAAGTAAGCCACTGAGACCAATAGAGGTGTTAGCTGATTGTGACAGTGAGGTGAATTTGGAACAAATGGTGCGGCGTGGGGGCGGGGTGGTGGGTAATGAGTATCAGTTACAGCCTCTATATAATACAGTGAGGAGGGCTTTAGTTTATTATTATAACTTTTCCTTTATAAGGTTCACTCAGGAAGAGTCCTGAGGGAGCATGAAACAGCTGTCCCCCAAACCTGTAAGAGAAGAGTGTCTGCTGAGGAAAAGAGGTGAATTGTGATAGCCATGAAGCCCTGTGGCTCAGATCTTCCTGAAGAGAAACTTCTGTAAGGACGGTAGCTGATAGCCACCAACTACAAAGTCTTCAAATCTGTAGCAACATTTTAGTCAAGGTCACTCTGTCCCTAGAAATTTCCTCCCCAATAGCTGAGCATGATGTGGCATGGAACCTGGTGATTTCTGCCCAGTGTGGGAGTCCTTTCTGGGCAGTCTTGGGGTCTGAGTGCTGCTTTTGCCTAGCAGAGAATTTCCCACAGCTTCACCATGATAGGAGGCTCTTCCTATCCCACTACTTCTCCTTTAGCAGATGCCATGCCACATTGTGACCTGAGGCCCGTCTTACCTATTCTTGCCCCCTCCCCATCAATCCAGGCATCTTTCTCAATAAACATATCCTAATTCTTTGTGTTTGTTTTTTTGGAGAGAGAGAGAACATGTGTGCACACACACGAGGAGGGGAAGTGTCAGGGTTAGGGAGAGAAAGAATATTAAGTAGGCTCCATACCCAGTGTGGAGCCCAACACGGGGCTGGATCTCCTGACCCTGCGATCATGACCCGAGCCAAAATCAAGAGTTGGACACTTAACCACCATACCCACCCAGGTGCCCCTAAATCTCTCACACTTCTAACTCCACTCAGCTTGCTGTCTGCTTTCTAGAGGGCATGAACTGACTCATGTGGGAATAATCACACAATCAATGAAACTGAGAAACCAAAGAAGAGGGAAGAGAAAGCCTAAAAACAAATGTGCGACCCCAGAAATAAAAAAATGCCTGGGAAAACAGGGCACCCTTTTGTTTGAGACTGAGCATTTAAATCGTGGTTGGGGAGGTAGGACCAACTCCACTGCAGGAATACTTGGCTGGAAGTGAAAGTTACGTGGGCTGAAGAAAGCAGAATTTTTTTTGCAATAAGACTCTAACACTCAAGATAGATGAAGCCTGACACATCTCATGTTATAAAAATAAAAATAAGTTTCATAATCCTGAATTTAAACAAGTATGCTTTTTCCTCACACGATGAAGATGGTGTTGCAAGATCTGGGTGTAGATTAGTTTTTCCAATATAAAACAAACAACGAAAAGCATTGCTTAAATCAAAGAAGGTTATTTCCCAGAAGTAATTGATAAAATATTTGTGAACTTCTCTCCCAAACAAATTATCGGCTCAGGCGCAGGTCCGACATCTGTGCTCTGGAATCATTGAATTATGAACTCCATCCCCAGTTCCATCATTCAGAAACCAAACAGCAGTAGCTTTTGATCCTTGAGACCATTTCTCTATCTGTTACATAGTAGTACTGGCTTCAGGGATTGCTGAATTTTGTTTATGGGATTTTCATTTACCTGGTAATACTGTGTTTTTAAAGGATGGTACAAGGAGTTATATTACCTCAAGAAACTGACCACAAAGTCAAAACAAAATCCTGTGTTCAACTCAAGGTATCAAGATAAACTAGACAAATGCAGTCCTCATGCTCTCTTGACTTCCTTCAATACTTACTTCAGGCTTTTAAAGCACCTGTTGATCAGGACAGACAAAGGCATAAAACGAGAACTTCAAAACTGCTATGACACTGTTATTCAACAAAAAGTGTTACTTGTCTCACTGTCTTCTTGAAAATCCGTCAACATTAATGTTTTGTATCTCCTTCTGAGGACTGTCACCTTCCAGAGATGAAAAACACAACCCCTGAGAAGGGCGAGCTAGCAAGGTGAGACGTCAACTCTCCAAGTGACAGAGGCCTTGCTTCTGTGTGTGATTTTGAAGCCAACGTGCCAATATTTCATAACAGAGGCTTCCTTGAGAACCACCAGAAAAAAAAAAACAGAATCCTATTCCATAAGGATTCCAGATAGAAAGATAGATAGATGGAGATAGAGATTGATTGATAGATGATGATGATAGATAGATAGATAGATATAGATAAATAAGAGAGAGAGAGAGAGCAAGCGATCACCATTTATATAGTCTAGGAATTTGGAATATAAACTGAAGGGTCACCTAGGAGCTTGTTGCTTGGATTTTACTTTTTCTGAAACAAATCTGAGGACCTGATCTCAAAACTTCATCTCCAACACTGATGCACAATCTAGTATATTTCTACATTCACAAACTTCTCAATCACCTGGATTTTTTGATGTTGATTCTTCAAAAAAAATTATATTTATCTGGTATCAGAAAAAGGGAACATTCAACCATGAAGTAAATGGGGAGGGGTGGGAATCTGAAAGAGGGATGGAGGCTATGGCTCTAAAGGAAATAATAAAATTGGCCTGTAGGCAAGTTGACTACAACCATCCATTAATTATTTAAATCTTTCATGTTAGACATTTTATGATGAATGAGTACAAGGAAATTAATATTCAGACTTTACTCATTAAAATTATGACTTAAAAAGTTTGTGTTTGATCCTGCCTCCCTCTTGCCTTCTCTTCAGATACACAAGACCAGATGATGAAGACACCATCCTGTCTACCCCACCAGAGGGTCTCTTGCTCCAAAACTCCATCCTTTTCTCCTTCGACACTGGTCTCTTCTAGCTATCATTTTCAGCTAAAATAATCTACATACAAGAAAAGTTGGGCATAAAATAAGCCAAGAGGTTAGTGTATTACATCTTTTTTTCTATTTTGACAGTAATACACCTCAGCCAAATATCAGATTTTGAGAGGCATCATTAATTATGTTTTTTGGCAGATGAAACTCATCCTGGTGCCACTGCACCTTTAGGATTACAAGGAGCTGTTCACATGTACTCACCTCAAGCTTCATGAGGGCAGGTATCCTGCCTTCTTGCTCCCTGCTACAGTCACTAGCACCTGGTAAGAGCTCAAACACATTTATTTTGTGAAGGAAAAATGAATAAAGTAAATAAGCCCACTGTGAAGATAGCCAGAGATTTGGCTTAGTTAGGGAACTTGGTGGAGTTTTGTCATCTGTACTTCTCAGAGATTTCTTCCTCCTCCTGGGAGTGGAAATTCCTGTGTGGAGACGGTCCTTTTCACTCAGACCCAACCAATCAAACAGTAGATAGATTCCCTATGGCACCAAGACTACTGTAGGGACTAACAAATGCCTCAAGTCTGTCCAACCAGAGGAAACCCTGGGCACTGTGTGTGATCCCAGACCTGCCTCATCCCTCTTAGCACCATGAAGGAAGATTGGTTGCACCAGGTCTGTGGTATTGTGGAAGACCTGGATCTGGTTATCTCTGCAGCTACGTCAATCCTAGGACCCTTCAGTTAGATGAACCACTAACTTCCACTGTGTTGAAGCCAATAATAGTTGGATTTTTTGATCTTTCCTTGGGAAAAAGTCCATAGTGAACCAGTAGAATGAATCAGTAAAATGAATAACATAAATGCTATTGGCTAACTTAAGTTAGAAAATGCAGTGACGTCATTGCAAAGAAAGAGATGAATGTATCCTACTTCTTTCTTGCTTGAAATTATTCTTAAAAATATTCTTCCTATTTCACACTGTAACTGGGGGTAATTAACTACCTTATATGTTTGCAATATATATACATATACATATACACACACACGTATATATAATATATGTATATATATTTTATATATATATATATATATTTTTAATCATGCAGTATACTTTGATGTGGAAACTTGGTTCCAGTAAAATTGTTTTCATATATTCTTTCAAACTGTTCATTCACTAGCACCCTTAATGTCTTCTTTGAGTCTCGCTTGCTCATTTGAAGCCATAATCTATGGCTTTCTTGCCTTAGGCTCAAATATTTATTCTCAGCCCTTCTTATGCTCAGTGATACCTATTTTTTACATTTGTGCTCCTGATATCTTAACTCTGAGATTTTTTTTTCAGACATTCATTTCTTCTGTCTGGCTATTTATTGATTCTTCTTAGATCTCAAGATCAAGTGTTAAAAATGGAATCTTTACACACTGTTTTGTTAACTGCTGTGGTGAATTATTATAGAAAAACAAAGCAAAACAAAACACAATAAAACAGGGGAAAAAAAAATTGTCCCAAAGAGATGGTGTGAAATTTCCATTGGCTTCAGATGTTATACTTAAAGTTGATATTCTTAAGCATCAAATATGTTATTTCTCCTTGCTAAAATTTTTCAACTCTACCCCTAATTTGATACTTCAGAAAGAATATAAGATACATAATCAACCAGTGACTAACTCTGTCCTTTGAAGTAGGAGTCACATGCTTTCTGAGCCTCAATTACCTTTATCTTTGAAATGATAGAAGTACTCTACAAGGTTGTTATAAGAAATTAAAATAAGATAAAAATTTCAAAGTCACCTAGCAATGTGTCCAGTACAAGCAGAAGCTGGACAAATACTAATTTGCCTTCCCTACCTTCCTGATTTGCCAGGCAACTCTGTATCAATTTTTATCTTTCCGTACGCAGATACAAAATAGATATCTTAATGATGAGTTTCCACTCCACTGCACCATAAAGGGAAACATACTCTTACTATATCAATGCAATTTGCTTATTTCTCTAAGTGGGGTTTGACAGTAATTGTCAGAATACATACCTCCAAATGCAGATTAGGAAGAGAAAAAAAAACAAGAAATTTGCTCATAAGAGAAGGAAAAAGAACAAAAATAATTAATTTTTTCTGCCATAATTATTGGTTGGGCATAATAGAGATTTCAGCAAATCTATTGAATGAATATATGGCTACTTGTCATAAAACTTCATGATAACTTAAGATTCTTATGAAAGTTAGGATTTAGGGTAATCATGGCTAGGGATATATGCTTGAAAAACAAATACGACATTTTTATCACAAAGTACTCATTGCCAAAAGTTTGAGGTTGATATTGTTGCCTTTTAATTTGATGCTTAGTCATAACAATAAGGCATAAGACATAATAATAAATGAATAAAATTTAAAAATAAAAATAATAAAAATGAAGTTAGAGCAAGAGTAGAGAGATTTTTTTTAACCTTTATCAAAGTTATAATGCCTATTAAAAAGTAGGCATAGAACATTCTATGGAACATCTTTCAGAGACTTATTTTTACTTAAGACATGACAACTGCTTTTAAGATTAACATATGTTATTATCTATGGCACTTTGGAATTTAAAATTAAAATATTTCTTATGCCTGTACATAAATAAGACTTCTTTACTCCTTAAAGTGTCATGGCTTGAAGAAGAGAGGGTATATGGAAAATTCAAATCAAATCATGATATTCAACTTCAACTTAGAACATAGTTTACAGAACTTCACATCGTGGGAGATCTTTTCCAAAAATTCAACCAAAGACGGGGAGGTTCTAGAAAATATATTTTATTTGTGTCTTCAAAACTGACATAAGCTTTGAATGTGCTTTGAGAACATGCCAAGTTTATACAAATGAGTTTAGCTAACCATATGTGGCTCATTTTTTCAACCTTGGCATGGAAGCTGGAAATACGAAATGTTAACATTTAATGGCCTTGAACCTCCTGAGCAGAAGGGGCTAACTCAGTGCCAGTTTAAAGTATAATAGTTGGTTTGGGATCATTTTGACAGAGGAAGCAACAATTCTGTGTCGAGGCATTCAATTCATCTACTCGCTATTTATTCAAAAAATATTCAGACCCCTACTCTTTGGCACTGACCAAAGCAGAGCGGTCAGGGTCCTCAGGGAAGCACAGGCTACAGAAGCAGCATGAGTTCAGCACCATGTGGTCAAATGTGCTTTGAGAGGAAGTACAGAGCTGGGAGTGGAAGAACAGGTCCTGAGGCCCTAACCACAACTGAGGAGCTGGGAAGTCCCATAGGAGGAAGTGGCTTTGCTGCTGACCCAGAGCGTGAGTCAAACTTAATCAGAAAAGAGAGAGAAGAAGGGAGAAGATAATGTATGTGCTGACTGAGGATCTAGAGAAACTGAAAATTAAACAGGTCTTTGGGCAGAACTTGATCAAAGCTGTTTGTTTTCTACTTCCCAAGGCTAGAACGATGTCTAGCCCAAAGAGGTCACCCAGTAAATATTTATTTAAAAAACCAATGGAGAAATAGGTGATTGGAAAAGTTTGAGAGTAACTCCTAGGTTTCTTAAACATTAGGATGGATGATAGTGTGTTTCAATAATATTCTGTACTATTTCCTCCTTTTCTTGAATGGCCATTTTCTTAATTTATGATGAAGGAAAAAGGAAAAATCTGTGGATCCTCAAACGCTATTAATTCCTGTCCTTATTATAAGAGTTAATAATTTGAATTCAGGGATCAGCTTAATCCCCTCCTCTCCATCTCCACTGGCCTGCTTTGGTTTAGATGCTCATCATTTCTTGGCTAAATTAATGCAATTGCTTCTTAGCTGATCTTTTTCCACAGTGCTGCCAGATTATCCTTGTAAATGCAGATTTGCTCATGTCACTCCCTAAATTAAAACTTTTTGATAGCTCTTCCATTTCTCCAGATTATAAGTACAAACTTTCATGTAACACTCAAGGTCTTTCAAGATTTGGATCTCATGCCAAGTCTCATCTGTAACATTTTCTCCCCTTTGATTCTAAGATTATTCTAATAAAATGTGTTCTCATCTTCACTTTGTTCTGGATTGTTAAGTCGAAAGTAAAGTTCAAGATCAACCACGTGCCAAGTGTGGCAATGAATCTTGAGGAGACAGACAAGTTAAATCATGACCTCAATTAGCAGTCACACTGTTGTCCGTCTGAACTTCTTCCTTTGGTCAAATCATATTTTAAGACCTAATTCAGATGTGGTTTCTTTGAGGGAGGTTCCCATCAAAGATCAGTGTTTTGTTTTGTTTGTTTGTTTTTGCCTCCCTTGTGGGCTGTCACAGGGTTCTGTGTTTCTCCATATCACAGCACCTCCTTTATGTCACTCATGACTTGTCTTCTGTAACTTGATCTCCTCTATTGGTCTGTGAGCCCCTTGAAGAATAGAACCTAAATTATTTGCAGCAAGCAGCAAGCAGATAGGGATAATGGAAGGGAGGGGAAGATATGACCCATGAAAAATTGCTCAGTATTTTCAGAAGCGTTCTCTTGTTTAATTTTTTTTTTTTTTTAGCTAGGCATTCTCAAACTATCATTGGAGAGGAAAAAAAAGCTGAAAGGACACTATGAGACTCAGCTATGATTATTCAATAATTATTTTCACTGTTAGGACAAAATGGAGGTTACTAATAGCCTCCTGTTGTATTGTTTGTAGATAATTTGGTTGCCTGAGATAACACAGTAAAAGCCTCTAAACTAATATTTATTTAACAAATCCCTGGGTTAGGTCTAATTCTTCTTTAACCTTGTAAAATATCTTGATTAACAGACATAGCATTCTAAATATCCATAGCCAATAGGCTTACTCTCCAGCATGTCCACACACTTACGTTTTAGACACTGAATGGTAATTGTGTACTTATGAGAATCAGTTATGTTTGCTGTCAAACCTGCTTATATCAACGGTGTTTTTGTCATAATTATATAAGTAAATATTATATAAACCAAAAAAATGTGAATATGAACAATTAGTGAGACTTTCTCTGAGAACTCTGTTGAAAAATTATGTTGATTGCTTTGAAGATGCTCAATTAAAGATTTCCTAAAAAAAAAAAAAAAAGGGTCTAGGTGAATAGCTGGATATGCTGAGATTAAGGCAAATCTGTTAAATCTAAAAGGACTCTGAACTGTGTTTGTTTTTCCATATGTTTTTAAATTTTGGCTCCACTTTGAAGAAATTGTAACTGCATTTAAAAAGTGAAACTAATGGGTACATTTTAAGCATGAAGGTTTTATGGAAGTCTAATTAGGAAAATGCACACAAGTAAAAGACTCTATTGCATAATTTGGTAAATAATGTGTATTTGCAACCTTAAATTTTAAAAAGAGTTTTATAGGTGCTTACATATTTCTCCTTTTAAGATTTCTCTATTTTTTTTTAACTTTCTGTTTAATCAGTCTCAATTATATTAGTTCTTCAAAATTTACATCCTATAAACAAATGAGCAAGCATAGAGCCTGGTGCATAGGAGAGGCTTGGGACGTCTCAAAAAATGTTGGTTTCATTCCTCCCACCTCCCCCCAAAATTACCCAAGACTCAAAGATAGTTGGTTCAGAGGAAGTTATTTAGAGATAGTCATTGACCAATAGAAAAATCAAATTTTCCTTGAAGTACAATTGTATAAGGTCAAAAAAAATGCAGAATGTTAATTTACTTACAGAAAACTATTTAAGCCATTGCATTCTTAAAGCACTTTGGAAAAGGAGCCTGGAAGGAGAACACATTTTCCTAGTGGTAATTGTATGTAAAGAAATATTCTCCATTGAGGAAAGAGCCAGACCACTAAAGAAAGCAGCAGATGCCATGCTCTTCTGTACCATTTCAATATGTTTTCTTCTGAGAAGGTACATGTCAGTAGTTGGATACCTAGTGACTCTCCCAGCCCAGATCATCATGTGTGACACTGCGTTATCACCAAAAGCATCATCTGTGACACTGATATCATTTCTGAAAGCTTCTGATAATGTGCACAAAACTAGGAAAATACCACACTGGCAGAAAGGATTTAATAGAATCCAAAGCTACTTCAGGCATGAATTTCACAGACAGAAAGATGAGTTTCCTTGAGTCTGTAAAACATCCAAGTCCATAGCCACCTATTTATTTAACTTTGGAGGAGAGATGACAAGATTTGCCAAGCAAAGGAAGACTAATGAAAAAGATTTAATGTCAGCTCTATCTCAAATGTATAGTATCCATCCCTCCCAAACTTTTGTAACTTGCTTTTCTCTTGATATGGCATCTTAATATTATAATGGAATGATCCTATAAATTTTGGGGGCAAAAGAGATCTCAAAAACTTTGTAGAAAATACCTCTAGATGCAAAGTATTTGAGCACAGTGAAATGCTACTTGCAGAAAAATTTTGCAGTTTAAGTAGAGTTATTGAGTGAAAGGGGAAAATGAATTCTTGAAAGATCAAGAAATTCTAGATATGCATTTACAGAATAATTGTGGAAATGATCTATCAATGAATAAAATACAGTGTTCTTGCATCTTTCATATCAGGCCAAGAATCATCCAATGTCTTTCTAAATAACATTCTTAAATTATCTGAATGCAACCGAAAGTTACCCTTGTTAAAAATGAAGATGATACTCTACTTACAAATGGTACATACCTCCATAGTGACTCTTTCAAAGTTTCAAGACATCCTGGTTTTTGTAAATTCCCACCTAGGTCCTCAGCAGAATACTGCCAGGTCTGTTTCATGGAGAAAAGTTTTTCCCTCCAACAGGAGGCTCCTTTGCCTTTCCCCTTTCCATCTTGGAAGTTTTCCACATCTTTAGCTGTATATAGCTTTTCTCGGTTTCTTGACTCAATCTCTCACTAGAATTTTCAATATAAAATTCTAATTCCATAGTTGAGAAGATTTTTTTTTCTCTATCCAGATTTTTCTTGATCTTGTTTTATAAAAAAAATTATTTAGGGACACCTGGGTGGCTCAGTCATTAAGCGACTACCTTGAGCTCAGATCATGATCCTAGGGTCCTGGGATCAAGTCCCTCATCAAGCTCCCTGCTCAGCAAGGAGCCTGCTTCTCCCTCTGCCTGCCGCTCCCCCTGCTGGTGCACTCACTCCCACACACACTCTCTCTCTCTCCCCCTTTCTGCCTGGCAAGTAAATAAATAATAAAATCTTTAAAAAAGAGATTTTATTATTTATTTGGGGGGGGAGCACAAGTGAGGGGAGAGGCAGAAAGAGAGGGACAAGCAGATTCCCTACTGGACAAGGAGCCAGATGTACCCCAAGATCATGACCTGAGCCCAAAGCAGATGCTTAACTGACTGAGCCCCTCCCCTTGATCTTAGAACTGTTTTCACTATTCTTGACCACAGCTTCTTTTTGGAATGTCCTATTTTCTTTGGCTTCCCTGAAATCATCCTTCCCTATTTTTCATCTTTTTTCCTTGCTCCTGCTTAGTATCTTCACTGACTTCTTGCCCCTTATGTTTCAGTATCGGCCAAGGTTCTGTTGCCACATTTCTCCTTTCTCTGATAAAAAAAAATATCATTTTTAAAGTCTTGAATGTTCTATCCTATTTATATTATTTCTTTTTTAAAAAAAGATTTTATTCATTTATTTGAGAGAGAAAAAGTGAGAGGGACAGAGAGAGCATGAGGGTGGGGGAGGGAGAAGCAGGTGGCCCGCCAAGCAGTGAGTTCAATGTGGGGTTCAAGTCCAGGACTCTGGTATCATGACCTGAACCAAAGGCAGATGCTTAACCAAGGGAGCCACCGAGGCACCCCTATGATTTCTAAATCTAATATTCCACTGTCTCCTGCACTGTGAGAACTATCTTTGCTCTCTCTCTAAAATGTTGGATATTTTCAAATGGCTATTCCTTTGATACTCCAGGTCAATGTTAAACTCAGCATCATTTCTGTTCCTCTATTGAAACTTAGTCTTCAATAGTATCATTAGTCTATCAATCATAGAGAACAAAGCCTTCCAAATAATTTGACGCCAAGTATCTTTTTATATGCGTAAGTTCAAATGGTCAACAAATCTTTCCTCTTCTCCCTGGATTTCCTGTTTTCCAACCCATCTAGAAGGCTTATATTAACTTTCAGTCTTGACTACTAAGTGATATTCTTAATTGGATTCTCTACCTCAACTTTCCTTTATACTAATCATTAACCAAAAAAAAAAAAAAAGTTCCAAAAAAGAAATAAGAATACCTTACTTCCCTTCTTTAGAGCCTTTAGGTGTACCCAAAATAGAATCCAGTTCCTCTGTAAGGTAATTCAGGCTTTGCATGATCTGACACGGCCTCCTTTCCAGTTTTGTCATATTACCCACTCACATAGTTCTCTCTCCTGGGAGCCCTTCCTCTTCAAACTACATGGCCATTTGGGAAAAAAAAAAAAAAAAAATCAAGTCCATCTAGTTTAACATTGAATGTTACATCTTTCTGAACCTTTCATCAATATACTCTGACTTCTGAGCTTGAATTTGTTTTGTATTATTTGTTACTTTCTGTCTTACATTACAGCTATTATACACAAATACGAGATTCTGGAATTTTTGAGGATGGGGGTCAAACTTTGTGCATTCCTTTTTCTCCTATAGCATCTGGGATGCCTCTATGAACATAAAAAGTAATGTGTAAATGTCTAGGGATTTAAATTTAACTAAGATGTTAATTAAAAGAAATATGTAGTGAACTATTTTAAATTAGTCCCAGGTATATTAAAGGGTAACAACTCTCTAGAAATTTTGCTTCACTAAAATAAATCTGGCAGACCAAAAAATATGGTTTTTTTTTTAATAGAAGTTTGGTTTAGAAGGAAATGAAGAGATAAAGTGAAACAGAGAGAACAAGGACATTATGTTGTCCAGAGACTCTCAACTTCTAAAGAGAACGGAGCTCAAGATCCACAACTGAAGAGTCAAACCCTCAACCCTCTTTTTCCCAGGAAGTACCTACAAAGTGGGGATAAAATTTATAATCTATGCATCTGCAGAAAAAGACACTGGAGATCACACACAGACATACAGGGATACACAACCCAGTGCATACACACGCTTCCCCCTGCTATCCTGGAGATTCTATTTCTAGCTCTGCTCCTACAGCATCCTATGGCCTCTAGGGAATTCCTTTATAAATACAGGCGTTCGCCTTTGAAATGGGATAATGATACCTTAACCCAAGGTCCCTCTGGAGGTTTGTGGGATTTAAATGAGAATGTAAAACAAGGTCAGGTTTTATTTTCCTGTATAACAACAAAAATCATTTCACAAATCTTTCTACTAAACATACTACCTTTGCAAACTGATAAAGCCCAGAACGGAACTCCTCGCACATTTTCAAAGTCTATTTAAAAAAAAAAAAAAAAACGCCTGCAGTTCTAAAACCCAACCTTCCATCCCTCATTCATATAATCCAAGTGACATGTAAATGGGAATCGCTAAAGATACTACTTAAGAACCAAATCCTCATTCATGGATGCATTAGTCGCTCTAAATGGAGTGGCCGATGTGCTGTGTTTATACCCAACAGGCTGAACAACCACTTAATGCACCCAAATGGAATAATGTGATAGAGTGAAATATAGATGCTGCTGATGGCCTAAGCAGAGGCCAGAAGCTTGGCTCCCTATTTTCTTGGAGTGACTTTCCGGGAACGACTCACTTTCCCTCATTGGTTTCCTTCAGACGAAATAATTGAATCTAATGTTCTGTGTCAATGCAAGCACTTGGATTATTTGCTTTATGGTGCAGCCCTTAGGGGCTTCAGGGTCCGGTGTTAAAAATTTGTCTTTGATCAAGCCTCATCCTCTCCTACACATCTTTATTCATAACAAATTAGAAGCTATTATCACAGTATATTAGCAACAGTTTCAATGCCCACAGTGCATCTTAAAATAAAAAGAAACAATTTCCTCATTACAATGGATGCAGTATCTTAGTCGGCCTCATTATAATATTTATCATCTGTTATTTGTCGTATGTGAGAACACAATGAGATGATACGTTACCCTGGTGAAAGACACACACCCCTCAGGGCTTACAGTTTATTGGAGAGCACATTTAAATTCAAGCTCAACCTTGTTAAAATAAACCTTTTTTATGCACATCCAAGAGGACCAAGGAGATGTGGCTTCATGGCTGCCTTATTGAAAAGGGAGTTTCTTATTTACTGAAGACTGGTACAATTTAAGAAGTGTAATTAACTTAAAGATTTCTTGGTAAAGTTCCCTACCACCACCTTACCCCCTTTAAAACTATCATTTGTGGGCACCTGTTTCAGTTTTTTCTTAAAGAGTTTGTCTTGGAAAATAATCAGATTTGAATCCAGATTGAAATCACCAAAAGAGATTTCACTGTAACTCATTTAGTTAAACAAAAATGGAGGATGCAATATTATAAGTTTTAGACTAAATTGAGAATCCATATGATACAGTGTTAAATATACACGCATTCCCTGGCCACTCAATTTCTCCAAAACTTCTCCTCCAAGGTATTTTATTTCTTCCTATCTCAGCCACTGCTCCTATGGTCCGACCTGGGTCTTTTGATTCCCAATACCTTCACCCACAACCTCAGCTTAAACATCTGCATTATTGACCATCAGCATCTGTCTTTCTGACTCACTACCTCTGTTTGGTTAAGCTCAAGTCCCCTTTTGTCGCTTTTTGGGAATATCCTATCTACTGGTTTTGCAATCTTATCTTTTCTGTGTTCCTCCTCAATAGCTGTAAATATTGTCTTTCTGAACACAGCTTATATTCCAGAACAAATCGTTAGTACCACTCCCTGGCACGTATTGAGGAATACCCGTGTCCTTGTACTGCAGTGTTAAAATGATGAACGCAGGCATGTCAGATGAGGAGTCATGGTCAGTCAGTTCAAGGTCATAGCTGGTGAGGCTGTCATCCACATGTGCAAAGGGGACCCCAAGCAACAACAAGGTTTGGTGTGTGGCCTTCTCCTCCATCTTTTTGCCTTAGCCTCACCAGGTCAGTTTCCCTAAGAGCCATTTAAGGGGACATTCCCTTGCTCAAATGGCCACAACAGCATTTGATTTAAAAACATTTTATAATGTGTCAACACCCCACATATTCCATCTTATTTTCTACTTCTACACTTGCCAATATCCATTCTCTGCTGATGATCTCCACCAAAAATACAGACACCTGATTAATTAATGAATATCCAATTAATTAGTTAAACTCATAATTACTGAAGACCTATTTGGTCAAGACAGAGTGCTAGGTCCTAGTCATTCAACAGAGAACATGATATTTTTCTTTCCCAAACTTGGAGCCAAGTGATCAAGGTGGTACCATGAAGAAAACAGTGATGTGGAAGAGAGAAATAGGGAAGACATCATTCAGATGGGACTGAGTGAGTAATTCATTCTTCTGGCAGAATGTACTCTTCTCATTTCTTCCAGTCCTACCTATCTTTTAAAAGCTAGCACCAATTCATTCTCCAGTAAGTTTCAAACCCCATTGTTTCTGAGAGCTGATTTCTCTAAACTTTTCTACTTCTTAAACCCACAGAAATACAAACAGAATAGATTTCATTTCTCTAATTCATTTCATAATTTTAATTTTTTGTTCACAAACGAAGTAAAAGTTCCTAGAGTGGTGAGGGAATCAGTGTTGTGCTTTATGTTTAATAAGCCCTCATGCAGTCCTGAACGTTTAGGAGACTGTTTTAAGAGAATAGTTGATCTATAAGTATTTCCTTAAAGATTATCAAAATAAGCACATGTAAACATTATACAATGAAGAGCTTACATGAACACTATTACTTGAATTCTGCATGATAATCAAATACAGTGCTTTGAATTTTTTTGACCAACCTTAATGAATTTAGATGAAGTTATCGCATTGTTTTTGGTTGGCATTATTAGTTTTTACTAATAATAGTATAAGAAATACAGATGTAACGTTCCATAGTTTTCTTTTGTGTTACATTGAACATCTTTGTAAAATCCAGGCAAAGAGGACTGTCCCGTAAGGATGGAGGTAAAAATGCAATTGCATTGTGTACGCAAGCTCTACAAACAGAAATCAAACTATTCCACCCTTCTTCCCACTCCACCTCAACCTCCTCAAAGCATAATGAAGAGGAATAGAAAATAATATTCCCTTAGACAATACCACCAATTTCAGAATAAAACAGAACAACAAATTCATACCTTGACAAATACATGTGGAATGCCTATTTGCAAATCATTTCTTGCAAACCTCTTTTACTCTCTGTAGGACCCAGTTTTCTGGAAGGAATGGAATTTTATATCTTGATATCTGATCTCTTCCTTCATAAGACAGAAGCAGGCTCTGAAGCAGAAAGGAATGGCTAATTGGGACGAGAAGGGAAATCCAGCAGAACTGGTCACCTCCGAGTAAAGCATTAGTGACTGAATTCACACGATGGGCAGGATTTGATGTGACCGAATGCATTATGGCAACTGATTCATTCTTGCCTTTTGAAGTCACTCTCAAAGTCAAGCAAACTAGTACTTCCCATTTCCCTGCAGAGCTAGAGACTATTCACAGTAAATCAGGTGACAGAAACTTTGGTTCACATCCAGTTTTGTGGGAAGACACAGTCAATGAGTAATATGTCCAGCTCAATGAAAGTTGATGACCTATGGGTCACATTCCCTCACATTAGGGGAACTGCCTGTGTTCCCACCAACTTGGATTTATAAACTGTTTTTTCTTCTTAAGAGTACTGAATGCTGTCATACATTTCATGTGATGTGTTGCTGCAAATACACGTCCATTTTACAAATTAAATAACAATAACAAGGAATTAAACTAAAGAGAAGCATTGGAAGTAAGATTAGAGAGGCAACTGGAAATGTGAGCTTGATTTATGGTCATACTATGAGCTTGCTTTGAGTGGCTTGGGAAGTCATTGGGAGCTTTCTAGTTCATGCTGGACCCAATGACACTGGCTTGGCAGAGTCTCCTATATGCATACCTTTCCAACTCCAAAGTGACTTATGGGGATAGCTTGAGGTCAGCCACAGTGGAAATATTTACATGGGGGGAACCAGCAAATGCCACAAACGAAGGTCTTTCTTTTTTCCTGATAAAGGCAATTATTTAAACTCTTCACCATTGTGAACAGAAGAGTTACACAATATGGTGTGAACTAAGTTCTGAGTTAATAAAAGGAGTTGGGGGGACACCTGAGTGGCTCAGTCCATTAAGCTGCTGCCTTCACCTCAGGTCATGATCCCAGAGTCCTGGGATCAAGTCCCACATCAGACTCCTTGCTCCGTGGGGAGCCTGCTTCTCCCTCTGCCTCTGCCTGCCACTCTGCCTGCCTGTGCTTTCTCTCTCACTCTAACAAATAAATAAGTAAAATCTTTAACAACAACAACAACAACAAAATGACACTTGGGGTTGGGGTACGGGAACAAGAGAGGGAGAGACCCGTTGGAAGTGTCCTGCACTAAAGCCAAAGTGAGATCTCCAGTACTTACGCTGGAGTGAATCTGCTCTCAGGAAAACAACCCTACCTGTTGTTTTGAGAAAGTATGAAAATCCACATCTTTTTATAAATCTCCCATTATTTTTATGTCACCCACACTGTACATGTTAGATAAACACGAACATAAGCAGTCATCACTCTGCAGCTTCTAGTTCATGGCCATGCACCAGCCTGTGATTTTTCCTGACACCAGCAATGGTGCCTTCACTCTTTACCAATATATATTTGATGAATGGATTTTAAACACGCTTCAAAACAAAACAAAACAGAAAAGTTCCTATAAAAATATGCTTATGGTGGAAGTCCCTACTTCACGCCACACCAAGGAAGTTGACAGGATGCATTGTGGAAATAAACATCTAAATTATCAGAATCTTATACAAAATACCTGTATTTTTCAAGTGATATCTTCATCACAATGCCCTTGTATAGTGTGATTATTTATACCCACTTTATGAATAAAGGAACACAACCTGAATACCACTTTATGAATAAAGGAACACAACCTGAACTGAGTAGACTCAGTTCCAGAATGTTCCACTTCTATGAAAGTCTGCATCTTTGTATCATGCTGCATGGCTTATATTTGAACTGAGGATTAAAGACCCAGATACTTCACTTAATGAGTTGGCATAGTGAATGGATTAAGTTACTCATAATAATAGTGATAGCAATAATAAAATTATAACTATCTATGTTTAAGGCACTATCCTATACATGAATTATTTACAAACAGCCCTATGAATGAGGGACTATTATTGTCCCTGTTTTGAAGATGGAAAGATGACTTGTAAGGAGTCTAAGTTACTTGTCCAAAGTCTCACAGATTGAAACTAAGTTGGTTTTGAACCAGGCCTGCCTATCCCCAGACCTTATGCATAGTTTTAAAACTCATGGAACAGGGGATTTTTTTTTTTTTTTAAGAAAAAAAATAATTCCAAGTACAGAATCTTAGAATATAGATATGCTGGACAAGATGGCCTGTTTAAAACAGCATTGCCTCTGATGACCTTGACATAGGTATTTCTCAAAATCATAAGCAGAGGAATAATCACTGTAACCTGTGGGCATCATAGGGACATTACTCTTCCTATCACCCACCAGGCCTTTGCATCATGAACCAGCCAACATGTGATGGGCACATGCACCTTCTACTGGATTAACTACTCAGGGACATACACTGCCATTTACCTGCTCCACACAGGCCCTAGAATCAACCCAAATCTTTTTAGTCCATACCACTACCTTCTCCACTATTTCTGTCCATCATGTCCTTTTCCACAGCCAGACAAGTTACAGCTTTCCCAATTTTTAAAAAGATTTTATTTATTTATTTGAGAGAGATTTAGAGAGAGCATGAACTGATAGAGGGAGGAGCACACCCCCAATCTGAGTGGGGAGCCCAAGGTGAAGCTCAATCCCAGGATCCTCAAATCATGATGTGAGTTGAAGACAAACGCCTAACCAACTGAGCCACCCAGGCATCCCAAGCTTTCCCAATTTTTACTACTTGAGAATATGCCTACAATGTATAATAAAAATAAAGTAAATGGTTAAATCATGAACTTTTGTAGCCTGCAAAATCTTTTGTTGCTGTAGAGGAAGTGACATAGAATCTATGACTTTCATAGAAAAGAGGAGAATTTC
Source organism: Neogale vison (assembly GCF_020171115.1). Classification (NCBI taxonomy): domain Eukaryota; kingdom Metazoa; phylum Chordata; class Mammalia; order Carnivora; family Mustelidae; genus Neogale; species Neogale vison. The sequence goes on along the minus strand of NC_058093.1, from coordinate 34,851,219 downwards.
TGAGACCATACGTGACTGGAACTGTCTCCTGCCAGAAGTTGAAGCCATCAGCATCTCTTATGACTTGAAGCATCACTAACTTCATGATAAAGAACCCCAGTCAAACCACTGGAGAGAAGCCATCTGTAGCAGACAACTTTGCAGTATATGCACTGGACAACAGAGAAATTTACTAAGTTCCTACCAAAGACAAATAATTGTAATAAAAACTATAGAAATACATTTAGTGCTGATTCTATAATTAAGTCTGAATTTCAAGAAATTACAAACTCAGACACTTAAGGAATTCTGAGTTAAAATCCGTAACCAAAAAAAAGAAAATGTTTTAATACAGACAGGTGTAGTGATGGTGTTCAACACAAAATAAGATGTGTTCATAGTAAAGGAGGGTAGGACCAGGATACCTAAGGAAGCAAATATGGGTATAATCGACAATGGGACATTTCCTATGACCATAGCCCAGCTAAGGACTTCTCTAGCTCTTTGGAGAGCAAGTTGATTGAAATCTGATCTTTTCATTGAATGTTATAGAATATGTTACTGTTGCTTATATAATTATGCTATAGGCAATAAATTATTTTCAGTATTCCTTCTTTAGTGTAGCAATTTTATTTAAAACTTCTTTCTCTGGCCTTTAAAGTTCTGTGTTAAGAACTCTTTGGGCATCATTAGAAAGTATGTTGGATGTATTGGATCACATTCAAAGACTCTCAGACTAGTCCACCTTGATCTTCATTCTGATCCCAGCATCTTGTGCATTACTTGGAACATGAATACTTTCAAAAAGTAGTGGTTAAATAATGGACCAAACAAATAAAAGCAGTCAAAAGAGTGTTGTTCCAGGTAGGCAAATTTGAGACTCAACACCTCTTAACAGTAACACATCATGTGACTCATTAGGCAAGTATTCAGATTTATTCAAGGTTATTTCAGCTGACAGTGAACTTTAGGACAAAGGTTGGCAAGTACAAATTTAAGAGAAGACAAAGGAATAACAGGATTTTAATTTACATAATTGGTTACCTGTGTCCTATCAGCTCCCATCCTGTCCTGACAGAGTAAACCCTGCATAAACTCCCCTTTAAGTCTCTGGATAGGTAATCCTGGTTTGGGATTATCAAATCCAAGCAACAAGCCTTCCTTTGTCTATTTGACATTTCTTTCACCCAGCAGACTTCACTGTAGAACAGTAGGTACTACTTACAAAGTTTAATTTACAAAGAAAGTCAAGGAGATGTATTTACATCTACAAGGTAAATCCCCAGTCTTCCTTGAAACTTATCTCTCCCCTCATTTAGCAACAAGCATCCGAGATCAATGCTCCAAAGCGTTATCCATGGAGATGCTTTGAACATTTCTCTTCAAAGGATACTGATTGTAGGTTTTCTGTGCTGCTGTTACGGGAGTCAAACAAGAGTCTTTGTGTTGTAAGTCATCAAAGGGATACCTTTGGGACAACATGGCATGTTGAATGGTTTAGAAAGGAACAGAAGAGAATGGAAATGAAACTCAGAGCTAGAAGCTATCCTATGTCCCAAGAGAATTTAGTTCTCTGTTTTCTTAAAGTGCACGGACAAATAGAAGCCTCTCTATTGAGCACTATGTCAATTAAAAGAGTTCTAAGAAAACTTATGTCGTTATCAATAGTCAAGTTAAAGATAGTTCAACAGGTTTCTTACCTGCAGGTCACCAGGATGAACAACATGCAAATGTGTGCTGTGACCATCCAATAAGCTTTCACAGTTTAGTTTCCCAAACTGTTTTGCCAAGGATCTCACAGACCTATGGGCATCCTTTAGGGAGTGGACCTGTAGTAGGCGATTTTCAAACCTAGCTTCACATTGGATTCACCTGGAGAGCTTTAAATAATGGTTGTGTCAGGATTCATCCCCAGAGACATCTATTATTTGGTACTGGGCACTGGTGTTTAAAAAGTGCTCCAGGGTCTTACAATGGGCAGCCAGGGTTGAGAAGCTTTGCATTGTGTGAGTTCAAACCCCATGATTTGGAGGTGAGGAAACTGCTTATCTACATACCCAGATACTGGCTGCATGATCCCATCCTGCGTTCTTGACCTCAACAAAATCTGGGGATTTGAGAACATGGTAAACACCGGTCCCCATTTCATCTTTAAAATGGGCAATACATTATTTATCATACTTTTAATAAGAAAAGAAAATAGGAATCTATTGTCTTATTTTATGATTCATTACTGGTTACTGGTGAATGAGACAACTCATGTTTGAAAGAAAAAGAGGAAACTCTAATCTATGAGGAAAACAACTATAAAAACATAAATACATTGTAGACTTTGGTGTAAGTGTGCAGCTGAGTGAGTGAAACTTTTTATTTCATTTGAGAGTTGGTGTCATTAGTCATCAATAGTCTTGTAGTTGGAGTTAGAGCTGCTCTTCCCCCTGGATTCTTAGCAAAGCTCTGCTGCAAAGCATTCATTTCCTTACCTGGGCAGCGTATTTCCCTATTTATTGTGTGATTTTGAGTTGCTTCTTAAGGGAAGTCCTTGTTTCAATACTACTAATAAACTCACACACAGCAACCATCATGGGGGAATTCAATTCATGACAATTCATGAGTTCTATAGACTGTTGGGGAAACCAGCAAAAGTCAGCCCCAAAAAAGTATCCCTTATAAGAGGAATAAAGAAGCAGTCCACCTACCCCCAAAATTTTGGAAATCAGTCATACCAGAAAGATGAAATGAAAATTCCATTAAGTTGACATGACGGGCTTACAAAATGAGCAGTCTAATTATTTCTTCTCTAATGAAATAAACAAAATCTGTTTATTATATTTTTAAAGGCCAAGGATTATCATTCTTTTCATGGCACTTATGATTTCATTAAGTGTAGATGGCTAGACATGTTTGTTCTTACAGCTCTGTGGGAGAACAATTCAGATTTTTTTTTCCTGCCATTCCTTTGTTTTGAGTAACAGCAGGATTATGGAAAGTAAATACACCAATTTTGATTTAAACCCCCTGATGGACAATCGATAGGGGTCAGAAGAAATATCTTGAAAGAACAAAGATAGCTTTGCAGATGTGGAGACCATATTTCTTTTCCAGTCCCAATGGGACTTTCGTTTGCTCTTATACCAAGCATCCTGGGAATGTCAGCTACGTTTCTGCCAATGCTACAACCTGGTGTGCCACTATATGGAAAGATGGTCAAAGATTTTTTCAAATACTGCTTACAGAATTGTTCCTGAGAGTGTGGCTATGGTGGGGGGGGGTAGTGTATGGAAGAGTGAGGGAAACTAAGAGGAAGTGACTTCTAGAAAAATCTATAAATGCCTACGAGTCAACACTACCACCAGAAATACTATAGGTCACCTTATAAAGTGGGATGAAACAGGTCTATCCAAGCTAATTAAACATTTGAATTTGGTCAGTTTGAAAGTTACCTACAAGAAAGCAAAGAAAAGGCTCTTGGATCCAGCAGAGGTGAAGGGAATCTGTGAGGGCCCTCAGTGGCCTCAAGGCCAGTACTTCTGTGCATGGTCCCCTGCTATCATGTCTGCCCCAAATACACGTTTGTAGTCAGGGCCAAGCCATAGTTTACCAACTTTTGATATAAAGCAGAGAGTATGCTAAGATTCTTTCTCCCAGAGAGAGAGGGAAGTTGAGCCAGGCAAAACCCACTCAGCGCCCAGAGACTATCTGAGACCATAGAAACCAGAAGAGACAGAAGTGAGAGGCTGGCCTTAGTTACCAAATGACACTAGAGGATTTTGTCTATCCATGGTTCCAGAAGTGCTGGTCATGTTTTCCCTGACCCCAGAGTGGTTTTTCTCTCATACTGCTGGCTAACATTCCCATCACTGATAAGGTCCTTCCCACCAAAAATGCGTACACGTGGGGATCTCGGAGAAGAAGTTGGAGCTCACATGTGCATGGGGTGGGAGGTCATGATGATACGATATAATTTTCTCAAAAGGGAGGACCCAGAGAGATTGAACGATGAAGGGAAAGAGGGGAGGGGGGACAACTAAATAGCAGAGCAGAGACTGAAGGAGGGCATTGTCACCAGCCAGCTCACTTAAAGTGGGCTCTGATGGGGTTTTTTTCGTCTGTATTTTAATGTAACTGCAATCTCTTTGACTGAGGATAATGAATTTAAATGAGCAGTGCCTAGAAATAAATTCAGAGGTTATTTCAAAGGTTATTTATAAGAAACAAATGTCTTCAAGGAGGAAATCAGTGACATTTGGAAGCAGAGATCATGTCTACCTAATACTATAAGCCCAGCTCAGCAGTAGGCAGGGCTCAATGTCTGTGTGTGCTTGCTGTTTGGGCTTACACACAGTGCTGTTTGCACAGGCCTTCAGAGAATTCTCCGTAGCATCAAAGCTTGGAACATTTACGTCCTACAGAAACGCTAATAGCTGGCAGTTTTCTTTTCAGCTCATCTACTACCAAAGCTCCCATCCTTGGCTATTCTTTCAAAGTCGACGGTTGCCAGGAGCCTAAGAGCTGTCAATGTTTTCTTAGCTTTACTGTCTAACTCTCACTCCTGACTGATTTTTCATGCACAGCCACAAAATTTTTCAATAATCTGGATATCCTCTTTATATACTTGTCCTGAAATCATAGCCAAAAGGAAGACAATGGCTTTTCCAGTCAGGGTACCACGTACTTGGCTCAAAGGGAGGCACCGTGAGATGGAGGAGGAAGAACAAACGCCCTGGGCACTGGTTGCCAACCAAAGTGGGGACAGTTTTGCTCCCCGAGAGACATTGATCAATGTCTTCAGACATTGGCATCTAACAAGTAAAGGTCGGGGATGCTGCTAAATGTTCCACAAGACGTAGGACAGCTACATCAGCAAAGAGATACACAGTCCAAATGTCCACTGTGCCTTTGCACACTTTGCCCACTTTGACCCAACAGCTTTTTGGGAAAGGTTACTGATCAAAGTGGGTACAAACCCAGCTTGGAGATGTCACTAAAATGGTTATGGTCAGCACCTCATTGTGCTGAGTATGTCAGCTTGAGTCTGAATAGGCCAAACTGGTAAACCCAAACTTGAGAAGGCCTCGAAATCACCCGGAGGACTTTTAAAACCCAAATGAATGGGCCCTACCCTTAGGGTTTCTGGTTTGATAGATCTAGCACATGCTCCAAGAATTTTCATTTCTAGCCAGCTCCCAGGTGATGCTAAAGCGGCTGGTTGGGGACCCCACATCAAGAACCACTGGACTAGGCTGACCCAAGTTTGATTCCCAAGTTCCTGTTCAAATGGTTAAGATTCACAAATAGCATTTCAAAGGAGAGATTAACCTTAGTGGCAACTCTGAGGAAATTCGACATTAAGCTTGTCAACATGAAGCGGGAACGTAAGGTGGAGGAGAAAACAGTAACGAGTGTCGCACCTGTACACCCAACTTCTAGGCCTGAGGGCCCCTTCCCCGAGGAGCTGGCTGAGCTGAAGTCTACAGTAAATCATTTAGTTTCTGATCCCCAGACCCTTGTCTGTAACGGAGAGAAAATACTTGCCTTATCCACTTCACGGTGTCATGGGGATTATTAAACAAGACTTTGTAAAATGATAAATGGTATCTTGACACTAGACGCAAGTGGATGTAAGAATTCTTGTTATTCAGCAACTAGCCTGAAGTCCCAGAAGCAAGTAGCAGAGCCCTTGGCCAAAGGTGCTGCTTCTTGTTCTGTACTGTTGCTCGGTGGAGACTGATAGCCTGGAAAAGTGCACACCAGAGCCCCATCCTTTCCATAGATCTCCGGGATCTGCCCCATTTACAGAGCTAAGAAAAAAGAACAATGTGAACAAATACATGTAATTGCTGTTTGCTTCTTACACACTCTGAGTTTCTCAGAATATGTGGGCACCCAGTGCCGCCCCTATGCACATCCATAAAGCACCTTGCTGAAAAGCTGATTTCTCTAAATACTTAGTGATCATTTATTACGATGGTGGAGGAAACATCACTGCTTCTTAAGTTGGATATCCCAAGCCTCTCATATTTTCCTTGCAAATCACAACCCCAAAACACTTCTTGGTAGATGTGAGCCCTTTGATTTTAAAATAACATTCAATGAGAATGCAAGCTGGTGCAACCACTCTGGAAAACAGCATGGAGGTTCCTCAAAAAGTTGAAAATAGAACTACCCTATGACCCAGGAATTGCACTACTGGGTATTTACCCTAAAGATACAAACGTAGTGATCCGAAGGGGCATGTGCACCCAAATGTTTATAGCAGCAATGTCTACAATAGCCAAACTATGGAAAGAACCTAAATGTCCATCAACAGATGAATGGATAAAGAAGATGGGGTGTGTATGTATGTGTATATATATATATATATATATATACATATAATGTATACACACACACACACACGATGGAATACTATGCAGCCATCAAAAGAAATGAAATCTTGCCATTTGTGATGATGTGGATGGAACTAGAGGGTATCATGCTTAGTGAAATAAGTCAATCGGAGAAAGACAACTATCATATGATCTCCCTGATATGAGGAAGTGGAGATGCAATGTGGGGGGTTAAGGGGGTAGGAGAAGAATAAATGAAACAAGATGGGATTGGGAGGGAGACAAACCATAAGTGACTCTTAATCTCACAAAACAAATTGAAGGTTGCTGGGGGGAGGGGGGAAGGGAGAGGGGGTTGGGGTTATGGACGTTGGGGAGGGTATATGCTATGGTGAGTGCTGTGAAGTGTGTAAACCTGGCGATTCACAGACCTGTACCCCTGGGGATAAAAATACATTATATGTTTATTAAAAAATAAAAAATAAAAAAAATAAAGATGAAAAAAAAAAATTCCACTGGGGAAAATAAAATAACATTCAATAAGATGAAACCAGAGAGGGAGACAAACCATAAGAGACTCTTAATATCAGGAAACAAACCAAGGGTTGCTGGAGGGGAGAGGGGTAGGAGGGATGGGATGGCTGGGTTATGGACATTGGGGAGGATATGTGCTATGGTGAGTGCTGTGAATTGTGTAAGACTGATGACTCACAGACCTGTACCCCTGGTATAAATAATACGTTATATGTTAAACAAAATAATAATCTTATAAGATTGGCTGAAAAAAAGTAAATAAAAATGAAAATAAAAATATATTTATTTAAAAATTTAAAACCGAACAACCCCCATGTATTTGCAATTCATCTGGTTCCTTAAGTAAAAGAAAGAGTTGCTACTTGTTAGCATTTAAAATAATTTACAATACATTTTTCAAGAGAGTTGTTTTCCCATGCCTGAAATAGACAAATGGCTATAACACTTTTCCTCATTTAGCAATTATGTTATCAAATTATTTCCACATAAGAATTTTAGTGACTCAAGCATAAATAAAATTATTTCAATTCTTCATATAAAACTTAAAATTAACAAACAGTTTGAGCACTAAGTTAAATAAATATTTATTTAGAGAGAATTTTCTCCTTAGGTAGTCTATTACCCTTATATTATTATTTAAAATGGCAAGTGTGTGTGTGTGTCTGCATATACTTCATACCCTTTCTGTGAGTGGCTCTTGTCAAAATTATAAATAATTATAAAAGGAAGGTATTTTGACCAGTGTTTATGAGTTCTGCAAACGGTTCTGGAACTAAGCATGAAAGCCACACTTTTTCTTTTTAAGTTTCTGCTCAGATCAGGCATAAATTTTGAATAATGGTGGATTAACTTCATTTTTAAACAATTAAAAATAAATGACAGATTTTCACAATACTCATCTGCATATAAATTTCCAATGCAGAAGATTCACACAGGTACACTATAGCAACCCAGTGTTAGGAAAACATAAGCCAGTCTCTCCTCCAGACGAAGATGAAATATTTACCAGCTATCTGAAGACGTCCTGAACAGTCCAGACGATCCCTGAAATAATGAGTCCACAGCCTTCATCCTTCTTCTATTCAGGTTTACATCCATCTCCCTTTCCCATTCAACCCTACTGTCCTCCCTATTTGTAGCAAACCTTCATATTTGTTTACCTAAGCCATTTGCTCAGGTGGAGCAGGCTGGGGACAAGAGCCACCTTAGGGATTCCAGTTCAGAGACCTGGAGGAGGGACCTTCAGTGCTACAGAACTGCCTATCCCAGAAAGTGGGGAGGAGTAGCAACCAGGAGAGCAGGCACTGTGGCTGTGGAGTACACAAAACAACATTCTGGAAGGTTCTGTTTTCTTTGGCATCTGAGTAAAAAGGGATGAGGAAAGGGTGTATGGGTGCTTTCTGGATCCATCAGGAAAACTTCCCTGCATGTATCTATTGAAACAACTCTTTTATCTATCATTGCAAGCTACATCTTCTTTTTAGACCCTTTTAACTATGGCTGACAGAGTGAAGCAGGAAAAAAGATACTAAGTGGTCTCATAGTTGGTATGATACAGAATGACAGCAACAAAGGCCAAGACTGGAGGAGCCACTGCAGAAGGGAGCATAGAAAAGCAAGTGTGCACAGTATGGGTGTGGATCTCTGTTTTCAGACCCCTTCCCTTTCAAACCAGACATCATATACACACAATTAATAACTTCATAGGCAGCCCAACAAAACTTTTATATGCAAATGCAGATAGAAAGATGCTTTGTCATTGAGAAAGAAAACCTTAATGACTCTTTTTCTGTCAAATTGCAGGTAGTGATGCTAGAGTTTTGAAATTGACTTAGTAAGTCACTACCAGAATTTCATTCTAAAGGAATAGAATACAATGGAATTGGAATAAGCATCGTGCTTCCCTTATAAGGGTAAGAGATTTTTGTATACAACTGCTCTATTCAATTTTACACTCATTACACTCTCTCATAATTCTGTGTCAGGCTTTTTATCGATTACTACTGTTACCACTGTATCTCTCTCTGTGTGTGTGTACACGTGCATGCATGTACATTTGTTGTCATTTTGATGTCTTACCACCCACCTAAATCACAAATTGCGGTGCCTCTATGTTTGTCTCATTCTTGTCTCTAGCATTTAGCATGATGTTTGACAAAACTAAGAATGAAAAATACTTATTGAAGAAATAATAAATAAATGTCTAACATACCTTGACTCCCAAAGGGTCAATCTGAACCATAGGATCACAAACCTTGTCTATTTTATATATTTGGTTTCCAATACATGCAATATTTAGTGATTTTTAAAATGCTGAGAAATACTCCTTCCTATCATTGCTTAAGGGAGTGAGGTGGCTCATAAGTCAACACTATTAATTTAAACCAGTCAGGTGAGGGTGAAAAATTTAAAAGTTATAACTGGCCCCACAAATCTGTCTGTTCTTGTGTTTAATCCTTTCAGTTCTTTATTAGGATATCACCAGCTTTAGCATTCCAAAACTGGCACTGGATGAACTGACAATAACTAATTAGAGAAAAAAATTAATAATCATAATTTACCAATTTAACGAAGAGTTTTGATGGTTGATAAAACCAAAGTACACAGCTAATCTGATTGCTTCTTGAGAGATTGATTTTATAAGGCAAGACTTTTTTTTTTAAAAGGATTTTATTTATTTATTTGACAGAGATCACAAGTAGGCAGAGAGGCAGGCAGAGAGAGGAGGAAGCAGGCTCCCGGTTGAGCAGAGAGCCCGATGTGGGACTCGATGCCAGGCCCTGAGATCATGACCCGAGCCGAAGGCAGCGGCTTAACCCACTGAGCCACAGACCTATTCTTCAGGAGAAAAGGCGTTGTTAAAGAAAGAAAAACCAGAGACCAGTAGTCATCCAATTTTTCTGTTATAACTCCCTTGGATTTCAGGGTACCTGAATCAAGAGTCATTTTGAAATTTCAAAGAGATATCCAATTAAGGAAGACACGAGGGTCTCTTGTTGAACTGTAGTGGGCCTTATGTCAAACAAAGAAATTGTAAACAAGCAGGAGGGTCAGGGCTGTTTACTATAAATTTAAGATAGCTAAAGCTGAAACTTATTACCTTGATCATGGTATTGAGCTAAATTATAGTAACATTTTAAAAACTTTTTTCTAATTCAAAAAATCAATTAATTATATAAAACAAGGGGGTACCTGGATGGCTCCGTGGGTTTAAGCCTCCGCTTTCAGCTCAGGTCATGATCCCAGGGTCCTGGGATGGAGCCCTGCATCGGGCACTCTGCTCAGCAGGGAGCCTGCTTCCCCCTCTCTCTGCCTGCCTCTCTGCCTACTTGTGATCTCTGTCTGTCAAATAAATAAATTTAAAAAAATTATATAAGACAAAAAACAAATTGTCTTTTTGTTATTCTAGTCACACTGAACAAGTTTTAAGTCATCTCAAACACAACCCTCTAAATGTAATTCTCCTGCTTAAATATCTTCAATGGACCTATCCGGCCATTTTTTCAGTTTTGCATTCAAGATCCTCTTTGATACTCCCTCAGGCAACTTTGTCATGCACATCTTCACAATATATCCTATATCAATCATGCAAACCACTAAACCCTGCATTCTTCTTCCTCAGTATTGCTCCACACTCTCTTCCCTGCAAGTCCATCTTGAATGAAATGTACCCATCCTAACGAAAATATACATTTCTCCAAGGGCTATCTCAAATGACTTTTCACTTAAGAAACATTCCTGGGGGGGGGGGAGAAAAAGAAAAAGAAAAAGAAGAAGAAAAAAAATATTCTTCAGACTCACCTGGTTGACCTCCATCTTTCTCACTCCATGTTCTCATTATGCCTCCAATTTTAACAGTACAATTTGTTTTATATTAGAATTTTCATATCCTTTTCTATCTTTCCTAGTGTGAGTTTATTGTGCCTTAGAAAAAAGATGTTACATTTATTTAATTTCTAGAACTTTTTGCACCCACTCTTCCCAAAAACCACTGTCATTGTTATTACATAGTAGATATTCAATAATGTCTGTTGAAGAAAAATAGTCTTAAAAAGGATATGTCTTTCAGAAAGTCATTTTCTAAAATTTAAAAATGTCTCAGACTATCAGAAATGGTTGTCTAAGTTAGGAATTTACATCTTTAAAGCCGTATAGATTTCCTTAGAAAGTAAGCAAAATTTTGATTGCTTTAACTTTTATCAAGGTTGTATGGCTAGTGAAGTTCAACACTATCAGTAGACAGGTTAAGAACTAGAATTTCTTAATAAGAGTTTACCTTCGGGGATTGGTTGGAAATTGAGGAGAGGAACATGGAGATAGAATAATGTTTCTGCATTAAGAAAGATACTTTGTAGAAAACAGGATCGGGGGAAGGAAATGGCTTTGGGGAAAATTTCGTGAAATTGAATTTACATATCCTAGAAAATTGAGATGCTTTTCGTATCCTAACAACCTGGCTAAATTTAACCTCTGAATCTTCTGAAGTTTGCCCTTACGGAAATGCTGATCATACTATAAGATATACAAAGTAACTATAAAGTCAAATAACCTTTGGTCATTGATGGTGGATTAAAAAAGGAAATGAAAGTAATGGTTCTTTGGAATTCTCAATGTTTTAATAATGCATTGTCACAAATCCAAAAAAGCTATTAGAGGTTATTGTTTTGGCTGGACTGCACAAGCCATGGAAAGTTAAACCTCTGGCATGTGATGCTGTTTTATTGAAGGACTTTTGATATGCATATGGAATAGGGCCTTTTAACTATCCCAATGGGTCATTTAAGGTCATTCAAATTGTCTGGAATTTTTTCATTAAGTATTCTCTCTGAGATTCACTTAATAAGTAGAGCACATTGGTGTTTCTAATGCACTGAGATAGCGTAATAATTTAGGACAACTTGTATTTTAAATTAAGAATAACTGACCTGATTTTGCAAGAATTAGAAATTCCCATGCAAATTAGACTGAATTCAAAGGAATGGATTTGATGACAGTGGATTTATTTAACTGAATTCCTTCTTCTGGCCAGAGGGTAAAGAGAAGCTCTGCCTCCAAACCCTTACTCAACCCTCAACATACTTCCCCATGAATTGTTCCACCATTTCTTATGTTTTCTCCTTTGGTTCCCTTCTTTGTCTGTTTGCTGAATCACCTATGAACACAGACTCCCTCAATATTCAATCAGAGCTGCTATCATAATTTTAAATCATCCTAACACCCTAAGGCCAGATCTCTAATTTCTTTACAATGGTCAGATTCCCCGATGATACCTTAAATTCTTCAGGTTGAAGTTCTTTACTCTTTCCCTTCACAGTTCAAACACTTTTCTTGGGAACTGTCCATGAAGTGTCATCTTACACATCTCCCACTATTTGCAGAATGCTTTTTATATAAGCATTTAAACCATACATTTCTTGTCCACCTTCCAGTAAGTTCTCGTGTTGCCTTTTCCTGGATTAGTCTGGCCACACCTTCCTGAACCTTGCGCTCAGGATGACTGCTTTCCGTGAAAGTTTATCACCATCTGTTTTCATCCCCAGATTACTCTTGGAAAAGACTTACAGTCTGATTGTTAAGAATAAAAACAATATAAATAATGAAATGATTAGAAGTAAATATCCCCAGCTCCAGGCTGAAGCTGCAGCTCATCGCAGTGTTTGCTTCTAAGCCCTGTGTCTTGTGGTCAAAGACAAAAAGCCAGCATACGTAAGATTTCTCAAGAGCTTAGGAGTTTATGAATTTCCCGATTTCTGTGTTACTAATCCTATTGTGAGGTATGCCATTGAATCACTTTACCTTTGAGAAAAATAGATTAATAAATAAGCATAGTTAATGTCTTCCACCTTATTCTCAACTCAAAAAAAAAAAAAAAAAAGGAAAAGAAAAGAGACAGGCTTCTTCTCCCAGAACTGTTAATCAACTGCACCGTTGTGCTCTCCATCACTGTGGTGTAGCATGTCAGAATTCTTGTTCTTCATACCCAAGACCAGGTTCTCTCTGGACTCTCCCACTCCCTGGCACAAGCATTTAACCTTTACTCTTGGCTTATGACAAACAACCTCTCTGGATCTGACTTGATTTGTCTCCAGTTTGGATAGCACCAGATTAAACTTCCTAGAGCATGCTATTCTTTTTTTTTAAATAATGACTTATGTTCCTTTAAATGCTTACAGGATTAATTTTAAATGTCCCTGGTTGAAATTCAAGGTATATGTATTCTCCCTATGTCCTAAAACCTCATAGAGCTTGAACCGATTTCAGATTCTTTAAACTTTTTTTTTTTTTAATACTGGGATTGATAAGACTTGACTTCAAGCCTTTAAATTTGATTTTCTAATTCTTTCCTGAGTTTTTGTATCCTACTTATCCTCAGAGGCAGTTCACCTCCTCCACTAGGGCCATCTCCAATTCCTCTAATTCCTATTTTCTTCCTGTTTTCTCTACAGAATTACATACTCTCCTGTTTTGAGCAGATGGAGGAGCCTGCATTATATTACACACACAGACATTATGTTATCATCTATATCTATATCTATATCTATATCTATATCTATATCTATATCTCTCTGTAGATACTTAGATGTATACTGACTCTTTTATAGTAAAGCTCTAAGAAATTAGTCTGGGACTTTGCTATTCAAAGTATGGTCTATGGACCAGCAGCACCTGAGAGTAACATTAGAAATACAGGATCTTAGACCTAATAAATCAGAATCTGCATTTGAACAAGATCCCCCAGTAATTTATATGCACATTAAAATCTGAGAAGCACTGACTTGGTGGTATACTTCTAAAAACACACATATAATATTCACACCTCACAAATGCTAAATATGACATATATAGTATGTGACACATAATGAATGGTATAGGTTTTTTGTGGTTGGTTTTTGTTTTTTTGTTTTGTTTTATTTTGGTTTTTTTTTGTATTTTGTTTTTGTTCCTCCCCTACCCCCCAACCCCCTCTCTCCAAAAACATAGGCGGTGACAGCTTAAATTAGTTTGGTTCACAAAGGCTAGCAAAACCCAATTGTAAAAACTTCAGAAAGTTTCTGAAACAGTTGTTAAACACAGGCATTTTTGAACATTAAATATATAACTCACAAATACATCCTATTAAGAACAAAAGTAACATACTCAAAACTCATCACTTCCCAATTATTTTACTCCTTTTACTATTATTTACATCTTGAAGCCTCTGGGTTTATTATATCTGTATAGTCTAATACTACAGAAGGATATGTCTATCTCTTCAACTGAGCAGTGTGTGACCACTGGTTGGTAGCTTGAAATCAGTAGTGATGATAGTATTTACACCACGGAAATCCTCAAATACTACAAATCAGGGCTGTTTTAGTGTTTTGATTTTCTGGATTTAGGAAAGTGATGGAGAAATTGATAATAATGTCAATACACTTAAAGTTTGTCATAAAATAAACATTTTTAACATATTTTCTTCTTCTAAGGAGCTTGTTAAACATTTAGCAGTGCATCGCTGGGCAAAGACAAAAGAAATAAAATGTTCCTACAATGAATGGAAACCTAGCATATTTTTTTTACATAAAAACATTTTCAGCCATCTATTGAAACTAGAATATCCAATCTTACAGGTTTTTATCAGTTCATTTAGACTCTACTCAAAATTTTCTCTAAACCTATATTGAGCTTCTCTAACACAAAATTATGAATTATTCCAGAACATGTTCTGCATATTTATTGGAAAATCACCTAACCTCTCCAGGCTTCTTTTCCCTTCACTGTAAAATGCGGAGTTTATATTCCATAAAGTGTCATGTTCTCCAAGACTGTTAATGCCAGAGAACATTCAAAACATGTAGCCTTATTAGAGACTGGGACAAATGTCTTTTTCTGTTTCTCCTTGGGAAATCTGTTCAGTACTGTGAAAAACAATTCCAAAAAACCAGACCAAGAGATTTTAATTATAAATGAAATATTGATTTACTCTCTAGCTCTGGGTACTCAATGGCAAAATAGCTGAATGAAGTCTAAACAGTTTTATGATTCAGGTGCATAATTTTCTCAGTCAAATGGTACCCCTCACACCTCAATATCTAAATAATGATTTCTCAATCTAGATTTTTCTAAGTAACATAAACAAACCCAAAAAAGTGCCAAAATATCATTTTTGCCTTCCAGGTGCAGGGAGAATATTTTTTCCCTACCCCAATTTATACCTTTAATGTATAAATCAAATGAAAGTTAGTTGCAGTTATTTTCTTTAGTTTTATAGATGTTTTTAACATCAACATTACCATTGATTAACATGACCAAGAGCAATTTAAGTGCCACCAGGGGAGAAACAGAAAAGAGGGTATCATTTGGGAGGTAAGATGAACTTCATTAGGGCACTATGCGGCAAATGATCAGTTTGGTTAAGTTTAGCAACAGTCTAGAACTTGGCTAATAAAACAACTGTTAGTTTGGGTAAGTTTATATTCTTTGCACTGAGATATTTCAAAATGCGATTAGTGAATATGTGTAGTTCACTTATAACTTCTTTTTCTTATGCTTTTGCTATAGTTTTCTATACATTCAAAAATTTCTACCATAAGTGTGTACAAATCTAATATTCAGAAAACAAAAAAGGGGAAAAAAAGATTTCTTCTAGACACCAAATACTAATTTACCAAGAACTAGAATATCTGACAAAGATTATAAATCCTTTGAGAGGAAGAAATTTTTACATTGTATTGACCCTCACACCCGGATATACATTCAGAAAATAACAATTCTCTGAAATGGGTGATGTTTTGAAAAACATAGGAGTAATACCATATTTATCTAATGTTCTCAAGGAGAGAGATATGCCATCTGATTTCTTTCTGAAGAACTTATACTAAAACATTTTTATAAGACAAAATTTAAAAGAAAAAATAATTACTATTTACATATAAATGTTTCAAAAAATGACAAACTTTCTGGGATTTTTAAACAGCACCCACTGAACATATGTTGATAATTTGTCCCCTTCTTTTCTACTAGTCAAATTTAAGAGCTTCAATCTTGTACCATGTTTGAAAATAGACTAATGTGTTTAGGGACAACGTAATTCTGAAGACCTCTTGCCTCTATTCCAAATACTCTCCTACTGCAGGGGCACTCAAGCACCTCCCTCACAATCAGCCAGTTACTGTCTCCAGGAGTCAGAGGGCCCACCACTGAAGATGCTCTGCTCCCAACCCTCCACTCCTCTAATCATCTACTTCTTATTTGCTCCCAGTTAAAAATCCATTGTCAAAGATATGATACCCATCTCTAAATGAAAGCAAAGATCAGTTTAGTGAGGGTCTCAACAACCAAGTAGACCTGAGTGATTCTCATAGGTGTGACATCAAAGTTGGCTGATTTTGAACAGTTTTCCTCTTCTTGGGAGACGGTAAGATTTTTAGCAGTCAGGTTCTCAAGTTCCAAATCCTGGCCCTCCCTCTTACTGGACATGTGACTTTAGGCAAATCATTTCACCTTCTTAACCCTTAGCTACTCCAGCCATAAAACAAGGATGACATTCTCCTCAAAGGATGGTAGGAAGATTAACTGTGGTATCCATACTCAGCAGGGAATATAATAAACAATTGTGAAATGGTATTTCTTGTCTTTATTTTTGACCTCTTGGTTACATTCTGTAAATTGAAGTTAGCAAACTCTGGGTTACATTCTGTAAATTGAAATTAGCAACATCTGTAAGAGATGTCAGGGTACATTTGGTATGGCCAATGTGGGATTTTAATGTGTTCCATGGAGTCTTTCCACTGTCATGGAGAGACATTTGAGTCTGGCTTTGAAGACGAGAAGAGCCAGGTTCAACTCCAGCCTTGACATTTGCTGTGCTCCTCTGTGAGCAAATTATACCCTGGTCAGCTTCTTTTCTCCTGTATCAGATAAAGCAGCATGATTCACAGAGGCTGATTTGAGATTAAATAAGATAATGCCTATAAAATATGCCTTCACCTAAAACCTGGAACCTTGTAGAAACTGGCTGCAAGTATTCACCAAAATCAACTGTAGTCATGTAAGTGTTCAATGGGAAGGTTTGCAGGAAATTTCTATGAATGTGTTATTCCATGACTAGTTTAAAGACCCACTCCAAAGGAAAGTAAGCTAAATTATTAAAAAATATGCTAAATACAACGATGCCTCAATATTTTCTTTTTGACAGCAGATGAGAAAAAAAAAGAAAAAACTCTTTGAGAGATAATACTACTTTTAACAAGTCTCAGATATATTCTTCTTAATCTATCATCCAGCAATATCCAAGGATCAAGGTCACAAAGGCAGGTTTTCTAAGCAGCCAAAAAATTAAAATTCATCCAAATTGCTCTGCTTCCTACACATTCATTTACACACATGGATACATACACACCAGGGCATAAATAGCTTCAGGTCTGATTTTTAAACTGACAGTTGCTTTTTTGGGGGACAACCAAGTTTATAGCATGTTCAATAATGCAGACCTGGTTTCTGGCAGACATTTTCTGCAGAGTGTTTGGATTCTGGTTAATTTCCATGATCAGTGAATGGAGATTTGTTTAAATCCCTCCACACTGAACTGAAGGTTGATCCTCAATATTGTTCTAACATATACTGTGGGCCAAGGTATGGATGCATGTTAACAAGATTTGGCATTGTCATCTGAAAAGAAAGCATGTTTTATGTAAGATCCATGGGAGATTATATGTAAACATATCTACATACATATATAAATATATATGTAAAGCCTTACATAAAATTTTTATAGTCTTTACAGTCCAATGCTATCATATGTGCTAGGTTTTTGCTTTTGTCTTTTATTGCAGTCCTAGTAAGGAGTTGGCTATTAATATTTTAGAATACACATAAGTCAGAAAACACAATGCTCTATATTTTGTGGGAAAGGAGAATTTCTGAGCAGGCATTCCCCCATGAGATGTTTTTCTTAGAATTGCTTTTTACCCAGCAGAAATGCTGAACTTACTCTTCCTCAAGCATGGCACAAAGAGCAAAATTCACAGAAATTCAAGAGCCTGCACCATGTATGCCAGATTGCAAGACTGCACTGTTGTCCTGAAATATGGAGTTTCAAATTCTAATGAATAGGTCAAAGTGATGTGTTTGCATGTAATAAGCAGATGGGGAGAAAATAAGAAAGGGCAAAGCTTTTGTATAGTAATATTTTCAAAGAAGAATGTTACCAGATCTATTATCTTAGGCACAAAAAATTGGATCAGAAATAAGGAAGATACATCAAGTTTTAAACCTGCATGTGGGTTCTAAGTTAGAAAAACAATGAAATCTCTTACAATTTATATAGTGCCTAACAAATGCAGCTGTGTAAGGGCCTATTCAGCCAGAGCGGCTCCACCTCGGTTGAACAGCCATTTTGTTGTTTATGCAGTAAAACTTAAACTGACCCTGCGCCCCCCTCCACCCCGGCCCAAGGGAACTTACTTAAAAGCAAGTCCAGGAAACCAGTAAAATATGGTCAACCAGTCCCTGATAACAGAGCCCAAATACTAGGGCGGGTCAGGTCAGGTGGAGATAACAGAGCCCGAATGCAGGGATGAGTCTGGTCAGGTGGAGACATCCAATCAATGGAGTATGCATATTGTCTCCCTAGCTACCAAGGAGCTCCCTAGCCCCGCTTTTTCGGTGACTTTTGGGCGCCAATTCTGTCCAAGGAGATAGACTAGTTCAAATAGCTACTATGGGGTGAATAATAATTCAATTGGCCACCTGTGTGTGCCCACGCTCAACCACATGGCCTTTGCTCTCTAAAAGTTAGTCTGTGAGGCTGGGTGTGGGCACCCTCTCTGTAAGAGGTGGCCCCAAACGGTCAGTTTGGTTCTCCATGCTTGGTGCGAAATAAAGCTTTGCTTGACTTTCCCTTTGTTTAAGTCTCACTCTTTTGATTACAGACCTAACAAACTGCAATATATTTCATTGTGAAATCTTCAAAATAGCCTATTAGCTGTTAATTAACACTATTTTCCCTTTATTTAAGGCTACTAAAATCAGAGTTTTGAAGTACCACTTGCTTAATTGATAAAGGAATTATCAATATCAAAGTTAGAATTCAAATATACAGACTGTTAAATTCACAAGTCATGTGAAATCATGCATTATCATAATTAGAAGAAGGCTTTCTGTCTTGTCCTTTTCATCTCTGTCATGTCCTCATGGCTTCTCCTTTTTGTCATTAGGCTGGTGGATGTTGCTAGAATGACTGGATTATTTAAGAGATGATGAGTTTATGTATTCTTGTTAAGTTCCTAAATCCTTTTATCCTACTTACTTTTTCTCAGGGATTTTCTGTTGTTCCGGTCTGAGTTTCTTCATTTATCATTCCATTGCAACCTTCATCGGAATGCCAACATTTTGTCCACTTGAGTTGAACCTGTGGTTTAAATGATCTTATTTCTGTATTTCTTCTCTTCTGACAGGGACACGAGTCATATTGGATTCAGTGTTCACCCTAATTTGGTATGACCTCATCTTAACTTGATTATATCTGCAAAGACCTTATTTTCAAAGGTCACATTCATAGGTATCGGGGGACTAGGACTTCAACATATCTTTTGGAGGGACACAATTCAACCTGTAACAAAATACTCATCTCTCAATGCTTGACACATGCCCCAACTCCACAAGATTTTTCTCATTTCTTTAGCGCATACTTCTCTAAATTTTAACAGACTGAATGATTCACTGTAGGCATTAACTGTGAGGGCTTTGCTCATCTCTCTATCCCAGTAACCTGGAATAGAAACTGGTACAGAGCAAGAACTCAGTAAGTATTTGTTGAATGAATGCTTATATTCAACAAGTGAATGAATTTATACCATATAATTAAGTTTTTGTTTTTGTTGTTTGTTTGTTTGTTTTTTTAATGCAATGGCACTGTGTTACTTGCTTTATTTAAATTAACTGTTTTTCTAAAAGAATCTGAAGGACATTATTTTATCTGTTTTATATCTCAGAGGCACAAGAGTTCAGCCTGGGATTCCCCCCCACCCCCCTCCAGTGGCTGATAATCTGATAAAGGCTTTGCTAATTGATCGTTCTAGAGAAATCTGATTGAAAGGCAGTAAGATATCAGTAGTCTATTCAGAGGCTTTAAGGAAAATGCTGAAGTCTGTTTCAGGCAGAAAAAGAAACAGCTGAGGTGAAAACAAAGACAAATAGATTGGTGATTGAGGTTTTATTTAGACCAAATACAACCTCTCCCAGTATTATAAAAGGCTCCAGATAGCTAGCTGATTAGAATCTTTTAGATGTCATCTGGGCATATCTTTCTAGACTCAGAGTTTTGATTTTTTGGTATTATGTCTTTCTCTCCAGAGAGAGAGTGTGTTTGTGTGTTTTATCAGAAAATGTGTGTGATTTGGTGTTTGTGTGTTTTATCAGAAAAATTTGTGTGTTTTATCAGAAAAATGATACGTGTCTGTTTAGATACCTACCCAGTTTACTGAAAAACAGTATTTTAAGGTGGAAAATCATAAGAACAACTCCTGCAGCCTTGCCTATTAACTTTTCATAACTCCTAATCAGTTTCACAACGGGGAGCAGAGCAAGGCTCACACCTGGGGTCTTAAATATGACAAAGAATACTTGAAATCGAGAATTAAAATCATTTTCCCTCTTTGTATTAATGTTTGTACTTAAGTAGTGCCTTTATCCCCAAAGTACGTCCAAATGCTCATTTTCTTAACCGTGAAAGATGTCTGCACAATCTTACAGGCAACCTCACAGAAAATAAGCAAATTATAAGAGAGGGCACAAAATTCCCTACGTCACAGATGATGAAATGGAAAACTTGGTTTGTCAGGAGGGTGTGAAGCTTTTTCAAATGTTTGAAAGAAAAATGTTGTGAAGAAATGGTATATTCAGAAAACATTGTACATGTGTTATTTTTGATCAGTTCAGTGGTGTGTGATAACACATAAAGAGGGCAGGCTCCTCCCCATGTTATCAAAGCTCTTGCCCTTAAAGTGGCTGGTAAACACCACCAGGTCCATATTTGCAATGTAAATTAACAAACTACATGGTGCCTTCCATTGTAGGTGAACCTTAATAAGCCTGCTGATTGCTTCTTAAGAGTGCAGTTATTTTCGTGCTTAAGGATTTCTGAATGTGGAGAGCTGTGCATTTCATAAGAACCCCCACAACGGGCAGAAGTTATTGAGTGTGAAAAAGAAGAGTAAGCAGAGAGTGTGATTGAAGAAATAGTCCATCTGAGATGTCAGGTGTGCTTTTCAACAAAGCCCTCAAGGTCAGGGCAAGTAGTTTTAGCATGGGTATTGGTATAGGAAACCCCCAGCAGTATAAATTTATTCAGGAGTCTGACCCAGAGGTAATAGCTAGGTGCCCAGAGGAGGACAGAGCATGCAAATGGACCTATCTTCACCAGAGCCAGGTTCATGCATATGTAGAAACCTACTTTTAGATAGTTCAGGCAAAGGAGACTCCTTTTCTCCCACTATTGAAGAAAATCCAATCCCCAGCTCTCATCTCTTTGCTCTTAATTTTATGGGGAAAACTAAGTGAATTCACCATTTCCCTTAGAACAGCTCTTTTATGTACTTAAAATGGTATATTTCATTGCCTTCTGCATATTGGATTCCCAAGTCCGTACCCCATCCAAGGGTGAGATGGAAATACTCATAACTTTTGCCAGTAATCGGATTAAAATTCTCTAAATAGCTCATCTCATGCCGAGTTTGCTGCACAAATACTATCCCAAAATGAGCTAGAGCATTTCAGAGAGCTAGCAGCAAAGAGAAAAATAAGTATGCATTACGGGCAAATCAGACTCTACTGCTCCTTGTACACACTCAATCAGTGATTGTCTCTCCCCCTTTGCAAGAAGAGGGCACATCTGTGCCTCACTCTCATGCTCTTACCATGCCCCAAATTACCAATGAGTTGGAGAAACACTACAAAGGAAGACTAAAATTAATAGCTCTCTCATAGCCGGTTCATTTATAAGATCTAGAAAATATTACATTAATAAGATTTTGGTTTTTTCTGATTCCAAAAGACCTGGCATCAATGGGATCAACAGTCCTGATGCAGAAATAGGCTGGAGATTAATTTGGTGCTGCCCCTTCAGGGTGTGAGTGCTCCCCAGTTGAGTGCAAACAGTGTCCCTCCTTATTAGGTTAGAAGCAGAACGCATCCATATCTATGCCATTTTCCTGGCTTCTCAAGGTCTTTTTTGTTTGTTTGTTTTGTGTTGCTTCTGATGTCTTCTGAAACTTCTGATATCTACCAACTTCTCTGCATCTCCTCTACTGGTCTGCCTCTCTATTCTTCCCCAGTGTCATTGATGTAGGAACAAAGGCAGAAGAAAAATTATTAAATGTCCTTATCACCCACAGTCCAGCGACAAGTCCTTGACACAGGCAGAGTGACATTCTTCTAGGGATTCAAATGCCTCAATGTTGATGCTTTGCTAAGGCCAAAAGGCAATATTAGCTCAACCCCCAGGATTCTGTAAGTCTACTTCAACATATAAAAATTCCTTTAGAAACTTCCTTTATCTCTCCCCACCAAGATACATGTTGGCAATTATTCCCCAAGCATAGGACCTACCTACATACACCTGAAGGGTCTTATGACTCCAGTTTTATTAGACAGTAATAAATGACCTTTCCCAACAATAGCTAGCCCCCTCAAGGTCCTAGAAAACCTTTTCCAAAATTCTCTTGAGACTTACCCTATCCCTAACCCCATCCCAATTTGAAAGTATATAATGGGCCACTCCTCGTGACCCTGGTGCAGCTCTTTCTGCCCACAATTCTTGTCCCTGTGCTTTAATAAAACCACGTTTTGCACCAAAGTCATCTCAAGAATTCTTTCTTGGCTGTCGGCTTCAAACCTTAACATCTTTCTACATCATCATGACATTAGGTCATGAAGCCAATTTTGAAATGTTGCAGGATGAAGCACAGGATTTCTCAGGCAGTACCCTTCAGGCCAACACTAGGGGAAGAGAAGTGGAGGGGGAAGAGCTAAAATGGGGAGAGGGGGTGGTCCAGCTGAGATGTGGTCCTGAAACAGCCTGGCCTCCCATTGGCTGCTCCGGAGCTCAAAAGGCTGTCAGAATTGTCCTGAATTTGGGTTTTACATCGTTGCCTCTGGCAGTTGCTGAATGAGGGTTTCCTTGCTGCTGATGCACTTCCAACAGCTGATAGGACAAGTTTCCCCTTGAAGTCCCTCTGTGCAGGGTTCCATGCATCCTGAGAAGCCAGGTTCCTCCCTCCTCAACCCCCAATCCCTCCTATCTGATCTAGCATGGAAGGTCATTGACAGGTCTTTGCTGTATTAGGACAACTTCTCTGAGGACTCAAGCTTCTATATGTCTGAAGAGTCACCAGGATGGCCTTTCTGGATGTCCCTCCCCATTAGCAGGGTCCTCCAGGATTCCTGAAATGATCACTGCTTATAATCCACAGCCACATAAACTGTTGTGCTTACCCTGCATCTGCCTGCCACTCTAACACCTGAATGCTTTCTGAGTCTCCTGGAAAAGACCAGAAGAGGGGTTTTCTGGGTGGGAGCAAAGGAAAGGACAAGGTGATACAGGAAGTAATGACTACCAATGATCTGACTGAAAACAATTTGTCCAAATGCCATAATTAAACTTTGGTTTAATCACTTGTCAGTGACTCTAGAGTACACTGGGGGCAGGTTCCCCACATTGATGTGTTCACTATTACAAATTAAGATAGACAACACGTTTTTTAAGTGTAAGAAGAATGCTGAATAATGGACCAAATTATTTGCAAATAACATGCTAGTCAAAGATCTATCGAAGTTAAAAATACACTTTTAAAAAGGATGATTGATTGACTGATGACCTATTCTGTTTGACAAGATTATTTCTGTAAATTTGTTTGCCATTCAATAATATGCTGCAAATCATTCCAAACACCAGAGATGGAACTGGGCCTGTCTTTATCCCAGAGCCCAGCATCAGTAGCCAAATTCACGTCCAGAGTTGGTGAGGTACAGGCTTAAGCTTGCCCTTAACAATGTTTATCTGGAATTCAGAGTGCTGAATGATCTCTCTCACACACAAGTAAGACTGAGAGGCAAATTTCTAGATCCCTGTCTCTTATCTACTCATTTACCTGGACTGTTTCATTATGTAGATTATACCTCTGGTCCCAGGAGGTTATTTGAGTTTGAATCTCCTGCTATAAAAGTCATTAATCTATACGACCAGTGGATCAGGACCACTTAAAAAAATATGAATCAGTAAAACTGAATGGATAAACAATCTGAATCAACATTTTAGAGTGTTCTTGGGGGTGCCTGGCTGGCTCAGTTGGTGGAATATGTGACTCTTGATCTCAGGGTTGTAAGTTCAAGTCCTACATTGGGTGTAGAGATTACTTAAAAAACAAACAAACAAACAAAAACCTTAAATAAACAAATAAATAGCTCTTGGCATGTACATACATTTGCCACTGGAACATGAAATGGGTCACTTTAGTATTTAGAGCCTATTCTAATCTTCTGATCTGATTAGAACTCAGAATTACTAAAATTGCTTCTACTATCTTACATTCTGTTTCCAGTCGTCCACATTTACAAAGCCAGGGATTTCCGTGTAGTTTAGGGAGAATCACATTTCTTTGGAGCTGGACGGGAAATATATGATCTAATAAGATCAAGAAGATGAATAGCAGACATGTTTCTCCTCTGACCCAAATATGATATCATCAAAGTTAGAAAGCCATTCATCGGGATGGAAGAATTGGAAACTGGAGTCTTCTAGTCTGGGTGGATGCATTTGGTCAGGAAAAGAGGCAAAACTTATCAAGACACACCAAAAAAAGGTGAAGTTGGGTCTTGCTGAAATGATGATGAGGGCAATGGAGAGGGCACAGAGGGAAAGGAGGGAAAAGTTTCCTTTGTTTCATTCTTTAAATCCAAATTGTAGTAGTTTTTATGACTTCAGACTTTCTAAATTCAAGTTTGGTAACAATCACTGCCATGTACATTGATTTAGAAATCTCTGGAGAAATATGTGTAGAAGAACAAATCTAATTAATTAAACCTCCATATTCATTAAATAAACCTATGCAAATGTGCAGCATATATACACACAATATACATTTATATGTTTGAGTATATTTAATTAGATATTATATTTTTATAGGACGCACATGTAGACTTCAGGGGGGAAATCACTTTCTAATTAGGATCAAGCGTTTTGGAAATTTACATTTCTAACTAATTAGTGTTGATGTTGAGACACCCACATTTAATTATACTGCAATCTCTGCCAGAAGATACATGTTTTGACTCAAATAAATCATACAACAAAGGTACATAAATTATTGTCTTTCCTAAGTTAACAGTGACACTAGCTTGAATTTTCTTTTAAGTCTGTAATAATGGCTATTAGCATCAATAATTCAAAACCTTGTCAATTTTCACTAGCAGATCTACTCACTGTTAGCTATCAACAGAAAGCATGATGCTTTGGTTGTTTTTGTCAATGAACTTTCTCCCATGTCCAACCCATGTAGAGTAATGGAATTTTACAAGTGTCTTAGATATAGATCCCCTTCCTGTCCTATTTTGCCTCTCAGAATAAAAACATGGTAGAAAATACAAAGCAAAAAGCAGGACAGACACTTCTGGGACACCATGAGGAAAATGAAAGGTGGAAGTTGCAAGCCCTGTATCTACACAAGCACAGAAAGAGACTAATTTCTCTTTCAAATTCGCTCAACCTCTAGTGCCCAAAGTTTATTATTACAGGAATAGATTTTTTTTTTCTCTACTGATCCATTCCTAGCATATCCTGTAGTTAATTCTTTCTTTTATAAAGCTTATGTAAATTTTCAACTAAGTGTTCAAACACCACTTTACAAAGACAATGAGAAAAGATAGATGGAGGATTGTGCACAACAGCCTGGGTGACAATTTCAGTGCTACTGTGTATGGGAAGAAACCTTGACATGTTCTCAAGTCCCTGAAAGAGTGTGGCAGACTTCTCTGGGCCAGAATCTAAGATAACCTAGTGAGACACTTCCTCACATAGAACACATGGATCAGGTGTAGCTGGCATTTATTTAGAAGAATTCATCATCAGCTTTAAGAAGTATTTACATGGGGAGAAATAACTTTGGTAGAGTATACGAACAGCTCCCACCATGCCAGTGTGCAAATGATTACTAATGTTTTCTTTGAAGAGAATCTGGATCCACTCTGTGGATAAGCTAGCTCTTTTCTCCTTAAATCACTGGGAGGGGTTTTGGTCACTTATCACTAGGTACAATGAATTCATTGAGCAACATGCTCACCCTTGGTCTTTCAAATGCCAATTTTAAATTCCAAAGTGAAGATCTAGCAAAGCCCACCTTCTCTACTGGAAAAAAAAAAGAGGAAGGGCAGAAATGAGCCCAGACTATTCCTTCCCAATGGATGTATCAGAGTGTAGCCCCACCTCCCTTATGTTCAGAGAGAGCCTAGAAACGTTAGACTCAGAAATCTCCCTCCTCGTGAAGAGAACTATCAGGATCAGAGAATTATCACCCACCTCCCATCATGCAATCACAAATATATAACCAAATGTGGGTTCACTATATAACTTACTAAATCTTTTAATGGAATGAAGTCAGAAAAATTTTTTAAGGTCAGTAGATTCTAAGGAGTTTTTTTTATTGTTTTTGTTTTTTTATCATGATGTTGTCAAAGTCAATCATCAATGAAAATTATCCACCACTAACGATATTAGCAGAAACTGTCATCTAAAACATAGCTAATATTTAATTAATAAGACATTGCTACCTTATTAATTATAGATTATCTGTAAGGGAGGTTGGTAATCCTCTTAGAATCTCTTAAAAGCTAATATAATGAGTGCTAAATAATGCCTATACAAAACATATTGTTAATTGATTGGTTAATTAATTGATTGATCAGCATTCATTCTTCCTCACCTAAGGAAGAATGAGGAGGACAATGCCTTCTTGAATCTTTTCATCCACCTCAATTGCTAATACTCTCTAAATGCAATCACACCCCTCAGACTGAGTTTCCAGGGCACCAAAGTACCAACATGAATTTACTCTGATCCAAACTTAATTAAGGCATGTGTTTTTCACTTTCACATGTATATATGCTTAGTTATTCAATTTAAATTTCAGTGTTTTAAAATAGTTAAATAGCAGTTTGTGTGAGTCTGCAGACACAGTTCATCCACTTGTAGAAAGAGACACTTAACTTTAGCTCAACTGATATTCAGTGTGCCTAAAAAATAGTACTATGTGAGCATCTGATATGGGGGATGGGTGCTACATTAGTCATCATGGGATACATGATGAACAGGACATTCTAACTCTACCTTAACCCACATCTTAATCTCAACACTATATTGTACCCAAATTCTGGTGAGGAAGGAAACATATACAGTTAACAATAGCACAGTGTAAAATGTAAATAAAAAAGAAATATTAAAAAATACACGTAATTTAAAATCATTTCTATCAACAAGTTAAATCGTTCAGCTATATTAGATGAATCTTTCCTTTTAAGAGGAATGATACACTATAGCAATTAGTAACAAATGTCACTCTTCTCTGGTTCTCCTCCTTAAAAATATGAGTGAAGATGGATCTTTTGGTTTCTAAGGCTACAAAGAAACTAGAAAGAGACTAAATATGAGGTTATAAAACTGGACGTAGAGATGGCCAATGAAAACATGAATAATGGTATTAAAGTGATGTGTGTTATTTGTATCTAAGAAAGGGATATCGTTTCATGTTTTCTATAGGGTTCTGCAGAAACATTCTCAAGAATTAGTTTAGAATGTGATTGTAACTTCTTGACTAATTGGTAAGAAAGAAATATTTATATTTCCAGTAGACATAGAATTTGTAAGTTGAAATTTGCAGTTGCTCAAGGTGGGACATACTGAGTCAAAACATTTAACTGAGCACCTTCTTACCAGAGTTTTGACAGAGGTGTGTGAAAAATAGAGAAAAGAAGCAGAAGCTACTGCGGAAATTTCTTCTTTAGTGTGAATCAAAGTTCAGTGACATGTTTCCTCAGTACAAAGCAGCATTACTGTGTCTGGCATTCAGATAAATCTAAGCCTTTGTTATATTCTATTAGAAGAAAAAATTTAAAATGCTCTTCCTTTCTAAATGAAAAGACTAAGGCTATACCGACACTCATTTGATCAAAAAACTTGCAACCAGATCTTTCCTATAGATTCCGAGTTATATTTTGAAATCTTTAACAAAGCGACAAAGAATGCCTTAACTACGTACGTTTTCTTTAATGATCCTTTAAGTGAATCTCCTTTGTGCTCTGCATATTATTTTTTTTTTCTTAAGCATCAGCGGAAATTAGCTCAGTTGTAACATTTAATCGGGTAACTAAAGAAAAAGGAGGGAGAACTAAAGTTCAAAGAATTACTTGACAGAAGAACACCTTAGAAATTATTCCACATTATTTCTGCCTGATCAAACACTTGTTCTAGAAAACATCATATGTGGATACTGATGTCCTTGTAGACTCATTTGGGCATTAAGACTGTTGTTTTCCTCTCATGATGTTTGATAGAGAAAAGCAAATGTTTCATTAGGCACTATCCTTTTTCCTACCTGTCTGCCACATGACCTTTGGTCTTGGTTAACATAATAAATGAATTCCATTTATCTCTGTGTATTCACAAATACACTCTTGAGACCAATAAAATGGCATATGGCTTAATTGAGTCATCTGTTCAATCATAATTATTATTAGCTAAATATATTCAGCTTGGTGGAAGTTGACAAAAGTCCGTTATTCTTTGGACTCAGGGTTTATGCTGTTGTTCTGTTCCTTGGTTTAGGTTTAATAACATTCAGTTTTTCTTGTTTTCCTAATAGTAGATGCTTCAGCAGTTTCTGTAGTACAGTGTTAGAGTTTATGTTTCTCTATTTGATTTTTCAAAAATAACCACAATAAGAAAGTGGGATAAATTAAAAGTGATTTATTTTTCTTTTATCAATAAAGGAGTGTGTTATCGAAAGACTGTGGACTCTTCTCTACTCTACTAATAAACATTAGCATATCTTTAGCAACAAACCTGAGATCCTCTTTAAAAGAATGTTAACAATTGACATTAAATCTATATAGTAAAATACTGTTCTACATTAATTTGAGAGCTGAGTAGAGACCAACAGGAGGCACATGACAGTGATTGGTACAGGAGAAGCAAAGAATGTATAAGCATTCACTCTGGAACAGTGTTGGACCCGTGCCACGCACACACCAGGGTCTTGATAAATACGTACAGAATCAATGAGGACAGAGAGAATGGCAGGCAGGGGCAGAGACAGAAAATCAAGCCAAAATTATGTTCTCAGTCTCTGAGTAGAAGATGCCAGGATGAAATTCCAACAAGTATCAGATCGTGGGCTATGAACTGGAGCCAATACGAGAAACTCTCAGTGACAAATGGTTCATCAGGAGATGTGATCTCATAAAGCAAGTCTGGGCGGGAGTGACTCAATTCACTGAGCCATGTCTGGTTGGTCTCAAGCTCTTTTTTGTTTGTTGGCTTGTTTATTTAAGGGAGCAGGGTAAGCCCATTGCTAATTAAGCGGTAGACACTCATGAAAATGTAATGTGTGGTAAATGTCTTTCATCTGAAAACTCCACCAACAAAGTAATTAAAGCGGTTGTTTCTGTATGCTTGGATTCTAGGAGGCCAACCCTCCTGGTAAATAAATATGTTCATTCTCTTATTGACTAGTGTTTCTGAAAATCTGAGGGCTACTCACGCAGTTCCTGATGAAGGGAGCAGACCCACCACAAGACTCTTGAGCATTATTTTCTAATGATAGGTTTATG
This sequence comes from Neogale vison, assembly GCF_020171115.1. Lineage (NCBI taxonomy): Eukaryota > Metazoa > Chordata > Mammalia > Carnivora > Mustelidae > Neogale > Neogale vison. Next base: position 34,821,520 of record NC_058093.1, on the reverse strand, counting down.
CATCACTTGATGAACACAGACATTTTAAGAACTTGATAAACTTGAATTAGTTTAACGAATGCTGAGCCTCTCACCTAAGTGTAGAATAGGAAAAAAGTTTTCCTCAACCCTCTTAGGAGCCATAACAGAGCATGAAAATTAAACTGACAGATTAGTGAGAGAAAAGCACCCAAATTTATTTTAAGTTTTACATGACTTGGGAGCCTCCCTGAGGAAATAATGACCTAAAGAAATGACAACACCCAATTGTTTTTATATTAGGTTGAACAAAGTAAGGCAATTGTGGAACTGGGCCTAACTCTGTGGAGAAGGTAAAAGAAAATATAATACATGAACAAGATCTGTTCATATAAAATTCTCACAGCCCCAACATCTTATGCTTGAAGAGAAGTGTCTTCATTCCTCCCAATACAGAAGGGAGCCTTGAACATCAGAATTATATCGCTGGCTTTCAGGAAAAGTCAGAGCATCCTGGTTGTACCTACTGTACTTTCTCAAGCACCTTTGGTTCAAAACAACCAATATACCAAAATGACATATTTGGGAAGATATGCTCTGAACTCCTTCAAAAGCAACAAGCTTCTCAAACATTTCCACCAGGTAATCCTAAAACTGGAGGAGTGTGAAAGTTTGATCCTAGAGGAGAAAGAGGTTTCTGAGGAGACCCTATAAACTATCAGTGTTTTCTCAATTTCCCCTTAACTCCTATGTTCATTTTCTTCAGAACCTATCCACTTGAAAATATAAAAGTAATAAAGGCTTTAGGAGGAGACACCATGTTATTCTCACTTTATATATGATAGTGGCACTTGTGTGCAAAATCAAGGACATTTAACCTCAGTTTCAGAGAAAGCCAATTCTGACCTGGCCCATAGCTGATAAAACCACATAATCAATTATGAGGAAAACTTCCTTGCCATATATATTGAAAGAGGTATGTCATTCATCATTTCTCAGGCTTTTTCATATTAAATGGTGTCTTGCACAGACAATATATCGCTGAGGATATGAATATGGATATGGACATATGTCAGAGGTTCATGATTTGGATGTGCACTACATGGCCAAGTATTAAAATACTTCTGCAGCAAAGACAAGTGTATCAGTTACCTATGGCTCCTATAACCAATGACCACCAACTTAATGGCTAAAACAACCCAAATTTATTTTCTTTCCTTCTGGGATTCAGAACTGTGAAATAGGTCTTGCTCATCAAAATTGAGGTATCTGCAAGTCTTTAGAAGCTTGAGGGAAGAATCTGCTTTTTCACTCTTTCCAACTTCTCCACCTGTCCATATTACTTCATATAAGGCCCTTTCCTCTATCTCCAAAGCTATCAACGGACAGTTGGAGTTTTGCCTAGACCCCATCCCTCTCACTCTTCTGCCTCCCTCTTCTCCATTAAAGGACCCTGTGATTGCATTGTGCTTATCCAGATAATCCAGGACGATCTCTTTATTTTACAATCAGCTGTTAGCAACCCTAGTTCTACCTGTAACCTCAATTCCATTTTGCTATATAATATAACATATTTACAGATCCCTGTGATTAAGACATGAACTTCTTTGGGGAGCCATTATTCTGCCTGCCATGCAGAAGTTTGAGTCAACATCACTGCTGAAATTTAACACCTGGGCATTAGGAAAAGAAAAAAAAAAAACTGTAATTTTATGAAAAAAAAATTACTGAGATTTATTTCTAAAAGTCCACTGGCAAAAATTTTAAAGTTTTACATTATAACACAAAAGCACTCATTTCTTAGTTTAAAAAAATTAATAGATTGGCACTTTTCCTGGAAAGTGTCTTCTGTGACCTGAAAGAAATTACATACCTGAAATTCTAAAACAGTAATTAAAAGTTATTTTATTGGCTCTAATGTTAAAATACTTCTCTTGGAATTATGATATCTCACTTGGTTTTTCTATAACACATTTGTATTTATTGTTATAAGCAGTAATTATCACAAGTAGGATTTAGTATTCTTCAAGACAGGCTTCATGTGGAATCTTTCTAGAAGTAACAGAATCTTAGGGCCTACCCAAGTGAATCAGAATCTAAATGTTTACAAGATCCCTGGCTGATTTGCAAGCAGATTGAAGTATGAATAGCACTGCTATAGCAGAGTCTCTTATTTAATGTAAACATTTACATTAGTTGCCAGTATGTTTCCCTGTTTACTTAACTGTTTAAAAGGCCTTCATTAATATTTTGTGCATAGAATTAACAGCTTTTATAATCATAGTTTTATTTGTACAATAAAAAATAAACATTTCTACTTCACGTCATTGATATAATTTTCAATCTCTAGAGACAGAGAAGGACTAATAATCTAAGTTACATCTAGAATGCTCACCTATATCTGAAGGTGACTGTTCAGAGTTAGGTATACCAGAGAGTTGAATGGTAGGCCTTGTTTTATCACTGAAAGTATCCTACAAACTCTCAGTGGTTGATTACACATGAATTTTAAAATTCTGGGAATTACATTGAAACAGGTATCTGCTTACTTCACCTTCCAAAGGCCAAGGATAAAACCAAGGCTACAGTAGATTTTAGCAGAACACTGAAGCTGAAGCTAAAACTGAGTGTTTGTGGTGTGTGTGCATGTGTACATATTCATAGCTTTTCTTGTCCTTTAAATCTGATTTGGAAAGGAAACAAATCAAAATAAACAATAACAAAAGATTAATCAACTTAACACCCCAGGCACTCTTTGGCTGCTTTGTGGAGAACAAATCAAATTCAGTAGGAAACTCTGATGTTGTCCTTACATATCTGAGAAGCTGTCAAATGAGAGAGGGATGAGAAATGTATGGTAAAGCCCTTGGGGTAAAACAGAGACCAATGTGAAGAAGTTACAGGAAGAAGGATTTCATTCATCTTAAGAAATAATTTCCCGGGGACGCTGGGGTGGCTCAGTCGTTAAGTGTCTGCCTTCGGCTCGGTCATGATCCCAGGGTCCTGGGATTGAGCCCTGCATCATCAGGCTCCCTGCTCACCTGGGGAGGGGGGGTGTGTGGGGGGGGGTGTGCAGGGGGTGTTCTCCCCCTCCCACGTGACCTGCTGTGTTTTCTCTCCCATCATGTCTTTCTGTCAAATAAATAAATAAAAATCTTAAAAAAAAAAAAAAAGAAATAATTTTCCAACGACCCAAGAAAGCTGTCCAAGGATGAGATAGAGTGCCTTGGTACCCAGTGAATTATCTTCTGGCGAAGGTGTTTTGTTTTAGGCAGAATGAGACTTTGAAATGAGCACTGCAGAAGGGATTTCAGTTTCCTTTGGGTGATTAATATCAATGGCTAACATTTATTACGCCCTTTCTAAGAGTCTGGCACAAGGCGGATGCAACTTACAACCTCAGTTTGCTTACTCACAAATCCCTTAGATGCGTGTCACTGTTTCCCCAATTTTAAACGGAAGCCCAGAGAAGTGAAAGGACTTCATCTAAATTGTGCAAATCATGAGTGGCAGGGACAGAATTTGAATCCGAGTCCCTCAGATATAGATACTTAGAATGGAGTGGCACAGACTTGAACCCTCCTTGTCCCTCAACCAGAACAATCCTTCTTGCTAAGTTGTGCTAAAAAAAAAGCATAGGATTATTCTTACTCTAACTTTTAAGAATGACACTTTATATTTTACTGCTTCCAAGTTATTTGACATGAGTAAATCATTCAATATTTCTAAACATGATTTGTCAACATAGGTGTGTATATGTGTATCTATAGATACAGATAATAGAAAACAGAGATGAGAAAGTGGGGGGTTGGCCTACCTACTGCACAGTGATGGAGAGGATTAAACAGGTTCATGAAAAACAACTCAAAAACACGTGGTCTGGAGGGAATTCACAAAATGTTTGCTGAGTGAATATACAAATGAATAAACTTTCCATATATAATGTATCATGAAACAGAATTTGAAACCAAAGCAAAAAATTACATTATTTTATGTTACATTTATTAAATGCCACAGAAATTTGCAGCTGAGTAAAATGAGAAATGTGGGTTGTGTGAGGTTTTGTGATCAATTTGAACTAGAATTAGCCAGCAGTTCCTATCAGCTATAAAGTGTTCCACCTGTTACTTTAAATTATAGTCTTGGTAATGGCTTCCTTAAAGTCTACATCATCTGTTCAGTCTGGTAAATGCATTCACCCTGTATTATAATTTAAAAAAAGGCAAAGCAATAATTTCCAGTCTTTAAATTACTCTTACAGACACTGATGGAGTTTTGCCAGATCTAAATCTTCGTAGTATTAAAACACACACACACACAAAAAAAAAAAAAAAAAACACACACACACACAAAACCCCTCAGCTTCATTTAAGTGCAGTGAAGCCTCTCTATAAAAACAGGTACATTTTATATTCCTATATACATAATTATTAAAAGAAGGAAACTGTTAATATTGTAAGATCGAGGGCATTTGAAATAAAATAAAGGCTTTTCTTAGTCACCATGGAAAGAAACAGATGGTGAGAAGAGTTCCAAATGGATCCCAATGACTATCTTTCTGGTGACTGGCAGTTGTGGTTAGATTTTCTGTCTCTCATGTTTCCTCACTTTGCTCCCCCATTCTCTCCAATGCCAAAAAGTCATATCCTTCCATCACTTGTTTCCAACCTTCCTTTTTAATTTAACTAATTAATTTCATTATTTCCTTTAGCATTTGGAAAAGCGATCTATTGTTTTTGCTACCTCATAGTTAGTCATCTTCCCTATTTTGCTTTTTTGGACTTCCCCTCCCCTCCTTTACATGGTACTTTCTCACCTATTCCAAGGATATTCTCATACAAAGCGTTCAGGCTTGGCCAGAACACGAGAGTCTTCTGGCCATTGTGATAGTTTAAGGCTAACAATCCTTAAAGGACCTGGAAGAAGGCATGCTCTTTCTACTGGTCTTTAACTGGAAGGTTTTAGACACCCCATGGTTCCTGAGAGGTAACAGAAATCTATAGACAGGGTCCTAATACAAGATTAACCCTTGTGAAGCATTTACAATGCGGCAGGCATTGTTCTGAGCACTACCTATGTGTAAAATACATCATTTTGTTGTTGCAACAATCATATTCTCATTTTACAGTCAAGGAAACTGAGGTACATTTTCTAGGGGTGCCGAAGAACACACAGTTATCGAGGCGCAGAGCTGGGGTTTAGGCCTGAGAAGGTGGCCCACTTTAACCACTACCTTCTCTGGCCTCTTCAGGCGCCATCATCTGAGTTGAAGCCAGTTGGATCGATGTGGATTTTATTTCACTGAACTTAGAAAATCCCACTAAGACGCTTTGACTTGGGTTTGCCATCACTGCAAAAATCCAGGTCCATTTCTTCGAAACCAAATGTCTCATGAGTGTCTCTCTTCATATTTACCAACTTTGGAAATACTCCACTGAATCTATTCTTTCTAGCTGAGTGTTTTTGACTCAGTCCCATTTTGAGCATGAAGCCCTTCCTTGCCCACTCCAGTCTACAGGACTGCTCCCTACTTTACACTTATAAAACTCCATCAGGGTAGAGCTGCTGGTTATCTCCTTCACACTATTGAATTTTTTTGATTCTTCTCACATCTCTATCATTTTTCTCCCATATAAAATGTATGTCCTTAAGGTAAAAGCCAAGACCATGTATTATTTTTCTCTGATTCCTCCGGGAAAAATCCTACAACATTCATACCTAACAAATATGTGCTTGGTGTAGGGAATATGTATTGGGCATGTTAAAATGCAAATGCATTTTATAAGGAACTATTCTAGCTTTTATTTTGCTTTTGCATTATATACATCTAATGATCTGGTAATATTGTAATTACTGCAGAGTTTTTGCTCTATCAAGAATCAATTCTCATGTCCTCAAAAATTGGATAAATCTTTCTTCTTAGAGGACCACAGCTCACCTCTACAGCATTGCAAGAGTTCTTCATATTTGCAGAACATGCTAGCATTTACTCTGTAGAATATTGTTCCATCTGATCGTCACAACAACATTGTTAGGTCAGTACTATCACTTTTCTAATATATTCAAAGAATATTAGATTCAAGGATACATGACTGCCAGTGTGTGGACATCTACCATTATAATGTAAACCCTTACACATATACCTGAATTCATTCTATTCTTCGATTTCATTATTTTGTGGCCAGCAAAGTAGCTATCACATAGTTAGTGCCCAATAAATATGTATTTGTTTCACTGGCTCTTATCTTTCTTCATTCTTTTTTTTTTTTAAGATTTTATTTATTTGAGAGAGAGAGAGAGATCACAAATAGGCAGGCGGCGGGGTCGGCGGGGGGGGGGGGAGGAAGGCTCTCTGCTCAGCAGAGACATGGGTCTCGATCCCAGGATGCTGAGACCATGACCTGAGCTGAAGGCAGAGGCTTAACCCACAGAGCCACCCAGGCGCCCCTATTCTTAAATCTTTAAGAATATTTATTGTGTTATGTTGAATACTACAAGACATAATGAGATGCTATCACAGACATTTCTACGGTCCCCAATGAATTCAGCAGTCAGTCTGTAGGGAAGTGACCTATTATAAACACATACGTGTCCTTTTGACTCATCAGAGTTGGTGAGATCTGAACGTATACCAACCACAAGGACAATGACTGGAAACCAAGCTCACAGTTTGCAAACTAACTTTAAAATTAACACCCTAACCTTAGAAATTGCTCATTGAATTCCTGCTGGCTGAAATTGCTGGCTGATTTTGATTCTGGAGCACGACAAAGATGAGGACTTGCCCCATTCAGTGTTTCTAAATAGCGATGATCATTTCAAAGCTTGGAAGATGTAACTTAAAGCGTGAGTTCTCTCTCAGAGGGGAGGAGAACTGACTGAACACGGGGATTTAGAACTGGCTGCCTCGAAGTGCATCGACAAGAATTATAAGCACATAAATTAACTGAGTTCCAGGAATCAATAATTCAGGAGCATTCATGACTCATAACTTTAGTCAAAGAGGTTTTCTTTAAGGGCTAATTCATTCTTATACTTCTTTTTTAAACTGGTAAGGAAATAGGGCACCTGGGTGGCTCTGTCAGTTCAACATCCAACTCTTGATTGCGTCTTAGGTCGTGATCTCAGAGTAGGAGATTGAACCCCAGGTCAGTGTAAAGTCCACTTGAGAGTTCTCTCTCTCTCTCTCTCTCCTTCTCCTTTTCCTTCTGCCCCTCCCCACTCTCTAAAATAAGTAAATAAATCTTTAAGGAAAATAAGCTGGTAAGTAAAGAATGGGCACATTAATTCAAGGATTTCATTTAAAGGGAGGCATTCACTTAAGTAACCTAGCATCCTCTCCACCACCTTGTCCCCTGACTATTTTGGCTTCTATATATTCACTTGTAAATATATGTCCCTCTGTTCCCACAATTCCTCTGCTTTCCTTCATGCTCCGCCATCAGAGCCATGTCACTGTCTCCTGATCTTTAACGATTATTGATGACGGTTGCTGGATTGCAGCTTGTGTCCCCAAAAGCAGGAGGTGTGTGTTAATTGCCTGAAAAGATTCCAACTCCTCCACGTGGCCTGCTGTCTCTCTCTTTTTTGCTCTTCTACCAAAATGCTTTTTTTTTTACTCTGCTTCCACAGAGCTGGATCGGTCACTAACCAGACATAGCCCCGTGTTTGTATTTTGCCAGCAAAGCTGAAAAGGCTGATCTCAGGTGGCAACAAACTGGGACAGCTTCCCAGGTTCATTTGCTTTTCCATCACAAGTTTAGTCTTCCTGAATTCCACTTCAAATGGAATCCCCACCTGAGTTCTTGCTAAACTACAGATCAGACCCAAGAACAACAGGAACATTCATAGAAATTACATTTGTTTGAACAGCTGTTTGGAACTGCCCTGAGTGTATTCAGACTCTTTTCTAATCTCTTGGTCAGAGAGCTACAAGTTCAAATGGCTAATATTGAATTAAGCATAAATGATGCAGGAGAATGTAGAAGACATCGATTTTACCATTCCCTGGCCATTTCCAAGTTCCTTCCAGTTTAGTGCTCTGAGTTTCATAGATTTATTGTATCTGATCTTTCAACCTCTTTTATCTAATCATTTTGTCGATTCTTACATCCATTCTATATTAAAGAATTTCTGTAGATTCAAGTTTAGAATGTACTCAATGTATTCTTATTTATATTTTCTTATTTATAGTATCTCTTAAGGGCTAGCTAGCATCTTACCCCAGTTATTGGGGTTGTGACTCAAATTTATTTTATTCATAGATAAGGTATATTGTTTTAATATCACACTCTCACGGTCTGTGTAATAGAGTTTGGCCTTTATCTGATGATACTGGTATCAAATATGTTAGGATATTTTAAGACTAACAGGTTTTATTTTGTTTTTTAAAGATTGATTGATTGATTTTAGGGAGACAAAGCACAAGCGGAGAGAGGGGACAGAAGAAGGAAAGAGAGAGAGAAGCAGACTCCCCACTGAGCACAGAGCCCAACTCGGCCTAAATCTTCTGACCCTGTGATCATGACCTGAGCCAAAATCAAGAGTCAGACACTTAACCGACTGAGCCAACCAGGTGCCCCAAGATTAATAGTTTTAATATACAGTTTTATAAATAGAAATTAAAGTGACAAACAAACATGTTTTTAGTCAAACTTGAGGGAGGTTAAATGATCTATTATAGAAATGAAGGAACAATGGGGTCCAAACTCAGGTGAAAGGAACAGTTGTAATAGGAGGCATTGCATGCCTCCCTAGATCTAGGCTACATGCGCTAGGCTCGAGCACAGTCTTCTGGAGCCTTGGCACATCTCCCTGCAATTTCTGTTGCAGCCAGTGGAGGTAAGCATGCTAGCGAGTGGCTGCCTTACCCCTCACCTCAGGCTGGAAATGCAGAGTTCCATGTAAGTCTGCAAAACTGGTTGGCTACAGTGCAGTGTTGGCTTCTCAATGCAAGAGACCCTGCTCACGCTGACTCTCATATGGCCTCTTCAGTTCAGAGTCATCCTGTTGGACCAGGGACTTCGAGAGAAAAAACCACACTGACCTCGACTTTGCCTTCTGTGTGTAAGTGATAAACTGTCAAAATCATTGTCTCTTCACCAGCCAAATGTAACAGCTGTAGTAGCAATCCTGGTGGCTTGTTAATCCTCGGGCTGCTGTGTATGAACTGCTTTACCACTTAGCATGGAAATTTCAATCGCCTTGCAGTATATACTGTTTTTAATAAATCAATATTACATAATTGGATCTCACAGTGAATGGTTAACCATTACACATTGTTCACACTTGTAGGCACCACAGTATTGGGTCTTCTCATTTCTGGCCCCTCTTTAGTTGTGACTTCCTTCATCTGTACTGTGTAACTTCATATTTTCTCTTAACTTAATTGGTGATGTAATTTTTTTTCACATCTCGGCCTACACAGTGTAATTAGTTATTCACATTGGAGAGAATCATTTATTTCTCTTTCCCAGATTCAGCAGAGTGTAATTGAATGAATGAATGAATGAATGAATGAATAAGAAATGTTATTAGCCCAAGATAAGACTGAATGTTATCACTAATGAATAAGCAAATAAAATATTTTATAAAAAATACCTAGGGAAATTTTTTTTGACTTGCATTCATATTTCATAGACTTCTTTAATTAAAACACCCCATCCTTAATATCTTCTTTGTAATATTATAACATTTTTAGTCTACTTCATTTTTGTTGTAGTGTAGTAAGTACTAAATTGCTCAGATTTTAAGTCTTATATATATATACACACATATATATATGTATTTATATATATTTAAAGTACCATCTCAAAAGTTATCACAGGTCATATAGATCATCTTTTGGCCATTCACATGAGAACTCAATTAGAGCAAATCCCAATATACACATGACTCAGTAGATTAAAGTTTATAAATATATGTACATCCAACGTCAGAATGTGGTGAAGTAAGGGAAACACTGTCTTTTCCAGATGGTGCCCTGAAAACTTTGTTATTCTATGTTTCTAAGATCTGCTTATTCGCTTCACAGAAATTCAAACTCAAATTAAGCACCAGAAATATCAGGGAATGAGAGTGATTTTTTCTTTTTTCTTTTTTCTTTTTTTTAAAGAGGGAGAGATGGAAGGAGGCGCAGAGGGAGAAGGAGAGAGAATCTCAGGTTCCATGCCCAGCAAAGAGCCTGACTCAGGGCTAGATCCCACGACCCTGAGATTAAGACCTGCGCTGAGATCAGGAGTGGGACACTTAAATGACTGAGCCACCCAGGCATCCTGAGAATGATTTTATGCTCAACTGATACAGTTTTTATTATTTTTTCAAATATTAAAAGAACAAAATTTTGATGCCCTTTAGCAATCCAAGGTAGGTAGTATTTTGGCAAAACTGTGTACAGAAAGTAAGTCAACATTTTCTAGTGAGAGTAGTTGAAACATTTGAAGATGTTATGAGTAACCCAAACATGTTCATAATGTTTGCAACAGAAAATGTCAGCGATATACCTGTACAACATTTCTTTGGCAAAATACAACAGTTTTTATAAATTAGATTATATGAACATAATTAAAGTGCCATGTACTTAACAGGTCAATAACAAAAAACATGGACTAACTTTTTCATTCCATGTGTTTCCTGCTGGTAAGGGGAGAGAGGAGGAAAAGGTACCAGATTTTCAGTATTTCTTTCGGCAATTTATGAAAGAAGCAGATGAATAACATAAGCAGTATCATCTTCTAACATGTTATTATGTATATTATTAACATTTCCAAAGTAGACTGGAAAAATTTCAGTGTTTCTAAAACTCCTTGTTGTTTCATTATGGCATAGTAAGTTGGCAATAAAATGATGGGAAGGTGATATTGTTCCAGTAACACCTGCCCAATGATGATTGGAGCCAACTCGAAAATCCACTTTCCCTTCCTCATCACAATATAAATTCTATAGATTCTTTATTACCAAAACAACAAATCACATCCCTCAAGAAGTTTACTCCAAGTAAATTAATTGAACATTTACTACTCTCTTAATTTTGATTCCTACATCTTACATTGCCATATCCCGTGTTCCCGTGTGTGTGTGTGTGTGTGTGTGTGTAGAATCAATAAATCAAATAACTCAGGTGTGTGTAGGTTTCTATATAAATCTTTTTGGTAAGATTTCACTTTTTAGAACCATTTCCCTCTGTATCACAATTTTATATTCACGTATGTTCACATCACTTTAAAATACCACAGATGGCATGGGACACAGATGGCATGTGTGCTAGGAGAAAGAAATACTGAACTCAAGGAAGACATAGTTACCAGTGCACATAATTTAATTCATATTCGTTCTGGTTATGTTGGTAGAGAATATATTAGATCACACATGTTGAATTTCTATAGGAAGTGTTTGTACCATTATAAAGAGAGGAAACAAAGCTCTCTGGGAATCAGTGGCTTGCACAGTAATTCCTTCTAAGTAGCTGGCTGTCATTTGAATATATATAGTTTCAGCCTTTTAAAATAATTCCGAGTTTATTTGAAAAAATTGTGACATGAGCACATGATTACTACTTAATGTTTTACTCATTCAGTATGGAACTACCCATTGAGATAATCTAAACCCAACCAGTAGCTGCATCTTGGCTTGGCACAAGATCATACAAAGGAATAGGTAAAACTTCTTGAGAGCTGATAGCTCACACAAGGCCAATAATGTTTGTAAAAATTTGTTAACTCACTAGAATTGATGGTCTGTGAGTATTGTTTTTCAGTCTGAGCCTGTATCTCCTAAAGATACTTTATCCTAAAGATACATAATTAGTCCAAAGTGAAAGGGATCAAAGCTGTGTGGGACAATTACTATGTAACTATTCCTTAAAAGAAAACTCAAAACTCTGTGCATAATATTTGCATATAATTCTAAGAAAAAAAAATAGTTGGTTTAGTGATTATTGGGCTTTTTTCTTATTTTACAGGCAGTTTCTTATAGGTGTAGTTCTATTTTTTTTTAAGATTTATTTATTTATTTGATAGAGTGAGAGGGGACTGTCAGAGAGAGAGGGAGAAGGAGAGAATCTCAAGCAGACATCCTACTGAGTGTGAAAATAGGGCTCAATCCCATAACCTCTGATCATGACCTGAGCTGAAATCAAGAGTCAGCTGCTGAACTGACTGAGACACCCAGGTGATGTGGTTCTATTTTTAATGTGAATATGCTATTTTTCCTTTTTTTTTTTTTGCCGTGGAATCATATATGTATCAGAACCATCATTTTATACCACATTCAGGGATTGGTTCTGCTCAAGAAGGAAGTGATGTTTAAAGAAATCTGTTTGCATGAATATCAGAGTGACCTTTACTTTGCACTTATCTCTACTCCCAGAGCTGTGTGTCTGGGGTCTTAAAATGCTGTCTGAGAATGCATTAGGAAAGACAGGAAGGGGAAGAACTAATATTTAAGTATGCTTGGCAGATGACTCCAATTTGTTTTTTCATTTAAGCCTACTACAACTCTGTCAGATTGGGAATTACCCCTGTTTCATAAGTGTAGAAACTAAACCCCCCAAATTAATGATTTGCCTAGGTTCAGTGACAGATTGTGATTTGAGACCTAGCTCTTCCGTCTCTGAAGACTTTCTAGAAGCGGCAATGTTGGGATGCTTGTTGGCCACCATGGGCTCCGTCAGTTAAGTATGGGGCATACTAGGAATGCAGAATAAAAATAGAAGATTGGTTTCCTGTACATTTTGTCAGAATGCCCAATATGAGACTGTGCATTATGTATACAAAAAAAAATGGAAGAGTATCTACCACAATCCCCAACTATAAAATCAGAAAACTTTATAAGCAAGGAGCATCTCCAAAAGGCTAGTGCCCTACAGAACACACTTTGGGAAATGCCATCTTTTCTTGGTGCATCAGTCAGGTGAACCTCTTTGAGAGACTAGACCTATGTAAATTCTTTAATGGAGAAGATATGACACTGGACAACCTAGGTTTCCACTGCCCTTGGGTCAGTATAAACCATATTGTCACTATGTGTCTCTGTAACGCAGTCACTAGCCTATATTCTTCTGCCTGGTGCTCACTTGCCTCACTGTGTAAGCTCGTTCCTTTCCTTCTTGGGTTCTGAGTTCCTTCATGTTAATTTTTTGCCTTAGCCAGTCTTCATAATTTGTTCCTTGATTCATGGACTTCCTATAGGTGTGCCAAACTACCCAGCTTTCCCACTGAAATCGCAGTCCTGGTTTAAGGTGACTTACTGTCATTTAAGTTCCTTTGTTCCAATCCTGCCCTTTGATTCCTATTACTTCCTGGTTCCTGACTATTTTTCTAAATAGTCATCTATTTCTAATTTCTATAATCTAATTTCTAAATTTTTCTAAAATTTATTATGATGCTTCTTAATATTTGTGTCTTTTAGATTCTTACCTATATCAAACAATCATCTTGTTTGACTTAGGGCTCCCTTTCTTCAATCTCTAGGCCTGAGATGACTTTTGACATACTCTGCCTGGATTTCTGATCAGCTCTGGCTAGTCCTCCTAGCTCCCGATTCATTCCCTACTCCATTTTTAACCTTAGCTTTATTTTCTGATCCTAGCCCCCGTCCTGTGCCTTTAATCCACATGTCACATAATCTTTACATGAACATCATGTATGTGCTTTTTATAACTCTCACTAATTGAGGTATTTTCATCAGAATTTAGTATTTTATCAGTAAATGGAATATTTAAATTGTTTATCTATTAAAATTAATATGTAATATAAAAGCTATAGGTACTTTTAAATTACCATGTCTGAGAAAAAGCAATTACATCAATGTGATTATTAGGACATGGCATTATTTACCTGTGGCAGCTGCTGGAGGTGCCGTCCTGGTCTTAAGGAAGAATTAAGTAACTTCTACAAGGATTGCCTTTTGAATATAAACCTCGTCCTTCTGTATGATGCTAAGCATCCGTGTGACATAATATTACCTTTTTCAGAATGACACTGACTTAAACCTACTCAAACAAATTATTGTTTTAAGTACTTCTCTGTCAGGAATAACCCACTCATGCCAATTTGAACAGAGACGGGAAACAGGTCATGGGCAAAGGCATCTTACAGTACATAAAGTCATAAGCATCTACCACTTATATTTTTAACCTAAACATTACTGCAAAAGCCGGGTACATCTCTACGTTCATATAGATTACATCTGTAGGTATTTCAAAGCTGAAAATTCCTGGTGAACACACAGCAACCAGACAGGTATCATCCCAGAAATCCTGCCGATTGCTCGGACACATGCTCATGAGGAGGCATGGTAGTGTCTGGTAAATTCCCCACAGTCATGATGCAAGAATCCTCTGTATCCAGCTCTCTCCAATAAGCAAATCCAGCTTTTTGGCTTGAAGCTTAGGCTTCAAGTGACGCTCAAGCCTGCAGCCTGTAGCTACAATTCAAACCCTTCCTTTGCTATTCCCTACATACTTGGGTGCCATGTGTCCCTGCGGCACACTCCCAGCCTTCCAGACTCAGCACTTGATCTGTTTGTGCACAAGGAGTAGGAATTGTTCCTTAATGATGGACTCCAGTTAACCAAATTCCCATAGACTGATGTATAAAACAATGGAAAATGGGAATTTCCCATTATTTTACACATAAGGAATCTCTTATCTATCAGAAACACAATTCACCCAAGTTGAGCGTTCTTAGAATTCTAGGCAAGCTTGTCACTATCCACCAGGAGAAGTAAATCTTTTGGATTTTTTGAGGGCAGATAAAATCTACCTAGCATGCCTTATAGCGGTTACCCTCAGACACTGCCCCAGATCTGACGTTTTCCTCAGTCATAATCTTTTCCCTCCTATTTTCCAAGCTTTTTGTCTCTTATTAAGCCTGTGTCTTACATCATGCATCTTGGCCTACCTCACCACTCTCTACTTGATCTTGTCCTAGCTACTCAACGTTCTTACAGATTGGGAGTCATTCTACCCTATACTCTGTAACCCATGTTCCACATTGATAAAATTCTCTATGCATTAAGAAGTCTTTTCTGAGTGTTTCTTATTGTTTCTTAGCTGAAAAGAACAATAGCTATTCTTGGAGGAAGCTGGATGAGTATTTTTGTTTTGTTTCTTTATTCTGAGATTTGATCCAAAATCTTCATGTCCATGAGTCCACATACTTAAACTTACATCATGTGGTCCAAACTGTATTTTGTAGCATTGCCTGAAGTTATCAGCTAAGAGTATAATTTTCTCAATATCTTATCAACTATTAGTGTCAAATGGGACCTCTTCATGCATTCCACCTGATGGGCGCCATGGAACCAGTAGATGGAACCAGTACGGAAACTAGTCAATGGAACCAGTATGAATCTTGATGGAACCAATAGCCCTCTGTGGGCACAGTGCTGTTTCCGGACATTTAGCCTGTAATCTTCTTGTAAGAAGTCACTGGTTCCTTGAGTTTTGTATTATTTGCTTATGTTTTCCTCCTTTTTACTCACTCTTCCACATTAATTGATATGGCCCATGGGTAACTGTGTCCTCATCTACTTTGTGTCTTGCCATCATTCTGATACTTCAATGTCCAACCAAAACTGACTCTTGTTTCTCATTTCCTTGGTGTCCTCATTTCCAGCAAATTTTAATTTCTATTTAACTTCAGGATCCACCTCCATGGCTGCAGCTGGCAATTTGTAATGAACCACCAGAAATCTCCACCACCAAAATAATAAATCCAGACACCTATTCTGTGATCACACTTTCCGTCATTTCAGTTCTCCCTATTATTCTTTCTCTTAGTCATGTTCTACTCCTTTTTGCTTTAACCTTGGAGAAAGTCCAAATTTTAGCCTTTCTACTTTCTCTCTAATTATGAGACCATTCCTGATTTAATGTTCTTCCCTATTTGGCTCAGATTCCACAATCTAGCTCTTTAATTATACTCTTTTCCTGCATCTTCAACTTCCTTGTCCCAAGTATATCCTTCAAATCCAACTTGCAAAAACCCAACTCATATAGATTTGTCTCCTCCTTAACCTGGTTCCAGATTCTGGGCACTGTTATTAGAAAACCGATTACCCGTGGGGAAATTCGTTGACATTACATGTCCATGATCTCCAACCTGATCTCAGGGTTTTACCCTCTCTTCCCCCTCCCTCCAACACATGGATTCACTCAGGTCCACCCACATATCACCTGCCTCTGCTTCTCCAGCATATGCCGCCCAGTACATTTACTTTCAGTCACACTGAACTATTTCGAGTTTCTTAAGCCCATTATGCTTGGGAGTTCTTAACTTGTTTCTCTTTTTGTCCTAAAATAGTCTTTTTCCTTGTCTTACCCTGGTTAACTTCTATTCATTATATAGGTCTTAACTCACTTATTCCTTCCCCTAGGAAGCTTACCTGATGCTTAAATTCTGGCTTGGGTGTGAAGGCTATGTACTTCCAACACATATGCATCCTCTATTAGAACTCTCAGTGCCAAAATAATAAAATGGTCAGTGTTACATAAATAAGTGTTGAGTGAATGAGCAAATGAATGGACAAATCATTTAGATTGTCTTCCTGTTTTACCCTTGGCCTTATAATGATATGATTTTAAAGATACCCAACACCTTAAATTCTTCATTTTTTTAAATTTGGATATAGAGAAAGATATGTGAATTATTATCTACTGAAACATCTTGATATTTTTATCTCTAGAAATTAAATCAATGAAAAGGCCCATATAAAAGCATCAGGTATTTGTCAATGACTTTGCAAGATTTGTTAAATAGGGTCTTGAATTCCCATGGCAGAGCTTGGTAGACAAGACTGTCACTGTAGTGCCATAACAGAGGTGTGCACAGTGAAGAATGAGAGCATGTATCTGCCTCTGATAAAGCCAGACTCTTTTGTTCTGTAGCGGGCTCTTAAAACCATTGTAACAACACTACCTATGTACTCATGTTTAGCCAACACATTATTTAATGTGGTGGTTTTCAGATGAAACTCATCTACACCCAATTAAATTCACTTACCCTCAATAAAGCTGAATGTTCAGAACCAACCAATAGAGAGTGGACACGACTACCAGGTACTCAGTCCTGGAGTTGGCCTAGCAAAGGGTGTAGGAAGCATGCACTAAGAGCTGGTGTGAGACTTGCGATTAGAAGCATACTCAAGATCTAACTAGGTGCGCAAAGAATAGCAAGGAAATAGTTAGGTGCTAAGCTGCTTATTTCAACTCTATGTATGTTCCACAGTAGTTAAGAGAAAGAAAGAAAAAGAATCACCACCATTTCATCTGTGGCAGTTTGAAATGAAATTTTCATCCTTAAATTAGTTGTAGAGAGACAGCTAGGGCACTGCAATTATTAAAAGCAGGCTTTGGAGAAAGACAGGTCTAGATGTGGTAGAATTTCTATTAGCTCAGTGGCATTGGGCCCCTTACTTCACCTTGCTAAGCCTCATCTGAAAGGTTGATTAAATCTGCTGATGTGTATGAAGTACACAACCCAGCATCTGTGTCCAGTAAGGAAGACCTCATTTGGACTTGCAGACATGTTGACTTGAGTTTATTTAACATAGTGGAGAAGTGCCCTTCTTTCCTGAGAGAAGTCCCAATAGCGTTCCAAATAGCATGAACTTTGTTCTATTTAGCAAGACAGAGAAAACTGTAACAGTTGTGATCTACTAGTAGTGTGTTTTGAGAGCAGAGAACCTAGTAACACCAGGTGTTAGAGCCAGATGTGATGATCTTTACCAGTAGAGAGGCACAACCTGTCTGCCTTTTAGCTTATGCTGACACAAACCTACTCCAAAATACGGCAATAATGGTGTTTTATACACGCCCTTATCTTTAGATGATTAGAACACAAAGGGGCAGGAAATATTTTGGCACTTGTCCCATATTGACCTCCGTAAACATAAAAAACTTTGTGATTGTCATTAAATCGTTCCAAGTAGCTTTGGGGGAGGACACATGAAAACTCATGTTCCAGCACAGCATAGCACCTTTTCAGAAGTCACAGATGCTTGGCTTTAAAAGCGAGACACCAAATAATAAGATTATTCTAATTTATATTCCTTGGGTGCAACAGAGCTAGCCGAATTCCATTTTCCATTTCATAGCTCAGCTCATCTCTTCCTCTGTAGAGCCATTTTGATAATTCATTAGGGTAGCTTCGGTGGTTACTCAAGCCATCTGTTGCCCCTGTGGGTATCTGCTCCCTAAGGTCCAGCACCAGACCCCAGCAGACGGAAGGAGGGTCTAATAAGGCAGAAGCTCAAAGAAGAAGAGTTTGTTAAGCAGGAAGAGGATGGCAGGAAAGGCAGAGGTAGTGCAGAAAAGGCAAAGAATGCACACAAAGCTGGCAGAATTTGACCTGAGAACTAAGAGTATGGGAAAGGGCACTCTGCCATGCCTATCAAGGCAGACATACAGAAGGTATATTACGTGTAGAGGCCAGCAAGCATATTTTTGCTGTTCTTTTTTTCTTCTTCTTCTTCTTTCCTTCTTTTCCTTTCCTTTCTTTTCTTTCCTTTCCTTCCTTCCTTTATTTTACTTTTTTCTTTCCTTCCTTCTTTCCCTTTCTTTCTTCCTTCCTTTTTTTCTTTCTTTCTTTCTCAGTTTGTAGGGAGACAATTAGAGTTAGGTTAGAGAGTCAGGTTTAGGCTAGTTTATGTTATACATTAAATTATTTTTGTCTTCCCTCCAAATTCAAATGTTATAGGGTCTTAGCAGATGTAATTAGTTAAGATGGGTCAATATTGGAGTCAGATGGCCTCCTAATCCAGTATGAGTGGGGTTCCTTATCCAAAGGGGAAAACGGGGAGCACCTGGGTGGTTCAGTCAGTTAAGTACCTGCCTTCAGCTCAGGTCATGATCTTAGGATCTGGGATGGAGTCCCACATCAGGCTTCCTGCTTAGTGGGGAGTTTGCTTCTCCCTCTCCCTTTGCCCCTCCCCCTGCTTGTGTTCTCTCTCTCTTTCTCTCTCTCAAATAAATAAAATCTTTTTAAAAAGGGGGGGGCACTGGACATAGGCACACATGCAGGGAGAACAGCATGTGAAGATAAAGACATAGATTGGGGTGATGCTTTTATGCAAATGAGTCCAAAGATGGTCAGTAAACCCAGCAGAAGCAAGGGAGAGGCCTGGGACAGATTGCCCCATCACAGCCTCAGAAGGAAAAATCCACAGCAATACCTTGACCTTGAACTTTGGTCTCCAGAACCGGAGCATTACATTTCTGTTTTTTAAGCCACTCTGTCTATGGTAGTTTGTTACAGCCGCCGAGGAAACGAATATATTTTGAATGTTGGACAAATGATTGTTTGGTCTTAATTTTAGAGCCAAAGGAAATCACAGAAAATATCAGGAAAGAAACAATCTGAACAATTAACTTAGTTGTCACGTGTTAAATTGACTAAATGTGGGGTATAGGAGGTAAAGACAGGGAGTTCAGTGAGACGTCCACAGCACAACTGCAAATTGCAGTGCCTGGCACCTAGTAGGTGATCAATAAATAATGACATCTTACATTTATTAGTATGTAATACCTGGCACATCACCTGCATCGCCTCACTGAACTTCATGACTATCCCATGAGAGAAATGGTATCAGTACCTCCCTTTTACAAATGAGTAAACTGACACTCAAAGGGAATGAATGGTAGAGCCAAAAATTAAACCCAGTTCTATTTCCAGCATCCAAATTCTTTACCACTATGGTATATAGCCCTATAATCACGCTACGGTTAATAACTAAAAGAATGTGTGTATATGCTTGTGTTTGTATGCATGTGCATAACAATGACTAAGAAATAAAGCCAAGAAGGATAACTACCATAATATAAATTCATCCCTTTGACTAACTGAAGTGGATACTTCACAGGGAAATTAATTAGTAAAGGAATACCAATGTGTAGAAACTTATAAGCATTTTAATAATTGGGAATGATATACAATTTATTCTGCTGACATAAAACTAAATCAATAGGCAGATTGTAGCTATGGGCATAAGGAGATTTGAGATTTGAGTATTTGACCAGTCAAATCAAATTAAAAAATTAAGCTCGCTTAACTTCCAATTTGACTGTTAGGGTTGGAGACTTGAACTGATGCATAGCACATCATTCAACTCTCATCTTGTCTCTACCTTAATTCACCCTTATTTGTATTTATAATATCAGTACAGTTGAATTTCAGTAGACTTCTGTTTTTTTATCTCCTTACATAAATCACTTTCCCTTTCTTTCTTAATCCTTTACTGTCATATATTTGGAATGAAATAAAACAATACCTTCACTCTATAATGTGTCTGTTTCATTTACTTTCAATGTTTACTTGATTACTGGAGATCTGGGGGCACATAACCATTCTCAGGACTATATATTCAGAGGAAAAAGTCACAAAAAAATTAAAAAGAGAGAGAGAAAGAGAAACAAGAAATATCATGCACATAAAAGGCTACTAAAGAAGTCACAAACCATAGGTCAGGATGCAGCTATGGCAATATCATGAGATAACAGACCCTTTTCGTATTGTACAATACTTTCAGGCTTCCCTCAGAAAGCATTGTCAGTCAGTAGTACAAAGGCTCTGGAGAACAATAGTGTTCCGCCCAAAGAAGGATCATTCAACCTTGATGTCTGGCATAGATAGGGAAGTCTGATCATATTGGAAGGGTCTTAAGTTGCTTAGTCATACCAGTATCAGTAGACACACACACACACACACACACACACACACACACAGTAGCATTTTGGTTTAGAAAACATAACAAATATGTGAAATTATAATATATAGCTGTACCCATCTTTAACAATGGAACTATCCATATATTTCTCAATTATGAAATGACATGATGTGCAGTTTTCAGAGGAGAAAGTTTACAAAGAAAATTCATCATCAGGAAATAGCAGCTGGTTTAATAGGGCACCTCCAAGTTCATGTTGTACATTCCAGTGCTTAGTAACGCAGGTGCAAAGTGATCAATCAATCAGTATCGGTTAAATGCATGAACATTTTCCAAATAAAGGAATTGCTTCTCCTATCATGGGAATCTAAAGCATTATTTTTTCCCCTAAATCTCTCCTTGTAATTACACAATAGTACACTTGCTAACTCAATGAACAGCCCCTTCTTGCTCCCAAATACTCAAAGTTCTGCTAGAATTCCAAGAAAGAAGGGTGCCTGGGTGGCTCAGTGGGTTAAAGCCTCTGCCTTCGACTCAGGTCATGATCCCAGGGTCCTGGGATGGAGCCCCGCATCGAGCTCTCTGCTCAGCAGGGAGCCTGCTTCCTCCTCTCCCTCTATCTGCCTCTCTGCCTACTTGTGATCTCTGTCAAATAAATAAATAAAATCTTAAAAAGAAAAAAAAGAATTCCAAAAAAGAAATAGGTTTACTCCCTTAATTTACGTGTGGAAGGATTAGTGCTCTGGTGGCTGTTGGTGGATAGAAATTCCTAAGCAGTTTTCAAGCCTCCTACAAAGGTCCTGTTGCAGAGGGTAAAGTGTCAGCAGTCCCTAAAGCTACTCAAGCTGTTCCCCATGCCATCCCTTACAGCATCCTGACAGGATACTTATCTGCCTTTTTGCAGCATCCTTCATATCACAGAAGACCTGACCACATTCTCCTCCTTTTTTCTGAAGGTAGCACAAAGAGGGCTTCTCTTCAATATTCACAAAGACCCTCTCTTTCCACTGAACAGGAGAAACTCACAGGTGGTTGGATGATAGTTATTCTTTTATTAAAATATTATATTAGACCATGGTTTGATAATTACAGAGAGACATATTATTCTCACTCATTTTATTTGCAGTCAGTTCTATATCCCATAAAATACAGTTTAATGAAACAGCCGACATTTTATGACTTATACAGTTTGACTGTAACATTTTTAAAAAATCATTTATTGAGGACCATTTGAAAAACCATTTGAAGATCATTAAGTCACTTCCTTTGGGACCTTCCTAATCAGCTTTTCTGGAACAAACTAAAATGTATACACATACTACATTTCATATAACGTTTGCTATGAAATTTTTGAATATTTAAAAAATTCCTCTTGGAAAATATTTGGCCATACATTTCTTATTTAATTTATGATTGACTATAATTTTTCAATAAGTGTGTATATTCTAAAGTTTTGGCAGAAGAAGGCAATCTAATGTAAATATTATTTTAAAATAAATGGCCTTTTATGAATACTGAATTAAACACTTAATGAATTTGGTCTAATTAGAGATCATAAATATGTTACCAGATATTCATTAAAATATATTTTGTAGTGGGTTTGGCGGGGTTTTTTTTGGTATTTTGGGGCCAATAAGCTTTTTAAAATTTCAAATATTCATTAGGCCTTAAGTAACTTACATGTTCTATGCACTCTGTACAAAATGCTTACCTCAGAATATGGCTGTGGTTGAAACTCCAGTATGCTCCTTCAATGTGTGTTTTCTTGTTCAGCTAAAAACTACACTTCCTTGCACGCCTTGTAGTGTGTAGGTGTCATTATGGGACTAGGTCATGGGTAATGAATGCAGTGTGCAATTTTGGGTCATGCTTTAAGTAAAGGAATCTGACTACCCTTGTCCCTTTCTGGTGGTTAAAATGTAAAATGGCAGGACAAGATGGAGTAGATACGGTCTTAGATCATAAGAAGGAATTTGCAAGGAGAAGAAAGATGAACAAACCACAGAAACATGAAGTCTAGAAACAAAACATGGTGGAGATGTCATATGAGCCCCAGACTGTTTACGCTTGGATTCTCAAAAAGATAATATGGGAGGGAAATAGTCTTCTACCTTACTTAAATCAAGGCTATTTCATTCTTTGTTTAAAAAGATGAACTGGTGAAGTAGGGTTTTGGAAGAAGCAGGACTGAATCAGAGCTGGCTCAGCTCTCAAGAAGATGGTCTGGTAGAGGGGCACCTGAGTGGCTCAGTTGGTTAAGCGACTGCCTTTGGCTCGGGTCATGATCCCAGGGTTCTGGGATCGAACCCCACATTGGGCTCCCTGCTCAGTGGAGAGCCTGCTTCTCTCTCTCTCCCTCTGCCTACCTGTGCTCACTCGCTCGCTCTCTCTCTCTAAAAAAAAAAAAAAAAAAAAAAATGGTCTGGTAGAGAAGAGACAGATAGACAGATAAAGATACAGATATAGATATATAGATATAGAGAGATATCTTTTTAAAAAGATTTTATTTATTTATTTGACACAGAGAGAAAGAGAGAAATTACAAGTAGGCAGAGAGGCAGACAGAGAGAGAGGGGGAAGCAGGCTCCCCACCAAGCAGAGAGCCTGATGTGGGGGCTCAATCCCAGGACCCTGGGATCATGACCTGAGCCAAAAGCAGAGGCTATAACCCACTGAGCCACCCAGGCAGCCCAACATAAAAAGATGCCTTAACATAGGTATCAAGATGATGTTATATTATCTTTCTTATTAACCAAACTTGAATATATATGCATAGCACAGTACAAATAAGTGTGTACAAGATCAATGATCAGCCTCTGCAGACAAGACCTTTAAAAACTATTATCATCATAAATTTTACATGGCCCTGCATGCATCTTTGCAGTATGTATTTTAGTTGGAAATATCATTTATGACTGTCTTACATTAGATTCTTTTTTTTGTTTGTTCGTTTTAATGAACATGAGATTTTTCTCATTGGTGGAAACTTTTGGTCAACCCTTCCTATATTCAATTCCTCAACCCCTTTCTGTTTTCACAGAAGATGCAACATGGCCCTGCTTTTAATGCATAAATGCATTTGCAAATGAGTTCCTGGAACATGCTAATGATATTTTGTTCTGGATCATTTCCAAAATGGTCACAAGCAAACAAGCTCATTTTTTAGAGAGAGAGAAAAAGAGAGAGAGAGCTTAGAGGCAGACAATTATTCAATGGCTGTTAACTAAAAACATTTGCTCATAAACGTGATTACTTAGGAAATAGCATTGGAGTCTGATTGACTGGCATTAGAAACTGAAAATGGACTCCCTTGTAGTTCAAAAGCTTTACCATAAATCATGAGATTCATTAACTACCGTACATAGGATCTTGGGGGAGTTGTCTGTTTGTAAAATCTGCTGTCTTTACGTTCTTGAAGCTAAACTAGAGAGGCAGAGTCTCAGCAAGGAATTAAAACATAGAATTTTGTTAATTAAGTCACTATATAAACTGAAACTCTGAAAGGATGTCAAGAGTATACAGTTAGCTGTATAAATGTATAAAAGTATAAAAAATAGTATAAAAAAGTATAAAAGTATAAAAGTTTGCTGGTGGTTTGATTCTTCTCTGGCAGTAGCATATGGAGAGCATGTAACTATGATGTGCTTAATCCAAGTGGGTTAAAGTGGTCTCCTGGGATTTCAAATAATTTTTGAAAAAGATTGAGCCCATATTTCCATCACGGTTTTCAAGACATAGAAGTGAAATCCATCACATGGTCTAAAATTTTGTTTTGTTTACTTTGTTTTTTTCTACTTAACCTTGTTTTAGTCTTGGTTTTGGTTTTAATCAAATGAACAAATCACTTTTTACTTAATAAATAATTTTGATGCTAATAACGGTGAAGCAAATAATATTCCTTCATTCAATTGAAGAGAATTTCACTAGTTTGTGGCAATTTCAATCATTTCTGCTATGGACATTTCTGGGGCTTTTTTGCTCAGTCTTTGGAAAGGTTGTATGTTATTCAATTTCTAAGACACTGATGGGAACATTAGTAAGGTCCTGCACAGAGCAAATATTTTTTGTCCAATCACAGAGATTTCAATGCAAAGAATTATTTGGAAAAAATCTAAGATGGTAAATAAATATTTAACGGTTGCATTCTGCACTGAAGATAAGCAAAAGGAAGGAAGAGAAGAGGAGGGAGGGAGGGAGGGGAGAAGTAAAAGAGAGAAGATGAGTGAGCAGATCTAAAGAAGGCAAGAGAATTGCAGGAGTCAGAATAACCCGGAGTTTATCAGTTTATGCTGACACATTTTCTTGGCAAAGGCTGCTGACTGTAGGCAAAGTCACATGGCTGAGAGGCTGGTGTGTGTGTCTGCCCAAGAGCCTGTGAAGCTCTCTGCCTTCAGACTAGCATGTGCACCATGTGATGCTGGGGTTGCCATGGTAAGTACATAGCGTGCAATGGAGGTTTTTTTTTTTTTTCCCCCCTTTCTTTCTGATATGCTGCTCTAGCATAGATCCACCAGAATTCAAATTAATTCTATAAGAAAATCACTGGATGAGGAAGATTTAAGAGGCTTTGGTTAAACATTCAGCACTTACACTAAATTCTGTAAGCAAATGTGCTACCTCATTTATTATTTGTTCTCAAATGTGAAGAGTTTATCATGAATTGGTTAATAGATTATCAGCATACAATTCAAAAACATACATTAACCATAGATCATTGTTTCCTCTTTTCCTATGTTGAGGCTTATATTATAGAGGAATCTGTAGCTCCTTGATTACGTTCATTTCAAAAGAAAAGGATTCCTTTTGTTGTTCTTCAAAATGTCACAAACACTGCAAGAAATTCCAGGTGTGTTGAAATTTGTGAAAATCTGAAAACATTGTTACAAATTTTATGTAACAGCTGCCCTGAGAACTAGATAATGGCTTTGGAGACTCCAGGGTCCCTCTTGAGTGCTCAGAGGTACTCTGGACTCTCCACAGTATTACCATGTAAAAGGCAAGCTTAGTTGGATGATGGATTTGGAATCCAGCTGACATCACCCAGGTGATCTGCCAGATTGGCTCAAGTAGAATCAACTGATAGGAGGACAATTTCTCATCTCTAATCCCCTTCCCAGGAAAATGCGTAATTTCCGACCCTCCTTATTCTCCTCTTTTCCAGAACTGTTCTTTGAAATCAAGTATACCTGAGCTCTACCCCAATTCTGCCACTCACCATGTGATCTTGGGAAATTCCCTGGTGTTTGAGACTCAGCCTCTTCATCTATAAAATGGAGTAAATGATAGGATCTAACTCATAGGAATATAATCTGGATTAGCTGGACATAGCATGTAAAAAACACAGGACCTGGTATGAGATAAGCACAAAACCAGTGTCAGCAGCTATTACCATTTCTTTAAAATTATATACATCTTTATTGCTTATGTTAAGCACATTCTTGAAAACTAGCTATTCTAGAACTTCAAAAATGCTCTCAGTGTTCTACTGAAGTTTTAGTTTGCATCTGGATCAATAATCCAGCTAGAGAATTCCACAGAGAGTACAATTCTAATTTCCATTTCTTGATGCTTTCAAATCTCATGTTTGGGGAGGACAGAAGACCAGTGAAGTTCCCTTTGGAAGAACTGACCTGGAAGGTGACAGTCTGATCAACAAAACCAGTGAACAGAATAACTAGACTTGGAAAGTTATGGCCCATGGGCTAAATCTGTCCTTCTACCTGTTTTTGTAAATAAAGTTTTATTGGGGTGCCTCGGTGGCTCAGTTGGTTGAGCATCCAACTCTTGGTTTTAGCTCAGCTTAGCTTAGCTTAGATCACAAGCCATGATCACATGGGTTGTGAGATCAAGCCCCAGGTCAGGCCCCACACTCATTGGGAGTCTGCTTCAGATTCTCTCCCTCTGAACTTCCTCTCCAATCATGTTCTCTCTCTCTCAAATAAATAAATAAACTTTTTTTAAAAAAATAAAGTTTTATTAGAACACTTTAATGTTCATAGTTTAAATACTGTCAAGTTGCTTTTATGATACAATACCAAAGTTGAGTGGTTGCCACCATGTGTTTATGGTCCACAAACCATGACCTACAAATGTAGACCAAAGGGTACCTTATTGGGAAAGTACAGACAAAGGGAGGAGGTTCTTAAAAAGAAACAGAGCTCCCAAATTATCTTCAGAAATCCTATTTATTATTCCAAGCTCCATCTTGACACCTATATGGAGAAGGAATCTATGTAACACTAAAGAGAAAGGAACAGGCAACTATGGATGGGAGAAAAATGAAGATTTTAAATTATAAATGATTGTGTACATTGTTCTGTTCTTTACTTCACAAGGAAGAAGAATGCTACATCCCAGCCCAGGGACCTGCTCTCTTATGCAGGATTCAGGTACTGCCCAATGACTGAAGGAGGAGAAATCAACCTCTCTTGCTTCCCTGCTGGATCCCCCAAATCCTGACAGTTAGATGATCTATGCAATTAAGAGTTTAAAGTCAGAGAAGAGAGTAGAGAGAGGAGAAACTGGATTGCGTGGTATGGGGTCTATTAGTTGCTTATAGGTGAGAAGAACAGTCACTGGTGTCTAGGATGAAACAACCCTTTGGCTATATGAGACAGTCCAGCAAAAGTATAGATCACTTTACAAATATTCCAGGTTTTTACCCGTTTTTTGGTTTGAATGCCATTCTGTGTCAGAGTATTTTTTTTTCTTTTAATTTTACTTATTTGTGAGAGGGAAAGAGCACACAAGTTAGGGTGGTGAGGAGTGAAGGGCAGAGGGAAAAGGAGAAGCAGCTTCCCCTCTGAGCAGGAAGCCCAACATGAGACTCAATCCCAGGACCCCGGGATCATAACCCCAGCCAAAGGCAGCCACTTAACAGACTTAGCCACCCAGGTGCCCCACAGATGGCCATTTTTGACTCACTTTTAATTTTACATATAGATATCATTATAGAAGATGCATTAAAGCTTAGAATAGAATTATAGAGTGCTTTAGAGAACACAAGAGGAAACAACTAATGTATGTGAAGACAAGAGAAGTTTTCAGAGAGATGACGCTTGAACTTAGTCTTGAAATAATCATAGAGACCCACCGAAAGCACAAAGTCATAAATGGTGTGAAATACACATGCCTGAGCTGAGGCAGGGCTTGAGGGGAAACACACGTCCTCTAGAGTTGAAGAATAGTGGCCCCTCTAG
This sequence comes from Neogale vison, assembly GCF_020171115.1. NCBI lineage: Eukaryota > Metazoa > Chordata > Mammalia > Carnivora > Mustelidae > Neogale > Neogale vison. The sequence goes on along the minus strand of NC_058093.1, from coordinate 34,793,699 downwards.
AAATAGATATTCCATTGAACCCTCACTACCATCTGGCAAGGTGGGCATTGTGATTGTGACTTTCATGGATGAGGACACTAAGATGCTTTGAGGATAAATAGATTTGACAAAAATTACACAGTTTGATGGAGTGCCATTATTTGTAGCCCATTAGTATTGTATAAAAAATGATCCATTTGTTAGCAGTTTCCTAGGTGTTAATTACTGAATGGTGATTATCTGGGTAAAAATGCAGACAGTCTGGATATTCTTTAATATTCATCTATGTTTTTTGGAGTTTTGTGGAGAGAGTCTTAGGGATGAGAGGCAACCTTTCTGTTTCAAGATCTTTAACAGATTTTTTAACTATTTAATCCCAAGATTCCACATTTTATGGCCCAACTGTTTACTATCTAAAATCTAAACTAAATGAAGTAATTTAGGCCAGTTTTACAAGAAACTAGTCTTGTTTCTCATTCTAAATTCAGCAACATTGCTATATGACTCCAGGATACCCACTTTCCTGCTAGATAATGTTACATATTAATCAAAATCTAAGAAAAAAAAGTAAAATAGGGGTTTGTTGCCAGTTTATTCCCACATTCAGTTCACATCTCTATTTCACTTAGGTATCCCCTTAAAAGGACAGTGCTTACCAACTTTTTATTGAGAATGGATGTAATAAATCATTCAAAGAAAAGCAAAATTGACTGATACTAGTATGACTATACTAATGTGTTCTCTCTTCATTTACTTTATAAAGAGTGAGCCAACATGGAAGCCAAAAAAATAATTTTATAATTTTGAGATTTATGGTTATATCGAAGGAAGTATTTTCACAGGATAAGGGTTAAATTAGCATCCCCTGAAATGACAGGATATTATTAACTTCCTATTAATTCGTGAGTAAGGTCTCATAATATCAAACGTTCATTCAATCATTCAAATATACTTATTGAGCATCTATTGTTATAGGGGCTAAGAATGTAGTACTAAGCAAAGCAAAGCCCTTGTCTTGTGTTGTGTATATTTTAGTGAATAAAAGTTAACACTCAGTGCTTACTGTGAGTTCTCTTTTAAACCCTCTGTATGCCTGATGTCATTGATTTCTTTCATAACATCCTAAGCTATAGGTACTATTATTATCACTCCCCCTCTATCCTGGAGAGAACTGCAGCCCAGAGAGTTTGAATAATTCGTCCATGATCACACAGCCAGAAGAAGTTAGGGACAAAATATGGCCTGGAAGGAAGTCTGACTCTGTAGATTACACTGTTAACTGCTAACCTTACAATGGATTCAAATGAAAATACTAAATAAGTAAAAAAAAAAGGGAAAGGAAAAAAAAAAAGCTAAGAGGTAGGTATAATATGGAACTAACGCATTACAATTTTCTTTTGACTTCAATTATCAAGAATTTATTTGTGACAAATTACCTCTTTTTTTCTTTATCTGTATGTTTCCCACTGTAATGAATATAAACTTGAGTTTGCATTTCAATATTCTCTCCCTCTCTCTCTCACACACACACAAATAATTCCACTTTCTTTTAATCTAGTCATCAAATTGAAAATTAGACATTTATATAACATGCATATTGATTTAGTCCAGTTTTATCATCCAAAATTGCCTTCATTAAGGTAAAATAGGTTATAATACAATTCCTGTTGGTTGTATACAATCCAAAAAAACAAAAAAAAACAAAACACTTAAACCCAAAATTTAGTTCTGCTCAGATTATTCTCTACCTAACAGGTAGTTTCCATCCTACCACAACACAAAAGATGCAAATTCTTAAATGTATTAGAAAGAATTCTTTTTAAACATCCGTTTCAAACAGAAACTTGACGATGGAAACCCTTTTTAATTTCCCCTTCACATTAAGTTTGCCATTCCAACTGTGTGTCAAGAATTTAATTGCAGCATGAAATTAACCAGTTATAAAATACTGTACTTGTGCCCTTGCTTTCCAAAGCAGAATGCACTAAATAATTTGCTTAATGGCCTCTAACATGAGACCTCAATTTAATAAGCAAAGTGCCTTTACTTGCTGGATAAATTCCTGATGAGAAATGCTCAGTGTATAATCCATCAAAACATCAGTAGATGAAGCACATACCTTCACAAGCACCATATTCACAGACAAGGAAACAACTAAAATAAAAATAAAAATTCCGATATGCCAAACTGACTAGCTTGAAATAAACCATTGGGGAGATGTGCATTAGTACGAATGCACCTGCTGCCTCCTCCTAAGGATGCATAGGGTTCTGCTTCATTGGCTCCATAGTGGGAGGAACATGGTCACTCCACTGACATGAACTTGCCAAGCACCTTGTGTGTTTCTCTCTCCTTTTCATGAAAGTTTTCTCCATGAAAACTATTGTTGACATTGCCAAAAGTTTGGTTTCTAGAAAAGCAATGTTACCATACCAATTAAGTGCCAGTGAGACATGCAACTTTTCATATGATGGAAAAAGCTTCCAATTGTTTTTGGTTTACTTTATTAAAAACTGCAAGGATTATTTTAATGACTCTTAAGCATTTTGCAAACTTACTTATAAATTGAGAGACTGAAGAAGAAGGAAAAAAAGTCTGGCATTTCAGTGACTTGTCTAAAATTTTGTTGACCTCTACTCTCCCTTTCATTTTTGTCCTTACTTTATATCTAATTTATTTCTACCTAATCCTTTGGTTTTAGAAAGACCAAGTCCTGACCTGGCCACATATAAATATATGCAGTATAAATATCATTAGTGCAATGGTAGTCAATGCAATTATTTATATTTACCTGTCTAAACTATAAAAGTCAAACCTGAGGGCTTTAGAATTCCCTCAAATTGTGATTTCCTCCCTTTTTTTGGCCTTATTTTATATTTATTCTATGTTTCTAATAAAATATCAGGCGAGCATAACTCTTGTTCTCAAAGGTCATTATTCAAAAATTTAAAATCTTCATATGCTAATATATAAGCCATGTACAACAGAGGACTCTTCCTACAGTCTACATGAATTTGAGTTGTGTTATTTATGTGGTTATTTGCTTTGCCCAGGAATTATAATTAGGGTTTGAATAATACAAATTGAGGCGAGAACGTTTAGGGAAAGTATACAAATGGGATGTTTGATTAATCTGAAGTACTTATACTTGAGAAAAAAATAATTTAATGAAAACTTTAATTAATTCATTGTCTCCCTTTCATTGTCTAATACAAAGTAACATTTCCTTAGTTCATTTCTTCAGTCTCTCCTAATGAATTTGAAAAGGGTGAAGGAAACTCTTTTCTCCAAAGTTCAGATATGAATGCAAACAAAAATGAAAAAGAAATGTTGATTTTGAGATCAGGTCTGATCTTAAATACATTTGACTGTTCAAGGTGCTGGAAGTTAGCAGGTGTATCTACTACATACTATTTCTTGTATGAATACATTGCAGAATACATTGTATCCTTTTCAGGAACTAACAGGGGTGCCTGAGTGGCCCAGTCGTTTAAGCATCTCACTCTTGGTTTCAGCTCAGGTCATGATCTCAGGGTTGTGAGATCAAGACCTATCTCTGGCCAGAGCTGGACATGGAGCTTGCTTAAAGTTCTCTTTCTCCCTCCACACCCCACCCCCACCCCCAAGCATGCTTTCAAAAGGAACTAACAAATCATGCTAGTTGGCACATGGAAATAGTTTTTATTGCATCAGGTTGACCATTTCGAGACTCTTCATTAAAATGGGGGTTCATCTGTGTGACCGAGGTCATATAACATGCATACATTATTAAAGAACATCATTAAAAAATAAACATGCATACATTTGTCTAGGAGAAAATCTGGCCAAGATATGAGGGATTTTACCAGTCCTCTACATGTTCACTGAGGCCATTTCGGTTTTTCCCCTAGCTTATCTTCCAAGAGCTCATACATGCCATCAAACCTGAACTGAGTTTCTCATTCAACTCTGGGGTGACAGAGGTTAGTCTGTTTTCATGTTAACTAAACCACAGTCTGTTCCAAATCAAGATTGCCAATTGTGTTAAATTAAGGATAGAGGTTCTTTGTTGAAAGCAACTTACATGGGGGACTGTGGAAGCTGACTTCCTTTTAGAATTCTAAGTCACATTGAAACAGAAAGGCCTGGGCAGATAGGGTCACAGAATTAATGATAAATCCACAAACGACCTTCCTCCCTAAAACGCAATACCATCATAATCTTTCATTTCTCCACCTTAATGTAATCAGACAACAGCTCAAGCTTAGGATTTCCACTTCGTTTCAAAATGCTCCCTTCCATGCATGGTATGTCCTCAGAGACTATGGGTCTCACACTATGGGTTCAAAAGCTGGTGCTTTTATTTTCAGGCTGCATAAGAAGCCAATGGACTTCTTCAGAATAATTATGTGATGTTGGCTCAAACCAAAGAACCTCACGAAGACATACTATATCATGCCTTTAAAAAGTATCTGTTGATAATGATGAAGGCTTCTGATAGTGAGCCATGGGGAAGGATATTAGTCATGGTAGCTATCATTAAATAGAATTGTTCATGGATGGAACCCAGACTAAGATGCTGTAATTAAAATATTCATGGAGGTATTTAGTTACTCCGTTTTCCCTTCCTTTTTATCCTCTTTTTCTTGTGCCTGTTTTCCCATGATGGATATGTCTGTGCTATACTAATGTCCTCATCTGACTTTGCAAACTCTGTATTGACTATCCCTTCCTGGTAGTATTTTTAGCTGGCACTTTTGGCAATGGAGTTTAGTTGGATTGCTCCCTGCTGGTTTTTGGTAGATGGGTTGGCAGTGTAGTTGTCTATTGCTTATCTCTCTAGTTGTCTGTCCTTTTTCCCTGTGGGTGGTGGTGTTCACTTGGACAGACATCATTCTTCTCCTTCACCTGTTTAGTCTAGTCTAATCCTGTGGAAAAAATTCGTCATGAGTCAGGAGAAATTCAGCATGGAATGTATTATTGGTATTGTGATTTGAGTGGCAGCCGACCAACACTTAGGGAACAATTTATCTACCTGAATTGGACTAGACATCACTAATGCACATGGCAGATTGATTGTACAGCTTTAGTGGATGTATTCTTTATTAATGAGATTCAGCATGATTTGCTAAAAAGGCTTTTACTGGGCAGTCATTTTCTGCTCCTCCCCCATCTCTCTTTATCCCATTTAATCTGTTGAACCATGTACCATGTTTTGAAACTGTTTCTCCTCTCTACTTTTATTTGAAATACCTAGGCTTTTTAAATAATGGTGCACAAACTGAACAGAGTACACACATATACACATATACAAACCAGATTAGAAATACCTAGGCTTTTTAAATAATGGTGCACAAACCGAACAGAGTACACACATATACACATATACAAACCAGATTAGAATTGAAAAGTATTATGAAACACAGGAAGTAAGGAGATAAATCTAAATCCTAAGAAGTTACTAAGAATAAATATAAGGAAAATTATATGGAAAAAAAGAATCTGAGAATAAAACTTGGGATCAATGGGGTCAATGGGGGGTCAATCAATTGGGGTCAATGGTTGAGAATAAAACTCTGAGAATAAAATAAAAATAAGACGTGATATTTGTATTGATCTCTGTAAGCTGAGGGTTGGGCGCTGCTGAGGTTTTGGGATTCAAACAAAGCTCAATAAAAATCCAGAGAAAAGTCACAATCTACTCATCTCTTAACCCGTTGTTTCATTATCCAGAGTCTAGTAGGCAGAGGAGAATAAATTACACTAATTGCAATGAATTTTTTCTAAAACACTTTAGAGTTTGCCTTCTCCACAATTTCATACCTTTGCCTTCTATATAATTTCATACCAAGTATGGAAGAATGATAAAAAAGGAGGCCGTCCCCTATCTCCTGAGGGAAGACTCTGTAGGTACTCTGATCACTATAAAGATATTTCCCCATCATTAAAAAAAAAAAAAAAAAAAAAAAAAAAACAAAAAACAAAACAAAAAAAACAAGCCCCATTACTGTTCATTTTTTTGTTAATCACAAAATGACATCTCTTCCCAAAATAAAATAAAATACCAGCTGCTGGAAAAGCATCATTTCCTTAAAAACGATCTATAAAATAACTTGTTTGACAAGTTATTTTCAGTTCTGTTTGTCATTTCTCCCCAAAACAAATACTATTTCAGTTGTGTATCAGAACAGGCATTTTAAAAAATTATATGTGACAATGTAACAACAAGCATCCTAGGGGGTCAAGAATCCCAGTAGGAAAATTCTTAAAGTCTCACGTCTCTCCATGCAATCCTGGTTCTCTTCAAAAAGAGCTAGAGAGATCAGAGTTACAATTACCACGTCAACTAGCATGAAAAGAAGAGCTCTTTCTCCATGCATAGGGCAGTTAAGCACTATTGTTGGGCTAACCTTCCCCAGAATCCTCAAACCAATAAGAAGCTGAAACATTTTAGCATGTAAATGCAATGTTGAAAGTAAGGTTGTTCTAGAGGAGAAATCAAACCGTCTTAGAACAACAACAATAACAAAAAGAACTAAAAATATTTTAGAATGTAGCTCTTGTTGACATCAAGTAGTTATCATTTTATCTTCATGATTCATGATTTCTTTTTCCGTTTACCTTTAAACTAAAAGTTATGGCAGTTTTGCAGAAAGAGTGCATTTCCATGAAAAGAGTAAAAATGTAGTATCTCCTTTGTCAAGAGAAAAACTTTGAGGGTAGTTCCCTGAAAATATCTGGAAATTCATTAGTCAATTACATTTAAAAAACTAACATGCTATACCAGTTTATTTACTATTCCCTCGGGAAATCCATTGTCAGCACACCAAGCAAGTTCAAAGCAATTTGATTTACAAATGTTTCAAAACCTGCTATGCTCAAGGGACAGTTTCTCTGCTCTTAGAAGCCGGTTTAATAATTAAAACTAAAACCACCAGTTATGGCAAACTTTTGAATCTATTTGAATGTCAAAATTCTATCAGCCCTCATATAACTTTAACAACTTTAGGAGAAAGAACAAAAATGTGTGCACATCAAGAAGATGAAACAGATTGATAAAATAGGAAATTCACATTTGGGGGCCTGAGTACACTTGCCATTTGCAAATGTTCAAAGCTAACAACTTTCTCAAAGCTAACAACAAAGCTAACTTGTTTCTTTCCCTGTGTTGCTTTCTACCCTAAAGGGAGGCAGAACCTTTTTGGACATGATGTCATGTCACTATTAATATAAGCATATTATGTAATAAAGATGAAGGTGATAATGATGATGGTAAAAGCAGTAATAGTAATAATAATACTAATTCTAACAACAATATTGTTAGGTGCCCGCAAAAATGGGTACCCAAATAATGGGTCCGTGATTAAAGGAGTGAGACTGATACAAAGCGAAGGTCAAGCAAAGCTTTATTTCATGCCAAGCATCAAGAATCAGATCGACCATCAAACAGACTAGTCGGGGCTGCCCCTTACAGAGGACGACCTCTCCCTGCTTTCCAGACTAACTTTTATAGAGCAAAGGCCATGTGGTTGGGCCTGGCCACACAGAGGCGGCCAATGAAATTGTAACACACACAGGAAACTCTACAGTGATACTAGGTGACCAATTGAATTACAATTTACCCTAGTAGACATTTGATTTAGCCTATCACACCTTGGTTAGGATTGGCACCAAAAGGATCCCAAATGGCGGGGGCCCATACTCCTTGGTAGCTAGGAGACCGTGTGCGCCCCCACTGATTGAATACCTCCACCTGGCCTGACCCACCCTTGTATTTGGACTTTGTTACCTGGGACTGGTTTCCGGGACTTGTTTTTAGTAAGTTCCCCTGTGGGTAAGGGGCAGAGCCAATTTAAGTTTTACAACAATATGGCAGTTCAGCCAGGGTGGGGCTGCTCTGGCTAAATAGGCCCTTACAATATCAATGATCAGTTCTAAGCAGCAACAATGTGTTGGCTACTCCACTAGCTGTTTCATGTGTATTGTATCTTTATTCCTCTGATCACTACAAAAAGGTGAATGTTGTTATTTCTAATTACCAAATGAATAAACTTAACCTTAAGAGTTAAGGGACTTTTTTGGGCACCTGGGTGGTTCAGTTGGTTTAAGCGACTGCCTTCAGCTCAGGTCGTGATTCTGGAGTCTAGGGATCGAGTCCCACATTGGGCTCTCAGCTCCATAGGGAGTCTGCGTCTCCTTCTGACCTCCTTTCTCATGCTCTCTCTCACTCTCTCTTTCTCTCAAATAAAAAAACTTTAGGGGCGCCTGGGTGGCTCAGTGGGTTAATCCTCTGCCTTCGGCTCAGGTCATGATCTCAGGGTCCTGGGATCGAGCCCCACATCGGGCTCTCTGCTTGGCAGAGGGCCTGCTTCCTCCTCTCTGCCTGTGTCTCTGCCTACTTGTGATCTCTGTCAAATTAATAAATAAAATATTTAAAAAAAAAGAAAGAAAAGAAGAGAATTAAGGAACTTTTTTACGGGTCTCACTGAAGCTGGGAAAGATAGTTACCCCTCCTACTTTTGTCTGTGTCCCAGGATTTTTCCACTACTCAGTTATGCTCCCCTGTACCCCACCCCCAAACACAGTGTTACTCTAATTTGTCTTTTTACAATGAGATAATCATCTGCTAGTTTGTTGTCATACCCAAGAACAGAAAAAGTGCCTTGTGTGCATCAGTTAACAAACTAATTATCTATGTCTCTGTCGTTGTAATAAGGTAGTAAGTGGATATTACCAATGTTAATAATTGAATCAACCCATCCTCGGAGCATTTTTTTTCTCTTCCAAATTACCAAGTATTAGGCAGGCCTACACCTACATGCTTTTTGTCTTGATTCTTAAATGATAGGACTAGAGCTTGTTAACTCTGCACTAAACTGCAAAGTGTCTGAGAGTGGATCATGTCGCTCTCAGAATCAAGATCACTAACTCCACTAACTCTGCACAATAGAGAGACCTCAAGGCAATTGTTCATTCACTGTGGTTAATCTGTGGTACTTGCTCTCCTCTGAATAAACACTAAAAAAAAAAAAAAAAAAAAAAATCTGTCCTCAAACTTAAATGCTTGTGTCTGTATAACTTTTAGAGTCTTATAAAAGTATTTCAAACTTCTATAAAATTATGCTATCTCTCACCTACAAATTATCAAAAAGGAAACATTAATTCATACAAAAATCAACAAATCATTGGAAGCCTAATGAACATATCAAACTCAGTACATCCAAAATCCTTCTCACCAAAACCCTTCGTCTGCTCTCCTGCCATCCTAGTTCATGGGAATGCCATGCTTCCACCTTGTTCCCAACCCCACATGGAACCTGTCACCACATTCCATCCACTCTGCCTTCACAATGTCCAATTCCACCACATCTCCCTGGTCCATCTGGTCCACACCAACATCTCCCTCCTCATAAATGTTTTGTTTTCATAGCCTCCCAATTGATGCTCCAGCTTCTGTCTCTAGCATGACCCTCCTTTTAATTACAGAAGTCAGATAGGGCATTTTTCCTCCTGAAATGCTATGATTTCTCATCTCGCTTCACTTGAGTAAAAACCAGAGTCCTGACAGTGACATCCATATTGTGTCCAGATCCGACCTCGTTCCTTCTGATCTCACTTGCCCCGTTCCAATCACACTCACCTCCGGTCAGTTCTTCCAATGTGCCAGAAAGGCTCCCACCCAAGACATCTTCTCTGGGTGTTTCCTCATCCTAGAACACAGCTTTTTCCCTCAAATGTGACTTGCTCTGTGAGCCTTTCCCTGACCAATCTGTGTAAAATTGCCTTCTCCCCAGACCCCTGGCCTCCAATGCCCTGATTTACTTTTCTTCACAGACACATCACATTTTAAGTTACTCTATACTTCACTAGCTTATTGTCTGTCTCCCTCATTCTACCCCCACAAGATGGTAAATCCACAAAGGCAAATATTTTTATGACTTCGTCGCTTCATCCCAAGCATCTAGAACAATGCAAGCCGTGAAATAGATGTTCAATAAATGCTTTTCAAAAAAATTCCCGTGGAAACAAAATAGCTAAGCAACACACACACCCTGATAGGAAATCAAGACGTCTCCTTGGTAATGCTCTTCATTGCTGAACAACCTCATTTCTTATTCAACCATCACGTTATGCTGAGTGGTATACTTAGCCTCAAATCAAAGACTAAAATGCAATTTACTAATTAAAATAATGAATTTTAAATGCTGGTCTTTATTTTTAAAGCATCTTCCTTGTATATCCTATTGAAAGTGGTGTCTTAAAAAAAAAAAAGTAGTTTGCTCCCCCCCTCCCCCCGCTTCCTGGCTGGCTAGTTATAGTCATATTCTAGGACGGACATGGATATTTCTCATGTATTTCTAAATATGAGCGTTATTGAGAACAGCTTTTAACTAGAGACATGTATTTGAAGTGAAAATCCATTTTGGGAGGGGGGCTTAATTTTCCTTCTATCAAATCATGATTAAAATTAATTTCAAGGTGACCTATAAATTCATAATGAAGATGTTTTCTTCAGGCTAAGTCAGAGTTGGACAGAGCCTTGGAGCTATTTTATTAGCATACTCAGTCTCTAGCAGTTTCATTTGCTACATTAGACATGTTCTCTTAGCCATAGTGCATTTTTAGTAGCTAAAAAATCCTCTGACTCATAGCCTTGCTCTGTCATAATTTCTTTCCCTTATCTGGATTTTTGAACATTTCACAAAGGCCATGTTTAGTTAAAGATTGAGACTATCCTCTGAGGGCCAGAAGAGTATAAAAAAACAGCCCTGGGCTGAAAGCTATTGCCTAATTAATCTATAACCATCTCTAAATATTTAGCATTACTTCTAAAAAAAAAAAGATTACCTGAAATTTTCCAAACGGTATCTTTTCGATCATTCGGGTGGCCGTAGGTTTGGATGTTTGGAAGGTCTACTCTTTGCTGCAATTTCCTCAGCATTAGGAAAGCTTAATCCTCATGCCGACTGACCCATGTGGGGTTATGTTCTGAAAGCCCTCCTTTGCCAACATCTGTCTATTTATTTCAGATACGGAATACATACTAAGATTCTTAAAATCTACAGTCAGGGCTAGGTCCGGAATCTAATTCAGATGAAAACAACCACAAGCATAAAAAGCTCCCAAGAAGGCAGATGAAGAGGAGAAGGAGGCTTATCTTTTTTTTTTTTTTTTAAAGATTTTATTTATTTATCTGACAGACAGATCACAAGTAGGCAGAGAGGCAGGCAGAGAGAGAGGAAGGAAGCTCAGCAGAGAGCCCGATGTGGGGCTCGATCCCAGGACCCTGAGATTATGACCTGAGCCGAAGGCAGGGGCTTAACCCACTGAGCCACCCAGGCACCCCGAGAAGGAGGCTTATCTTAAATGAGCCATAAAAGGCCCCTCTTTCTGTGGCTTCTAATCTGTCTCAGCAGGTGACTGAATGAAAAACTTAAAATCGTCTTCATTACAAATATGGAGGCAGTGTAAATTGTAAATAGATGAATGCTACTAATATTTGTATTAATCATATTAGGACTGTGGTGACCCTTCCTGAAGATGGCAGGCTAGAAGAACAGATAGCACTTTGATTTACACAGTGAACAGGCACAAGGGCCAGAATGGACCAATGTGATGTCCTTAGGCTAAGTGGAGAGAGTTAATATTAATGGGCATGAGTGTTGTCCCTAGATATATGCTCATTAATATTAACTTTCCCCACCAGCACTGAAAAACAAAACAAAACAAAACATGGAACACTTTCAATAAATCAATTTATTTAGGATCAGCCTTGTAGATTTGACTTCTGGCTCAATAAAGAGCAACCAGTGAGGGATGGAGAAGGTGAATTATTGAATTCTGTCTTCTGGTTGTATGGTTCAATGAATAAAAATCTCCCCATACATTTGGTGTTTAACCAAAATTACTCCATTATCTGGATATCTTGTTTATCTTTGAAAAAAAAGAGAGAGAGAAAGAGAGAGAGGAAATCTGGATGCATGATTTTAACATAAAAACAAGCAAAGCAGCTTGAGGTTTCTTGAAATGATTAATACAAAAGTGATTGGAATTAATCACAAGCACAAGAGGAAGCTGAAATTAGAGAGGGTTATTAAGATACTGTCTGCTGTTTAATCTCACCCCCTTATCAACACATTAACCTTGTTTTCTCTGCCTGAGCACTGAGTCCTACAGCAAAATTAGGTCAGAAATTCACATCAGATCAGATCAGCTGATGCAGTCCAGCAAGACCCTGACATGCTGCAGATTTGAATTTCATTCTAGATAGGATTATGGCTGAGGATTTTTTGAGTTTGTTTCCTGGGCTCTAAGCATAGGCGCTTTCGCTAACTGTAGAGTATTTCTACACTAGCTATAGAGTCTTTCTAAATATTTTAAGGCTAGAGGTAGAATATTTTACATTTAGTATTTTTAAGAGTTGACATAGTTCGGTTTCTGAACCCTGGTTCATTTAACTGTCCTCAACTCACCTGAGCAATGGTGTTTCAACCTCTGTTTTGATACACAAAGAGGGTATTTCATTTTTCTACATACCTCCAATTTAAATAAACCCAATGAGATTATCTATTCATGACCAAAGTAGGTATTCATATGGCACTGAATGGATAGATCACTCACAAAAATGCACTTCAGCAAATGCTCTCTACTTCCATATAGTCTTGCCACAAATCATGAGTACGATTTCAGAAGCCATAACTACCTAGAGAGGATTTATGTAATGTTAACATTTCACTTATAATAAGAGTTATCTGTGTAATTATGTCTTGATTAATCATTTAAAATATTAAGCAATTCAAAACCCTGGTATTAGAATCATTTGCTTTTTAAATAACAATGTTTTAGAAAAAGAATAATAAATACTTTCTTTATTTTTATTTTTATTTGTTTTTCCTCCATGGTTTAAAGGCCCTTTGTTTCTCTTTGACTACCAGAAATACTGAAACCTTCAAATATAAATAGCTTCCATGTATACATACTAATATGCAATTGCATGGATTTTTTTTAAAGGAGCTCTAAGTAATCTAATTCCATTTCTTACTGTCACTTTTAAAGAGGAAATATAACCTCGTATAGGTCCCTTGAGGGCATCCACAGGGAACAGAGATGTTCCTAATCAGCCTAAGTAGTCCTTTGTGACAGAATCACTTTGCTCTAGTGGAGAGCTGTCTTCCAGACTTGCAATGTTTGGGAGAATTTCACTAATGTAACATTTGTTTCATTAGAGAAAAAAAAAAAAAAAAAAAAGAAATCCAACCCAGTCGGATAACAGAAAACACACTCAGAGAAACATGTACTGGAAACACATTTTCTTGTTGCTTTTTATTAAAAGGATGTTGTCTATATTGTTTTCAAAATTCTGTGGCTAATAGTAAAAGTAGACAGTGTTGGGACAAGCTCCAGAATCCAGAGAGAAAAATTCACTTGAAAGGAAGCCTCAAACCTCAATGTGGTCTTGGTATACCAGATGCTCTTTTGATCGCCTCTCCTCTTCAGTGAATCCTAAATAAGTCTTTACCTATACATAGTGAACTTCCGAAACTGGCCTTATGTTCACAGGCACACTCAGGCACTGCCTTTCCAACATGTCTGTGGCCAGATTCTGTTCTCTTTGGTAAGTTGCCTCCCTTAATGTCTGGTCCTGTGCTCCATCAGCGGTTCAACATCCCTGTTTCTTAAACATCTCTTTTCACCCCTGCACATGACACACTATGTTTCTGTAACCCCCCTCAAGTGAGCTCACTTGTTGGAAGCTGTAGGGTTTGAGTGTTTGTTTTCTTACAGGCTTTTTAATAAAAAGTAAATCTCATTTAACAGTGCCTGCACAAAGCCATTAGGATTTAAAATAGCAGAAACGATGAGCTACTGAAATAATTTTTTCATTCTCCATTAACTTTTCTCCTTTTGGTCTTTCTTTCCCATTCGTTCTCATCAAATGTTATTTGGGGCTGCTTAAAAAAAAAAAAAAAAAAAACAACACTAACCGGATCACTGTTTTTATTTATTTAGAATTTTCCCCACAAGCCTTTTAATAAAATCCCATTTGAGAAACGGAAGTAAAGATACCAGAAAGTTAAGAGTGACAGGGGGCTCAAGTTAGTTTAAAAATAAGGAATTGGACTCAGAAAGCTTAAGTGACTTACAACACTGAGAAAGTGATGAGGATATTCTTTTTCTGAGAGCTCAGTGTTTTAAGCCTCCCAGCTTCAGCACAAAAGGCATTTCGGCACATATGTGATCCAGAAGGTCAATCATATGAAATCCTATTTCCATTTTTTAAGCAATCCTTGGCAGTCTGCACATTTCTGAAATTGCAACTGGCATATTTCACAGAGAATTATCATCAATGCCTTTTCAAGGTCAAACATGCCCCATCTTTAGATTTTCAGCATGTATATCCCATATATTAAATCACAGCATATATTAAAGAAGTCATTCAGCAGACATGTTAAAGAATTTTAATTGATTAAGCTATATTAACTAATGTCATATAAAATTTTGTTTACAACTGGACATAAATTACATGTTAAAAATATTAAATATGTGTTAAATTTAGATGTGAGTATTCTGCTTTTGCTGCCAACCCTGAAACCCCAAAATGCTTGCATGACCAGAATCTTGCTAGGAGGTTTTAAAAAATATTAAAAGCATATTTTCTATTAAGAAAATTGAAGTAATTCCAAAAATGTACTACAAGAAAAGTAAAAGATCACTGTGCTTTCAACTGTCAGAATCCCAAAATACTGGTCACCATATGAACAAAATAAGGTTGATTTGGATATTACAGTGGACACAATGAGAGGGGATAACTTAAGAGAACCACAGTCAGCCCTGGCACAGAGTCATGTGAGATCTTTGGGCCCCTCTTCCTGTCTGATCATTGAATTTTTGGCTCTGCTGATATTTCTCTCTCAAACCCCAACCCCCAACAATATCCAGAGATCCATATATCCTCATGTTGTACATGGGCCATGCTTTTGGGAAAGAAAGACATTTAGAAGTCTTAAAAATTTAGGAGGTTTTGCTAGCATTTTGTCCTTTCCAAAGATATTTACACTTTAAATTAGGATTCCAGAAAAACTTGTGGAGGCGTGGACCTGGGAAAGAGTGCGTAGAGTTACCGATAGAGGCACATACCACATCTTCAAATCCTATCACATGAACATCCAGAGAAGCAGTAACACAGCAGTGTTTGGAATAAGATGAACCAGGTTCAGGACCTTGTCCTGATGGTTAGTCATTCATTCAGTCTCATTCAGCCATCCTTACCTTGGGCCATCTTTTCTCCTATGATGGCTGAACAGTCTATGTTTTTTTCCAAGATGCCTTACATCCTAACCCTTCCTGCCTACTCAAGTCCATAATCACAGTGATTTTTCCTTTTTGTTCCTAAGCCATTAGCATCTCCCGTTCTATTGTAACCATTCATATCAGCCGTTTAAATAAGCTAGTTTTCTCTCTTCTTAAAGGAAATATATAGAAAAACAAAGTACCAAAGACCCCACTTTCCACTGCAACCACTCTCCATATTTTTGAATTTCTTTAGGCTTTAAAGCCCTCAAAATAGTTCTCTATATTTTGCTTCACTTCCTTTCTTCCCACTCTCTCATGAATATAATCTCATTGGGTTTTGTCCCTAGCCCTTCACCAAAACTGTTCTTATCAATAACACCAATGTGGGAAGAGGCATCAATTCTCAGGTTTTGAACTTAGCTGATCCATTCATAAAAATCTATCTTCTTTAATCACCTTTCTGACGTCAATCTGAGTTATCACCTTCCTTCATGGTTTCCCCCCACTCTCATGGCTGTTCTTCCTGGATTCTTCTACTGTTCCTATCATGTAAGCAGTCAGGTGCCCCAGGGAAGGGTCAGGGGTGCTTCTTCCAACCCTCCCTAATTTTAGATTCTAAGTGTACTCAACTAGACTCATGCCTTGAAATCTATAGACTATGATGACCCTCATATTTATACCTCTAGCTTCGATCTTACCATAAATACTGGATCCAGATTCTCCACTTGAACATCCAAAAAGGCTCACAAAACTGGGATACCAAAGCTGAGCTTTTATTCCTTCAACAGTTAGCTCAAACTTCTCATCTTGTCTTTGCCATTTCATTAAATGAAAACATCATTCTTCTCATGTTTCAGGCAAAAGACCAAGCAAAACACATATGCACACATGCATATAAAACAACAGCAAAACAAAGTTGAAAGCCATCTTTTTGTTTGTTTTTATTTTTCTCTTACTCAACTCTTCTATCTCATCAATTAGAAAATTTTGACGGTGCCGATAATTTGATCATTTTATGCCACCTTTTCTATTACCACCCAAGTCAAAGTCACCATCATCTCTCACCTGCATTACTGCAAAGGCTGTCTCTCTGGACTTCCTACACTTAGCCATACCCCAACCATCTATTCAACACAGAAGCAAGAATAACCCCAATAAAAAGGTTCAGTTAAAACAGGTCACACCTCTGCTCAAAAATCTTCAGCGAATTTTGTTTTCTCCTTCAGAATAAAACAAAATCTTATAAAGCTCTCCATTATCTGGTGGCCTTCTACCAGTCTAGACTTATATTCCCCCACTCCTTGCCTTGGTCACTGTGTGACACCCTGTCCTCTGCTTGGAACACATCAAACTTGCTATTCCCTCTGCCTAGAATTCTCTTCCTGCCAATAGCCATATACCTCACATATCTGGCAGCACTTTTCCAATGTCTCAAATATCATTTAAGGAGCCTTCCCTGGGCTCTGTTTTTATCTTCTTTACCAAGTTTGTTTTACCACCTGTTATATTTATTTATATATAATTATGTTTAGTGTTGTCGCTTCTCTTAGAATGTAGCTTCCTTATATCAGGAACTTTGTTGTATTCATTGCTGTCTCCTCAAGGTCTTGAACACTGCCTGGCACTTAGCAAAATTTTAAGATGTATTTCTCCAATCACTTAACAGCAAATGTTTATTGAAAAATAGACCTGCTTTAGATCCTGCTGGAAGAACTGTATAGAAAAATGGGATCATTCTGCTCATGAAACTTACACTGTAGTTTGGATACAGCAGTCATGGTGCTTATTACATTCATTTTTTGCCTCTGGCCTTGAATCACCTTGACCTCAGATGTGAGGAGTCCTATCTATCTGACCGGGATCAGTGTCATTTCTTATGACCAGGATTAAATCTCTTTGTCTAATCCTTATTTCAGGGAGGAGTCAGAGTTCAATTTGAAGATCAGTCCACTGTCTTAATATCTTTAGATAGAACCCTTCTAAAGGTTGTTGATGAAAGACAGAAGTTAATAGCACAGTGATAAGCACACTTAAGTACTTTGAAAAATCTAATGAAACTTCTGCAGATAATTCTATTTTTAAGGTTAAAGGAAAGAATGAATGATTGAGTTTTAATGCCAAAATCAGGAAAACTTTCATTTTAGAGATGAAGCTGTTTTAGAAGACAATGTGGGTTATCCTTTTTGTTATGAATTTTAGAAAACCCAGTCTCATAAAAAACAAAAAGCTTGCATACACACAGAAGTCCATCTGAATTACTTCCCAAGGGGAAAAATTGTCCTGAAGAAAGGGTGTTTAGTATATTCTAGAGGGGAATCATCGATACCAACTAAAATTGGGTAGAAATAAAAAAATAACATAGTCCCCAACAATGTATTGGCTTAAATGTATGCAGTCATGACAATGTTTATCAAATAGGTAACTTCACAAACCTCTTTATACCTGGTGATGCATAGATTTCCATTTTAATAGTCCAAAATAAAAAGATAACACTCTTTCAAAATAATTCTCTATAACAATTCCTTTTTTGGTTTCCAATTCTCTCTTTCTCTCAAACCTCTCATATGAAGTTATTTGCCATTAAATGATTAAAGTAGTGCATGCTTCTCTAGTTTCATTATAAGAATAAATAGTTCATTAAAATAATAATTTCTATTCCCTAATATCATATTGTTTGTTCACAGGAGTAAGCAAAGTATTAATGTCCAATTAGATGAAAAATCCACCAAATATCCAAATAGCTTAACTAATATTATTTAGTATCCAGCTAATTAATATGGATTAATTTTCCAAATTTTGAATCATCACACTTAGTAAATAGACATTATTGAAGAAATAAGACTTTGTATAACACAATATGCCTCTACCAGTACCCCTATTGTACGTGCACACACACACACACACACACACAAACACATATGCCGGAAACACTATGGCGTTCTTTGGAAAATCAAAAGATGTATATCCTTCTTTGGGTTTCAGTGCCCCCAGGAAATTTAGCCTCAATTTAAAAGCTGTAATCTGGCACTTATTTGCTTGTAGCTGTAGGTTTTGCAGTATAAAAGTCATTTCATTTCAACAAACCTGGGGCACTTGGTACCAGAAAAGATATGTAATAGTCATAAAACTGCATAGAGAGCACACTGAGGGTTCCCCTTGCCTTCAGAGACTCATTTGATTCTAATTATCGATGAGTCTTTTTATAATCTAAGAAGAAGCACTATTATAAAGTAAGAACTATAAACAAAGACCATTAACTAAGGTGGAGTCTTTCGTCGAACATCGACTCTGAAAATGTTTATGTGTTCCCTTGGGCTTTTATCAAGAGGTTGTTTTGTATGAGCTTATATTAAAGAGAACTGAATTCTTTCCCAGTCCCAGATGTACTTCCATATGCACAACACACCAGTAAATAACTTTTGTTAACTAAGGCAAGAGTCCTGTGAGTTGGGTGAATTGTGTTTCTGTTATAGTTGAGGTGCCAATTTCACAGTCTCACCCAGCCTAATTGTGGTAAATACACTTCCTGACCATGTGACAACATCATAGGCTTTGCAGAACTGACCGATTTCCTTGTGTATGCAAGATTCAGAATACTTTGTTTATATTTACCGTTTTATTGCTTCTTCTTGTCTTCGGCGTTTTTCATTCTTCTCCTTCAAGTACGCCAGGTTGGTTTCATTTCTCAAGCGGTCATTCTCTCGAGCAATGTCTGATGCATTCTGAATAACCAAGCCATCATAGGCCTTCATCCCCATATCCTCAATATATTGGAGAAATGTGTCCAAAGGGTCTTCCTCAGTATTAGAACTCATCATCTTGGAGGGTATCATGTAAAAAGGAACACTTCCTGTAAGATGAGAACACATTTTACCTTTATCAAAGGTGAAGATAAAAAGCAAGGCACTGTATATTCACCCTAATATCTTGTCAGTCCAAAGCTCTAATAATTATGGTAGAATCCATTTAGAGAAAATGTCTCATTAGAAATTACAAACCATGAAGTGTATTTGAAGTAAATATTAAATGAATGTTGGTGTAGTAGTAAATACTCCCCTCAAACCAATAAAATTAGCACATCAAAGGCCAAATCTCTCACACTGAAAGGTAATATGAGCATACAAATACAGTGTGCCAACATCAATGCTTGGTTTATGTATTTAGCATCATGATTTTGTTTCTCAGAAATGTGTTCTTATATCAATAAGATATATCAGATCCAAGCTTCATTTATTTCTAATTGCTATAAAGACTTCTCTGCTCAATTTCAAGTAGAACGATATAATTATTTGGAACAAACTTTCTTATTGTGTGTGTTTTCCTTATAATTTTAAATTAAGATCTACAAACCTAATCCATTTGTGCAAAACATAACCAGCAATCAAGGCAATACACATTTCTAATATAATATGTTTTGGAAATAATCCCTTTGTGATCCAACATTATTTCCCAAAATGGTGCTCCATCATGACTTCCTATTTAATGACTCAAATATCGTAGGTCACCAAGATCACATTAATCCTCACCAGTCTGGTAATTCAAGCAGTAACAACTACAATTATCACTGCTGCATGAAGGTTTAAAAACCCAAACCATAGGACAAATTACTGAAAAACCATAATCATATCAAAACACAGCAAAGCATAAGAATTCCAACCAACACACATATGATGCTCACCTACAAAATGATGGAAATAATAACTTCTACCTCCTGCTAATGTAATGATTTAGAGAGGTGATGCTATAAAAAAATTAGTGTAGAGTTTAATAATACTAAGCATATAATAATGTTAGTTAACATTATCATAATAAAAGTACAGGTAGAAGATTGGCAGCAGTGGTGATGTCAAATGTGTATATGTGCCTAGATAGATGGGTGATGGAAAACCATCAGGCAATGAAAATCAGGGTGCCCTGAAGTAGAAGAATCCAATGAATCATAGAAATCAATGAAGCCAGGGGATAAAGAAATGGTGTCTTAATCAATCAAAAATAGAACTGAAGTTCAATTAATTAATTGCATACAAGATAAGTACTTTACCCTTCCAGCTTGATAAGGCTTACTGTCCTCAACTGCATCTTCACTGTTGTATAAAAAACTAGTATAATTGTGTCAGATTGTAAAATCAAAAGCAAAATCATTAACAGAAAAAATGTTGGCCATTTAAAATTATAAATTATATCTATATCTTTTATTTTCTTTAAAAGGCTCAGAAAGGCATTTTTAAAATATCAGCCCAACTATCTAAAGTAGATGTCCTAGACTTTCGTTTTTTCCATTACGATTCATTTTCATTTTGATTTTTTCACAAGTATAATCATGTTCCATACCTGGATGGCAGCTATAGAAACTTTACTTCTTATCAGAGTTTATTAGCATTTCAGCTGTCAGTCAATTCATATGTTATTTGAGTCCCACTCTGAATTTAAAGATTTATTATCCAATCTGTAAGAAATTGTTGAAACTAGAATATAGAAGTTGTTTGTTGACTCATGATTTCTTTTTTGTTATGTTAGGTTTTATTATGTTTGGTTTGGTTTTAAACCATAATGGGTTGGCAAATGAAATGATCTTATAATTCCAATTCTCTAGCATAATTGAATTGTATTATAATATCAGTCCATGAGTGTAGATGCTCAAGTGGTAGGCATATATAGAAATAAGAAATTACTGTAACAAACAACTACAATTTTCTGGAGAAAAAATAATAAAGGAGCATGACTCTCAGAAGGCTGAAGCATTACCATTATTGAGAATTTATTTCTACCAAAGACTCCAGCACTAGGTGTACCTGGATTAAAAAAAAAAAAAAAAGATCTGTATAACTTTATGGCAATTAATTCTACCATAGTTAAGTGAGCCAAGTCAGTCTTACAAGGATTCCAGAGATAATGCCTCAGGGTGGAAGAGGAACATTCCCACTTTGCCCTTGAGCAAAACTGAATATATCTCATTATGACAGGTACTGCCCCCAAATTTGTGTTTCTTCCCTTAAAAGTTCCTCCCATACAAATGACACCAGACATTCTTTATACAGCTTCTGTATTCCAAATATTAAGAAGGTTAATTGGGTCCTTTCAAAAATTAATTATTTCTCTAAGTGGTCTTTTCCAATGGGCTAGAGTTTAAATTGTGTTTATTCCAAGACAGTTTTAAACAATAATATCATAAAATATTCATACTATGGAAAGTTGTACCATAAGATTTTTTTTTAAAGTTGAGGTAAAAATTTAAGGAACAAAAATCAACCATAAAACCTAGTAAAACTTATAGATGATGAAATCCGATGAATATGATAATCATGTTTGTCATCTAGTTCTAGGGAAGGATTTGATTTTACAATTATTTACTTATTCAAGTATTTCTTTTTATTTTATTTTATTTATTTATTTGAGAGAGAGAGAAAGAGCACAAACAGGGGGAATGACAGGCAGAGGGAGATGAAGACTCTCCAGTGGGCTCTTTGCTCAGTGTGGGGTGCTGGACCCCAGGACTCTGGGATCATGCCATGAGCCAAAGGCAGACCCTTAACTGACTGAGCCATCCAGGCACCCCTATTCAAATATTTCTTGAGCAGCTATTATGAACCAGGCATTGATATGGCAAAACTGTGTCCTTCTA
This sequence comes from Neogale vison, assembly GCF_020171115.1. Lineage (NCBI taxonomy): Eukaryota > Metazoa > Chordata > Mammalia > Carnivora > Mustelidae > Neogale > Neogale vison. The sequence continues at coordinate 34,771,825 of NC_058093.1, read as the reverse complement.
GACAATCACATTGCAGTGCGTAAGCATAATAAATAAAAAATCACAATGCAGTGTGACAAAGGCACTGATTCAGAGGGCAGTCGTAGCTTTCATTGGTTCATCATGATTTATGGTCACCATTTTTGAGGATGAACAAAGAACATTTTTTGACAATTATATGACAATTATATGACAATTATACCTAGCCTTCAAAAATAAACATAAACAATGGGCTTGAAACCTACCCCTATTTAAGCATCACACTTTTCTGCTCTTTTGTCCAAAAGGTAGTTTGTAATGGGGGGCAGGGCAGAGGACAGTTAGGTAGTCCTGAAGAGCATAACATAACTGAGCAGTATGTCCTGAAAATCCCAATGAAAGGAACCCTAGTTCTCTGACTTTGTGTAATTTAATGAAATCCTCTAAAGCTTTAGTTTCCATGTTTCTGCAATGGTGGTTGGTCTCTCTCAAATGTGAGCATAATCATTAGTACCTAACATTGCTATTAGATAATTTTCACGATTCTTAACCATGACCAAGATGATGTTTAGTAATCACTCCTTGAATCCTTGATAAACACTTTTTTTTTTTTTTTTACTTTGGAACATAAGTGAATAGAATGTTTAGTGCAGTTCGATGTTCTTAGTCACAGATGTGCAAATGGAGTCATGGAAGGCATTCATAGACTTGCCCCTACCCAAATACGTGCAAACAGATGGCTTATCCATTTTGTCCCATTTTCTACACTTAGGAAATAAGGGAATTGGCACAGAAGAAACATGAAGCTCGAGCACTCCGTCTCCACCCTTCCAAGCCAAAGGATGTTTCTCAGTCACCTGAACTCTGAATGAACGGATTCATTCTTTCACTCCTCACTAAAGGAAGGTTAGGCCTCACTAAAGAAAAGTGAACTTGATGTGAAGTGTCTGTCTTATTACACCTGCTACAATTTCTGTGTAGTGAGAACCCACAGTCAGGTATGATCATAAATCTGTTTGTCTTTCAGAAATTTATAGTTATGGCTAAGATAGATATTGAATAAGGTATGCTCTATACCACTAAAAACTTGGCTTCATTTTGACTGCTGGGTATTAAATCAAGTTCATTTCTGGCCCCTGAACGACAATCCTGTATGCAAGTATTTTGTAAAGGCTTGTCTTGAGCACTTAATTCCTAATGTTGGCATCTTAGGGAGACCACAGTTAAAAAGCAAAAGAACCCTTCTCCTTTAGGTAGCATATTTAGCCCTACTGTGATAAATAAGAGATTCTTATTAGACCTCAAATGACTGCGTGGTACATTTGTGACAACAAAGTGACCGAGGTTGAAGGGAGCTTCTGGTTTTGCATTTTTCCAGTTATCGCCTTTATTTGAATTAGTATATGTCTACAGCCATTTTTGCTCCTAACAATTTAGACATTTTAGCCCCCCCTAGAGCATTAGTTGAAAACTGACATATTTGGTCTTCACCTACAAGGTAGATAGATTTTAATAAGAATGTATGTGATGGACTCAAATAGTATAAGATTTGTGTGTGTGTTCTTTTTCTTAGAAATTGTGGCTAATATTGAAAATCTGTGTTAGGACTGTCCTGGGAAAACACTTAAAATGACCTGAAATCAGAATCCCCATACAAATCAGACAGCTTCACATCTTCACTTTATGTCTTTCTTCCTCTGCTGTATTGTGCATTCATAAAACCCTCCTTTTGTTTGATTTTTAGATTACTGTATTTAAAATCATTGCCATTCTAGTAAAAGCTACAGATGTTGGCTTAAACACAACTGGATAGTTAATTGTTCATCTTTATTTTATTCTTTCACTCTTGTAACTTATTCCCTGTAGACCACACCCTTCACAAAGACTATTTTATATAATATTATGATGTTTCCTAAAATTTCACTCTATTCAGCTAAAATGCACCAATTTAAACCGGTGAGATTGTGGTCCATATTTAAAATACAAGCATTTCACTTTGTATTGAATTAACCATGTCTTTATTTTCTTTTGTGTAAAACCATCACTGTACCTTATCCATGCTGAGCCTAGAGCTGAAAATAGCATTATACTTCTTTACAATGTTTCCACTGAAATAAAACTATTTATTACACATACAAAGGTATCCAAATGGAATCCATAGAAACATAAAAACCCACTTATTTTTTTTTCTCTTTCTGTCCCCATTACTTGCATCCAAAGAACCCAAGAAGCTGAGACACTACATGACTTTCAACGTTAAAGTGGAAAAAAAAAATAGAGCACATTTTTGAGAATTAAGTGTTTGCAAAAACTTTAAGAACATGTATTTATATAGTTTTACCTTGTAAATTAAGAAATCAATTTTTTTGGTAGCCTCAATTTACCAGAAGATATTTAATGTGGCACTATACTGACTGGTGTCAAGATTGGGTTCCCCATGGTATAGAAGGTATTTAATTAATTACAGGCTGTTGTTGAAGAAAAGACATACAGAAAGGGTCAGATAAAAATTAAGCATGCCATCTTATTATACATGCTAAAGTATTTCTCTTTTCTTAAAATCCAGAACAAATTCCTCCTTTAGTGTAACTTCAGGTGCTGAGACATCGGTCACTCTGGTTCGGCAAGGACTGGCTCAAGTGGGTGTGTTCACTTACTTACCAGGCAGAGCTTTCTGATGGATCATTGGCCACCATTTACCAAAAGTGGGGTTCTACTCTGTTAGTATCATCTGAATGAATTAGCCCACTGGCTCTTGTGTGGGCCTGTTCTTTCTCTTCTTAAACTGTTTATTCCGAATTCCTGAAATAGAACTGTTCTCCATCTAAAACTTTGGTTTTCTAAGATTTAAAGTTGTGAAAACTCCTTTAATCCATATATTGGCCATATCTACTGACTGATAGAGGAAGAAAAAGCAGCTGTTTGGGATAGAACTGCTCTCCAGTTCTTGAAGTTAAGAAGCTTAAATTTTAGGTAACAGTTAACTCTATAAGACAATGTTATAGCTAGAATATTGTAATGTTTATCTTTTGTTATTATTATAATTGTGTGTTGCTTTTTTTTCTTTTGACTGAAAAACAAAATACATACAAGGGAGTAAATTTTCTGGTAGATAGATTAGGCATTTTACCTTCATTTCACATTTATGTATTTCATTTGATTTGCATAAGGGAAAGTGTTCCAGGCTCCTTTCTTTAGTTATTTCTGAGGTTTTTCACACCACACCTGTCTCAATGCTGTGAAGAAGTTATTAGAATTGGAACTATTAAAATTTGATTTTCCCTCCTACTCCAGTCATTGCATCTTCCCCAAGATAGAGAATTCTATTTTGTCCAGCAGGATCAACTTATTCAGGTAAGTTTCCCAAGGAAATTTGAACAATTTTGCTGTTTTTGTTCAAGAGGAGGAAAAAGATCTCTTCCATTTTCTGCATGTACTCAGACCAATTTGAAAACACATTGTGACAAAATATAAGTATTTAAATAATCAGGCTTCATATGCATATGTAAAATATGTATGCAAATTAATTTCTAAAATTTGCTGACTTCACATAGGATCAAATCAACACAAGATTGCCTGGTTATAATTCGTAACCTGTGCAAACCACATCACAATTGTTTCTTCTGATAATGTGTCAAAAATAAATAATCATTTCACTTTAATTATGCTTAAAATCCTATGCTCAACCCCACAAATGGTCACACTCATTTTCTTATTCTCACTTTCATCAAAATGCAGCTGTTCTGCCCAAAATGGGAAATATTAGAGTTAAAACCACGAGAGCTTGTTCAAGTGACTACAAAGACACTGATTGCTTTTTTCTCAGAAAGCAGATTACTTTGTTGAGTTTTTCTCGACTCTCTCCCTTCCCAAAATGAGTAAAATAGGCATAGATTATGTTAATGGAGTAGCATCATAAATCGGACACTGGCCCCCAACTCCCAGGTTGTCATGGTGCTATTTGTCTATGGTCTAAAGAGATAGCACATTTCCAGTAATATTAAGGACTCATACAAAATGTCAATGGCTGAGGTACTTTTCTGAGCCTTTGGCCAAATGTTTCCAGACGCTTACAAGGCAGTATTTGCAAAGTAGATATAGTCAGTATGATGAATTGCTGACTGGAGCTGCAATGGAAACCATCTAATTGAATTGAGAGGGTATGACTTTTTTTTTTTTTTTTGTAACAATAGGCAGCCTTCTTTTCTTTAGGATTTTTGCACTTCTCTTTCTAAACTTTGCAAATGCCTCAAGTCCTTGGGTCTCTCAATAGTTCCTTGTGAAGTTATGGTATTTTCTTTCAGGTCAGTTTTCACTGATTTCCTAAACTGTCAATGTCCTTCAGAGTCCCCTTCTTTGCTGAGTTGGCAACCATATGTTGCAATTTCCACAGAGAAGTAAAATAATTTTGGTATTTCTGGCTCACGTATTCTCATGTTAATCTGTTTACCAATTGACAATATAGAAAAGAACTTGGAACATTATTTAATATGTGAAGAATTAAGACAGGAGTTAATTTTCACCTTGCTCTAAAGTAATTCTTTCATACTACTTGGTTATAAATTTTTGCATGTTAAAATAACTAAGACTACACTGTGTAACTTCTTACACTGGATTCCCTTTTTTGGGGCTATGTTTAAAAAAAAAGATATAGTCCTATGGTACCAAAACAACTTAAGAATTTACTAATAAGAAGGAAAACATTATTTCATGTAATAGTTCTTCCAGCTAGGGAAGACAAATTTCTTGTATTTAAAATATTTCTGGTTCTTGGAAAAATTAAAATGGAGACACCCAACAAAATAAGTGTGTGTCTCAAGTGAAACAAATCTTCTTAAAGTTCTACAGAAAATATTTGTTGTGATGAAACTAAGGAAACCTTCCTGATATCGAGTGATATTAAAATACATGTTTCTCAAAGAGGTTTATGTCTACTCAGTTAGGAAGAAGCAGTTTCAGCTTTGGTGTATGTCTGATAGTTGTTGTTTTTTGTTTGTTTGTTTGTTTAAAATGCAAAATTAGACTGACACAAATATGCTGAGAGACTGTTGTAAAATATTTATGATATGGAATAGCAGATAAATAGCTAGCATGCACAACGTGAATGCCAATGAATAACCTGGAAAATATTTTCAATACATTTAATAATTTAACATGGCTTATTATACCAATGAAAATTTAGTTTAACCATTTCTGTGATAATGTAACTAAGTGAGTAAGAGGGTACAAAATAGCCTGAGGCTTATTAAAGCCTTGGATGCCTTCGCTGTGGCTTTATTTCTGTTCCACCAAATAAGACATGCAAACTTCAGCATTAAGTATCCCCAGATAAAATTCATTCCATTTCATAGCTAGATTGCTTGGTCTGTTTAGTGCTGGATTCAATTAGCATGCTTAGAGAATCTGAAAAATGAGATACATACCAAAATTTAAGTCTCCGGGGAGAGCTAAGTGCAATAATCAGAAGGTGACTTGTGTCTGTCAGAGCCCTCTCTCGCGGTCGGTCTCAGGGCAGTTCTGTAGGAGTAATCCAGCACCATAAGAAATAGACTTGTAGTTCAGCTCAGTTTTTCTTCAATTAAAGTGCATTGTATCTGGATGGGAAAAGTGTCCATTCCCAGATTCTTCATCACTAGAGATCAGAGCATTCTTGATGTTCTTCCTATCAGATAAAATGGCCTTTAAAGTTTGCTAGGAAGATACGGTGGCAGAAGACAGGTGCTTGCTTCCTTAAATCGACATTCAGAGAAAAGAGGGCATAGCTAATGGGTGGGGATGAATACACAGCCCCTCTCCTTCCAGGTCCAGCAGGAAAGAAATTGAATGATTTTACCCACTTTGCTACACAGATGATTACAAGACTCAAAGCAATCACCCAGGCTGGCTAAGGTGCCTCATTTGATTATATTCTGTGAAGACAAAAATAAATGAAAACAAAAAATCAGAAGCATCCTCTCTAAATGTCTCCTTTCAGCCAAAAAGATGCTCTTTCTCATTGCCACTTACATACAGAAGGTTTGGAGCAGCCTAGCTTGTGGCATCGTCCCTCCCCCGTGACAACCAGCTCTCTCTCCCATTCTCTCTCTTTCCCCTCCCTCCCTCCCTCCCTGCCCCTGACTCCCTCCCTTCCTGCTTCTCTCTCTCCTCTCCAGCTGCCTTAGTCTGTTGATGCTGCTGCTGATTAATCAGGGATTCTGAAACAAAGAACCTACCTTCTGAAATAAGCAGTAATCTTTCTTCTCTGTTTCTGCAATCCGTCTGCATTGAACGGCAAAGCTGCCAGCATTCTAGCACCTTGGATAGTTCCTGCTCACTAGGCCCATTGGAAACGGGAGGAGAAGAAGGAACTGAAGAAATGACAAGAAACCCGAAAGCAGCAGCGTTCTACTTCGGATTTCGCCTCCCTGGGGCCTCCCATTCTCATTAAAGTCCTCACATCTCAGGCAACATAACCTCTCTCTTTTATCTGTCTGAACTGAAGCCTGATTAGTAAATAATAAAACAAAAAGAGGATAAAGAAACCCCTTCATGGATATCCACTACAACACAAATTCAATCTTTATGGAGAAGAAAAATAGAAATCCATCCAAAATAAATGTTCCTACTACAGAGGGTGTTTCAGTGATAAGCTTTTCACCCCTGGCATGGCTAATGAAAATGAGCAACAACTTAAATGGAACATCGGGATCTCAGTTTGATACCCTTATTTGATATCAATTTTGCCTCCACCCTCCCTGCATAGCTGAGCCAGGCACACAATTACTGCTGACGTACTTCGGGCTGCTGCTTGGGGAAAGAGGGGAGGAGCCTTTTAACCTCATCAAAACAGCTTCATGCCACCTGCTCCCATGGCATGAGAACAAAACTAACCCACTTAGAAAGAACATACAAGGCACACACGTATGTTGAATAAAGATTGCAGGCGGAGAGCGAGCTATTTTTTTTTTAATAAAAATAAGATGTGCATTAACTCTGGTGTGTGTCTCACTGACTCCTATAGACACACTGTTGAAATTATTTAAAGTCATCCTATTTCCTACATTTCCTGAGGACTCTCCTCATTCCATTCTTAAAAGCCTGCTGAATAGATGCGTATATGCCATGTTATATAATATAACTTATATGAATATAGGTATATTCATACATACACACATAAGCTCTAAGTTTTTATCTGACCTATTTTTCCTCAGAGTAAGAAGTATAGTGAAGTATAATATGGATGTTTTATTGTGTAAGTTGGTATTATGACAATTGTAACAATACAAATGAGTTTCTGCTTAAATGGGACTAAAATAAGGGAGGAAATAAGCTTTTGGGGGGGTATGACTTTATTATTTTATCCAATAGTGACCAGTAGAATTTTTTCACTACATTTTTTCCCAGTAACTCTTTTTGTTAATTACTTTCACTTACAAACTGATTTTTCCCAAGGATTGTCCCCAAAGTCTAAATTCATAGCTAATTTCTTAGAACAATATGATATCTGAATGTAATTTTTCATGCACCAACAGACCCTAAAATAATAAACTTAAGTTTATCTTCCTGATTCTTAATGCTATCTGAAACTGTACTACAGTCTTGAAATTTTTTTTAATTTGGAATATCTGGGGAAAAATAAAATAAACATTGTGCATTGCTATAAGAGTTTCAGTTTTCAAATATCCAAATGTGCATTCCTAAAACAAATCACATATATCACTTATTTCTACTTTTTGGATAGAACGGAACATCTGTTTCATACACCGTGGAAGATTAAATAGAAGAAAGAAGGAAGGGGAATTTAATTAGGAAAGAGAAGAGGCCACATCTCTCTCTTTCCCTCTCTTTACAATTCTGCCCCCACTTTCTCAAAGAGCATGGGGGGAAAAGGTGCTTCAAGTACCACTTAGAAACTAGTAACAGTCACCACACTGTCATCAACAGGTTATTTTTGATGGTCAAGTGTTATAGGAGTTATCTTTCAGTATGTGACCAAAACCAGAAAAAAATTCTCCTAAAGATATTCTGTGACAGATACTTTAGGAAGTGGAAATAATTTAATCACGACTGATAACTCTATCAGGTTTGGGGGAACTACATGTTTTAACTATAGAGAACGTGAATAAACACTACTATAAAGTCCATTTCTACATAGAAGAAAATTAATATCCAGAGAAGCATACTGACTTGCTTCAGGACTCACTCATTGGCTCATTGGGATAAGGATGAGAGGTCACTGGGCTGCTGTGCTCTCATCACCCTTGAAAACACAGCGGTTCTCAGCCACCTTCATATGCACTAGGATAATTTCAAACAAAGTGAGGTTGTTAACGATTGAGACAAAACAAAACAAAACAAAAACAAAACACACACAAGGACAAAAACACCATTATTTCCACCCCCCACCAAAAATCTCGAGTAAAAAGGAGAAGAGGGAAAGCATAACATGTAGTTCTTTACATTTCATATTTTCAGCTCCAGGAAAATTTATGATTATTATGTTTCTTTCTTTTTTTTATTCCTTACTTTTTTCTCTTCTTTTCACAGAATAGAGTTTGGGAGCCTTCACATTGTATCAACCTTATCTTTTCAACCCCATGCCCTTCTTATTCCAGACCACAGTACATACTGATCAGACAATGTCTTCTCTGCAGATATATTAGTGTCTAGAAGCTTATGGCACCTTTGGGGATTAGTGTCTAGAAGGTCCCCAGAACTAGTTCTTTAGGTCTCACTGAATGAAACAGAAAAAGTCCCGTACTTTCAAATAAACTTAGAACCAAATGTAGAATTCATCTCTAATAATTTCATTAATATTCAGAGAAAAAGTTCAAAGTGCAAAATTAAAGTTGAATTTTTTTATATTAAGAATAAAGAAATATAGATACCAGCAAAGCTCAGATTATAACTATATGTTTGGTTTATTTCTTGAACATCTTTATAAAATGCACAGGTGTTTCTGATGTCATAGAAACCAGTCATTGAAATACCTCATGACTTACCTCTTTCAAAGTTCTGAAGTCAAGATAAAGTTGGGCTTTCTGTTGTGCTATACTAACAGAGTTGATGTTCTTGGGGTTAAGTAGGTCCCTTCCATGAACTCAGATAGACAAAGGGCACTGAAGCCTTGAAAGTTCTTCTTAGCCAATAAATCAGCCAGATGGCGAGGAGTGCTTTCTGTATAAAAGTGATGCAAAGGAGAAAATGAGAATTGAAACAAAGTAATCTAGTTACCTAAACTTAAGGGGTTTATTCAAATATATCAAGATGTACTCTCTGAAGTCATGTCATAATTTATAATAAAGCCTTTCTAGGTTTTTTTTTTCATGATCTGTAATCTTTCTATTATTCTTTCCACTTTTAGCTTAGGGAGATGACACCTCTGTTATAATGAAATTATTCCACTAGGGAAAAAGCTAATCTTCCCATCCTATCAGGATTTCTAAGCATTCTGGTAACAGCATGAAATCAAAGTCTTGGTAGAATAGGAACCATATGTTCCTCATGATTTTTGCCTATACAACAATGTAGATGTTGACAGTTGTGCATGACTTAAGGACTGTCAAGCAATGGATAATGATACAGTGCTCCAGGATCCAGAATACAGAGAAACTGGGGGGAGGGGGAGGTTGATAGTCTGATAATATACACGAAAGCTAAATTTATTCTGTCATGAGAGCAAACTGGCAATAAATGGAATATTTCAAGACAGGAAACATATGAATCAACCCAAACATAAGAATTGATCCCTCTTTTCTTTTGTCCAGCAGATATTTCCTCATGAATGTTTCAGAAAAGTTTATATTTATAATAAAATTATATTTGTCTCTATACTCAAAAGTAATAAAAATATTGTTAAAAAACAATTGTGTGTTCTAGCAAACAAGATACTAGCACTTCAACAAATCTCCCTTCTTTGAATGGATGATGTCTACTCGAGTTTATAATCAGGGATACTTTACCCTGGTTGTCTGTGTGAGTTACCACTGTCAAGCCTGGATATGTATTCTCTGTATTATGAACTACCCCATCAGTAACTCTGCCACCAGTAAAGGATAAATTCTTTTTTTTTTTTTTTTTTTAAATATTTAATTTATTTATTTATTTGAGAGATAGACAGTGAGAGAGAGCATGAGCAAGGAGAAGGTCAGAGAGCGAAGCAGACTCCCCATGGAGCTGGGAGCCTGATGTGGGACTCGATCCCGGGACTCCGGGATCATGACCTGAGCCGAAGGCAGTCGTCCAACCAACTGAGCCACCCAGGCGTCCCTCTTTTTTTTTTTTTTTTTGAAGGATAAATTCTTGAGAGCTTTTTCATTCTCTTCCTAGCACACCTATTTCATCCTCCAAGTGTGAAGACTCCTGAAAAAGTGGGATCTTTCCTGTATATTCCCAGGGCCCCAGCATATAGTTTGCACCCTGCCAGTGGCAGGGATTTGTTGAAAGAATGCGTGACTCCAGATCTCAGTTAATGACATGGCCTGGCCAAGTAGAAAATTCAAAAAGCCTCATATATTTTTTTAAAGATTTTATTTACTTATTTATTTATTTGATATATATATAGAGAGATAGATCACAAGTAAGCAGAGAGACAGGCAGAGATGGGGGGAAAGCAGGCTCCCTGCTGAGCAGATAACCTGATGTGGAGCTCGATCCCAGGACTCTGAGATCATGACCTGTGCCAAAGGCAGAGGCTTAACTCACGGAGCCACCCAGGCTCTCAAAAAGGCTCATATATTTTTAAAAATGAAATTCTAAATCAAGATTAAAAATGCTCCTTCAAACTCAAACATTTGAAGGGGAAAAAACTTTCCAAAAGGACCTTATATTTTCCACCTGAAAAATCCAAAACAATCAGTTTTATACTGACAAGAAATAATCAGAATGCCACAGGAAGATCAACTGAATACACAAATATAGAGATCATGTTTAGAGAAAATAATACAATTTTTTTTTTTCCAGAGACACTGTCTTGGAGCTCACACTACCATAACAAAATACCATGAATTAGATGGCTTAAAAAACATACAGTTATTTCTCACAGTTTCAGAGCCTGGAAAGTCCAAAATCAAGGTGCTGGTGGATTCAGTTTCTAGTGAAGTTCCTCTCTTGGTTTTCAGCCTTCTTGCTGAGTCCTTACAGGATGGAGAGAGGAAGCTCTGGTCTCTTTACCTCTTAAAAGACCCTACTCTCATCATGGTGATTAAGACATTCCTGACTACATCAAAATCTAAGTACTTCCCAAAGACCCCACCTCCAATTATCATCACATTGGGGGTAGAATTTCAATATACAAATTTTGGGGAGACAAACATTCAGTCCATAGCAGAGACATAAAATAAGATAGGAGAAAATTTAAAAAAAAAAAAAAAAAAGCCTTCTTCTGGAATAGAAAGAATCAATTTTGGAAATGATTCCTTCTTACTAAGTTGGTTTCAAGGTGAACATATTTTTGACTTACATAAAACCTGACTTTTGGTGGAACTTGAAAAGCTATTGATAGATATTGTCTTGACTAAATACTAAAGCATGTTGCAAAGCTGTAGTGATTTTCCAGTAGCATAGGACAGTTGACTGTGAATCAATAGAAGAATTCAGTCCAGGAAAAACCTATATGGGTATTTAGCACGTGACAGATATGCTATTGCATATCAATAAGTAATACAAGTGAACTGAAATATACACATATACACATACAGGATTTTTACAATTCCTTGCATAAAAATAAATCTAGAGGCTTGCTACTCAAAGTGTGGTCCAAGAAGCTTCAGCATCAGCATCATCTGGGGTCTTGTTTAGTATGGGAAGCTCAGTGTCCCCTCAGACCATCTGAGTAAGGAACTGCATTTTAGCACATGCCTCAGTGAGTGGTGTTTGTAGTAACATTCAAGAAACACTATCCAATGACAATTCATGTGGTGATGGTAATGGTCAATATCTTCACTGTTGAAAATGATAGTCACTTGACACACATGGCTGTTGAGCACTTGAATTGTGGTCAGTGAAAATAAGGAAGTAAATTTTACATTTTAATTTATTTTAATTAATTCTAATTTAAAATTTACATATAGATAGTACTGTCTTATTGGACAACGCAGCTCCAAACCTTTCTTTGAAATACTCGTGCATAAAAAGAAATCTACTGAAAGAAACTTTAATATGATTTGGGGTGGAGATGGCCATCTAAAGATAACAACAACAAAGCTGAAACCAACTAAGTGACACACAAGAAAATTGAATACATAAAGCGCAAAATATTTAAATGGGAAAAGATGATAAAGTTACTAAAACATAAAAGTGTGAAATTATTTGCAACATATATGAGAGCTAAGCATTTATATAGTCCTCCTGTGTTATTAACAAAAAGAAAAATTCTTATAAATGAGCAAGAACGAAACACCATAGTACTAAACAAGGACAAAAGATAGAAGTGAGATTTTCATAAAATAAGAATTTGAAAAGATAAATTTTTTTTTCAAAAGTTCAACCCCAGTAGTAATAAAATGTAAATTAATTCACAAATAGTTCATTTTTAAAAAATTTTCTCATGCTGGCAAGTTTGTGGAGAAATCGATAGTTCTATAGATGTATGCAACCAAATGAAGGGAAATCTGATAGTGTTTTAATTTTTTTTAATGAGCACACAGTCTTTGAAGTAATAATTCTACTTTAGGGACATGATAAGCATACAAAACTGTATGTTTGAGGCCACTTACAGTTAGTAATAACAGAAATTTGAAAATTCCCTGCATATTCAACAATAGGAAATTGAAAAATAAATTATTAGGCAAGTATTAAAATTATGATATAGATCTATATTCATTTATGTGAATGAGTACTGTAAGGAGGGCAATGGCACTGTTTCTGGACATGAATTGTCAGGTTGGTATATTGCTTACCCTCTATCTTAAGTGCATGGCAATGGGCAAGTTATGTAACTTTTCTCTATCTCAGTGCATTGTTCTGAAGTGACAATACTACTAGTGTAAGTCATAAATTTATTGTGAAGAGTCAAGTAGTCCATGTAAAAGTCTGTGTAACATAAAAACCTGTGTCTAGGATTTAGTGTGCACCAACAAATTCTAGCTACCCTTAGTTGTAATCACAATATAGTATGCAGTACTTGGAAAGATAACCAATACTACGCCTGAAACCAGTTCACTCATGGTTTCAAATCCAGTGGCCATTCTCTTCACCATCCCACTTGCAAAACTATTTTCTTATCTTCCATGACACTATATTCTTCTATTTTCCCTCTTATTTGGGGGAATTCTCCCTTGTCTCCTTTGCTGGTACTCCTCTGCTAGGTTCTGAACATTGGAATGCCCCAGACTTCCCTTTTTTTTTTCTTCCTGATCCCCAATCTATAAAAGAAAACCAACCAGTCACTCAGTCACTCATCATCCCATCAATCAGACCACTTTCTCTGCAAATACTTGTCTCCATTTGATATTATCTTTTTTATGCATACATGTCTACACACATGCATATATTGGATACACTTTTGCTACTTTTTTATTTTGCCAGTTTTTTTCTTACTAAGATACAAGCCTTATGAGAAAGTACCTTCAATGTGCCTCATCTCTGGGTCCCAGCAAATAAAGAAGTGGTTCAGTTATAGGACATTCCAAACTAAAACTTATTAAATAGTTATACTGCATAGAAAATAACATAATATACCATGATACATAAACACATATAATAATACTCATGCATAAACATAATATAATAACAACAGTAACAGTAAACACATACATGATGTTTATTATGTGCTCAACTTAAATTAATTCAACCATTCAATCACCACCCCGATCTTATGAACAAGCAAATATTCCTCATTTTAAATTAGAATATTGAGGCAGAGTTGAAAGGATTTATCTAAGGCTACACAATTATTATATTCAGAGGGAAATTTCTAGTACAGAAAAAATAGCATTATTGTGTTCATATCTAGATATGATTTTTTTTTTTACTCTTTAGAAAGTAGATAGATGTGTTGCTTAGTTTTCTCAAATAACCATATGCTATTTTTATAATAATTTTATATGGTAATTTTGAGGAAAATGTAAAATTCTATCTTCACAAAATTCCCCCTGAAAGAGAAGCCTTTGGAATCTGTGAGTTTCCATTTATTTTTAAAATGAGAAGCCTGGGTCAGGAGGATTTGTGAAATGGAAATGTGGCCAATGCATTACCAAGTGGGCAATATCTGCAACCAGGAGATAAAAATTCAAAAGTAGGTATGAGTAGTGTATTGGCCAATAGGATTTAGGGAAGGGTTATATTATAAAGCAAGAAGGAATTGCAGGTGGAAACAACCTGTCTAATGAAAATATTTAAAACAGGGTTAAGAAGATTGTGTCCTTCAGGATTGGGGGCCAGTTGGTTATCTGTGACTGCTTTAGTTGACACAGAGACAAGCCTTGCCCTCTTTTTCAGCTTCTGCCACTTAAAATGCTACAGTATTTCCTGAATGGAGACATTGTAGTCTTATTTAAGCTCACACAGAGTTAATAAGTATTTGAAAATACCCATCAGTAATTAGCGAGAACAGTGGAAGAAACAAATGAAAGCTGTAGCCTACAATATATTCTCCTCCAAGCCTATTTCTTCACCTCATTTAGTTAATCCAAATAAAGTTCTTCGAGGGAGTTTTAAGGCAGATAAATGAGAACAGGGAAATTGATCACTAAAGTAAGGCACGATGTACCTACATCCCTTCAAAACATAATAATCCATGAGAATGATAAATTCAATGTTCTCATTCCTCAACATTTGATCTTCTAACTCTAGATGGACTATGAATTAAATTTAAGGTGCTGGGGATAAAGTTTTGACTTAATTGTGCTGTAATTCACTCTCTGGGTGGCTGGTCATTTTTCCGAGGTCAAATTTAAATACGGAAATAGGACCTTGTTCACAAACCAGTGTAATCCCTTCATTAAACAGATCAGGAAATTGAAGACAGAATGTTAAACAGAGTAGCCAAGAAAAGGTAGCTGCTTCTTCAGCTGTTCAGGACTAGGCAGTTCTCTTTCTGGTTTATAGCACTTTATTTTCATTCATATTTTTAAAAATTTTTTTAAATTTTATTTTAGCTCTTTACCTTGGAAGTTAGGAAGAATAAAGTCACATATTTCAAATGCAATCCAGGAGTAAAACAAAGTAGTTAGAGTGGTGAAGTAAGACCGTGAAATATCCACTGGGATCTGAGAAATATCCGCAGGTCCTGGGTGCAATTGCGAAGCAGTTGCCTGGTGATCTCAGGAATCCCCTTCAACTTTCCCCACCCCATCTCTTTCTGCGCCCTCAACCAAGAACCTACTGCACTCTCCCTGACTCCTGAAAACTTCACTCAAGAGAGAACCTGCTCTTAGTTCCAATTTGCATGCATGCTTCACTCAACTTAAAAAGCCTTTCCCAGATACCTGCGTGGTCTTTGTTGGTACCCCCTCTAACCTCCTTCCTGAATAACCTTTCTCAGTTATTAAGATGCCCCCTGGTTGGCTTTGGAGCTACATTCTCTTGAGTTTGCAGTTCAGCTTTAGTCTTAGTTCATTGTATATCACAAAGAATATTTAACTTCCAGGTGGTTCAACTTCCTCATTGAAAAAAATGGTAACAGGACCCATGTCAAAAAGAGTTGTGATGATGAAATGACTTCCCATTTGCAAAACGCAAAACAGTAACTCTGATTGCCCTATTTTATTTCCTTGCATGTGTTTTTATTATATGTTATTATCTTAATAATATATTAACTTATTAACTCTTTTATTTATTATTTGTCTCTACTGTTGTAAAAAAATTCTAGAAGAGGGAACTTGATTTTCTTTTTCATCTCACATCCCAAGTTTTTGGAAAGTTTCTTGGAAAACAGATGAAAGTAAATAAACATTGTGTTAAGTAGCAGGTAGTTGTTCACATTTTGGGACACCTCAGTGTATGGCCTTGGGCTCCTCTAGTCTCAGGCTTATTTCTAACCACTAAATGAAGCTCTGCTCTGAATGACAGTGTTTCAAGCCTCATAAAGAGGGTCGAAAAGGGCACAAAGGACCCATGGACAGGTGGCTCCAATTCTGTCTCCATGAGTCACCTGAGAAGTCCCTTTTCCAAATGATTTTCCCAAGTGAACCACAATTATTTCTGCAATTTTATTCTTTGTTTTTCCACTTAAATTTTGCCTTTATCTGAAGATTCCCAAATACCCACTCTGAGGAATTTGTGTTCACATACAGGTGAGTTCTAATTTGGGGGCTATCACCTAGTTTAATAATTTTTTCTCATCATAAATAGGCCTCCGACAACAAAAGGAGCACTTGTGCTCATAATCCTCTAATTATTTTGGCCAATGCTTTTGAAAATAAAAAGGTGACAATACTGACAAAATGATAGAAATGAAACATGGAGCATTTTAGTTCATCAATTTGTTGTTATTAAATCTTCATATTTTTATGAATTTCTTTACATTTTAGTTTTCTCTTCATTCTTGGGTCAAGGGGAAATGAATGTGGAACAGAATTTCAGATAACAAAAGAATCTACAGAAAACTATGCCTTGGGAAATGAAATACACTAGGTTTAGGAAAAAAAAAGTGAAGAATTAGAGTAAACCAATTACTTCCCAAGTTTACATCACATTTGATCTAAGGCTTAAGAGATTAACCAAAATACTCGAAGGAACTACAGAGAACCAGACCAGCCACACAAAATCACCAGAGTTAAGAAAATGTAGATAGCTAATTTTAGAAGTGAAAAACTTTTGATGACATAGATACCCAAATGCTCCCTAACCCAGGGACTATATTCAACAGGCACCCAATAAATGCTACTCATTGAAAAATGACGATATAGAAAGAACACGATGAACAAGTTCTAACTTGCCTTTCCCACTCCTCCTGTCCTCCTCCTCCTCCTCCTCCTTCTTCTTTCTTCTCCTTCTTCCTTTTCTCCTCCTTCTCCTCCTTCTTCTACTCCTCCTCCTCCTTCTCCTCCACCTTCTTTATCACTGTTACTATTATATTTCCCATGGGTATGGAGCATGGTTTTAAGTATACAAACATTTACAATTAATAAGTAAACAATTAATTAAGTAAACAATTAATTAAAAATGTTTGTGAATGAATTCTACTTGAGCAGCTAATGAAAAAGTTTTGAGATAGGGAGGGGAAAGAATGTAAAAATCAGAAGGTAATAATAGTATGGTCCATTTATTTTAGAGTTTAAATTAGAGTCTGGTATAATCCAGAGATATCTATTAAATTTTCACTTACATGCTTATGTTTAGATGAGTCATTTCAATAAACTGTTTTTATTCCTTGATAATAAAATAAGATTTATAACTATCTTGTCTATAAAACAAAATACAACCATATCAAAATTGTAGGATGTTATTATAAGAAAACCATATTAAATTAAACCATATAGCATAAAATAGTTAGCTAAAACTCATTTTCTCCAAAACCTTTATTTAATAAATTAAGAACATATAGCCAGAAAAATGTATGATTTGTGCAAGGCCCATCAATGATAAATCTGCGGTACAATCTAATGTTCTGGTACAATCATTATGGAAAATATCAAGTTTCCTCATAAATTAAAAATAGATCTACCATATGACTCAACAATACCACTTCTGGGTATACATCTAAAGGAAATGAAATAAGGATCTTAAAGATAAGTCTTCACTTCCATGTTCACTGCAGCATTATTCAGAATAACCAAGAAAAATATGGAAACCACCTAAGTTGTCTGTCAGTGAATGAATAGATAAAGACAATGTTATATATATACATACATGTATATGTATATATATATATATATATATGTATATATATGAACCCACTTACATGTAGAATTTTAAAAAGTCAACATCACAGAAGCAGAGTATAATATAATAGTGTTTGCCAGAGACTGAATGGAGAAGGAAATGGGAGACTTTGGTCAAAGGATATAAACTTTGTTATAAGATGAGTAAGTTCTGAGTATCTAATGCACAGCAAGATGACTATAATTAACAATAGAGTATTGTGTGCTTGAAATTTTCTGAAAATAGATCATAAATATTCTCACCACAACAAAAAATATGTGAAGTAATGGATGTGTTAATTAACTTCATTGTGTTAATCATTTCACTTTGTGTATATATATATATATATATATATAAAATATATATATATATATATATATAAAATCATTACATTGTGTCCATTAAAAATTCACAATCTAAATGTATGCAATTTTTGTCAATCATACTTCAATACAGCTCCAAAAATTAGTAATAACATAGCTAATAAAAATAAACTAATATTTTGTCTCCCCGTTCAGTGCTCTCTTCCCCAGAGAGAAGACCTAGATGGATGGTCTGGAGTAAATGTGACCAGACTTGTAATTCTTCATCTAGGAAATAATATTTTATGCTCAGGTGTATTGCTCAGGTGAATGCACCTGGGAAATCATGTAGTGAACAGCTCACTGAAAAGTATATGTAACGGATATGAGGGAAAATAAATTTTGTAGCATTTTTGTTCCCTTGAATTTCTGCTTATTGACATAGCATCATGATTTTATTCAACTTTTTGACCTTGTTAAAAGCAATAGGAGAAAAACAAAATTCAGAAGAATATAAAAATGTATCTAATTTTAGTAAACTCTTAAGTACAATGTGTAAATATTTATGTATATATCATATATTTACAAAATCTCATATATATGAAATATATGATTTATAAATATGAAATATATAGGAAATCTCATATATATTTCTTAAAGTCAATGTACTGCCATAATTTTAAATTCTACCTGTTTGAATGTTATCATAAAATTTTAATAATTACAAGGTAAAGGATTTGACATAAATTAGATTTTAGTAGATGCTCTAAATTTTATTTAATTAAATAGAATTAGAGTAGGAGAAATTGTTGAGTCTGGCTACACCATTAAAAGGTAGTAAAAGTCCGGGGTAATTACCAGTGGTTTTTAGTAGCATGTTTATTTTGAATGGAGACTCTTATCCATTATCTATAATGATTAAATTAAACTATCTATTTATGGTAAGAGAAAATACACAACTAAAGGGGTGCTATAGTAAAGCAAAACCAAAACCTGAGGCACTGAATACTCATGGTCTGTTTTAATTTGAGTCCTTTGCGAAATATTAAATGATCCTTAGCATTTATTTTATTTTTAAAGAAATACATGTAGAGTCATCTAAAATCATCAAAAAAAATTTTTTTAACTACTTAGAATATCTTGAGCTTGTCTGTTTCCCAGCCATTTAAATTAGTTGTATATTTCAAATTAGTTTTATGTTGGGGTACCTGGGTAGCTTAGCGGGTTAAGTGTCAGTCTTTGGCTCAAGTCATGATCTCAGGGTCCTGGGATTGAGCCCAGAGCTCCCTGCTCAGCGAGGAGTCTGCTTTCTCCCTCTCCGTTTGACCCTCCCTCCTGCTCACTCTCTCTCTTGAATGAATAATTTTTTAAAAAATCTTTAGAAAATAAAATAAAATTAGTTATATGTTTTTAATGGAAATATTGCACTGTAGGAATGTTGTCTTACACTGATTATAAGCTACAGTTACTCTCTTTATACTCAGGACCTAAAAACTGTAATTGGTTATTGTACACAGTAAATAATTTATACAGCCTAAACAAGTACTTAACTGATTAGGAGATTTTGCATATACGAAAAATGTATATCTCTTAAACGCATTGATGTCTTTCTTTTTAGGTAAATTTAGAGAACGATGCAGGAGAGTCTGTCTTGCTGTATGAATCATTGCTTTTTTCTTGAAACGGAAACCACACTTAAATTAACCTGGGGAAAAAAAAAAAAAAGAAGAAGACAGCTATTGGGAAAATAGTAGGTATATTCCATCCCCACTGAGGATCTGAATGACCAATGGTGAGAGGACTAAGAATGGCTGAGCATTAGAGAGAGATAGACACAGGATCCAATGTATAAAGAAGAGTCTCTCTCTCTCTCTATTTCTTCTTTTCTCTTTCTTTCCCTTTTTCTTTACCCTGTGTCTTGGCTTGAGTTTTTCAACTATCAATTGGACTTTCCTACATAGTAGAGGAAATTGGCTGCCAACACCTCCCAAGACTCAGTCCCCAGTTCTTAACACCAAGAGTAATGATCCGTATTTGAAATTCCACGAAAGAAGTGCAGGAGTGGGGTAGAGAAGAGGACTCACCTGTTCCCTCTAAGGGCATGACCAGAAAGATGCACAAATCACTTGTACTCATATCCTACAAGTCAGGATTTATATTCACCCCCAAACTTAGCTGTAAGAAAGACGGGAAAAACATGTCTTAACCAAGGAAGCCACGTGTCCATATAAATTTTAAGGACTCTATTAAAGGGAAAAGAGTGGTATAAATACTGGGGGACAACTCACACTGAACCATCATGGCAGAGAAGATGCAGTAAAATAATACACGTATTGTGCAGGCAATGTAACTGGGTAGAAACAGAGAGGGACCAAAAGTGGGTGTTCTCCCAAAAAAGGCAGGGGATTTTTGAAGGCATTCTTAAAAAAAAAAATATATATATATATATATATATATAATTTCTTACTGCAAATGAAGGTCTTACTGTCAAATTATTTTTCATCACACTGTGAGCCATCTAAAGTTAAGACGGAGCTAGTTTGGTTTGGTTTCCTCATGTGTGTTACAGTAGTCTCATTTAAAAGGTTAATGGGTATGTTTGGGAACTCAATGACCTGTTTGTTTCCAGGGACAATATTGTTTCCTTGATAACACCTAAATTTCTGAAAGCTTCTGATGAGGGGATTAAAAATAATGTGCTGGATCCTGCCAGGTGAGTAACTACTCACTCGATGAAAAGTAGGACCTTAGAAACGTAGAGTAATTTTCTCCAAAAAAACGGTAAATGGCCCTCCAGCGAAGGCACACTGACTGTTCTGTTCTAAGGAGTTATTTCAGACCTGGGAGAAGCTGAGTCACTCAGTGGAGTATGACCCCATGCACTTTTCAATTGCTCCTCTTGTTCCATACAAAAAGGATCAAACGTTTCCCAGCTACCCAAATCAGAGAGACCCCCAAAATAGCTCAGTCTAGGAACATCCCTGACGTGTCGCCCAAGATACTCTCTGCGGAGATGTTTCTATTATGTCCACCTAAATATCGTTCACATTTTAAATCTGATGTGTAATCCTCCGTATCACCTCCTGCCAAAATAGCTATTGTGTATTTTAACTGGAAGAGGATGGCTGCCACATAGCTAAATTGGAAGCAAGGGTATTTTTAGTGCTTGGTGAAAGGACTTCCATAAAGAGCCCCTCTATTCACCCTATCGGGATCCTCTTATGTAAAAGGGCTGGCATGAGTGTAAGGTATTATTATGACTATAAAAGCTCCTCACTCTGTAATCATAGGAAAGGCAGTATTATGGAGAAATACCACGCAGTTGCATGGCAACTGAATCCTAGTGGAGTTCGTTACCACGCAGAGGAGTTATTACGAGTGCTTCAGAAGCTGCCCCGCCGAGGCGGCACCTAGACCACAAGCAGGTAAACACCCACCTGTGGCCTCAGGACATTTTCTTCCTGGGGGAATTGAATGGAATTCAAGATGGAGATGTGGTTTTTGCTTCCCTGCACAGAGCCTCACTACTATACCAGTTAAGGGTGTTTTGTTTGATAAATGCCTAGTCCCTTTTTTTCATTGTGAAAGGATGTAAAAAAAAAAAAAAAACAAAAAAAAAAACAGGCATGCACTTCAGAAAGTGGCAGCAACAGTGGGAAATCCACAGCAGCAGCTGGTGCCAACCCCAGATGATTCTAGAAATGTAAATGGACTTAACTAACCTCTAGAATGGGCTGACTAGCTCAAGGTTCTTCTCTTGCTAAAAAACAAAAATATACATACTTCTCATTGGGTAGATGTTATGCTTTGCCTGCCAGAACCCCTTCTGTTTTTTTAATGATTTATACGGCCCTATCTTCTTTTGAGAAGCTACTTTGCCCTCACTCTAATCCAGGTGGTTCAGATGGGACTAAATCCAAACTGATGCTAAAATAAACAGGTGACCCAGAACTAGCCAACTGGCACAGTTCTTTTCCCTGAGATTGGCTCAGCAGTAGGCATGTGACAAGGACAGGAGAATGAGATTAATTCTGGGTCTCCTTTTGCAATGTTTGGGAAAGAGTGACTCTCTCTCTCCTGGGCTTAGTCTGCTGGGGGTCCACCAGAGGTGGTCGGTGACCACCTTGCCTCCTGTCGACATAAGTTCCTCAGACAGAAGCCAGCACAGAAGGATACAGAGCCAAAAGATACAAGACAGATTGCCAACTGCATCATTTGAACAACTGGGTCCAGCTGGAACAGACACACTATCTCCAAACTTTAGATAGATTTTTGTGTGTGTGTTTTAAATTTAAATTAGTTTGAATTGGGTTTCTGCCATTTGGAATGAGAAGGTTGCCCACTAATATTCAGCATGAGCATGAGTTTTGGAATTTGCATCTGCTCTCTGCTATGAATCAGCTGTGTGACATAGGGCAAGTTACATACCTTCTCTGAGCTTCAGGTTCTTTGTTTTCAAAATGAGCATAGTAATGGCACCTTGACTCACAGTTTTGTTAGCATCATTTGAGGCAGTGCATATCTTTTCCAAGTGCTTGGAGTGAGCGATGAGCTTAATACATGGTATTTGTTATTGGCTAAAGATTTGTAGAGAGATCTCTCTAAAATAAACGGGAGTATGCAAGTATACAGAGAACAGGGATAGTTCAATCACTAGTATTCTATTCTTCTGAGCTGTTATTATTCCTTGAGTTTCACTTAACCCGAGAAACACTAGTTGACTTTTAATAGGTTCAGAAAGATTATCCACTCTCATACTGACCTCTCTGGAGCACTGCAGGAAGGAGGGATAGGTCCTGCTATTCAAGGGACCAGTAGATTTCCATCTTTGCTCTATGATTGTGGCAATCTTCCCTACACCTTGTCCCTCAAAGGGCATATCTGTCCCTTCTCTCTGAGAAAGCTGGCATAATAAGCTTGGACCTTCAAAGCCATGCAGGGAAGTCCTCTGCAGAAAAGCTTTTCCCTATGCTATACAGTCCCCAGAGTAAAAAAAACACCAGGTGCAGGATACATTCTTGGAAACGGAATGATATAAGAGGAAAAAATACAGGACGTACGAAACACAAATTAATATCTCAATATATTGTCCCTTCAAGAAAGCTAGTAGTCATTGAGTTGTCAAAACGGTCACTACGCAAAGCAAAAGTCCTCACACTTTCTCACTCGTGGAGTCTTTTGGTAACTTTTTCATGGTACCTACAGGCCAAAACCAAAACCAAAACCAAAAAACCCTAAGAGTCCCATTTATTAAATGGTTAGGTCTGAACATCTAAATAACTATTTACATTGTAACAACTTACCAGTGCTTTAGAAAAATAATACATATATTAAACAAAAGATAGCATTTGTACTTCATTCTAAAATATGCACAACTATTTACTAACATGTCACATGCAGCTGTTGGGCAGCATGTAATTTCTCAACACTTAAAACTGGTTTCAGAATCTCCACCCTCCTTTTTGGTTCCACATAGATTTCTGCATGAGAGCTGCCTTTTTTATAGCCACCATCAGACTCCTCTTCGCTAAGATATGAAACCATCAAAAGTAATGAAATGCAACCTGATGTGGAAACTAGGAGGCCAGCAGTTTTTTTGATGTCCATTCTCTCTTAAAAACTAAAAAAAATCCCCCTTTGGAGTTTGCAACAACACTCAGGGCACCTCAGTGCACCCTTCAGAGAACTAAGAACACTCAACTATTTTCAAGTGTTTCCCCATGTCATCTGTACTATAGTTCTGTGAGGATAGGGACTTTAATTAATCAGGTTTTAAAGATGAAGAAAACAGACTTTAAGGTTTTATAGCTTGTTTAAAGTTTTTGCTAGAGCAGGGAAGACAAGGATTTGAATCAGGCATTCCCCAGGCCCTCCTGGCTATCTCAGCTCCCTGGGGAGAAAATAAGAAGAAAACATTTATAGCTTACATTATTTTGTTAATTCCATTTCTTAATTTATTCAACCAAACATGGAATGTTTAATGGCCACTAATACTGTGCTCACTGCTGAGCTTGACACTAGAAATCCAGAGTGAGCCAGACCTTAGAAAGTTGACAGGCACAAAGAAGTTTGTGTCACAAAATTAAAGTTTGGAAAGGTGCTGTCACAAAATTACCTTAGGGGGTAACTGGGGCCACAAGATCATATAAGATGATCAGACAAACTTCATAGAGGATCTAAAGCTTCAAGAGAGAACTTAGCTGCTAAAGAGGTTTTATGGTGTCATCATGTTGATGGTTCCTAAAATGTCATCTCCCGACATAATTGGCAATAAATACAAAGAAGCAAAACAGGAGAGATGCTAGCCTGCTTGGGGAAAGTGCAGCTCAGGACGTTAGGGAGGCAAGAAGAGTGAGTCATATCTAGATATGTGGTGGAAGAGAAAGGAGAAGTTAGATTATGAGCATTTTCTGGACTATACCCAGGAACTCAGTGTTTCCCGAAGAGTGACATTGACCCAGTAAAGATGAAAGGTGGTGGATGAGGGATGGTTGAAATAGACACAGGAGACAAGAAAACAAAGAAACAAAAACAAAACAAAACAAAACAAAAAACCACAAAAAAAAAAACAAACAAAACAACAAAACAAAACAAGCTTCTTAACAAATGGGTCACAGGCATAAATGCACACAAGCGTTTTAAAAGTTTTGAGAACTTCTGCAGAACAAAAACAAATAAGTAAATGAAAAAGTTTTAAGTTAATGGAGTGTTTCTATTCTTGGATACACTGTTCTCTAAGAGCCACTGCTATTGGGCAATTGGAGCTTTAAATTCTCACTCATCTCTAGTGATAACGCTTTCTTAAACTACTTCAGATCAATTTAATTTTCTTTAGAAGAATATACACATGCTAATTCTGCTTCCTATTTTTCTCTTCTGGGAAGTTGGACAGAAGTCATGGGTAGATAAGGACTATGTTTTTAATCCAGGGGCCTATGTCTATGCCTTACAAAACAGGGATGCAATTAGCGAACAGAGAGTTTAGGTATGATGAGCACTGGGTATTATCAGCAACGATGAATAACTGAAATCTACATCTGAAATTAATGATGTACTATATGTTGGCTAATTGAATTTAAATAACAATGAAAAAGAAAGTTTAGTTGTAACAATGACTTTGCAGCCCGCGCAGCTCTGATTCAAGATACCAAACAGAAGCCTACGTGATTTCTATTACACATTCTAGCAAAGACAGCAGAGCCCTGTAGACAGAGTGGAGTTGAAATAAATATGCATACCAAAATCACCTTCAAGGGGAAAGCAAGGTTGTCTGTACTCGAGGGTAGAATTGGCTCTGTTACAATTCAAACATACCATAAAAATGCTTAATGATGCATTTTCACAAGCCTGGCCTGTCAAAATCCTCACGTGTCCAATCTTACAATTGCAATGCTAATGAATCAGAGTTTGGGGAGAGATTTATTACCAGATTAATGGGGGAAGTGGCCCTCTACCAATAATGATTATAATACATCGAGCATTTATAATGTGCCAAGACTTGTGTGAAATATTTTATGTGCATCTTCTCAAATCTCAAACAACTCTGAAGAGTAGCTATGAGCCATCCCAACTGTGCAGGCAACGAGTTCGGTTGTCCAGCACCACACCATTATGTAAATGGGGAGAAGCAGCAGGGGAAACCAGAAACAAAAAAGCCTAAGTCCATGGTATTGACCACTTCTATTTTTTTAAAAAACAAACATTTCACAATACAACTATTTCCAAAAATGTTTGCGCTTTGGTTCATGACCTGAAACCAAGAGATTTCAGCTTTCAGACTCCTAGGAAACTTTGCAAAGCTACATTTCAAACATCCAAGATTCCCTACCTCAGCTGCCAGCACACTTGGAGAGAAGGAAGCACATGGTTTTCTGACAAAGCCCAGGGCCTGATTCAGCAATGGTAGGTATGAATGGGAGCTCAGCATAACAGTAATACCTTCAGTAAGCTTTACTGAAATGCTCTCCTAAAATAGTGTGTGAAAGATCTCTGACCTATTCTGAGTGGTGGAAGTACAGTTAGGAAGCAGCTCTAATCTATTTTTTTATCATTAAAATTCTTATTATAAGTACACTGAAATATCTTAAAATAAAAATGAAAATGGGTATTCTTCACCAAATGAAGAACGTACATTTTAAGGCTTTGCTTACCACTTTGGGAAGAGCAGTAAAAAAAAAATAGTAGACTTTTAAGTCCCTTCTGACATTATTTGTCTATTAGCACAATTCTAAAGCCATCATAACCATGTCAAAGATTTGGAGTACAAATTTACCTTTAAAATTAAAAAAGAAAATTTTAAAATTTTAAAAAGCACTTTATACACTCATAAGCAGGACTATAGTTAACAGTCTATCAGTGTTTCATTAGCCTTTTTCCCTAGCACCCATTGACAGCTACATGCCTCCTAATTAAGATAAAACTGCATTCTGATGAATCTGCAGTGTACAACAAAATTTTCCCAAGAAGTTGAAAGCAGAGAGCCACCAGACTATCGAGGGAGGCATACCATAGTAAATTCATAAAAATGTATAAGAGTAGATATAAGACATGTGAAGCAGGTATAAACATAAATAAATATAATTGTGTTTAAAATGGCATTTAATCATTAAATATGGGGGGATTGGGTTCTGAATGGTCTGCACCTGTCAAGAAATGTTCAGCTGTTCAGTCCCCACTCTTCCACTGAGGTGCAGTACTTCCCTGTCCCAGGGACTTTCTGTTTGTGCTTTGGGACCTATTTGACCTTTGGACAGTGAACAGATGTGATGAGAGCAGAAAATTAAATAAAAACATGCAATTTGGCTTGTCTTTGTGCACTTTTAAGAAGGACATGAATAAAACAGACCCCAGATAACTACTGCCTCTTCTCACGTGTGGGAGAACCAACTGGGACAAGTCCAGCCGACATGCAGACCCTTTCCAGGTGACCCAGGTGGGTGTTGCTGCACCTGGGTGGGGTTAATTAGCCAGAATTAATATAGTCCAACACCTCTCCTCCAAGTATGTTTAATGACAGTTTATTCTAGACCACTCTGGCAAGCTCTATACAACTGAATAATGTGGGTGGTCGAATGATGTTACTGTATCTCTAGCACCTGGGCACTTCTCCCAACTGGCAAAGATCTCTTTCTGTTCCTCTGCTTCAGCTTGTAATGAAACATAACTTGCACGGGACCCTTTTCTAGCAAGTAAAGGAGGGACTGATTTTCTGCTTGTGTGATTGTCTCGGGGTCAAGAGGGTCCACGTTTGGTTGTGCATAGCTCTTCTTTGCCCACATCTACTATTAGAGTCCTCATGATGTTGGCTGGTCTAGCTACTCTTGTCTTGTTGTAGCTCTCTCAAATTATCTCTGATGTTTGCTACTTCTGTATTTTGACAGACTGAAGGGTCTTGGGTGTCCAAATAGCCTTCTCCACAGTAGGTGGCTGAGACTGCGGAGACCTGGCCGCTTCCCCTAAATCTAATTCATAGCCTCTGAGAGGGGTCTCTGTCATCAACTTCTTTGGGAGGATAACGAAATATAAAATATTCCCCAGTCACATCTATGGTCTACCTGCAAGCCCATGGTGAAACTCTCTCCTCCCTAAGCATGCCACTCACATACCTGTCTTTGTCTTCCCTAATACCAAGGTAGAGCCCATAAGAGATTCTCAACCTCAACCCTCTACCAGATCTTCCAGATTGACCCAGAGTTCTGGTTGTTCTCTGTCATCAAAGGCAGGAAGTTTAGTCAGTCTGGTTACTGCAGGGAAGAGTAATTTCTTCCCTGCCAAGGCAAAACTCAAAAAATCAAGTCTCTTCTTTTGCAACTTGGTGTGAATCTGGGGAGTCAGGTAGATAGTATAAATTTTGGGGAGAGAAAAGAAGATTTAAAGAATTTTAGAGAAGTGAGTTTTGATGTTTTCAGGTTTTCTTTTTGCATGTCAGGTTGTCCAAGAAGTAGAGGAAAGGAAATATATCAATATCTCATATCTCAAGTGATAGCCACGATGTTTCATTTACCAATTCATGAAGGTGATTTTTATTTTAAGTGACTGCATCAAAAAAACAAACTTGAATGGCACTTTGGATTTGAGTTGTTGGATGTTCATCTTCAGAAGATAAGTTTTGTGAGAACTGGGACTTTATTGTTTTTTTCACTGCAGAGAACTAAAGAGCATCATTTGCTTAAAAAAAAAAGTAAAAACAAAACTTGGTTGAGTGAATTGATATAATCAGCTCAAAGTTTTGTCCCCCCATTTGATTTTGACATAGAAATATCTGGCAAAGTTTGAATCAAGTTAAGGAAAATAAACTAGGTATTACTTTTATTTTCCCCATTCCATTTTTTTTTTTTATCCAGCCATAAGCTCTTCTCCTTATAAAGAGAAATGTAAACCATAAGACAAATATGTCCAGCTCTTTGTCATTCAAATGTTCACATTCTTTTCATTAAACTTAGGTATAAGCATCATTAAAAATTAACATGTTCATTATATGTAACAGTTTTTATTCATTAAAAGTAAATAATCCAATTTTAGTAACAAAACCCACAAGGTCTTTTTTTTCCTCAATAAAAAAAAAAACTATTTTGAATAATGTAGCTGTTGTTCTCATAAAATTTTTTCCCAGGATAATCATATGAAATTGATTTCATAGCTACAATTCCTTAACAACTTATTTAACAACATAACTTTCAAAGGAATTAGGTTGTTTGAAGCTTTGGTTAATTTCCTATGGATATATAAGAAGTCAAACACTAAGAAAAAACAGTTTGAAAGGACAACTTTATGGATATAAACACTATTGATTATAGACACTTTGGGAGACAAAAACTCATTTTACCAATTAAATTAGAAACACAGAGTCTACCTTGTTTTCCTCTGATCTCTTCATTTTGATATCCATCCCTCAGACTCTGAAGATCACACATCAACATCAACTCTCTTTCTTTATTCTCTTATCACATATTAACCTAGGGTTTGATTTGAGAAGAGAAATGCTGAATATCAGCTAGCAGTCAGTGTAAGATCAGTGAGTTAGATATAGTCTGACATTCTCCACAGAACACAAAAATTTCTGGCTTCACTGTTTGAGAGTAAGCTACATAGATGTCATTCACACATCACACTTGGTGTGTTTGGAATAGGTACTCTAAGTATAGCTAACCCCATGATATTGATCTGTGTAACTTTCCTCTATACAATAGTAAGGATGATTTGGGTAGCTCTTCTGTAACAGAAAATACCAACCCAAATTGGGCTAAACAATAAAGGGGGCTTATTATTCTTTGTTGAAAGACAATTCTTATCAGATCTCTTCTGTTTCTGCACATTTTATGAGCAGAGGCACTGCCTCTCTTTCTTTCAGTCTGCCTCTTCAAGGATGTTTGCATGGTGAAAAGCCTTGGAAGATAGACATTGTCTTCCTCCAAAGTCAACAAGATTGTTTAGTGTATAGCATAATGAAAGTAAGGACTCCTTCAAGAGCAAAGAGCAGGCATGCTTACTGTCCATGATAAAGACTCAGGTTCCCTAAGTTCAGAGTTTTTCTTCTATAACACAACCTGTGTTGTGTTATAGATACTGTGAGAACAGGTATCTTCCAGCCCTCTTCACATCATCCTGTGGGATTTGGGGGCTCAGAGAACCAGAGTCCATGCTGATACCCTTGCTGCCACAAATCATCCTCTGTTCCTTACCCAAGAGTCTCATGCCTTCTGCCAACATCCATGAAACTGGCAGAACAACTTGTTGACTTGCAAGAGGAGTTAGTTTTCAGATGCTTCTCAGACCCCGACAATCACATAACAAGAAACGATAGGGTTGGGGTGCCTGTGTGGTTCCATCAGTTAAAACTCCCACTTGGTTTTCAGCTGAGGTCATGATCTCAGTGTCCTGAGATTCAGCCCTGCATCCAGCAGAGAGTTTGCTTAAAGAATCTCTCCCTCTGCCCTTCTCCCTACTTACATGTGCATGCTCTCTCTCTGACTCATGATGAGGTGGACTTCACGCATGCACCAGGACCCTAACCCTGCTCTGTGATTCATCTTGCATTGCCCTCTTCTGTGTGTTGGCTCCAATCTCAGGCTCATAGTGAGATGGCTATGGGAGTGTTGCTTAGCAATCTGGCCCCACACAGCGAGGAGAAGAGGAGATGGAAGAATGAGGCTGCTCCAGGTTAGGAGGCAGCAGTTTTAATTAGCAAGGGAACATTCAAACAAGGCTTGTCTTGAGCAGCTGCAGGGCAAGTAGAATTCCATAAGTGCCCACCCGAATCTTCAAAGTTTATACATATACAGAGACCTTAACTGGGTTCAGGCACATATACTTTCCAGATGGTCTCAACAACACTTGATTCCCTCAAGGCTATGTATGTGAGAATGGTTCCCATTGTGGGAATGGTGAACAGAATGTACGTTACAAGGGCAGGGAAGGGGACGGTGAGCCTCCCATTTCCTGGGTCCGGCTTTTAAGTTAAACGGCATTCAGATGCTCTTGAAGACTTCCTCCAACAAGTTCTAGAAGCATAAAAATATGACAATCCTAGCGAAAAAGGCAGGATGATGCATTTACCTGTGATTTTAAAAAGCAAGAAAACTTTTCCCAGGAGGCACTCCTCACAATCTGTTGACCAGTCCCTGGTTAAATGACCATCTATAGATAAACAAACAAATCAGTGCAGAGACATCTGATTGGCCACCACTGGTGGTCATAGACTCTCTCGCATAAACCATGTCAAAGGCAGAGGGAGAACAAAGGAGTGGGCTGGTCCTGAACAGGGCCTGCGTGGCTGGGCTTTGAGAATGGGCAAGAGAGTTTTATAAGAAGCAATTGTATTACATGTGGATGTTGATCTTGGTAGAGATGCACAAAATGGAATTTTAAGATAGTTTGCCATGAATTAATAATGAAACTCTCAAAAAAAAAAAAAAATGAAACTCTACCCCCACATACTTAATGGTTTTGAGATACTAAATGTAAATTGCTGTCACCCTCAATGACACACACACACACACACACACATATATATATATATATTTTTTTTTAACTACTATTTTCCATGCAGAGACAGGACTGTATGGAATATTAGAGGTAATGTTTAATTGATGCCGTGCTGAAATGGGAAAGTGGATGAAATAAATCTTTCAGGAAAATACATAATTGTAAATAATAAATCTCTGGGAAAGTATTTTGTTTCTAAGTAGTACACATGTATAAGGTCTTAGCCATTTTTTCCAGGTCAACAAAATAAGGAGTGGATGGGTGAAGGGTTAATAAAGTAAGAAACGAAAAGAAGAGAAAACCTGAATGATGAGAAAGCATAATCTGATCTGTGTGTAATCTCTCTACCCTCCTTTCCATGTATAGCATCAGGAAGTGGAAATACATTTTCACTTGTTGCCTTGCCTATTGCCTCAGTTTCCCAGAGTAAGCTGTTTCTGTCAGGTTAAATTAGAAATATTCTGTGGTGGATAATTTTGTGTTCACTTGACTGAGCTGCAGGTTGTGAACATTATTTTAGTTTGGCTAAACATTATTCTGGGGACATATATGAGAGGGTGTTCCTGGATGAGATTAACATTTGAATCAATGAAATGAGTAAAGCAAATTGCCCTTTCTAACGTGGGTGGGCCTCATGCACTTACTTGAAGACGAAAAGAATGTAAACACTGAGTAATTCTTTCTGCCTGACTGTTGAACTAGAACATAGTTCTTTCCCAGCCTTCAGACTCCCACTGAAACATCAGCTCTTCCTGGGTCTCCAGTCAGCTGGTCTTTAGACTAGAATTCACACCATCAGCTTTCCTGAGCCTTTGGACTCGGGCTGGAACTACACACCCGCAGTTCTGAGTCTCTAGCTTGCTGACTGTAGATCTTGGGACTTCTCAGCCTCTGTCATGTGTGAGGCTATTCTTTATGACAAATACTTTCATCTGCATCTTATTGGTTCTGTTTCTCTGGAGAATCCTAACACACACATACTCCTAAAACAGTTTCAGTTGGTCACATCTGCCTAAACATACATATTTAAACAACGTCAGTTGGAAGGAGGGCTATTTGAGGCATATCTATTTTCATTCATTCCTAATAACATCATTAAATTCTAACAATATGGTAGTCATAACCAGGTGGGGCTATTTACATTTATATAGAATTCATTAAAATTAAATTCATTAATGGAAAATGGAAATCAATCCCTTTATCACACCAGCCACATTTTAAGTACTCAATAGACATATGACTAGGAGGTTTCCCTTATTTATTTATTTATTTTTTAAGAGAGAAAGGGTGAGTGAGGGCAAGCGAAGAGAGGGGCAGAAAGCGAATCCTCAAACAGACTCCCCACTTAGCAGGGAGCCTGGTGAGGGACTTGATTTCAGGATCCTGAGATCACGACCTGAGCCAAAAATCAAAAGTCAGCCGCTTAACTGACTGAGCGACCCAGGTGCCCCTCTGACAAGAAGAACATTTTTGAGTTCACATCAGCCAACAGGTGAAACTCTTCTGCTCCTGTGCAGTTTCCAGGTTTACAAAGGCTCTCTTTTTTGCATGATTCCACCCCCAAGCCTGGATGAAGAAAGTCCATTCTTAACTGTGCT
This sequence comes from Neogale vison, assembly GCF_020171115.1. Lineage (NCBI taxonomy): Eukaryota > Metazoa > Chordata > Mammalia > Carnivora > Mustelidae > Neogale > Neogale vison. Next base: position 34,739,199 of record NC_058093.1, on the reverse strand, counting down.
TATTTCACTGCCAGTCAGAGGGCATCTGGAACAGAAGCTGATTCATTGGTTGTCATTATCACAGCAGGTACTGCACTGATGATAACTGGGTGCCTGCCTAAACCTGCATGTGTTCGTGGATGAGGACCCAGGAAGGAATTCTTCTGGGGGAGAGAACAGAATGAGAGAATGATCATCAGTTTACACAGGAGGTAGACCTTGAAAGGAAAAAAATAATATAACCATATGACAAACAACTTAGACAAAAATTTCACTTGGGAAAAAAAATGAAGTGATCTAAAGTAAAAAAGGTGGAAATTGGTACATCTCTCTCTCTCTCTTTCTCTTTCTATTTATTTGGGGGGGGCCGGCAAGAGAAAGAGCACAAGCCAGGAGTGGGGCAGAAGGAGAGGGAGAAGCAGACTTCCTGCTGAATGTGGAGCCCAACTCAGGCTCAGTCTCAGCATCCTGAGATCATGACCTGAGCTGAAACCTCATCTGTGCATCTGTTATCTGCTGTCTCTACCACACCCTGAAAATCCTTCTTCACCAGGGAGCCTCCTCTTCTCTCCTCTCCATCACATTCACCTCTACAAAACCTGCCTGACTCTTCTGGGCATGGGCACGCTTTCTTGCACGCTCTCAGGTTATTTTGTTTACCTCTCTCCTTTCCTAATTACATGTTTTTATTTCTGTTTCTTCACTAAATTTTGAACTGCAGGAGGGCAAACTCATGTCTTATTAAACTATGTTTTCGGGGCTCAAAACATAAACATAATGTGTGATTACCTGGTTTCTATAAAAAGTACATTGATGGGTTATTTATTAAAGAGAGAGAAAGAGAGAGAGAGGGAGGAAAGGAGGGAGGAATAGGAAATGCATGAGAAAGAGAAAGAGTGACAACATGGCTCAAGCCAGTGAATGACTGAAGTCTGGGAGGAGATAGAAGTGCTACTAAGTATATCACAAACCTCTCAAACTTTTGTCAATATTTCCCAATAACTCAGGAGTATTTTGCTTGCAAGTGACAAAATCCCGACTCAAAGCAGCATGAGCAAAGGAAGGGTATTTTGGCTTCTATAGCTATTTGAGAGAGAGAGAGGAAGCACAATCAGGGGAGAGGCAAGTGGAGAGGCAGACACTCCACCAAAAAGGGAACCCAGTGTGGGGCTGGGTCCCAGGATCCTGAGATAACGACCTGAGTCGAAGGCGGATGCTTAACCAACTGAGCCACCACCACCTCCCCATGTTCACCTTGCTCCCGGAGAATTCCCTCTACGTGGTGATCCAGCAGTTGTAGGATGACTGGGGCTGGCTCTCCCTGGTCATCATCTCACTGACCCTCATGGAGAGAGATCCTGTTTTCCTGATTGGGCCAGCAGAAGTCCAGGTGAGCCAGTTTTTGTGCCAGTATACACAACTCCACTGTAGACTATGTGATGGGGAGTGCCTGTGTAATGTTCTGATTGTCCACATTTAGTCCTGGATCCAGGACTAGGGTTAGCCCTGCCTGTTCCATGTGGACTGAGTGTTGAGCAGTAATATCCCAAAGGAAACTGAGATGTCCTTATTTGACGAGGGAAAACAGACATTGATAAAGAAGTTCCCTGCAAATTTGGGAAGACCAAAACAAGTATCTCCTCGTTGGCCACTTTTCAATGTCATGATCTTCCTGATATAATATGAACAAACTGTGATTCATTATACATGTTTATTTTCTCTGTGATAGAAACTATGATGCCACTGCTTACTTCATTATTATCTTCAAAACTGCAAGTGGCTATTTCATATAGGAGAGTGAAAGCAAGTGCTGTACTTATCGACATGTTCTTTTAACCCTCCTGAGAGGCATTATAGTTTATTACAATCAACCTCATCCCAATGCTAATCTGCTATTGCTTACCTATTAACCAATGTGACTTAGGTCCAGGTTTGTTCACTCTTTTTTTTTTTTTTTTAAGATTTTATTTATTTATTTGTCAGAGAGAGTGAGCACAGGCAGACAGAGAGGCAAGCAGAGGCAGAGGGAGAAGCAGGCTCCCTCCTGAGCAAGGAGCCCAACATGAGACTTGATCCTAGGACGCTGGGATCATGACCTGAGCCGAAGGCAGCTGCTTAACCAACTAAGCCACCCAGGCGTCCTTGTTCACTCATTTTTTTTTTTTTCTTTCTCTCCAGCAGTGGAATGTGCCAATCAACAACTTTTGCCCTCTTCTTTCTGACAACACTCAAAGGATTGCACCTAATCAGTGCTTCTCTACTACTGGTAGTGCTAGGTGAATCTCCGTGGACCTAAAAAGTATTCTCTACATGTCCTTCTCATTAAGTAGCCAGAAGAACCTGAATTTGGACCTGGTATATGTTTCTAACATTCACTTTTAATGAAGGAGAACTAGCTTCACTCAGAACCTTTAGTGAGCACCAGGACCTAGCTAACAGTCCATAATATTTTTGTGGTCTCCTTATCTTCAGTTGTACCATTGACAATATATGTGCCAAATTATGGTAGTTTCAACTTAAAGAAGTACTAAAGATGTGATTTTTATGTACATTTATATAAATAAACCAGCCAGTTTTTGCTAAAATATCAAGTATGTAGAGGTACAGATGCTATGTTGCAATGCAAAAGTGAATAATATAATTTAGATGCTTATAGGCCTGAAAGAGCTAGCAGGATAACACATGACTCTGTTTAATGTTTTCATAAAGGCTGCTTTTGTTTATGTAAGTTGGGGTCTACTCATGAATTTTTTTGTTTCGGAATTTTAGTAATTATGTTCCAATCCACAGAAAATAAAGAATACTGTATGACCTGATACTTTTGGAATGTGAATTGTAATATACATTGTGTTTGATTTAATTAGCAGGCAGTTGTGATCTTTTAAGAGTTGCTGGTATTATATCAACTTCTCCAATGCCAGGAGAAAGGCTCATGGCAAGGATCCTTCGTGTCAGTGGGGCATGAAGACAAAATCACATTTGACTAGCTCGAAAATATAAACTTGATCAACCTCTGAGGTGCTACATCAAATATCCCTCGAATGGTACATTTGCCATCAGTTAAGTTCTGTCACAGGGTTATTGATTAACCACAGTTTAGGGATAAGGGACATCCTCCTCCCCTTCCTCCTGAGTGAAAGGCAAGCTGGTAACAAGGAATTCCTTCAAATTCAAATGACTTCACAGTAAAAAGAGCCTCACTTGGGAACGTCATGAAACAGAGTTAACATAGGAAGCACACATTTTCCCAAACATAACAAAATGATTTAAGCAAATGGGAAGGAGGTAGTAGTTACCTATTGTTCTTCTTCACAGGATTTCAGTCCTGTTTTTGTTCCCCTAAGAGTAGGGGATAAGTGCAGTTGAACCCAAGAGGAGAAATGCTTGTGCCACAAATTAAGTTTGCTCTTCCTTGAGCGCTAGAACATGCCTATTAACTTCAAATGGGACTCAGAAAATAGACTTCATAATGAAAGTTCCCTGCAAATTGTCTCACTCTCATTAAAGAAGACATTTGTTTTCTTATTGCCCTGAATTTCCCTGGTAGCCTAAAGAAGTAAAAGGTAAAGACTAATAATGAAGATAACTGTAGTAATTGTCACACTGAAGTGGGGAGAAAAAAAAATGGAGAGGAAGTAAGGGGAGGCCATATTTCTCCCAGTTTGGGGCATTGTTTATTAGCAAATATACTCTTTGAAACATTAGCTGAAACAGGCAAATTACTCCTACTTCTCCATTCTGGCTTCTAACAGAATCTTTTGTAGCTTGAGGTGCAATATTATGAAGTTTCAAAATTCAGGCAAATCTTGTGGAATTAATTCATTCTAGCCTGCAAAGTGTTTAAATATGAATTGTTCCATGTAAAATTACTTCAAAATGGTGCAAAATATAGGCTACATGTTGAAAAAGCAAAGTATATAGTTTCATTAAGCATACAAGGTTATAGTAGTCATTCTATAAATAATAGTAACATCTGAAGAAAAAAGCCTGTTTCAAATTTCTATTGGATTGTACAGATTGACAAAGTGAAAATAGCATTCTTGGTGTAAAGTGATTAAAAACACATCTTATAAATCTCTGTGAGTTATGGCTGCATCCCAATAAAAACCAAATAAATCCAATACTTTTTAAAATGTACTCAAACATTGTCAACTTAAAGATGATCCGTGAAAATATATAAAAAATAGAGGAAAATGAAGAAATAAAGTAGGTATAAAAAATAATGTATTAGGAAAAATAAATGCTGGTTCTTTGCAAAAGAGGAGGGAGCTAATAAACACACAGTGTAATCAATTAGATAACCCTGTGGCATGTCCAAAAAAATTGCAAAGATAAGAAATACATACATATACAATTTGGGTTAAAATAGGAAGAAACCATTTTTAAGTCCTCTAAGTAAATAATGGTTACTATTCTAATAAAATAATGCACATCTGGGGAAATTTTAAGTTATCAAAATTGATGTCTATGCCAAATGCTAGGAAAAAATAAAAGAGATCTATACCCTTAGATTCATTTTTTAATTTTATAAAGGATTGTTCTCCATTAAAGTTGGGAAGCACATGTATTTTCAGGTGAAATTTCCTAAACTTTTAAAAGAAACTTGTTTCTGTATCATATAACCCAGATCAGAATGCAATAAGAAGGGATGTCTGGATGGCTCAGTCAGTTAAGCATCTGCCTTTGGTTCAGATCATGATCCTGGGACCCTGGGATTGAGTCCAGCATTAGGCTCCTTGCTCAGTGGGGAGACCACTTCTCCCTCTGCCTGCCACTCCTCTTGCCTGAGCTATCTCTCTCTCTGACAAATAAAATAAGTCTTAAAAAAAAAAGAATACAATTAAAAAATTCAAAATTTCCCACTTCCTATGATGAGGATATCAAAGACCTAATATATATTTTTTTAAGATTTTATTTATTTGACAGAGATCACAAGTAGGCAGAGAGGCAGGCAGAGAGAGAGAGGAAGGGAAGCAGGCTCCCCCTGAGCAGAGAGCCCGATGTGGGGCTCAATCCCAGGATCCTGAGATCATGACCTGAGCCAAAGGCAGAGGCCTTAACCCACTGAGCCACCCAGGCACCCCAAAGACCTAATATTTTAACTTGAGAACTATACCATAAAAATGGCCATTAGGGTTTTCTTGCCAATGTAGCTTGATGCATAAATACCAAAGTGAAAAACACATGTTAAAACTTACATATGTGCATATTGCCAAAAAACTATGGACAGAATTAAGCAGGCAGGGAAGACTTTATTCAAGACTATTGCGACAGCGGAGAGAGAGAGGACTCCATTGAAACAAATGGTGGGAGAGTTTTAAGAGCTGGAATGACCTAGTGAAATGGTGCCAGAAGACATGTGGGGCAGAGGCGGTTGTAGGTCAGTGTGATCAGGTCATCCGTGTTTGGTAATTAGCACTTACCAAAGTTAGGTTCCTGCTCTCCCCCAGAGATTGGGAATCTGGAGCATTATCTTGCTTGATGACTGTATTTCAAAGAGATGGTTCATGGGCCCTTGAGAAAGACATTCTTGGGTTGCAACTCTGGCAAGAAAAAGGGTAGAGAAAAATTTATAATTGCAACTTTTCTAATGTTAGTGTGTAAAAATAGGGTGGTCAGGGACGCACAGTCAGGAAAAAAAATACTGTTTAATTTAATCAAGCTGAGGCAAACATTAAGGTCATCTAAGACAACACATGCCCACACAAACACATAAGCACACCCCCCATACAGATATATCTGTAAGTGTATGTGTATGAAGGATGATACACTCTCCATAAATAGGTTTTATTTCAGAAATTCAGTGGTTGTTGATGATTTGAAAACATTAATATAGAAATACAATCCAAAATTGTTTGATAAATGCCCTAAAATTCTTGATAAAAATGAAATGCCCATTCTTGATTTTCTAATACCAATCAAAACAAACAGAAAAAACACTGAGTAAAATAGAGGTAGAATACAGTACTTCTTCCCACATTTAAAACATCTCTTTGACCAACAATGAACATTCTCTTAAGCTTTAACAAGAGACGTTAATAAAGTCAGATACGAGATAAGAATACCCACAGACATTACTACTTAATTTTCTCTTATAACTTTTAGACCGATGTTTCTCAAGATGTGTTCCAAGAGCCAGTGGTATCAGCATCTCCTGGGAACATCTTAGAAATGCAAATAATTGAGAGGGTGTGTGGAGGCAGCACTTTGTGTGTTAAGAAACCCTGTAGGTGATTCTAATGCGTATTCATATTTATTTTACATCTTTATTTGAGATGGGAAGGCCAGGAGTGGAGGGGCAGAGGGGGAATGATGAGGGACATACAGACTCCACACTGAACATGGAGCCTGACTCGGGGCTCGATCCCAGGTTCCTGAGATCATGACCTGAGCCAAAGTCAAGAGTCAGTCACTTAACTGAGCCACCCAGGAGCCCCTCTAATGCCTATTTGAAGTTAGTTCTAGATAATAGTCCAGAAAAGGAGTAAGCAAAGTCTATGCAGGCATGTGGTCTATATCACAACTATTCAACTCTGCCAAGATAGTACTAAACAGACACATAATTTTTAAACAAGTGGGTGTGACTATATTCCAATAAAACATTTTATGAAAACAAGTCAAAGACTGGATTTGGCCCTAGACAATCATTTGCCAACTTTTATTTTCTTTTTTTAGATTCTAGAATTTAGACAGTAACTGAAGACAAGAAATGTAAAAATAAATATACTTACCAGAGAAGAGAAATAAAAGTATTATTTCCAGATGACAGAATAATTTGAACTCTTGGGGAATAAATGGGATCACAGTTCAATAAGAGCAAGCAGTAACACAGCCAGAAACAAAGTACATTTAAATGAATGAATATATTTTTGGATTAACTGTCATAATATAACAAAGATCCTATTTTTAATAGTAATAAACGCATCTAAGAATATAATTTCAAGGTGTCGGTATAAAAAGAAATAGATTTCATAAGAGTCAAAAGGATCTGAAACAGTGGACAATGTTCCAGAGGTTGTACCCTACCACTAGCTCTTGCAGATAAGACTCATTACCTCCCGACAAACCAGACATTTTAGCTGCTACTGGTTTGTTTTCAATATCTCCCAACTTGACTGTGATTGCTGGGATTTTTATCTGTACTGCTCACTGTTGGAGAGAAGACTCAGGGAGCAATGCATGGCACATGGTAGGAATCCCTCAATATCCGGTGGCTGAGTGAAGGTGAGTATACTCACTCTTCTCCAGTTAACTGCTAGCGCTGATGCAATTCCTAGATGGACATGATTTGAGACATAACAAAATAAGTGGGTGAAAACAGCCCAAGGTGTTGGGGAAGAAAAAAATAAGCAGGGAGACAATCTGGCTTCACTGATACTAAACTGTACTAACTGTAATTATCAAAATATTGACAAATTAAAAATCTAGTCAACATGCTCTGGATTTAGTAAAGAAGAAAAAAAAAGATGTTATGGCTAATCAAAGAGAAAAGCAGTATGAAATCTGTGGTATTCTTAATAAGCGAATAAGCAAGATTATTGCATCAGTTAAAAAGTAGGTAAATGACTTGATAGTATTGAAAAAGAAATCTCCATGTCATAGCATTATAGCACGATTAAGAATATGGACTTTTGGGGCACTTGGGTGGCTCAGTGTGTTAAGCCTCTGCCTTTGGCTAAGGTCATGATCTCAGGGTCCTGGGATTGAGCCCTGCATCGGCCTCTCTGCTTAGCGGGGAGCCTGCTTCCCCCTCTCTCTACGCCTGCCTCTCTGCCTACTTGTGATCTCTGTCTGTTGAATAAATAAATAAAATGTTAAAAAAAAGAATATGGACTTCTCACTTTAGATCAAACTCAGATTCCTCCATTTACTAGTAGTGTGACCTTGGACAAGATATTTATCTTCTAAAATCCCCTTAAACTTTCTCTGCACTTTAGGACTTGTACTTAAATCATAAAGTGTTTTGGCGAGTTAATAAAATTATATATATATATATATATATATATACTCCCATATATATAAAACTATATAAAATTATATGTATAGTTTATATGTATATATTTATAAATATTAAAATTATATGTAAAACTATATAAATTGTATTTATAATTTATATAAATACATATTATATATATAAAACTATATATATATAAAAAACTTCGTATCACATTTCTCTTATAATAAGTGCTTAACAGATGCTAATTTTTGTTACATTAAAATTGCCCACAAAAATAATCATCTGACTATCAAAAAAAAAAAAAAAAGAATTGACTGATTTCATTATGATACCTTCAAGGAGATCACTATTCCAAAATTAAACTCAAATATTTGAATGATATTAAGGACATTAAAAACAAAAAAGACAAATGTTGGAGTAAAACAACATGAAAATTATATAAAGAAGGTGGTACAAATTTTATTAAGAGAGAGGGAGAAACAGAAACGGATACATGGATAGATGTACTGAAATAAATACCAGATGTAAAGTATACCAAATGATTAATGCAAGCCCTTTTTGGGTGGTAGGCTTATGAATGATTCCCTAATATAAGCACGTGTTATTACATGTTTAGTATCAGAACACATAAAATAAGATAAAGGAATTCTTTTTTAAATTTTTATTTATTTTTTACTTATTTTTAAGTTTTTATTTAAATTTTAGTTAACATACACTGTAATACTAGTTTTAGGTGTTCTTAAGAAAGTAGAATAATGATTTTCAAATAAAGATGTATCTAACATACCTATTTCAATGATCTTTTAAGTAAATTCTTATAAAATTTTATGTTGAAATTTTAAGAAAATATAAGTAGCATAACATTTCTTCCCTCGAGATTTGTGTCTATAGTGTCTAAAACTCTCAGGTTTTCATATTTATTTTTTCTTCAAAAATGTCCAGATAGAAGACAGAGTTCCAATCTGGTATTTTTGGGGGGTGATAGAGGAGAAGGTTAATTCTAAAGGTCACGAGGAAAGGCAAAACTGGCACTCTTAATATGTCCTTGGAGAATCAACTTCACAACCTAAATTGGTTTCTGGGGAGACTGGTATCAAATTGTTTAATAAGAAGGTCCATGTTTCCAGGATTCTATTCTCTTCTTGTCTAAAAATAACTTGGAATGCGGTAGTCTTAAAAACCCTTTGAGACTTGGCTTTACTGAATGGCATTTCAAAATAAATTCAGTTGCTTTATTGTGGAAGATTTGGTTAGCCTTTTATTTCACACATTATTTTGGACACTGACAACGAATCCAGAAATTCAAAACATAAGCAAGTAATCCAAAATTACCCATGAAAAGCTACAAATGAGGCAGTATTCATAAAGAAAGGAATATTGGACTAGAATACAACAAAGTTGTATTTCTGGATTTTTCACCAATGTCTGTGGCAATTCATTCTGATTCTTTGGGGTTCAGTTCTCTGATCTGAAAAATGAAGAGCCTGGATGTGATGTTTTTGAAGTTTCTTTTCAAATTTAAAGAGAAGTCTGTGAAACCTTATGAATTAAATGGTCTTGATATTCCTAGGGTATATGAATTCAGTGACCATTGAAGTGTATTAAAATCAGTACATTTCAGCTATCTTTCACTGAAGAGAGATAAAATCAAAATATTAAGTTCAACCCTGAAATTCTTATTATAAAGCATTTTATTAGAGCAGCAATTACCGAAGCAAATTTTTGAATCCCCCCAAAAATCAAACAGCAGATGTTCTGAGTTATCTTAGTGAAGTGCCAATAACTAGAATGGTTATGTATATGCTTTAAAAAAATGGTGAACCCTGATTTATTGACTGTCCACTAAAGGAAAAATAAAAATCTAGGAATATAAATCCTCCCCTCAGGGCTCATTCCTCAACTAAGGCCAATTTTAGTCCTTGGTATTGCCTGGATAATAATTTCAACGTCTTTTCCCTTTCAATGTTCCCATCTCTGATGAAGGAAAAACTCACATTTAGTGAAGGAAAACAGTCTTCATTTAAAAATTTTTTTTTTTGGTTCTACCCAAATATTGATAAAATCTGTACTATAATCTACTTGGAAATTGGAGACGTGGTTGATTCTGGCTTCCTAAGATATCCAGGTACTAAAATCTCTGATAACTCTCTCCTGACAATTTCCCAGACAAAATGCAATGTCTGAGAAGCCTACATGTAAAAAACAATTGGGATCCATATTTTGTTATTATACTTATAATGCTGTCCTTAACACATCACATAATAATTATGGTTACATGACAGCATCTCCCTCTGGATGGTGAGCTCCACTGGTGCAAGTAGCGTGTCTGAGGATAAATCCCCAGAGCTCTGGAGATGGTGGCTGTTCAGTGCATGTCTGAACAATTAATGCTGAATGAGTGAAGATCCAAGAATACATCCTGAATGTAAAGCCTCTTAATTTGAGGTTTGGGGTTTGTTTGTTTCTTTTTATTTAAATACATGATCTTCCCCCAGTGCTTTGATCTGATAAGTAAAGCCAGTGATTATAATATCACATAAATTTTTGATGATGAAATAACATTTGTGAAGTTTTTGGTTTTTGTTTGTTTGTTTGTTTTTAGTTAAGATCAATTCAAAGAGGTTTTTATTATCCTTACCAGTATGGCGTAATATTAAAAGTGAAAGAAGCCCACAAACTTAGCAAAGCAGTATAGAAATCCATTGAAAGATTCAAAGCCTCTCATTCGTCCTTAAAGACAAGACTGAAACACAAATGCTGTTGTGACAACAGTGGAGTGACATAAATATAAACAAATTACTAGCATCAGGTTTTTTTCAGAGCTGGATGGAGGAAAGGAGAAGAATAGGATAAAGAATGGGGACCAGAAGTCCCATAAGGAAGGGTAATATTCAGGTTTCTTCAGACTGGCCTTCAGGATGTCAAGGTCCTGAATTCTTTGTCCAGGAAGAGTATTTAAAGAATTTTTAAATGTTCAGGGACGCCTGGGTGGCTCAGTTGGTTAAGCAGCTGCCTTCGGCTCAGGTCATGATCCCAGCGTCCTGGGATCGAGTCCCACATCGGGCTCCTTGCTCGGCAGGGAGCCTGCTTCTCCTCTGCCTCTGCCTGCCATTCTGTCTGCCTGTGCTTGCTCTCTCGCCCTCTCTCTCTCATAAATAAATAAAATCTTTAAAAAAAAAAAAGAATTTTTAAATGTTCAATTGTTAAATATATCATTCGCAAGCACTTCCTATTCTAGGATAAAAATGGCAACAAACTTAGCAGAAGGAGTATATTCCGAAGATACAGAATACATAACAAGATATTCTGGCTGATTGCAATCTTGACTCCAACAATGACTAGCTGAGTGACCCTGGACAAGTCCCCACTCAGCACCTGTGTCCTCAGTTGTGAAACTGGCATGGTATTCCTGGGGGTCTAGGTGTGATTAAATGTTCGTTTTCTACCCACCACACCCACCTTCCTTGAATAGGTGAATTACCTGAGCTTCATGGTCTTGCTATTAGCCTCGCATGACTATGAATAAAACTCTAAACACATGCAAGGAAATAATGGAACCTTATATTCTGGGCACAGTGGGGTCCCAGCCTCAGAAGCACTGGCTTCTTTAACACAGCTCCCCAGGGGAAGGATGAGCTCTTGCTTATGCTTTATCTGGGAAAAGGTAACTTAGGCACAGAGAAATTAGTACCCTTATATCACAAAGACATTCTTTCCTTCTAACGGCATACCATTGCTTGTGAATCTTTACTCCACAGACAGAGGTATATGCATGTGAGTCCCTAGAGAGATACAAAGAATTAATATGCTCAAGGGGGTTGTTATAACAGTTGGCAAAATATATAAAAAGGGAGTTTGGTTTGTTGAATTTGTAAAATCTCTTATTTTATTAATAAAGTTTTTATTTCCTGTGAACCCACATTGTAATACTTGTTAATAGTACTCCTGCAAATAGCTACTATAAATATATCATCACACTACTAACAGGAAGTAAAGGGAAAGGCTTAATTGAAAAAAAAAAGCCTCTGAAAAAACACTGGTAATATTAAAAGCATAAAGTACTGGAACAAAGTAGTCTCTTTAAGTAATTCATTGTGAAACCATGTGTGTCTCTATTAGGCTGAATGTTCTGCATAATAGGTTGGATAGGCATAAGATCAACTACCTTTGTATCAGTAATAGGACAAATTGGAACTCACTAGACTTTCACTAGCTAAGTTCTCAAGTTATGAGTACCTAAGCAGTCTCAATATTGAGCATCTCCTTCTGCTTCCCCATGAATATGTGTTCCAACCACACCTCTTCTTCCTATGCTTTGCACTTGGTTCTACTTCAGACTTTTGTGGATGCAACCGTTCAGAATGCCCTGACCGCAAGATCTTGACCCTCTCACTTCACATGTCACCTCTTTAGGGAAGCTTCCCATAATCTAGTGGTTCTCTTTTTAACCTGAAATTCTGTTTTATTTTTGCAACATGAGCTCATTACATCTTCAATGTATAGAACAGTACCTGGCTCTTAGAGAGGATCATGTGTTGAATGAACGAGTGAATGAATGGTTAACTTCTCTTATTTTAACCTCATAGCATGGATTGTTTCAAAACCGAGACGTGACATAAATGCTCATAGCCCATATTTTAAAATAGTTACTTTGAAATTCTGGGTCTCACCTCATAGAAACAAAACAAGCCAAAAACACTCCTGGGGAAAAGGCAAGAAATAATATAATCAATAGTGGAGAGATTTCTCCTGTTCCAAATATGTCAGAGTAGGTTGGCCATCATTTATGCCTTAACATCTCCCTCCTTGGTGGTATAAAGGAAAAAAGGCAAAGTAGGCTAGGGTGGGAGAATAAGGGTAGAAGGACCCAGCTGTCACAGGAAGGATCTCTTGAGCTGTGCCTATTGCCCTACTGTATAAAGACAGTGGGAGTTTTATAATATTTTTAAACACAATTGGCAGCCAAACAAGCACCTAGAATCTCATTATATTCTGCCTCAAATTCTGGCCTAGTATCATCAATCAAACTGCCCTAATGTTTTCTTGAAGTAAGAGAATAAGAAAATTATGGAAATACACGTACTTCCCCCAACTACTTAAAAATTCTTGCGTGTAGAAAAGGATAGCGTGATAAGTAAAACAAAGACAGGAGAATAGAGCAGGACCATTCTGTGAGATAATTATAGGGAAAAAATGTTTTTCCTCCCTTGGTATCCTACACATTCAGTAGGGAAAGAATAGCATAATAATTTACATTTACCTGTATGTAACATTAAAACTCTGTAATGTTTTATATATATATATATATATATATATATATATATATATATGTATTTCCATGCTAGTCACTGGAAATACAGTAATGAACACATGACTGAGCACTCTAGTTTAGTAGGAATTACATTCTGTAAAGGAATGAATGAACAATCCCAGTATAGGTTGTGATAGGCATTATGGGAAAAATAAAGTACTATGAAATGTCTAATAGAGATAGTGGGAGGATAATAGTGTGCTCTAACTTGTGAGATCAGAAAAGATGAAGGTAGCACCCTCATGGTCTCTAGAAAATTATGGAAATAAAAAATAATTGTGCATGACTAAATTTAATCCCTTTCTGTCTAACACATAGCATATTTTTCTTTTGGAAATTATACAAACTCTGGAAGATTTCACAAGAAGAATGTGCTCTCTTCTTTCCATTATACCTCTCCTGCTTGGACACATCATAAAGGTCTGTGGACTGAGCTTCCTGAATGGCTCAGCTTCATCTGTTTTATTCAATTCTCAGCTGTTTCTCCACTCCAAAGACTCTGATTCATTACATCTCCCTTCCTCTTGAGGAAAAATCTAGAGCCTTCCTACTTTCCCATTTTAGCTATGCTCATGGCCAAACTCTTTCCTTCTCCTCTTTGGCTTGGCTTGTTCATTGGTATCCATGAACCGATACCATGGTGTCGGTTGGCTTAGATGTGTTTCCCATATGCTGTTCCCAGAGGCCAGTTTTATACAAGGCAGATGTGTGTGTATGTGAGGTATCTCAGACCCACATTTCTTTATACCCATATCCCTTTGCATTTAAGCATTTCTGAATAGTCCAATGACCTTAAATAGTATGTAATGACAGGGTGCTGTTCCCTCACCAGGAACTACTAGCACTTTTTATGAATAAGGACATGATATAGTCTCTAATGCCAGTATCTCAAACCTAGAAGTTCCCTTTAATTCCTTTGTCTCCATGACTCCATGAAATGGATTGCCAGTTTAGGAATGTCCAGCAACAAGTTAGAAGGAGTAGATTAAGCTGTAGTGATGCTAAATTTTAATTAGATCTTAGACAAAGATATCCCTAGTATCTAAATAGAATGCCAGGTAAATGGAAGGAGTAAACCAGGCAGGCAAATGTGCCATTGCAATTAGTGGATATATTTAAACTCAATCTTAGTAATTATCTGTTAAGAGTAGGAGTCGGTAGCTCGTCCAGTGACCTTGAACAAATTGTATAGTTCTTTAAAATTTTTCCCAGTCCACAAAACAGAGTTAATACCATTTCTATTTACTGATCTCAGCCAATGATGTCTCAGGATACATTATATGTTCTGAGATCTGGCTATAAAAAATCCTGCATTAATAGAAAACATTGTTACTTTGTTGAAAATTAATGTCTTGATATTTACATAGTACCTCAGAGAGTTACAAATTTATACTCTGTTTTTACCAACACAGAACAACTGAGTTTCTGTTTATTTTGCCCCACAGATATTAGTTTTTATGTTTCCATGTTTGTTTGTTTGCTTGCTTTTCTGGCCATATTTCCAACCTCTTTAGATCATATTATTTTATCTTTTCACCTTCACTTGTGAATTCAAAACTATCCAATTTAGCATCATTACAGAGTTTAATTAACATATTTCTTTCAGACACTTAATAATGATGTTAAACAAAAACCCTGTGTTACCGTAATGACAGCAAAGTCAACCTTCTTTTTGAAACAACTGCCCATGTAAGAGAGCAGATGTGTTGGTCTCTGCCGTAAAAGGTCCAATTGGGAGTAGAAGGTAGCAGTATTGGGAAAACATGAGATAGGACATTCTCGCTATTATATTTCAGGTGGAAGATCAAAGAATTTAGTCAGAATATCAGAAGCAATGGGGTGAGCAAACTATTTTTTTTAATTCCTTGAGGTCAGCATTAGGAATGTGACTCTATATCAGTTTAGGAACACTCTCTAAGCTCCTTCCCCCTTGGAACCACTAGATGGTCAAAAGTTAATAATTATCATATCTAGTAGGGACTGAAGAACTAATGGGCGCTGTGCTTGGCACTGGAGTATCTGCAAAACTTCTATGACATTAACCCTGATTTTAGGGAGTCCACACTGTATTAGAGACATGGAAGTCCAATCTGCTTTAAACCAAAATAAGAAGTTTCAGATGAACCAAGAGGCATAGATGAGAGAGTAAACTGGGTGGTATGGAAGAAACTCAGAGAAGAAATGATATTTTAATTGAGTTTTTCAGTAAGAATTTGAGAAATGGAGCATGGGAAGAAGCTAGTGAAAGGGACCCATGTATGTGTGCAAGGATATTTGGAATGAGGCACTCTCGAAGGCCGGGGAATTGGTTTGTGTGATCAGAGTAAATGAGGACAAGTGGGAATGGCAGAAGAGAAAACTAAAAATCAAGATAGGATCACGAGGGAGGTGGATAGGGAGAGGGGGTTGGGGTTATGGACATTGGGGAAGGTGTGTGCTATGGTGAATGCTGTGAAGCGTGTAAACCTGGCGATTCACAGACCTGTACCCCTGGGGCTAATAATACATTATATGTTAATAAAATTTTTTTAAAAATTAAAGGAAAAACTAAAATTAAATTAAATTTAAAAAAAAGATTGGATCAGGAATATCTTGTGAAGGGTTTGAAGTTTACTCTCTAGGCAATTGAGTAGAGTTGGAAACAGCCTTGAATTTCAAGTTGGGAATTAACATGGTCAGTTTATGTCAATATTGATCACTGGACTGATGCCTGAGGAAATTTCAATCCAGTTTCGGTATTTTTGCCTTTCAAGCCATTCCAACAGGACTTACCCTCTTCAGTTGTAGAGAGCAAGCATGCAAGCAGAAATACCACAAAATACAGATGGATATCTGAATTCTGCTATTGATTTCTCCTCCATCCCTGAGAAGTTTACTTATTATTTATTTTTTAATTTTTTTTTAAGATTTTATTTATTTATTTGACAGAGAGAGAGAGAGAGATCACAAGTAGGCAGAGAGGCAGGCAGAGAGAGAGAGAGGGTGAGAGAAGCAGGCTCCCCGCTGAGCAGAGAGCCCGATGTGGGGCTCGATCCCAGGACCCTGGGATCATGACCTGAGCCGAAGGCAGAGACCTTAACCCACTGAGCCACCCAGGCGCCTCCTCCCCCCGAGAAGTTTATTGTCATTACATAAAGTTCATTCTTCTCCAAAATGAGATATTATATGGTAAAAACAGGAGTGGCTTAAATGCTCAGGATAGTATCTACTTTTCTTTAATTTTCTAGTTATATTATACTTAATTAACAAGACTTTTTAAAAGCC
Source organism: Neogale vison (assembly GCF_020171115.1). Taxonomy (NCBI): domain Eukaryota; kingdom Metazoa; phylum Chordata; class Mammalia; order Carnivora; family Mustelidae; genus Neogale; species Neogale vison. The sequence goes on along the minus strand of NC_058093.1, from coordinate 34,722,688 downwards.
TTGCTAATTAACATATGCCTAGTTATATATTTATATTTATCTAATATATTTGCCCAGTTTTCTAGTGATTTTGGAAATCACTAACAGTCTCTGTTAGAATTCTAAGCTTTGTTATTAAAAAAGCATTTCTAACTCATTTCAATATACTTTCTTTCCTACCCCAGTAAATCTCATTAACATGATAATTACTATGATGACACACAATTTTGTAGTTAATTAAAGTTAAAACCTGAGAAACAGTTCCCTTTTTTATATATTAGCAAACATCTGAATACAGATGGGATAAAAAGAATTACAGTGACCTCAAGAAAGTATTTTAAAAACTTTAAAACTTTTTTTTTAACTTAATATGTGAGAACATGTTTTGTTTCTTTACTCCTGAGAAGAAAGTAAAAAAGTTATCAAGGCTTTACACTAATGGGCTGAGCTCAATGCCATCAATATATTAAATTTTAGAGGTACATTTGCTCAATGAATGAATGGATCTTCAGTTAAACCACTTGTAATGTAAATTGATTAAATATATGGCCATTATCCATTTTACTGACAGATGTTCACCATTCCCCTAAGGCTTACAACCTGCTGTTGTCAATTTTTATTGAGCATTCACAAAGATTTAGGCACTGAACACACCCAGTGCATTAAATCTCCCTGCCTCATAGAGGTTTACTTTCTGGTAAGACATCACCCAGCCTCTCTGTACATTAAGCCTGTCACAGCAAGATAGAAAGGCAATCCCACTCCTATGTTCCTTGAGCCCATAGTCTGTGTGCCTGGCCCTATGTTAGGTGGCAGATACCTCTGAAGGCCAGATAAATAAGACCAATGTGTTTTCTGCCTTTGTGGGATTTATATCCTGTCATGTTCTCTCAGACAAGGGTGGCATTAGACAGATCATTACAAATGTCATAACTGTTAAGAAAATTAGAAAAATAAAAGTGCAGTGGAATTCCATAGTTTGGGTCCTAGGTTAATTTGGGGAGTAAAAAAAAAATCTCATTATTTGTAGTTTCTTTAGGTTTGACCTAGATACTTTTTTTTTTTTAAATGTTGACATGCTTGCATTCGTGTATTCATTTCACAAAGCTAATCAGTTTTGCCACCTAGTCTTATCAGTGTGAAACCTTGGAATGCTATTGGAAGTAATGTGGAGATATTCCATGTATGTTAGGGCCATTGGATGGGACAGACTTACGTGAGGAGCTTGCATGTTTCTGCCCTCCAGAAAACCTTAGAATTATGATTTATAAATTTCCAGCTTTGATGTGCAATAAAGGTTACTATGATGGGAGTTGGGAGGCTAGTTCAAGAATATCAGAGCTAATAAAATTAAGAGTAATATACGTAAGGAAATGAAAGGAGACCTTGCGAGATGGCCTCAGATCCTTCAGCAAATGCTCTAAATTGTTTTTAAAATTGGTATTGCTATTAACATAATTATAAAATAAGGGGTGATGTGGCATTTTTTATTAAAACTCTATAATCAAGAAATTATAGGAAAGCCTTATTTCTAAAAGAAAGGAGCTAAAAAAATCTGAACAATCTTTTTTTATTACATTTTCCAGGTGTAATTTGTATTAACTTCTCCACACAGAAATTTTTACAGTATTTTGGCAACCAAACCATTTTAGAAATGAAATGCATGATGTTTCATTTCGTTCATAGAAATCTAAGAAACCACGTTCACATGGCTCCTTTATCAATCAGAATTTCGATTACCATTGTAATTTCCAGAGAATATGGGATGAGAGGTGAATTTTCTGTCCATGCAAAAACAGTAATAAAAAAGTGAAAGAGACATGATTACTTCTTATCTGCCAAGCTTCATTATTCATCTGTCTTAGGCCATCTCCCAACCATATTATCAGTTCCCCTTTCCTTGGGTATTTCTGATACTTAACAATGGTTTAATTATAGTTACTCAAAATAATATAGAGAACAAAATGATTATACACTATAAAGGATATTTAATTTCCCAGTGTTGGCCACAAAACAAGTTTCAGCTAAATGCTTCTATTAATTATGACTACAAGTCTAGTCTCAGATTTATCTATACTAACGGATGACAGTGTTGTCTGTTACATTGGCACTTCCCATTGATTTAATCTGTTGGATAAAACATAACCAAGAAGATACCAGTCATGAGGAATATATAGAATCCTTGGACCTTCCCCACTTTCTCAATACGTAGAAGTCTGTTTATCTTTCCTATTGTGACCCATGACTAATTTATAGCAGCTGAAAGCTGACCTCAAAGGAAAAAAAAAAAAACTGTCCTTCTCTATCTTTTGATCACTGTGACAGCTACAAACTGAAACAGGTTGCAAATCTTTCTGTCTGGGCATCCAGGGAAAGACTGTCAGTCAGGCGGTAACCTTTATTGAGCCCCAGTGTGCATGGAGAGCTCTGCTCTGGCAGCTTCAGAATATCACAAATGTACTGAAGTTCCTACAGAAGCCCTGACCATCAGGGGCTCTCAGAGTAAGAGACAGTAATCAATTCCAAGATGAATCTGTGACTACATAAAGGAGATCTGCTCCTGCCAAAAATTTTCCAGTGAACTTTACTCTTGTACCTCTGAGCTGGCACTAAGGTGCTGATGGGATTGCCCATGACATCACTTTATAATTCAGCTGCTGGTTCACTCCTGCATAGAGCAGTGAATAATTCTAGGGGGAGAACGATGAAAACAGCGCCTTTTGGAATTAAAAAAAAAAAAAAATCACTGTATACACAAGAGAAATAGTATACTATTCTTTTGATAAGAGCCAGTTCATTTCAGTTAAAAACATATTTAGGGCTTTTTCTTCTTTTAGTAGTTCACTTTAATAAGAAACTTGGAGAGTTAATAATGAATACTGTTTTCCTGAAAATAAATAAATTGGAAAAAAAAAAGAAACTTGGAGAGTTTTAGAGAAGAAACATTCATTATTTGTTGTATGGCATTCCCACATGGGACAAGGTAGATGTGGATTAAGGGGGGAATAATGACTAAGGAGAATGGATAAGATTTATTTTTGAGGTGACAAAAATGTTCTAAAACTGACTGCAGTGATACAACTCTATGGATATACCCAAGAAAGTGCCTTTTAAGTGGGTGACTTGTATTATGTGTGTGTTATATCTGGGTGAGGCTGATAAAAAATAATTCCCTGTCCATACCTGTGGACTTCATGTCAAATAATAGCCACGACCAGCATTCTCACTCCTCTCTTGACTGATCATTGAGCACTGGACTTGACTTTACAAAACTCAGTTAAATTGTTTCCCCCAGCCAACATAAAGGGAAAAAAAGGCTTTGAAAGCTAAGCTTTTAAGAGTCTGAATCAAATATTACATAACGTGCATGATTTATTGAGATACAACATTTAAAAATACAACAGCTGCATTCAATTATCCAAAATGCAGACAAAACATGTAGTTGTTGCCTTCATTCTCTGTCTGGGAGGAGTGCTTCTTTGTTATGCTTTAGCTCTAGTCTGTGCAGGAGGGCTATTGACAGTGTTCCTTTATCCTTCATCTTGCCTCAAAATAGTTGTCAAACAGGTTATGATACTAGAGGAGTGTTAGGTTTGGAGAGAGTGACTGAGTTGTTTTCAAAGAACCACTGTTCCACAGGGCCTTTTTCTTTTAGTCCATTATAACTACATAAAAGCTACTTTAAAATGTATTATATTATTCCTAAGTAAGTCATAGAAAATGTATGTGTTTTATGATTTGCTTGCTTTCATCCCTTCCCACAAGACAAAAAAAATATATAATAGGTTGTAAAAGAGGTAAATGTAAAATCATAACAAAGTAAAAACAGGCCAAATAACTTCAAATTATATAATAATTCTAGAGAAAGAAATAAAGGATCAGAGGAGAGAAAAAATAAAAAGATGCAAAGGACATACAGCTACTTGGCTACCACAATTTGAGGTTCTAAAATTAATCCAGATTATACCTTAAGGGCTCAGTACAGAAAATTGAGTGATCCAAAGGATTCCCAAACTAGACCTTCATACTTGGGACTAACCCTTAGGATTAATCTTTATCTGAAACCAGGAGGGATTGTGTGTGTGTGTGTGTGTTTATCTAATAAGGTATAATTTGCATATAACTTTTATCAATTTCAGGTGTATAACATAATGATTCACTATTTGTATATATTGCATGGCACACACCACAATGTCTACTTAACATCTAGCACCACACACAGTTACAAAAAATATTTTCCTTGTGATAAGAACTCTTACTCTTAAGATATACTCTCTTAACAACTTGGAAGAATGAAATACAGTATAACTAACAATAGTCAGCAGGGATTGCTAAAAATTGTTAAAACTTCACCCATCATTTATTTCCTGGTAATTGATCATGTAGTGGCTTATTATTGGTAACTACCTGAATCATCAAATCTCCTCATTCCTTTTCTAGTCCATGCTTCTCCTCATCTCTTCCTCATGTGTTTATCTAACACCTTTATGGAAACTACAAATCCACATCTCAAATGTGGTTCTTCTGTTCAAGTGTCAAGAATTCAAATGCTTGGGGCATCTAGGTGGCTCAGTAGGTTAAAGCCTCTGCCTTCGGCTCAGGTCATGATCCTAGAGTCTTGGGATCGAGTCCCACATCGGGCTCTCTGCCCAGCAGGGAGCTTGCTTCCCCTTCTCTCTTTGCCTGCCTCTCTGCCTACTTGTGATCCCTGTCTGTCAAAGGAATACATTTAAAAAGTCTTTTGAAAAAATTAAAAAAAAAAAAGAATTCAAAATGCTTGAAAATGGTACTTTTATTTAGATTCTTTAAAAGCACCATGTCCACAACTGAACCCTCTGCAGATGTTGATGCCCAAAAACCTCCCCACCCAAACTGCTGTGTTTTGTCAGAGGCTATTACCATGTTCTCAACTTCCTGAGCTATACATGCCAGGGTCGTTTTGAATCATGGTTCTCCTTCATTTCCTTCATTTCCATCCAGTCACTAAGACTGATTCTAAGACTGATTGATTTTTTCCCTTAAGTTGTTGTATATTCACATAATCCTTTGTATTTACACAGCAATTTTCAAAGTATAACACCTTAATACTCTTTTCCCTGAATCATTCTAAGTCTCCTGGCTGACTTCTCCCTTCTCCCCAATTTTAGAGTGGGCCTCTTTGAATTAGCAGAAGGTGTAACTCCCACTTGATCTCCCTTAATCATTGTTTATTCATATTAGTCCTGGGTTCAAAAGACTTGCTTGCTCACACTGTTTGGGATCCTTTGTCTGACACCTCTATATATCTGCAAATCAAATATTTTAATTGGGGATCAATTTAAAAACCCCAATTTCTTCATATAATCTCCTCTGGCTGATTAAAATTTCTACAAACTTCTATTCCTCTCTGAATTACTACAGAACATGGAGTTTACATAGCCTAATATATCAATTAATTGTGTAAGGCTTTGTTCTGTCAGTAATTTTTTCTTGAGTGCCAGTTGAGGTCCTTGGGCATAAGGATTAAGTTCTTTGTACTTTAATGATAGTGGTAATGGTGGTTTAATGATGATAACATTGATTTCCACAAGTCACTCACAGTAATATGGAACTGCTCTGAAGGAATAAGCTGATAATTCCTAAAAGAAAAGAAAGAGTGAGCCAAGGTTGGTGGAGTTTAGTGGGTGGGGGAGGAGAAGGTTTAGGGAAAAATGTCTTCCAAGGACAGGACAAGACCCACATTTTAAAGATAAGGTATACAGCAAATGCAGGGTTAGGAGAGGGGGTTAAGAACGGAAAAGGGGGCGCCTAGGTGGCTCACTGGGTTAAGGCCTCTGCCTTCGGCTCAGGTCATGATCAGCAGGGAGCCTGCTTCCTCCTCTCTCTCTGCCTGCCTCTGCCTACTTGTGATCTCTGTCTGTCAAATAAATAAATATAATCTTAAAAAAAATTCGCCAAACTATGGAAAGAACCAAGATGCCCTTCAACGGATGAATGGATAAGGAAGATGTGGTCCATATACACTATGGTATTATGCCTCCATCAGAAAGGATGAATACCCAACTTTTGTAGCAACATGGATGGGACTGGAAGAGATTATGCTGAGTGAAATAAGTCAAGCAGAGAGAGTCAATTATCATATGGTTTCACTTATTTGTGGAGCATAACAAATAGCATGGAGGACAAGGGGCGTTAGAGAGGAGTAGGGAATTTGGGTAAATTGGAAGGGGAGGTGAACCATGAGAGACTATGGACTCTGAAAAACAATCTGAGGGGTTTGAAGTGGCGGGGGGGTAGGAGGTTGGGGTACCAGGTGGTGGGTATTATAGAGGGCACGGCTTGCATGGAGCACTGCGTGTGGTGAAAAAATAATGAATAATGTTTTTCTGAAAATAAATAAATTGAAAAAAAAAAAAAGAACGGAAAAGGGATTCCTAGAAAGTGGGTTCTATCGAAATTAAAAGTCAAGGAATTTCCTTCCAGTCAGTTTGCCAGATTCTAGAAGTGGAACAGAGGCTGGAGAAAAGGGAACAAAGGGAATAAAGATCTGTAACCTATGAGACTGGAGTTTGGGATTTTATGGGAGTAAGATCAAGGACCAGCAATGTTGTTAATCAATAAAACTACCCTGCTCCTGAGGTAAAACTTGGTATCACAGTCTGGTGGAAGGAACGAAACTCTTCCTATGAAAAGGACAGTTTTTATGGGAGAGGTTTCTTGTACATATTCTTAGGTTCTTTCTTCCTCCATTCTCTTGGTCAAAGAATGAAGTGAGAAAATCTGATGGTAGCTGTTAGCTCATTGGCCCATGTTTTTCAACTGAGAAACATCACCAGTAATAAAATGGACAGACATCCAGGGCCTGTTGATATGATACACTGAGAATCATCCCTGTGGTACTGCAGGGGAGAAAATGCATTGCTTGAATCTAATCATGAAGAAACATCAGAGCAACTTAAATTGAGGTACAGCCTACAAAATAGGGAGCCTGTTCTCTTCAAAAATATTAAGGCAATAAAAGATAAAGTCTGAGAATCATTCTAGATTTAAAGGAACAAAGGAAATTTGACAACTGAGTACAACATAGGATACTGGACTGGATTTTGAACCCAGGGGAAAATTTGTGGGAAAGCATATTATGTGAGAGTGTTGATCTCCAAATGACAATAACAAAACACAACTACTTACTGAACCTGACAGATGTTCAGTAGAATTATTGTGATCATTTCACAATATATACACATATTGCATCATTGCGTTGTAGCCTTGAAACTAAGAGAATATGACATATCAATTATATCTCAATTTAAAAAAAAAAGAAAAATTAAGGAGACTAATGGCAAAATTTGAATGTAGACTACAGATTAGATGACAGTATAGAAGCAATGTTTAATTTTCTGTTTTTGATAATGGTACTGTGGTTATGCAGGAGCAGCGCCTTGTTCATAAGACACCCTCACTGGTGATTTGGTATCTGCAGTTTTCTCCCCAATAATTCTGAAATATAGATATAGAATAGATGAGGAAGGTGAGAGAGAGGGCTAAAGACACACTGTAAAGTAACTGATGTCAAGTGTCAAACACTCACAAACTTAGGGAAGGAACATCTTGTGAGCTCTTACCTGATTCCTATGACTTTTTCTGTGTTTGTAATTACATAAAAAAAGTTATTAAAATGTTGAATTCCACAGTGAATAATTCACTTTTAATGAAAGGATGAGAAGAAGGTTGTTCTATTTTGTTGTTTGTTTTCTAAGAATCAAAGAGTTTAGGAGCAAAGAAATGGAAGGACTGCTTTTAACATCTCACAAAGGAACAATCAAGAACCATAGGCCAGTTATTTTTCAGTACGAAATATTAGATTCAACAATTTTTCTGTATGAACAACTCCTTATCCATTTTAATAGGTCAACATCAAAAATTCTTTTTGTTTTGATCAAAATTGTATTTGAAAATCTCTCAGGACTCCACCATGAAACAAATTTTGTAAACAAGTGTCATAGGGAAGCCTTCCCAGCCTAAAATCTACTCTCTAGATCTAGGTTATTGGAGACTAAATTATTCATTTCTTCATTTTAGTTTTAAAGGAAGTTTTAAAGGAAGAGTGAATACATATATATCACCAACTCATTTAGTAATTTCAGCAACCAGTTCTCATTGAGCAACTGACATTGTCACCTTTTTTGGTCCATTGATATCATTAGCACTGAAGCAGGAAAATAGAAATACATATAGGTGGTGTTTTTTATATAGGTAGTATTTTTAATTCCCTACTAGTTAATTTCTTTCCTCAAGAAATTTTGTTTATTTACATATTTATTTATTTATTTTAAAGATTTTAGTTGAGAGAAAGAACATGAGTGGGGGGAAGGGCAGAAGGAGAGAGACAAGCAGACTCTCCACTGAGCAGATTGCCCAACTTGGGAGACTTATCCCAGGACCCCAAGGTCATGATCTGAGCCGGAAACAGACACTTAATCACCTGAGCCATCCAGGTACCCCTTCTCAAGAAATTTTAAAATAGGTTTCTTCCCCCACTACCACCCAGTTATATGTCTTAAAAATGGTGGTGTATCTCTTGCATGTGAAAAATGCTACATCTAGGACAGCTCTGATTTATTCCTGTGATTTTATTCTACTGCAAAGTTCGTCACAGAGTCCAAAACAAAACTTTGTCTGTATTAAGATGGTATAGAAAAATATGAATAACTTTAACATGTAAAATGTTATTACAATATATAAATTTAAGCACATGATTTCCATTTCTTACAAATCAGAACAAAGGTGTAAATAACATAAAAGTTAAACCTGTTTTCAGTTTCTAATGATAATGTGAATTATTTTAAATTTTATAGTTATTGCTGGTTAGTGGACTATAACATACCAGCATGCGATGTGTTCTCCTTAAACTGTGGCCAGCATTAGCGAACTGCTTTAAGCAGAGTCAGGGCTCACAAATATCCCAGGAAAGTATCAGGGCCACCAGGTTACATGACTCTTCCCTGTAATATCTCCAATCACATACTGTATCTTTGAAATCAGCTGTTGTACATGAATGTGTAATGACATCCAATTGCTCATTCTGCAAGATGCACTTTTGTGTGCTTCAGCATAGAGGTAAACTGATGTATTAATATAATAGTTGTTCTCTTGATTATCAGTATCTTCATCTGTGGAAGTTTTGTAATAACCAGTAGTATAGAAGTTGGGCTTTATTTTAAGTTTTCCTTTTAAAGAATTTATTTATTTATTTACTTACTTAAGAGAGAGAGAAACTGAATGTGGTGTGGGGTTGGAGGCAAAGGGAGAGGGACAAGCAGATTCCCCTATGAGTGGTTAGCCTGACACAGGGATCGCTCTCAGGACCCTGAGACCATGACCTGAGCTGAAGGCAGATGCTTACCTGACTAAACCACCCAGGCAACTCTATTGTAAGTTTTTAGATATCCCTAGTATGTATAAGCCAGAGATGCTGGAGAAAATTAAAGACTAATGTTACGAAAACATACTTTGTATTATATCATTGATTATAAAAGTAAGTATGTCTTTCCATCTGAATCTGCAAGACTAGGGTAAGAGAGATTTTTAAGGAAATTGTAGGATTCTGTTTAATGAAATCGATCTATACATTAGCCATTCAAACCAAGGATGCTTATCTCCATGTTCATTTTGCTTCCTGCCCTCACAAACCTGTTTTGGGCACGCACAATGATGAAGTCTATCTTAAGGTTTTCATTAACGCCTGGTGGGTAGCAATAAGCTATTGTGGGTTTATGTTAATCTTTTTATATATATACACAAAGTGGCTCCAGCTGGTAACAGCTAAACACATGGGTGATTGGGAGTCCTTGTCTGATCTGCCACATTATGCTAAAATCTTGATCATAAAGTTAACAGGAACCTTCACCGCCTCGATTCTTGGGTAAACAGAAATAAATTTTTATATCTCTCTCCATTTGTCACACCACTTGCTAAAAGAGACCTAGTAATAATTTTTATGATTTGGCATTTCCTGATTGTTGTCTTTACGTTATCTTTCACTCAGGATTTCTGCCAAAACCACTGGAGGTACCTTTGGCAGACAGAGTAAAGAAGCACAGTAGAAAAATAGATCTGTTGCTTGTAAGAAGAGTTTCTCCATAACTTCACAATCACTAATATTTTCTTATTAATGCTTAAAAGTCAGATATCAAAAGTGGGGGTGCTCAGATCTGTAGCATTTGCAGATTTCCATGATGTAATTGCTCTCATTGTGGATGATTTCCAGCCGCCAATGTGATATCACTAATTGCAGATTTGGCTAGAGATGTTAACCATCAGTTCTTCCAAAACAATACAGATTCCTTCCAACATACTAATTTAAAAATGTGTTAACCTCCATTTTCTTGGTATATCTAACCACATGAAATTGAGTAGGGATGGGAGGTAGAATTATAGAGGTTAAGAGAGAAGTTGTATTTCTGATTCACAGTTGTGATTGAAAAAATTGACTATGGAAAAGCACAGAAAGGAAGCTAAATTTCAAAACATTTGATGAACTATATTAATTTATTGTCCCTGGGAAGTCCAGGGTGGAACCAACCATGGTTCCATGTGGAACCAACCATGGCTCATCATTGGTACCCAATGGTACTATTAAAGTTACATCATCATTGTTTTGTTTTGGTCTATGATCAGGATTTCAGATAAGTTATAGTATGCATAACAATGCTAGTTATTTTAGATTAATCTGAAACTATTCAACATGTATATTGTTCCCCTATAATTAAGATAAGACATTTACTTTTGAGATGATATATCTTCTGTGTTCATGTATCTGTACATTTATTTTATCCCTTGATCTTTCATGAGACTTTGTGAGAACTCACACAACCTATTCAGCACCTCAGAGTTTACTTCTCAAACAAGGATATTATTTTACACTCTTCTTTTTAGAAGATTATGACTAAGTAATACAAACATTAGGAATGCTTTGAGTTGAAATGGGCACCAATACCACCAATGTTTATTTCTTCATCATCAGCAAAATCAATAGTTGGCCAACAATTCTGTCACATGTAGTGACAAATATGGCATTTTGGAAAAAAAAGTTCATGAATTTTAAAAACTGTTTTATTACTAATAGTGACAAAAATGGAAAGAAACTATATATGCTTACAAGAAATTTATTGGTTCACAATTTCAAAACTTTTCAAAGAATAATTTTCTTTCACAATAGGAATTTCAAACATGACTTAACTAGAGGAAGAGATTAAGTATTAGAAATGATTACAATTATGGTGGTCAATAAATGAGTATTTGAATGAAGTTTTACCTCCTCAATATTCATAAAAATACCCAATATTACTGCTGATTTTGTTGTCATTAATTTAAAAATATATGTTGCCGACTTTGTAAATTTGTAAAGAGTTAGTTAACAATTAGAAATGTATCTGAAAGTCATCTTATAAAGCTGAAGTGGATATTTAGTTGAGAACCAATTTACCATAATATTCTAAAATTTAATTTTATTTAAAAAAAAGTCTGTAAGCCTGTGGTTATCCTAAATTTGGCAAAATAGCTTATCCAACTGTTTCCTAAAATACTTTTGGACCTAATTTAAAACAAAACAAAAATAAAACAAAACAGCCACAAAAATATTTGTAATTCTAAATGGTTAACTGAAGTTTTTATAGCCTTTTTTTTCTTTCTTTCTTTCTTTTTTTTTTTTTTTTCCTAGTTGATCTTCATTATGTAGCACTGATCTCTTGGCAAAATGCTTTGAGCTATCTGAATCATATACCCAGGAAACAATATGCATTTTTGTTTACCTGTTCTAGAAGAACTTCGAAAAAAGCGCCCCTAGTTCCTCCAAATAAAATGTGAAAGGCAGGCACAAAACAGTTTGGCTGGTTCACTCAGTGATAAGGAAACACAGGCTTAGCTTAATTCATCCTTCTAAAGTGCCAACTGACAAGCTGACACTGAATTCAGTCTAGGCTCAAAAGTATAATTGATGTTAGCTCAAATTCTCAGCCAAAGACAAACACTGAATCTGTTGCTATTGGCTTTGTTTGGGTTTCAGGTGCAAGACCCCTGCCATATGGTATCCTTGGGGCAGGTGTTTTGTTATGGTGTGTATGTATGTGTGTGTGTTGTTAATATTGCAAACATCCTTCAGTTACAAAGCAAACAAAGGAAAGGCAATCCACTCATTGCCTAGAACCACTATAGACCACCAACTGCTGAGTACTATTAAAGTTACATAGAGCATTAGACAAATAGAAGTTCCTGTCAAAGATACTATTTTACCAATGAATTCTTTATTTGCCCTTAACATCCTGTTTTCCTTTCACCAACAAATGGCTCTGCATTTATAATTAATGAATTGACACTGTATTATTAATATAAACTTCAAGATATTTTACAACAGACCAAGGTTTGTATCCAGAATGTTCATTAATCATCACTGACTGTGGAGAGCACTTTTTTATATATGTAAAAAACATTTTATTTGAAAATGGCAAATCATTTGGACCATATGAATGTTTTATATAAGAAACTATGGAATAATAAAAAATATAGATAGCCCTAACATGATCAATATATTTAGTACTATATTCAATGGATTTGAAAAATTTCAGAGTTTTCTTCCTTGTTGATATGATTACATTTACTACTCAACCAAGTAATTATCAAGGCCTTCTCAAGTTTGGGCATTGCATGAGGCCTTATGGGACACAAAGATATGAAACAAAATCCCTACTCAAGAAGCAAAGAGTTTTCATGTCTAAAAGGAATACATATGAAATTACAGTGGATATTATAGGCAGAATATAATCATTAAATACAAGTAGCAGGGGATTAAAAGCCAAAAGATATAAATAAATCCTGGGAGGTTCCATTAAGGAGATAGGACTTAAAGCAACTTTCAAGAATGAATAGATTTTACATAGAAAGACTTGGTTATGGAATATTATTACAAGTAAAAATAATAACATGAAAAAAGGAGATTAGAAGAAACATATTGGGCTATTTATATGAGTAGTCTGAAGGAGAATAAGGAAAATTGTCAGGTAACTAAAATGGCAAGATCTTTTAGAAGCTAATTGCAAGGCATTTGGACTTGATACAGTAGGAAGGTGTTTTCAGTGAGGTATAGGACTCTAAATGTATGCATAGAAGGGCCTTGGATAGAACGCCTAGATGGCTCAGTCAGTTAAGCATCTGCCTTTGGCTCAGGTCATGATCCCAGGATTCTGGGATCCAGTCCCGCATCAGACTCATTGTTCAGACTGCTTCTCCCTCTGTCTGCTGTTCTCCTTGCTTGTGCTCTGCCTCTCTCTCTCTCTTTGTCTCAAATACATAAAAATCTTAAAAAAGAAGAAGAAGAAGAGAAGAAGGAGAAGAAGAAGAAGAAGGGGAGGAGGAGGAGGAGGAAGAGGAAGAAGAGGAAGAGGAAAAAGGAAGAAGGAGAAGAAGGAGAAGAAGAAGAAGAAGAAGAAGAAGAAGAAGGAGAAGGAGAAGGAGAAGGAGGAGGGGAGGAGAAGGAAGAGGAAGAAGAGGAAGAAGAAGAAGAGGAAGAAGAGGAAGAAGAAGAAGAGGAAGAAGAAGAAGAAGAAGAAGAAGAAGGAGAAGGAGAAGGAGAAGAAGGAGGAGGGCCCTGGAGGTGTCTGGTTAGACCAGGAAAGTGGAGTTTCTAGGAAAGCCCATGCTGGTCTGTTCTATATATGAGAAGACTTTGAAAGACTGTGTTAAATAAATCGTGTCATATTATTTAAATTTTTTTAAAAAGTTTCCATAAACAATAACAATTTTTAACTCCTTAAATCAGTCACAGGATAAACTTAGCCCCTTATAAATACACACAATGCATTTATCATGCAATGATTCTATTTTTTTGACATGGTTATCCATTGTGAGTCTTCAGTTATTAACAGAGGACACAAATTTAGAAATCCTGACTTTATACCTACACTTTGCTATAACTCATGCTATAAGTGTAATACAAATAAACAACAGATAAGTTGACCCTATGGAGGAAATAGAGTACAGAAAATTAGGTGTTAGGTTGCTTCTGGCCAGTGTCTTAAAAGGACAAAATTATCAAGATAATTACAGGTGAGAGAGCTTCCTCCTGTCATTCCTGCAGTCTCTAAGAATTCAAAGACTAATTAAAATGATTTTTTCGCACATGTTAGCTTCATTCAACACCCAGCTGACAAGAGAGGCTTGGTTAGATTCACCTAAGTCATTTTGCTTTGACAATTATATAAAAAGTCAGCTCCTTCTAACTACTATGGCTTCCTAGCAGGTCCACCTCTGAGCTCTTCTCCAGCAGTTACCAAGATCAATGTTTAAAGTTTCCTAACTAATAAATTAGAGAAGTTCTTTGCTTAGCACTCTGACTTGAAAGCACTGTTCAAGTAGAAGTTACAGACCAAGGATTTCGACCAACTTTTTAAATGTTGCTTTATTAATATGGAGAGTACCTCTCCAGCCTATTTGGTTAAATGCTCTTTTGAAAGGCCAGGGCAGGCCAATTTGTCCCGTTGAGTATTAAATTTGACCTTTGGATTGTTGCTCTCCCTCTCACTAATCCTGCCTCTTAGATACACAGTTACCATTCATTTAAAAGGAACATGGTGGCCATGCTGTTAATCATTAGGAAAGGATTTTTTGCAGATTTATAAAGTCTTGGATTCCTGAAGAGGTGTTTTTGGTATATGAATAATCACTGTGAACACCTCATCTGCAGCTTTTTCTTACTCTACATCCATCTTTTTAAAGCAGTTCTCAACCCATTAAAGTCACCTAGGGAGCTTAGCTACAACTCAATGCCCAAGCCCTCCCTCAGACTATACCAGACTCTCTGGCCTTCTCTGCCTGGAAGTTGAATTGGAACATTATCACAAGCTTCCAATTTGCAGGGTATTTTATGATATTATGGTCTATCTAATTTCTTCAAATCATCTTAACTCTATTTTGAATCCTAGAGGAGTAAGATAGAGGAAGAGTGAGCTTGTGAGTGGGATGTCACTTTATTTTCTGTTGCAAGTGATAGAAACCTAATAAAAACTAAACTGAGGAAAAGAGCAAACTTCCTGAGTCATGTAACTGAAATATTCTTGAGATAAGGCTAAGTCAATGGGTGGCTTAATGATGTCACCAGGGCTTGGTTTCTCTTCATCTCTTGGCTCTGTCTTCTGTTGTGCTGGCTTCATTCTAGATCCCATTATTTGGGATCCTTTTCAACTCCAGGCTAACATTATCCCAAGTACAAGTTAAACAGCAGAACAAGTCTCTTTAGACAGGTCGTGTTTCAGTTCTAGCAGTCATTCTAGTTGACTAATTTGGACCCTGTAGTCTTAAACACCCTCTGAACCTATTGTGAAAGAGAGGGGTATTTAAGGCTCACAATTAGCCCTTTCATGTCCCTTTCTGGAGTTTGGGGTGGAATCCTATCTAAAACATATCACCAGAAATTGGAAGCAGGTAATTTTTACCAAAATTCATATTGTTCCTACCTAAAGAGGGAAAACCAATGCTGGCCTTCTAAAAAAGAGGCAAATGTCCACTATAGGGTGACCACACCACTAGGTTAAGTGTTCCAAGGGATATGAAATAAAAGTGAGTCTCTATCACGGATGAGTGAATGAGTGGGTAAGTGACATACAACAGGGTCTCTCAGTACACATTAGCCATGGCTGGCTCTTTATAAGCCTTAAGGCACAAAGGATCATTTATAATGACTCAGGACTACATAATATTGTAGGAAAAGCAGTAATCAGTATACAATCACTCAGTATTACCATGACTTGCTTAATGAAGTATGGAATGTAAAAAGATCTATTTAAAAAAGGAAGGATGGAATGATGCATTAAAAAGCAAAACAAAAGGAAAACAGCAGGTTTTTTTTTTAAATTTTTCCTATTTCCTCAAAAAAAAAAAAAAAGGAAAGGAAAAAAGAGAAAAGAAAAGAAAAAAGATTTCTAGGATAAGAATTATGCTTGGGACGCCTGGGTGGCTCAGTTGGTTAAGCGGCTGCCTTTGGCTCAGGTCATGATCCCAGCGTCCTGGGATGGAGTCCTACACCGGGCTCCTTGCTTGGCAGGGAGCCTGCTTCTCCCTCTGCCTCTGCCTGCCACTCTGTCTGCCTGTGCTCGCTCTCGCTTCTTTCTCTATGACAAATAAATAAATAAAATCTAAAACAAAACAAAATAAAATCATGCTTTATTCAGTCTGCATAGGATAGCCTATAAATACTTGATGAAATTATCTTATAGCTATAAAATGTAACAACAAATTGTCTCCTTCACCATCACCATGATAAAGTTATAGCTTTGTCTAAAATAAGAATGACAATAATTCTTACACATAGTGTTGTAAAGTGAGGTAAATCATGAAAGCATAAATACAATGTTGGCATATAGTAAATGTGAGTAAATATTATATATCCACCCCTTATTCACATCTTCCTCCCCCTCTCTTCTTTCTCATCATATTCATGATTGTTAATAAATGGCATATAAGGTTATGCAATCACTGAAAATTGTTCTTATTTGCCTTTTGGTTAGTTAATTTGGTCTCTATATATTTCCATTTTGTTTATATTCCAGAAGTAATAAGAATTATTAGGAAAACAAAATTAGAGGAAAAGAGGGGAAGACTGTCATCCAGAATTCTATCATTTAAATTGAATTACAATTAAATGCTATTAATATTTTGGTGTTTTCTCTTCTTCATTTTATTCTGTGTACATTTTATATACTTACTTTTTTTTTGTTTTAAAAAACTGATCTTTATTTTTTTCAGATTTCCTTACACTTTTTTTTTTACAGTTGTACATATAAATAGTATAGTATTTCTCATAATTTCAAAAAATCTAAAAACTTACCCAAATTCCTATTCTTTGGTTAATTCTTTAGATAGCTAACTAGCTAGATAGTTAGACATTTGTCAGAGTTTCCTTTTTGAGTTCTTATATTTGAGAATCAGGAAACATATTTAAAATTACTGCAGACTAAAAGTGGCATTGAATATCTCTGTCTGGAAAAAAATTATAGTCACATGCAAATTTCACTATCTAAACCAATGAATGAAGATTCCAAGTAGAGTAAATCACCTCGGTGTTCTCAGAATTAAACAGGTTAAAAATGTAGTTGTAAATTACCCTGAACTCTAAGTTAATGTAAGATCCAGTTTTTAAACTAACACTTACACAACTCATTCAGTTACAATCCATTTGGCAACCATCTTTTTCAAAATGTCAAGACAAAATGTAAGTATGTGAAGAACCATATGCACAATTCTCCCCTTTGGAGGGCAACAGATCTTCACTATCTCTGACAAATTCCTTAAAAAACAACTGTTTCATCTGTGCAGCAAGCAGAAAATTACTAGTCAGCAGCCGCCATAGCTAGTGCCCCTGCACCATTGAAGCTCAGCCTCTCCCAACCTCCACTGAAGTGGGCCAGGAAATTAGTAAGCAGAGGTCAAGAGACTGGAAATAGGAAATGAGACATGCTCAAATCCTCAGCCATGCAGTCTTTTTCCTCTTTCCTCCTCATTCTATTCTACCCCTATGAGAACTGCAGGCCAGCGAAAAGCCAAGAAGAGCTCTGATTGTTTTTCTGAGTGTCATGAAAAATACTCCGGGATAAAGTAGTCTCAGTAGGATAGTAATTTCAATAATGAAAATGGGTAACTTCTAAAATTACCATCAAACCAGTCCCCTACTGTCTTTCCCAAATGCCTATTTGTCTTACTTCTCTGCCTCTCCCATCTTCAACTGATCACAGCCCTATCAATTTACCCACTAGACAAGATTTCCAGATCTCTCATTTCCTCCCACTTCCCTTCCATTGCCTTAATAACTGATTCTAATTCTTTCCTCACTAAATTTTCATGGGAACCCTCAGTTGGGCTCTGTGGTCTCATCCTCTCATTTATATTTATTCTGCACACTGCTGCCAGGATAATTTTCTAAGTCTTTAAATCTGCCTAACTAATTGTTTTGCTTTAAAAAAAAATTAAACAATCAAAATCTCCATGGTTTCCTTGTGCCGATGGGATAGATACAAACTCCTTACCATGACATTAAAAGTTTTGCATGTCTTGCTTCCAGTTTAAAGTAAGGATGCCATTCCAACCAAACTCTCTTGTGTCTCCTCCTCTCCCCTACCACACCTACATTGTTTTCCACCAACAGAGAACTTCCCACCATTCCCTTAATACACTGTTTTTCTTCTGGACCATATGCATGTGCCTATGACATTCCCCCAGCACAGGAAAGAATATCAGGATTAGCACTTATAAAGCACAATCAGTTTTTCAAGCATCTAATCTGCACAACATTGCAGAATTCTTGTTTCTGTTTTGTAGGCAAAGCAACAAGGAGAAGGAAATTGCCCAGGCACATGCCATGCTTAATGATGTCGCTTAGCTTAAAATCTGTGTCATTTATCCTTGGTGGGATGCCATACACCCAATTCTTTGCCTGAAAAATTCCTCACTCGACTGTTAAATCTCACTTTAAGTTTAGCTGTTCTCCAGAGGAAATGAACTAGCCTTCTCTAGTATCACAATACCTGCTGGGATGATCCTAGTCTTTTGTACAGCAGGCTCAGGGAAGCAATCCACTTGAGAGGAAAAGACAGTGGGGACAGGCAAGGAAAATTACCTTGTAGCTTTATAAACATAATGAGTATACTTTCTCTACCTTATGTTTTATGCTGATTAAGGTGATGAGGATACCAGTGCCCACAGCTGACCTATGTGTTGACATTGCAATATACCCTCTCCTATGATAGATACAATTCTATTCTAATTTCTCAAGTAACATACTTACTTTCCAGACCAAAAAAGTGAGTTCTTGAAGATTTTGCACAACATCTTATTCATCTTTCTATTCCTCACCTTTGTTAGGGATCTGGCTTTACCTGGGTGCTCAGTAAGTGTGGGAGGATTGGGAGCAGGAGTGGATGAAATGGTCATTTCCTGCCATAACAACTTTGGAATATTTTTTAAAGATTTATTTTTTTATTTGTATGAGAGAGATAGAGTAGGGGAGAAACAGAGAGAAAAGGAGAGAGAGAATCCTCAAGCAGATTCCCCAGGGAGCAAGGAGCTGATTCTATGACCCTGAGATCATGATCTAAGCTGAAATCAAGAGTTAGCCACTTAACTGACTGAACCACCCAGGCACCCATGGAATATTTTCATTGAACTTCATCAGAAACCAGTTTAGAAGTTTGGTGTTTTCAATTATCAAGAAATCATGCTCTAACTATCTATTAATGCTGTTCATGATTATTTTAGTAGTTAGGTTTTAATACATTTAAACAAATAGGTCACTTTAATACCCAAAGTCAATGATCTGTTCATCCAAGTAAGTACCATAATTTGTTTCTGAAAAGATAGCTCTACAGTTAATTCACTTCAGTCTTAGTAATGGCTATATTTCTATTATCACAATTCAATTGAAATTGACCTAATCTTTCAAAAAATTTAAGCTTGTAACTTAGATGCTTGGATGAAAATAGTAATTGTAAATTGTGAAAGTACTAAGGAAACATTTTTTTTTATAATTTTTTACCTCAAAGTGGGAACTTCTCAAGTACAGCATTATAATTCTAGAGGGAAGCCTAAGAGTCAAGACCTTAATATGTTGTATCAGATTTTGAGGGAATAAGTTGACAGAGACCTCATGGAGGTCATTGTTTCTTCATATGCAGTGAAATAAGGAGACAAACATAGTATTTTAATTCTCTCACTAATGTTGTGATGACTACTATGACTATTGAATCTCTGAGGCAAACACTGGATTCTTGGCATGAACTGTCCCATCTAATTCTCACAAATATACTCTAAGGTACATACTGCTTTTCTGTCTCTACCGTTGAGGACACAAAAGTGTAGAATTTACACAATTGCCCAAAGCAAATAAGCAAATAAGATTTAAGGCCACAATTTGACACGTCTTCTGTAACTTATCTGATATCATCTTGTTCTTATAAGTATAAATTCTGCTTAGTTATTTCAGTCATATTTAATTCTTTAAGTTAGTAGTGTCATTTGGAATCATAAAGCATTTATAGAATTTGATTTAATCTGGTAATGCCTCAATTTACTTCATAAAATTATCTTGAGGATTAAATGATAGAATTCATGTAAAACACTCAGCCTGGTCCAGGGCTTAAAATAAGCACTCAAAGAGCTTTAAATGATGATGATCTTGATGGTGCTGGTTAGAGGTAGTGGTAGTGGTAATGATTTAGTCTGATCTACTCATTTTCAATGATTCAGTAAGAAACTGGTTCACAGACCTCTGAGAAATGGTGGCAAAGGCTAATTCTCATTTCTCTAGAAGGTGCTGCTTACCTAGATGTTGCTGGATGATATATTATGGAAAAAAATCACTCTGTATATCCTGGAGGTGGAAGACAAGCAAACAAAATGGAGGCAGTCTATAGGTTCAGTGTGAAACATCACCTTGCTACTCAAGGTGTGTTCAAGCAGCATCAGCACCACCTGGAAGCTAGTTAAAAATGCAGACTTTTAGGGGTACCTGGGTGGCTCAGTCATTAAGTGTCTGCCTTTGGCTCAGGTCATCATCTTGTGGTCTTGAAACCCAGCCCCACATGGAGCCTCTCACTGTGCTCCTTGCTCAGTAGAAAGTCTGTTTTTTTCTCTCCCACTCTCCCTGTTTGTGTCTCTCTATGTAAAATATATTCTCGCTATGTCTCTCTCTGTAAAATAAACAAATAAAATCTTTAAAAGAAATCTTTAAAAGAAATTAAGAAAGAAAAAAAAAAAACTTTAAAAAAAAGAAAAGAAATGCAGACTCTAAACCCCATCCCAGACTTCCTGGACCGGAATCCATTTTAACAAAGTTCTCAGTGATTCATAATCCCATTGAAATTAGAGAAGCACTGCTATAACCTATCTCAGCATGGAAGCAAAATAAAGATTAACAAATGGGCTATGGAATGAGAAGGACCTGGGTTCCAATCCCTTCTCCTCCACTTGCTAGCTGTGAGAACTTGGCAAGTTCTCAGAGGGATTACATGATACAGTGTATTTAAAGCAACCACTGCAGTATGATAATTCTAACTATTTTAATAGTTAAGCTAGACCAAAGTAAACCTAATAGCAATAATAAGAAGCATACTTTAAATGATAAATGGGAAGATTTGGTCATGGGTCCAAGACTTCCATCTTCCAACTGAGAATAAAAGAGATTTACAGAGAAAATACTTTTAAGGGTAATTATGATATATCTAAGTTTGGTTACTATGTGAGTATATACACACACATGCATGTTTACATATAGATATAATTTCACAACTGTATACAAAAACATCATCATTATCAAATACAGTTTTACGTTAATGTAGGAAAAACAAATCTGATTCAAGAGTAGATTAGGATTCTGTCCACTAGCCATGGCTAGATTTTAACTAACCATCATCTTATACCATAATCAGATTGTGTAGAAATGTACATTTTTCATTTGTTGACTAGAGAATTAACTTCATGTTAATACTTATTTTATTAGTTTTCAGTGTTTTTTTTAATTTTTAAAAAGATTTTATCTATTTATTTGAGATAAAAAGTGAGCAAGAGAGAGAGAAAGCACAAGCAGTGGGTGGAGAGCAGAGGGAGAGGGAGAAGGAGGCTCCCCACTGAGCAGGGAGCCCCACATGGGGCTCGATCCTGGGACTCACTCAACCGATGGAGCAACCCAGGAACCCCTAGTGTTCAGTGTTTTTAAAACTAGAATATTGATACAAGGACCGCCTTCCTAATGATTTGGAAATAGCCTGGCCAAGTAAAAATGAAGTGAAGCTGGATGGACTAGATATGGTCTGTATCATAGCAAAAGGTAACATTAGCCAGAAAATATGATGGGATGCCCACAGGTTTTAGAAGCGGTGACATTTCTTTAGAAAATATGAAGTTCTTTTACCAGTAGAAGTTTGTAAATACCTTTGGACTTGAGGAATATCATTTTTTGTTTATAAAATAATGATATTATGATGGCCAGCAATGAAATGGTATTTTGAAGCAACTTTTTAGATTCTGGAGCAATTCTATCACTCCTAATGTCTTATGATTAATTTGAATGTGGACCAAATGTGCAGCATTATGTAGAGAACTGTGAAGTAGCCACTTTATAAATGAAGACAGAGGCCCTTCCTCTACCAGCCATGTCTGGCAACATTGGTAAATCTGTTCTCTATCATAGAGCAAAAAAATGTGCTCTTTAATTTTGTTTTAGCTATTTTAAAAAAAATTTATAAAGATTTTAAATATTTATTTGAAAGACAGAAAAGAGTGCACAAGCCGATTGGGGAGGGCAGAGGCAGAGGGAGAAGCAAGTGCCCTGCTGAGCAGAGAGCCTGAGGCAGGGCATGATCCCAGAGCCCAGAGATCATGACTGGGCCAAAGGCAGAGGCTTAACCAACTGAGCCACCCAGGTGCCCCTGTCTTAACTAGTTTTATGTATGAAACATGCATGGCCTTAAACCTATGTAATCATCAATTCTGCTTAGCATAGATTGGATAGTGAGATAATAGTATTACACTTTTTCCAGGGCATATTTTTCTCCCTACATGGATAATCATATATTCTTTATCTAATTGCTTTTCTAAAAATAATGAGTAAATTACAAGATGGCGGCTGTAATTGTCAGACTCTGGTCTGTATTTTTCACCATCTAATGCTGGTCTTCAAGCATTCTATAGACAATTGGACCACTAAGGTTAATGCCTAGTTTGGAATGCCTAATCCTAGGTTCTATGATGACAAATCTAAAGCCATATTAGACAGATTGATTCCCATGCTTTAAAATTAATTTGACCTTTTCTTTGAAGTAACAAAGAAGCTGGGGTTGTGACAATGATCTAGTGACCTATTTCTCAACAAATTGTTCACCAGTAAAACTTAGGACTTAAGTTTCGCAGTGGCAGTATCGTAGCCAATGAGGTTTATCCGAGGCGCGATTATTGCTAATCATTATAGTAACCTCTCCTTCCATTTATTACCAGTTCACACCATGGACCTGTAGGGAAGTGCTTGTCAGCACTGATTTTTTGTCACTCTAGAGATCCTTGAAATAATATATTTGATAACCATCCTAAGACCTGATTAAATTGCATGAGATAAGAGCATAAGTCTCCTTTTTCTGATTTTTCAAGGTTGATATGCATCGAATTTCCCCCTTTCATTATAATGATGTCACACAAGTATCTGGAAGCAATCCTTTCACTCTTGTAATATTGCATTCTTCTTTCTATAAAGGCTTTTAATTGAAGCTATTCTTAAAAATATTCAAAAAGATTACTGGCCTTAAAATTGTTATTAGAATACGGAGTCAAATTGTATGGAATCAAAACAGCTTAATTAATGTGCACAGCTTTTACGAATTTAAATATATATCACGAAAATAGTTTATTTTCCAGTTCAGTATCTATCACAAGTTTTAGAAGGTGCTTTAAACCAGCCTTTGTGTGTCATACCCTGACCTCCCCTCTAACTACCATATACCTCAAGTATTTGCTCTACTTCCTTCCTTTCTCTTTCCCATACAGTCCTTTAATCCATTAGATCATTTATTAATGCTATTTTCTGGTACCCACTACATGCCCTTTGCTAGGTTCTATAACTATTGTAGAGGCCTGAAAGATACATAATTTGTGTCTTCTATAGTCTCACGAGTGAGCTGATGGAAGAGGATCAATCAATGGATATGCACACAGAAAATGTAAAATTGCTCATTGAGTAGTGCCAGGCAGGAGAAGCTATGCAGTTTAATGAGGATTGGGGTTGGAGTGGAGATGCTTTAATGAGGGATTCGACCTGGCCCTGCAGATCCCAGGAATCCCCTCTGAGAAGTGCTATTTGACTAAGAGTCAGATAGGCGGGGAGCAGGGGAGCAGGGGAGCATCCCAGATGGAGGGCACAGATATGCAGTGGTGGTGGCAGCAGGCCAGGAGAACACTTGGGTGTCTTAATTACCTGACCCCGGGGGAGGTGGAGGGGAGAACATAGACCGTTATAAGCAAGCAGGACCTCTTGAGTCAAGAGGAAGAGTTCTGCCCTCCCCCAAACTTTGGAAGAAGATGCTTCTTCCTTTTCACCATTTTTCCTAAGTCTTACCTTTTCTTCAAGGCCCATCCCTAGCACAAATCCCAGCTCCTTCATAATGTTTTTTAGAACACTATTTTTCTAGGTCATACATCCTCCCATTTCAAATTCATGTGCATCAAACATTTTCTTTTTTAAAAAATGATTATTTACTTATTTATTTGATAAAAAGAGAGGGAGCATGATCAGGGGGAGGGGCAGAGGGAGAGGGAGGCTGCAGGGCTTGATCTGACGTCAGGTCAGATGCTTAACCGACTGAGCCACCTACGCGCCCCCTAGCACTTTCATTCACGTTTTTGCACAAGTAGCTAAGCTTTTAAACTGAGCTGTATCCCACCCAAGAAACATTTCTGCCTTAAAACTTCTTATACTCCCAGGGAACATCACAGTGTGGAAATGGACCTGAAGTCACAGCTTCATAAAAGTCAGCCTCAGTCCCATCAAAAGCATTTGCAGAAAGGGTTCCAAAGGAGGGAAAATGTTGCATTATTGAAAAATAGAGTAAAGTGAAAAGAATAGAAATGAACAAAATAGAATGGAACAGATGGTCTCCATACCTAATAATTCACCTATTCATTAGAAACCTTTTGTGACAGAGCTACCATATGATCCGCTTACCATTCTAACAAAGTAAATCACTATACTGTGTGAAGACAATTGAGAAATAAAACATGAAGTATATGCTTCCAGCAAGTCATTAACTATTAAGCATGAACCGGAATTTGAATTGGGGAAATTAGTTTAATAAAAGCAAGAGTGCTTATTTGCCTTGTAAACATTTACTTTGGATATTTAGAAACCATTTAAAGGTAAATGGCAGCAAAATAAGTGCACAGAATGGACTCTGCAACAAGGAAACAGTTAGATAACGAAGATGATTTCTAACCCATTCCTTCTTAGAGCAAAGAAAGCATTACCATCTCTTTTCAAAACTCAACTTCTATCCTGCACCTTCCCTGGGGCTGGCTGCAAGCTTATCATCTTTGTGGAGAGCCAGTTCTTTCCTCTGACCATACCTTGATCCTGAGCAGCTGTGTCCCCTTACTTTTGCCTGTTAGTCTATAGTCTTGGCTCCCTCCACTGCCAAACTTCCAAGAAATAGCTTCTTTCACTAATAACTAGGGCAATAGAGTAGATGATGAAGAAGAAACAACAGGAGTAGAGAGAGGTCACAGCACCCTCTGCATCCTGTCTCTCCTCCAAGTAAGAAGAGGGTCATTCACCCAGAGTGCCTCTTACTGGCCCTTTGAGGCCCCTCTCATCCTGCTCTCCCATCTCCTTCTTAAGCTCTCCGGGACTCATCATTTCACCCTCACCTGCACCTTTGCACCAACCAGTGGGCCCCTGCCTCACTCCTTTATCTTTTAAAATTTAATTAATAATTAATTTTAATTTAATTAACAATTTTAATTATTCATCTATTTAATCTTTTAATGCATTTTGTCATTTGTGTTGCTTTGCTAGATTTTACATATTTTCAGTTTGATCTGATATGGTGTTCTCATTTGCAATTGCATCATACTGCATTTTAGCTCTTTTCTCCATTCATTCTTTATTTTTTTCTCCTTTAGTATTCTTCTTTCTTTCTTTCTTTCTTTCTTTCTTTCTTTCTTCTTTTATAGAGCTATTCACAAGTCAGAGGAGGAACAGAAGGAGAGGGACAAGCCGACTCCATGCTGAGTGCAGAGCCCAACTTGGGACTTGATCTCACAACACTGAGATCAAGACCTGAGCCAAAATCAAGAGTCAGACATTCAACCAACTGTGCCACCAAGGTGCCCCTCTTTTATTGACTTTTTAAGTGTTTAAAAAATAATGATGACAATAAGAAAAAAGTATATAAAAGGGGAAATGATTCATGATGGTCTTATACAATATTTGACACTTCATAGAACATTCTAGTTCTCGATTTACTCCTTTCCTGAATATCTTCCTCTTTATATTTATCCATCCCCCAAGGCATGGACAAACAGCCAATCAAGTGCTGATATCCTGGAAGACCCTGGCACTTGCTGCAGTGGCTCACACAATATTAAAAGCTGGCAGGGAGAAATAATGGATGAACCTGACCTCACTGAAGAGGCATGCCCAGCCCCAGAGAGGAGATGAGGAGAATGGGATTCCGGCAGCTCTATCAGCTGGGTTCAACACTGGGGAAGACGATGGGGTCCTTTGTAGCAAAGACTGAAGATGTCCACAGCAGTGACGAAGTCTGCTGGTTTCTCCTGCTTGGCTTTTCCCCATGGAGCAAAAATCTCTACAAGAGGATCCCATTTAGCACCACACTGCTCTGGCCTAGGTGATGGGGAGATATAGGTAACAGGCTCCCCACACCTTTCTCTGGGAACTTCCTCAATTTTTGAGCTTCTTAGGGTTTTGGGTGCTTCCTTTTTGTAGTCCAGAGCTTTCCCAAAGCTATTAACGCTGGTTCAAAGTTATTTATTGTTTTTTGTTGTTTTTATTGAGGAGATGGGCATGGGAACCTCCGGGCCAGCCATCTTGCTGATGTCACCCTCCATTAATTGTATAATGTCTCACCCATTCAATAAACAGTTCTGCTCAGTCAAATTCTAAATATGTGAGCCAGAGTGCTCATTTTATGCCAAAGTTCTAGAGTTAACCAGTGTGGTTCAAATCTAGCCTCCATCAGTTATCAGCTGTGTGACTCTGGGTAAATTACTTAACCTTTCTGTTATTCCATGTCCTCATCTGCAAAATAAAGATTATATAAATGCTCTCCTCTAGGATTGCTTCAAGGGTTAAATTAAATCATTAATACTAAGTACCAAGATGCTAGTCAAAAACACTAAACCTTAGTTATCATTATCATAAGTATGTTCTCATCTAAAATAATGGACTATGCATTAAAATCTGTCTGATAAAGCTTAAATTTAAATTTTATACTTCCTGTTAGGCATCATGAATGTCTTTTAATAAGTTTAAATCATTATCATAATGGGAATAACATTTTTTATGTCCTTCTTCTCCTTCCTAATTTCTCAGACATTATCTAACTCCACTATTTCTTACTCTCATCTGGTTTGTTGTAATGAGTCTCCAGTGAGGCCTTCCATGATACCCTTCTCTTTTCGATTCATTCTGTGTGAATTTGCCTGGATCTTCTTTATAAAGTTGAGCTTAGCATCCTTCCTGCCTCCAGAATGAGGTTGGAATGCCTTAGCAAAGTCCCCACAGCCAGGGCAAACTCATTCCCTTGACTTTACCTTCCTCTACTTCTGCTTCCACATTGTACACATTGCCCACTCTGCTCCTAGATATTTCTTTTTTTCAAATAGGAAACACCTTTCCCCTCCTTCACCATCTGTTGAATTCAAAGCTCCATGCAAGTATACTTCCCCATAAACACTGCTCTGGTTTCCTCAGGTAAGAAAAAAAAAAAGAAAACATACTACTTTCTCTACGTCTCTATTTCATACTTACTTTCCTTTGGTTTCTCTTCATCTTCTTCCGTTCATGTTCCAGTTATTTGTGTGTATCACTGAGTATTTATATTGTTCAGGGAGGGATTGTAACATTCACACCCACCAGGGAATCTAACTCAAAGAGGCTAATGCAGGACTCAGTGACTATAGACCTTACTGGAAAGAAAGTAAGGTATGGTATTGGGACAGAAGTAGAATGGAGGAGCCAGAGAGGTCTGCAAGCCAAATTAGAATGACTAAGTTCTATTGTATATGCATTAAAAGGCAGGGAAAGTTCTCATTGTTTTTTTTTTTTTTTCACTACTCCCAAAAAAGTTTTAATACTTCTCCTAAGAAAATATGTTCAGTGCTAGAAACCATGTGCAAAAATTTGCACCTCCACTGTTGAGAGTCCTGTGCTATTTGCACAACTTTTCCTACTTTTCAGCCTCTTGTTCTGGAACTCTCTCTAACTCTGGTCTTGCACAAAATTAATTTTGACATGCTCTTTTAACATGTCAAAATTTCTAAAAATACTTTTCCTCTGTTTTTGATTGCTTTTTTAAAAAAAAGATTTTATTTATTTACTTGAGAGAGAGAGAGCACAAGCGGGGGTCAGGGGGAGAGGGATAAGCTCCCTTTGAGTAGGAAGCCATCCCAGGACCCCAAGATCATGATCATGGCATGGGCTGAAGGCAGATGCTTAACCAACTGAAGCACCCAGTGACTTCTTCAACCTATGATCTGGTCCACAAAGCATTTCAACTTTCCTTAAATGTATCTTATAACATAAATTGTATCTTTGAGTTTTCTTAATTATATCATCTTACAGAAAGAAATCATGCCTTTCTTTTTGGTCAAGATAAGAGAAAAGGAGAAAATGTACAAGCAATAAGGGCAGGGGTTCTTAGAAACCCAAAACAAAATCAAGAACCTTTGTATATGGTTTATTCTTTCCCAGTGAAATTTCTTTATACATGTAAGGATTTTGGTTTTCCCTAAATTTCTTTTTTAAGATTTTATTTATTCATTTGAGAGAGGGAGCATGATTGGGGCAGGGAGAGAAAGGCAGAGGGAGAGGGAGAAGCATGTTCTCCACTGAGCAGGGAGCCAGATACAGGACTCAATCCCAGGATACTGAGATCATGACCTGAGCCGAAGGCAAACACTTCACTGACTGAGCCACCCAGGCACCCCTTGTTTTTCCCTAAATTTTAAAAGAAGGTGCCACTAACTGGATTTAGAAAAGTGATATATTTGTATATTTATAAATATATTATTTTACCTGTTGTATTATTTTCCTATTATGGTTGTAACAACTTACTACACACTTGGGGGCTTAAAATAACAAAACTTTTAGGGGCACCTGGATTGCTCAGTGGGTTAAGCCTCTGCCTTTGGCTCAGGTCATGATCTCAGGGTCCTGGGATTGAGTCCTGCATCTGGCTCCCAGCGCAGTGGGGAGCCTGCTTTCTCCTCTCTCTCTGCCTGCCTCTCTGCCTACTTGTGCTCTCTGTCAAATAAATAAATAAATAAATAAATAAAATATTTAATAATAATAATAATAATAACAAAATTTTATTCTCTTCCATTTCTGAAAACCAGAAGTCCAAAACCAGTTTCACTGGGTTAAAGTCAAGGTGTCAGCAGCCTTGTTTTCTTCTAGAGGTTTCTGGGGAGAATCCTCATCTTTTCTGTCTTCTAGAGGCTGCCTGCGCCCCTGCCTGGCATCACTCCAAACTCTTTCTTCCACCATATCGTCTCCTACCCCCTCCTCTACAGTCAAGTCTCTCTCTTACAAGAACACTTGTGATCCCATTTAGGATCTCATCACCTAGATGATGTGGAATAATCCCCCATCTCAAGGTCTTTAATTTTATCACATTTGCCAAGTCTCTTTTGCTGTATAAGTCAACATCCACTGGTTGTAGGGATTAGGACATGGATATATTTGGGAGACCTTAGTCAGCTGAACACACCAGTCTTATTTCATAAGGGGAAATTTCTTATTGTTTTCATTGTACCCATTCATTTAAAAATTATGGAGTACATTTTATAAATATATTTGAGGTGGGCACCTGGGTGGTTCAGTCAGTTCAGCCTCTGCCTTCAGCTCAGGTTATGATCCTAGGGTCAGGATCGAGTCCCGCACTGGGCTCCCTGTTCAGCGGGGAGTCTGCTTCTCCCTGTCCCTCTGCTGCTCTCCATGCTCTCTCACTCTCTCTGTCAAATAATTAAATAAAATCTTTAAATAAATAAACAAATAAACACACAAATAAATAAATAAATTTGAAGCAAAACACTCTACAGTGAAATGATAACTTCATAATTGTTTTGCAAACTTGGGATATCCATGGGTGAAATCTGACACTGACCCTGACACACTGAGAACAAGGAGAAACCAAAGAAAGAGTCAGGCTACTGCAGAGTGGAGGTGGTGGTGAGAGAAAGGAACTTACACACGAGACTTGTCTGGAGCGGCTACACACAAAAAGATCTCTGCGCCCATCTTCAGATCTTAGAAGTTTATGTAGAGGTCATACTGGGGTTCGGTCACATATACCAACCAGACGGTCTCAATGTTTTATTCCCTCAAGGCTTTGTCCTTGAAAATGGCTCCTACTGTGGAAACAGTGGACAGAATGTATTCTGCAAGGACAGGGGAGTGGGCGAGGAGCTTCCAGTTGCTGGAGTCCAGCTCCCAGGTCAGCCAGCAGTCACGACTTCTCAATGACCTCCTCTAACAATAATAAAATTTCTTTGTGAGGGCTGGACAATAAGACATGGGACTATTCTTTAGAATTACTTTGGGGGCACCTGGGTGGCTCAGTCGTTAAGCGTCTGCCTTTGGCTCAGGTCACGATCCCAGCGTCCTGGAATCAAGCCCTGCATCGGGCTCCCTGCTGGGCAGGAAGCCTGCTTCTCCCTCTTCCGCTCCCCCTGCTTGTGTACCATGTCTTGCGGTGTCTCTCTCTGTTAAAAAATAAATAATAATAATAATAATAATAATAATAAAATATTTTAGAATTACTTGGAATTTTTCTGAGCATCTAGTAAATTCTGCATCGTCAGTGTCATATTTACATTGTAACATTACCTGAATGTTGTTACAAACCTACTTAACCTCTGAGTCTTACCTAAATATCTGGGCTCCCAATCCACTATGAACCCATCTTTTCCTATCTACACACAGGACTGATTCTCTAGTGCCAGACCTATGGTCCACTTTACACTAATTTCTGAGTCCTTCCGCAAACCTAATTTGCTCCATAATGCACACTCTAACCTACACCCTTAGCCTTGGTTCCAGTTGGTTTGGCTGATTAATTCAAGGATCTTATTTTTAGCCACTTGTAAATGCAGCCTTTGAACATCATTGAAACCATCAGTTGACATAAAAATAGAGACAAAGGTGGCTTTGGCTTTGCTGATCTATCTCATTTTTACCCATGAATTAGGTGCAACTTCAGCATTGTATCTATTCTGTGTATCCATAACATCCAAACAGTTATATCACTTATGATAAAAGACAAAAATTTAAATCCAGAACTTTATTATATAAATAATCATTTATTATTATTATAAGCAACCAAATAATGTAATATATGTAGCATAAAATAGGAATCTGAAATGTCAAGCATAATTTTGATATTGAGCCATTAACTCATCTTTACACATTAAATTCTTTCACTCTCCACAAAGCTCCCATGATGCTTATTTATTTCTCATAGACAATTATTATCCTGTGAAATGCAGAGGGGTTGCTAGAGGAAGCACTGGTGGAAACAGAGAATTCTGGCTCCTGGGCTTAGCTTGGTGAAGGTAAAATTATTTTAAGAGTCTCTTCTAATTAAAGTGGTTTAGAAATAGGAAGAATTAAGATGCCGGAGCCCTCGACAGGCTAGGGTGGTAGAAAATTGTCCCAAATGCTTTCTTAAAAACTTTGAGTAAGGCAGAAGCATTAAGTATATAACACGTTTAGATTTAGGCAGAAAATCTGAGAAAAAAAATATCATATTTTGAATTCATTGCATCCCAGTCATACGTCTCTTTACTAGGTCAGACATAAATACATGCTTCCTTCTTCCCATTTAAAAAACCCAATGCTTCTGCTCTCTACTAATTTGGTGTATCTTTTTGACACTTTTTTTTTCTTTTGACTGTTATCATTCATTTAACATGTCTTAAATACAATGTTCCAGGTATGGATAGACCAGAATCAAGTAGGTAAGCAAGGATAATTAACTCTGTGAAATATGGCATGATTTTCCCTATAATGTTAGTTCAAAAAAGTATATCCAATTCCTTTTACTTTATAAGCACTAAGCTAGAAAGTGTTGACATATTTTATCCTTCTGTTATTCTATTACTTATAGGTATCCTACCATATCAGACCATATTTGATTATTTGTTTTTGTTTTTTTGTTTGTTTGTTTTTGTTGTTGTTGTTGTTTTGGGGCTTTATTTTTTTATTTTTTATTTTTCCCTGGAAATATCTACATTCAGTGTGAAGAACTTGGAAAGCAGGAGATGCTGTTAGTGATGCAAAGGCCAGATGGGAAGAGCAGATTAGTTATCATTCTGTGATCTGTTTCAAGGGAATGCCAGGCCAGCATGGTTGGAAGCTGCATATTGAATGATGCATTTCATACACTAAGTTCATTTAGTAAAAGATCATTTCTTCATGTTCAGCTGAAAATAAGAATCTTATTTAGGATGGACTGGAGGTTAACATGATGTCCTTGTTGAAGTGAAATAAGAATAATGAAAATATGAGAGAATTTGAGAACCAATATATCTCTAGAAATATCTGATTATTTATAGAAGCCAATATGGATTGTTATTACACCTGAAATGCCTAACACCTGCTAGCTGGGGTCTTTCTCTATGGAGATGCGCCCCTTTCTTTGGCAAACCTGATTTTTCCAGTGTTCTGTAACTTAAGTATAAATAGAGGTGGAGGGATGCTACAAAGAGCTATGCTACACAAAACACAGTATAGATATAATCACACTTTATGGAATTTTACCAGTTGTGCATGCCAATCAGACACATCTTATGTAATACATCAGATCTTAGCCATAGCTGTCATCATGGCTCTTAACCATTTACTTCTCCTCAATCTGTATAGAGAGCTGGTTAGCCTGGGTACACTGGAGAACATCTTTCCTTCCACTTGTGCCCTGGACATGACTGAGTCTGTTGCTGAGTCTTCCCTTGTCCAGTTGAGGCAGGAGACCTGTGAGGCCTGCTCAGTGGGATTTAACAGACTGTAGGATGAACCACTGACCAATGAGATGAAGAATCTAGAAGACACAATCTTATGTCCTCTCCATGGACATACCAGTCTGAGACGAAGGTACTCCATTGGCTTCTCTAGAGATGGTCCTATGAGATCAAGTCATCAGTTGTGCGTCATACCTAGTAGTGACCAGAGGGCTAAAATACTACATCATAATTGCTTTTCTACCTCCTGCCTCACTTCCCTTCCCTTTGCTTTTGATTGCCTGGGACTGTTCTCAATTTAGAAGTCTCAGCATACAAGCCTTGGCTTCATGTTTTGTCTTCTAAGGAATTTGGCTTAAGATATGCAGCTGTGGGCAAAAAAAGTACCTGGCTGGGTTCCTCTCTTAACTCAACCCTTGACAGAAGTTTTGAATGAATCCAACGATTCTCTTCTCATTTTACATGAAATTCTAGGTAGTCTCCCATTTGTGCCTTCTGTCACTTTGGATAATTTATTGTATAGTTTTCCTGGCTTTGGGAAGTAGATACAACATTATTTCAAATAATGTACAGATATATTCAGCTGCTAATTGAACCGCCATAATAGATTATTTAACAGAATGAGAATCTTGGTATGGATTCTCTCATTTTGATAGGGCTAATAAACATGATATACAAGGTAAAAGCTGAGTGGCTCCCCAGTTGAATAGAAGAAACATTTACTGCTCAGTCTTACCTAACAAAGGAGATGAAATTCTGCTGTAAATAGCTTCACCCTGACTCAGGAGCCCTAAGATAAGCTGTGTAAATTGGACTCCATTAAAAATCTGAGCAATCTGGTAGAAACTCTCTGGAGATAAGAGGAATGGGCACAGGTGAGACTTGAGCACTGCAAATATCCATGCCTCTGATGCTTGGCCAGTACTTCCCTCAGCTAGCTGATGGATTCCAAGTTTTGGTTATATAATTCCATGTAACTTATAGCTTAATTTCAGTGAATCTACTGAGACCAAGTAACCAGGCATGAAGACTTTTAGTCTATGATCCTCTCGGGCACCAGTTCTTAAATATGTTGGTCTTAAGAACTTTTGCACTCATAAAATTATGGAAAACTCCAAAGAGCTTTTGTTTATCTGGATTATAACTATTAATAATTGCTTTATTAGAAGTTAAAATTGAGAAATTATAAAATATTTATGTGTTAATTCACTTAAAGCAATAATAAACATCTGCCATGCTGACAAAGGTAATATACTTTTAGGAAAATACATATATCTCTAAAACAAAAAATATACTGAGAAAAGTGACATTCATGTACATTTCTGCAATCTCTATAATGTCTTACTTAATAGAGACAGCTGCAGTCTCATATCTGTTCTGAATTGTGTGTAGTTGAGAAAAGGATAAATATTTCAGTAACTTTTTGCATAACTATGGATATTCATCTTTGGTACTACACTCAAATTGGGCAATTTTCTTAACAATTTTTTTACCATGTAGAATCTAAAATCCTATCAATGATCTGTGACATTGAAACACTGAAAATCATTTGATCCATTTTGCACTTTGAATGAGTCTTACCCATATATTATTTTATAACCACATGCATAGATTAACTGGAAAATATTGGATCATTGACTTATGAGGATCTTCCAAATGTTGATATATTTTAATATACAGTATCAAAAATATCATAGTTGTCAATATTAACCACCAATCTGATTTCAAACGTATTTAAATATTGAGAAATGGTCAAATTCATAATGACAGATTCATCTTTTCCATATTCTGATTATTGCTAGAAAGCTTAACTTTTGTGGCCCCTGGGTGGCTCAGTTGTTAAACATCTGCCTTCAGCTCAGGCCATGATCTCAGAGTCCTGGGATCGAGCCCCACATTGGGCTCCCTGCTCGGTGGGAAGCCTGCTTCTCCCTCTTGCACTCGCCCTGCTTGTGTTCCTTCTCTTGCTGTGTAATTCTCTGTTAAATGAATGAATAAAATCTTAAAAAAAAAAAAAAGAAAGCTTGAGTTTTATCTCTGATAATAAGTACTGTTAGTTATTTGCTGTGAATTGACAGGCTCACTTCATTCATTTTTGAGAAAATGTCTGCTACATACCCAAATCTGTTAACCACAGTTTGGCTATTAGCTTTTTCAAATAAAATTGGGAGTGGGGGAAGGTGGGGCTAGCTCAGCTCACAACAGAACAATGACTTTAATCCCTTTCCTCAAGACAACATCAAATTTCAGTATATAACAAAAGTGCTGCACTTTCCCTTTCATCACAGAGATAAGCAAATTAAAATAGTATGTATTCAATGTCAAGATTTAATTAAAGCAATACCTTATACTGCTTTATCAAGGATATTCTCAAATGAAATAATGAAATTTGCCAGGTTTTGTTGCTGTTGCTGCTGTTGTTGTTGTTGTTGCTAGTGTGTGATGGAGAAGAATTAAACTATTACTACAGTTGGTATCATTGTCTTAATTTGCACAAAGGCAACATTGCTTTTGCACCATCAGCATAAATATTAACACAGTAGAAAAGACAAGTAACACCTTAAAGTCATGAAAATAAGTTTGATCCTTTGGGAGCCCCAGCAGTCTCTTCAACTACCAGGCACCCACAGACTATACTTTGAGAACCTCTGTTTCAGGGTATTTTGGAAATGAAAGAGGATCCAAGAAAGTACTTCCATGAGTCTGAGGTTTCGGCAGAGGAAGAAAGGGAGAATCTCTACTCAAGTCTTGGAAGCCACTGAAATCAAAAGACACATGAATCAAGGGACAAGGTAGCACGTAAAGGTGAGTTCTGCCCTGAAGTTTCCTTGAATGTGTTGCTGAATCAAAGACAGAGACTCAGATGAGAGGTCACAGACCCTAGCACTACGTTTAGATTATCTGATAAGGAGAAAAGTATTGATTAGGATGTCAGAGAGAGACAGGCTTAGGTAAATTTTGGGAAAAGAAAATGTCCTATAGCTATTTGTCTTGAGTTGTCCATGATGAAAAGAGGAGCATTGGCTCTGTTTAAAAAACCAGTGACCATATGGCCTCAAGTGTCCTTCCAGCTTAATTGCTGGATACCTTGATGACTCATAAGCATATTCAGATGTACACTGCTTTCAGGAAATAACAATATGCACAAAATACCAATAGATAAAACAGGGGGCACCTGTCTACATTACAAAGTGGTTATTCAACATAGCAAAGGATTCTACACACTGTTCCCTTCAACCCTAACCCAGGACTTCATCAATGCCTATAAAATAGGAGGTGGGCCAAAGAACTTTGGGCTTAGGGAGAAAAGCACTTACTTGAGTCGATTTCCTCCAGGGAAGTAGAAAAGTGACAACATTTCTGATCAACACAGCTTCTTAAATGGAATACAGTGACATTAATTAGGTTCTGTAGCAGGAGAAAATAGTCAAGAAAACACAACAATAATGTGCTATAATCAAATTCAGTAGTTTAGTAATTGTAGAAAAATTGAAACCACAAATCCCAAGGGACAAAGCTGTAAATAATGCACCCTGAAAAATTTTTTTTTTTTTTAAAGATTTTATTTATTTATTTGACAGACAGAGATCACAAGCAGGCAGAGAGGCAGGCAGGCAGAGAGAGGAGGAAGCAGGCTCCCCGCTGAGCAGAGAGCCCGATGTGGGACTCGATCCCAGGACCCTGAGATCATGACCTGAGCCGAAGGCAGCGGCTCAACCCACTGAGCCACCCAGGCGCCCACCCTGAAAATCTTAATAAATAATCTTGAACAATAAGATTTATAGCATCATGCTTCGTTACCATCCTCCAAAGACTCTAAACCATCGTTTATGATTTTCTTTTTTTAAATTTAGGCTTACTATGATAAACTCTATGAAGAGTAAAATTTACCCTTTCCAGGTAACATATACTTCGGCAAATATGTACAACCATGTAATAATCACCACCACCACAATCAAAACAGAATATTCCCATTACCTCCAAGAATTTCCTCATGCCCCTTGATATTTAATTCTTACTCCCCAGTGCCAGTGGGGGCAGCCTGTCATTTTATTTCTGTCCCTATGGTTTTCATTTTTCTAAAATGCCATATAAATGGAGTCATATAAATGTTTATATCTGGTTTCTTTCACCTAGCATCACGTTTTTGAAATTTATTCATATCAGTTCATCCTGCAGCAGTCTATTTCTCTTTGTCAGTGAGTAGTGTTCTATTTTTAGTCCATTCAACAACTGATGGACATTTCGGTTGCTTTCGGTTTGGGGCTGTTATAAATAAAATTGATGAATCACTTTCAGGTATTAGTATAGACATGGGTTTTCATTTCTCTTCGATTAAAAGATAGAAGTAGGATTTTTAGGTTAGATGTTAAGTGTATTTTTAACATTAGGAGAAACCTTCCAATCATTTTCCGAAGTGGCTTTATTATTTTTCATTCTGAGCAGCGGTGTATGAGGGTCTTACTTGTCTACAATCTCACTAGTGCTTGTTTTGTTTTTAGTTTTAGTCCTTATCCTGGACATGTGGTAGGACCAAATGCGGTTTTGTTAGACCTAATGTTGCACACTTCTCCATGTGCCTACTTGCCAACCATATCTCCTCTTTGGATGTATTTATTCAAATCATTGCCCATTATGGAGGTAAAGGGTGGGTCACAGGGAGATGATCTACACAGCCTGAAGGAAATTGTTTTTATATCCAGAAATGAACATACCTCTGCTTCTATCACACAGTTAATATGGGAGGGGACTCCATTTACTCAGTAATTGCATTGTTTGCTGTTTTTGTTGACTTCTCTTATCAGTGCACGGGAAACTTCAAATTACTCCAGCTGTGGGCTCCTATACTTTGCATTTTCTGTGGAGCCTGGGCAACAGTGTTCTTCCTCCATCGTCAGGTTTAAGCATTTTTGTACACTTGTGTCAAGATGGGATTTGCTTTTCCATCTTTTTTTTTTTTTGTTAATACATTTGTTTATTCTTTTTTTTTTCCAATTTATTTATTTTCAGAAAAACAGTATTCATTATTTTTTCACCACACCCAGTGCTCCATGCAAGCTGTGCCCTCTATAATACCCACCACCTGGTACCCCAACCTCCCACCCCCCCCCGCCACTTCAAATCCCTCAGACTGTTTTTCAGAGTCCATCTTACTGCTCCTCAAGTGCATTGCAGTCTTTTGGATAAAGGGAAATCAAAAGGCCAGTCCGGAGAGAAGACACAAACACATAAATTCCACTTCCCAATGGGGAGACTGTCAAGAATTTGTGCACATTTTAAACCAGATACAGTAAATGTTACATTGCACTCAGTGGCAAAACCAGAATTTGAACACTGATCTCTCTTCTGACCTAATTTTTTAATACTATGTCTACTTCCTTTGTGGATATTTAATGTGTATATTGAATTATGCCCTTCCATATAAGAAGCTCAAAATTTGAAAGGGTTTAGAGAGTGCTACCTTAATCTCACATTAACATTCTTTTCTAATTACTTGATTTTGGTAACACTATGTCTACGTGTATTCAATGAAAGCAATGCAACATCATTAACAATATTATTCCATTGAAAACATTGTATTATCTTACTCTCCTATACTGTTATCCTCCAGAGATTTATAAAAACTTTTCTAAAGCAAACACACAAACAAACAAATAAACAACTTCTTTAATAGTCACAAGTAATGAGCTATCTTTGGATTCATGTATTATCTTTCTCAGTTTTTGTGCTGAAAAGAAAGCTTTCATTTGAAAGTTATTTTGCATAGTCCTTAAAAGTTAACCTGGTCACCAACAAACAACTTTTGGTCAGTTTTAGTAAAGGGGACAAGGAAGGACCTTCCTTAACATGAAGACTATAAACATTTTCACATGATAATTAAAAGATGGAATTCAAAGAGCACTGATTTGAGCTCAATGTGAATGTTTAAAGATAAACCTTTGCCTTCCTCTAGGAAGATAAATTCTATTGAGATTTTCTATCACTCCCGACAAAAAACTTTCTAAGACACGGTTGTAGAAAGTTGTACAAAACTAAAAGCAAAGTCACTTATGTGTCATTAAGACTGATTATATGGTCTTTGTAGAGCAAAGATGAGACTGGACTTGTCATAACTTGCTATAGAAATCCAAGTGATTTAAACATCCATTCCCTCTCTTAGATTACTACTTTTCCATCCAAAGAACTCAAAACCACTCTTGCCATTATACTCAATGATCTGAAGAGTATAAAAATTTCAGTAGCTGAATAGGATATTGTGCAACTTACTCTACCATTACTAGCCTATTATACAAAGGAATATAGTGTACTTTAGTGGAGGTTTTGTTGGTTTCCTGAGAATTGTGAAAAATATGCTTATTGCCCGAATCTCTGGGCATTCTGGTTGCAATACACTAAGCCACTAACTTCTCAGGCTTTCTGTTTCACAGCTGATACCATTTTAATGTGAATTCACAGCCAATTGAGATTAAGAAGTAAATACAATAAAAACCAAAACTGACCAAGAGAAAATTAGAAGTCGATGTCTAGACAAAAATTGAACCCAAACAAATACTGGAGGAATGAAAATAGATTAATTGCCTTTTCTAAGAGTAATTACATGGCTTTCCTGCAAGAAGAACTTTAGTTTTCTTTAGGCTGAAGGGTATTAATATGTGGACCTTTCCCATCTACAGGAAAAAAAAAAAGAATATCTAGACAGGAAAGAAACATTGACCAACTTATTAATGTTTCTTTTTATTTCTGTTCAGATTGTTTCCATCACACCCTAAATTCTTTTCTAAGTGATTTGTCTACATAATCTCACCAAAAAAAAGGAGGAGAAAGGGAGGAAGGAAGGAAGGAAGGGAGGGAGGAAGGAAGAAGGGAGAGTTGCAGGTAGGGAAAGTTGGAGGAAGAGGAGAGAGGGAAAGAGAAACGAAATCCTGGCATTATTCAATTCAGAGACATATATGTTAGAATACGAATACTTAGTTTACAAAATAAGGTAGATCAGTGAATACTAGTAATTATTTTTATTGCATTGGTTTCCTGTTTTTCCTTTTGATCTTATTTTGTGTGTCCATTTCCCATGTTGTCCTTCTCTATTTTGTGCTGCAATTTAGTATTGAATCTGTAATAGTAAATCCTTTTCTATAGTGATTCATATCTTTGAGCAGTGCACCAATGTGAACCTGGGGGAAAAAAAAATGTTCAGGAGGGCACTAAGTGGGTTTTCAGTATCACCTATTTTAACAAGTCCCAAATCCAATAGTGTCAGCTTTCACATGTAAAGAATTTTCTGCATAAAGAACTTTTATACATCAGAATATAGAATAAATCTCCAAATTATGGAAAATCTAATTAAAATAATATCAGGAGTAAGATTTTCCCCAAATGTCTTCAATAGAGGACTGGACTTACAATGTAAAATTAATATGTGCCAGCAGACAAGGGAAAAATGATGTCACAATAGCTGGATTATTCTGAGGGTTAGGGAAACAAGATAGCTCAGAGCTCAAGTTATTTTTAATCTTCTCTATGCAAGTTTTGAGGTAGTTTAGGATGCCATGCTTTTAAATTGGCTTGGTTCATTGATATATGTGTAGGGTGAACAAATGGGTTTTAAGGAGAAACACAGACTTTAAAAAAAATCTTAAAAATCAGTTGAGTAATAAAACAAACATTGTTTTTTTGAAATTCCTACCCCATAGAGATTCCAACCTTATTTTTCCGCTGCAGAATGACATCAGGTGGCTTTGTGAGACAATGCCATAAGCAATGTAGGCATTGTAACTGAAATCCCATTTATGTAAAATAGCACTTGGCTCTCTTCTCAAATCTCTGATAATCCCTGATTTATAACACAATAAGTCACCTCCTTTAACTGACATGTTGAATTTTACTCATGCTGTGGGCTTCTGAATTTTAATTCTCTAGGAACTGCTGTTCAAATTTTAGAATATCAGAATCACCTAGAGAATTGTCTAGAATACAATTGGACCCCATGTGTCAAGAGTAACACCATGCATGTGCATTTCTAACAAGAAATCTTAGATGTCAACTGAGGCCGAACTTCATGCCCAAGGACTGCTTTGAGTATCAAAGCTTTACAAGAGCTAAGGAAAATCTTCAGTTTTCAGTAAAGATATTGAGTCTTATTATAGCCCAGATGTAACATTATAA
Source organism: Neogale vison (assembly GCF_020171115.1). Taxonomy (NCBI): domain Eukaryota; kingdom Metazoa; phylum Chordata; class Mammalia; order Carnivora; family Mustelidae; genus Neogale; species Neogale vison. Next base: position 34,681,789 of record NC_058093.1, on the reverse strand, counting down.
TGGTAACAGCTACTATCCATTTTATTGGAAAGAAATGCATTTCTTCCAGTGTGCATTTTCATTTTTTTTACATAAAAATTTTTAAAAGTAAATGAGAAACTCTTCATCACTCTTACCTGCTTAAGTACAAATCTTTATAGAAAGTTTTCTGAGATACTAGCTTGATTTACATTTTGTATATACATTAAGATATAGGTATTCATACATAACTATGACAAATTAACTTTAGCTTTAGGAAAACTGAACAAACTTGCTCTATGAGCAACATACTGTTAAAAAAATGCAACCCTTCTGACATGTACATTGACATCAACTAATAAAACACAGAAAACCAGCTGAATTAATAGTTTTACAACTCATAGTTTCAGATATTTGCTCTAGACTTTGCCATGTCTCATCGACCATGCTGTCTTTCTTCACCTTTTTTTTAATCCAAAAGTCTTTATGAAGCACTTACTATGTGCTAGATGCTCCTTAGATTTTTTTGGAGATTAAAACTCTGACAGACTCTCAAGGAAATGCCCATTCAGGACAATATAGCACCTCTATCCATGACCGCATCCCAAGCTGAGAAAAGTGCAGAGAGTCTGGCATGGGAATTTAAAGAAGTAATAATATTTCAAACTAGAAAAGTAATTACAGCACTATGTTGGAGAATATAGTGAACTTGAAACAGTTCACTTGAAACAGAGTGAGAACTTGAAACAGAACCTGGGACACAGGAGATAGTCATTAAGCCACTGTTAAATGGAAATGCCATAAGGCTTGGGATTTTAAGGACACATGCAGGATCTAGACACAAGAAGTGGAGAAGTTAGCTTTCCAAGTATACATAAAAGAGAATGGTGGAAGAAGGCCACTAAAAAGTACAGACTTATCTGAAGGAGTTAGCTTTATGGAAGTGTAATGTACGTCAACTAAAGATAGAGCTGGAAACTAGTTGATATTAGATTGAGGGGGGATGTCAGTTCTGCTCTAAGGATATTGGTCTTCATTTGGTAGAAAGTTGGAAACTCTTGACTGTTATGAATGGGTGATTTTCATGAAAGTTAGCCTCGCAGCATGCATAAAGTGCTTTAGAAAGAAAAAGAATAGAGGAGAATAGGAATAGAGAATAGGAGAAGTAGGAGAATAGAAATCAGAAAATAGTAGAATAGGAATAGAGAAAGGGAGAAAGAATATAGAGAAATATAGAGAAAGAAAAGAGAAATATAAAGAAAATAGAGAATAGGAGAAAGAATAGAATCTGAAGAAAAGAGGCTGTGATAATAGTAAACTGCATGATAGGGTAGAGGTGTGGGAAAGGTGGGATGAAACTAACTAGTGCTGTGTGCATAGGATCCACATTGTACAACACTGATATTTATGTGTGACTAATGAATGACCTAATGATCACTGCCAGGCTTCAAACCTCTGTCACCAAGAGTTTTGAGCCTGGTGTGATGGTGGTGAGTTAACTTGGTGGGCAAGTTTGAAGAATGTTTGAAGAATGTTAATTTGAAGAATGGCTTAGTAGTCAAATTTATTCTCTGCTTTTCTAATGAATGAAAAGGTCTCCTATAATTTTTTTCTCCCATCTCTGCCCCAAATCAAGTTTCAAACATACAAACATACTGCAACTTTCTTCGACCAAGATAATGAAAAGCAATCATATTCATTAATGTTCAAATTTACTGGCTATAAAATTGCTACAGTGAAATTCCTGGCAAGCCAGTGCATTTGCAGGAATAAACAAGCACATTCTACTACTTTGTACTCATTGCCGATACTATGGTGAGCTGCAATGGCACGCTAGTCAGACTGTGCCCTGACAATCTGTTCATTCGGTACTCTCCAGAATCAGTGGAGTGGAATCATTCATATGGTGCTTGTCATTGTACATGAGAATGACAGAAGTCAGCACATTGGCAAAGCCATCACCCATTCATTTTCCTTTTAGAGAAGTACTCTATTTGGCTTCTGTGCCTTTTTTTCTCCTTGATTCATTTTTTTCTACTTTATTATTCAAATTAAGAAGATAGCTCAAGTACATCTAAAAGCAATAGACACATTTACTTGATTGTTGTGTAATTTTGATTTCCAGACATTAAGTGATACAGTTCAGGGTTTCTTAAGGATCAACGATTTGGTTGGGATTAAGGTGTAGTATTTGTGTCTTCTATGGGTATGACTAATTTAAAAAAGAACTTGTGGACACTCAAACGTAATTTTTAAGACTTCAGTATTTCAATTCTCCAGGTCAGACTATGACATTGCATTAAAATTTATGTTTTCTTTGCATTGAAGAAAAAAATTTTATATAAGAATTATAAACTTCTTGAAAATTCTAAGCATCTAAAGCAGAAGTGGTTTTAAACTTCACCTCTAAGATAGTATGGATACCATAGAAAGAAGAGGACAAGGTGAGTTTGGAAACACTTTCAATGTAATGAAGCTGTCACTGATTATACCTTTTGTCTATGGATCATAAAGCATTGCACATAACAGCATTCTTTCTCAGTCCTCATGAGGTAGGAATGTATTACCTGTATTTTACAGCTGGATAAACAGGAGTTCAATCAAGTTTAAAATCACATGGTGGGAGAGCTGGGAAAAGAGCCCAGAAGATCAGATTCCCAGTTAGTATCCAGAATCATTAGTGTTGCTCTAAATACACTCTTCTCCTTGGCTTGTCAGTGAACTGTGACCCCAGAAAATGGAAGAGAAGCAGAAAATGGAAGGGATGAAGAGAGAGGGAGGAAATGAAGCAGAAATGAAGAATGATTATGGACTCACTTTATTTTTGTACAAGTATTCAACATGGAAAACATAGGCCTGTGAACCTCCCTGGCAATGCCCACAGGCAACATGAACCATTAGCATCACACATGCATTCATTTATATACATATATACATACATACACACACAAATACACACATTTTAGCATAAAATAATAATAAAAATACAGCACAATAGAGCCATGTCTGCTTATGTTTATTGTCTTATTCTGATACTTTGTGGTGTGATCTTAGACACATTATTCAAACATTGTGTATCTCAGTTTACTTATCCATAAAAACCAGATGGTATTTCATACATCATAAAGTTGTGCTAAAAAAAGTTCTCCATATGTAAAGAATGTGGGTTTTACCACTGTCTAGTTTTATCCAAGCACATATGCCCAGGGTTTCTTTCACCTTACCACCACTGCCTTTCGAGATTTCAGACCCTCTACCCTCCATTTTAGAACTGCAGCCAAGACTTTAAAAATGGCCATGCTCTTGCTAAAAAGTTGGCGTGGAAAGTTTGGAAAAGCCCAGGTCACAGCTGGGAATCACTTCTGTTGAAGGATCCATAGGAGATATTTAGAAAGCTGTTCATGGGAGATCTTAATGGGATCCCAAGGAAAGCACATGTGAAGATAGGCAAAGGGAAGTGTTCTCCTGAACCCTCCTGGGATGTTCCAACTGCTGAGATGCAGCAAGTGGCCCTGATAGGGGAGCGGTGACGGGGTGTCAATGGTGATCCGAATCCTCTGCGGGTCTCCTCAGTTTCTAGCTCATTAACCTCCACCAATGTCACGCCCCTTCCAGCTCTCCCCACCATCTCCGGTCCCAGCCCAGCTAATTCCCATCTTGTTTTTCTGACAGTGAGCTAGGCTGGGCCCTCTTATATTCTCTTTCTAATCTATTGTGACGTAAACTCTGCCTTGATCCTTCGGGGCTTGCATCCAAAAACATTTTCTTTGCTTAAAAAAATCAATTTATTTCAATTGGGAAACCTTGTTTTTCAGGATGTTATTCCCATCATGGCACCTAAGAGCCCGTTTTGGACATTTTCACAACCAAATTTAGTTTCTTCCTGATTTTTCCCTTTGTAATAATGCTAAGTCTCCTCAAGGCAAAATGGATGCCACTGACCCAACTAGGGGAAGAATCAAGTACCAAGAAATGATAAAAAGTAAAGTACAATGATTAATATTTCAGAGCATTATTTTGTTTCATATGTGAAGCACCTAATGCAATGCCAGCCACATATTAAAAATTTAATAAGCACGTGACCCTATTCCTCTAAGGTCTGGTGTAGTCTGATGTGAGTGAGCCTGGAAACGCTTTTTGCACATCTTTATGGTTCCTTATGTCATCTACAAACATTTTATTTCCTACTAAGGATTTACCTGTGTGCCAGCTGTAATGCTTGTTGCTGGGAAGTATTAAGAGATAATGCTATGGCCCCATCTTTCAAGGAGATCATAGTTTAGTGGCAGAGGCAGTCAGGCTGATATGACACGTTGCTTAGCAGCACCGACTAAAGAGGGGTAATAAGAGATTTTAGGCATTCCAGGAAAGGAAATAATGATGAACAATGGAAGATTTCAGATTTGTCAGAGGAGGTGATGTTTGAGCTTGGTTTTGAGAGAGAGAAGGCTTTCCAAATGGAGATAGATGAGAAGATCACATTCTGGCACAGGGATCTGCAGGGGCAAATGTATAGGGGTTCTAAAGCCATAAAACTACAAAAAAAAATTAGTAAGTCCAAATAGGAATAGAACAGAAGGAGAGGTGGGAGTTGGTGGGAGCCAAGAATTTGAGAGAGTGTGAGAGTCCTGATCTGTCAGAAGGGACAGTGGATTATTTTATTCCCTGTGTACATGTGGACCAATGCAAATGATGCTTTCACTAACTATCCCTGCCCCCTGACAAATAGTTCACCAAAAGCTGTCAATGTCAAAGACTCATCATTTTCTCCCAATGTTTAAAAAGAATGTTAATACAGACCACAGGAGTAATATTAAAAAAATGATTTTCTGCATTAAGTGTTAAAAAATCTTTGCTGATGAAGGTTAAAAATGTATTTTTTAAAGGATCATGAGAGGATAATTCTGCCTATGTGAACATAGGCATGGTAAGTCCACAGTTTTGAACTTTTTAGGTAAAAAAATGAAAAGTGAATGTTGGTTTTTTTCAGTGGTGAATTATGATTACTACAAGTCAAACTTCTGAATTTTTGGTACCTGGTTTTAAGGGTCTGAGGTCCTTGAGGATTGTGGTTGGCTCTTTCTGTGTCTTCACTTCTTTGTGATGTCTGGCCCAGAAGCTGTGTCCCAGATGTCAGCACAATTAGTCACTGCACCACCATTGACCCAGGAGGTTGAGTCTGTTGGTTTTATATTACCCCTGCTTCCAGACAACTGTCAGAAATGGGGCTCTTGGACTCTGAAGACACACAAAAAGGCAGAAAGTAGGAATGCTTGCAGGTCCAATGGTACCGTCAGTCCTGTACTGATGAGTAAAGATCCCACACAGACTCTGCTAGTCTGCCACGGCTTTTTGTTGAGGAAACCCTTCAAAAAAACAGAACTCCTATTCATGTACATGCCTATAATATTCCTGAAAATGAACAGAACTGTATTTAGATACTCCTTTTGGAATTATACATGTGTTTCTCTTCTTACAGTGGGTGTGAAAACACTGTTAAAAGAATTCTGTTTTTGCCATTAGAAGGTACGATGTAATTATGACTTTTTTTTTTCTCATTGCTGCCTTTGGCCATTTATGAGCACAACTAGATCAACTAGTACAGTACTCAAGTAATTGAATAAAATCAATATAATCTTTTAGACTGACAAGCACAACTTTTCCTCACTTGATTGCTGAGTATGGTCACTGTGATGGAGGCTACCCATGTCCTAGGAATCTCCCATCTGGAGACTGCTTACTGCAAATGTCCTTGGCTCTGCCTGATATTTTCTTCCACCTGGGAATAAGGGAATAAAATCACCTGGTACACAGGATAATTTTCTATACAAATTATACATTCAGATTCAGATATGGATGCAAGATAAAGATACAAATGCATAAACATATATAGATATGAAGATAGCTTGAGATCTATAACAGATAAAAGTTATGAGATATAAGATGATATTAGATATAAGAGGATATTAGATATAAGATGATATTAAACATGATATAGGTTTATTATTAGTATTGTATTTTATCTAAAACATTTATGGGGTATAGCAGATACCAGCTGAGTAAGCCAAGTTATGAGAGATACCTGCCAGTTTTATACCATCTTTATATTCCTCTTTTATCCCCACTATAATAAGAGAGCTTAATGTTATAATTGTTCATTTTAAAGTTATTGATTCATATTTTCCAAATAAGCATATTTTTGTAGAATTAATTTTTTATTTGCTATCCAGTCTCAAAATCAAGTATTCAACTTCTATTTCTTCTGAGAAAAATTAGAAATATACTTAGCAATTTCTAAAACATACAAAATAATATGATGTAATCTCTCTCTTCTAGCTGTTGTAAGTAATGAATGGGTTGGCATATCATATAAAAAACTTAGATCATGTCTAGCACATGGGCATGTGTTATTGATACTGGGCTGGCTGTTACCAATGGAATGGAAGGTAGGATAGAGGAAAAATTCTTGTAGGTCAACTAACATAGCTAATTACTATAGTTATTTTTAAAAATTCTGCCTTGAGTACTATATGAGGAAAAATCTTCATATAGGTGTGTTAAGTTCAGTGGAAAGAGCACCATACTTAGACACCAAAACACTCTGGTTAAGAAGACAAAAAAAATCTTTGCTTTCAGGTAATTACCCAGTAAGAACAGGGATTTGAACCCAGCTCTATCAGACTCTACTGCCCAAGACTTTAATGGCCACATTACTCTCCTTGCTTACAGAGAGAAATGGGCCTTGGGAGATCAGATTTCACTATCAACAGCTTCTGTATTTTGTGGATGCTAAGATAGACTCCTTGGGTAACCAACCACTGTCAAATCAGTACTTCTTGCTGGAAAGAAACTATAGCCAACAGCTGGTTGACTCCTGCATCATTAAGTTCCATTTCTCTGAAATCTCCATCCTTTTATTTTTATTGTGCTGTTTAGAAAACTTGAAGCATGCTAATTTAGCTGAAATAAGACAGAGGGGTTATATATTACATAGAATTTAAAGCTGTATTATTTGCTATCTTTCTTGCTGTCTTTTTCTTTCAGTAATAAAAGTAGAAGGAAATCCAGACTATGTATCTCAGGGAATGGTTTTAATTTACTTAACAAGACATGCTGCGGTACTGAATATTCACTAATTGAAAGTAAACCTCACTTTTATTTATTTATTTATTAAAGATTTTATTTATTTATTTGACAGACAGAGATCACAACTAGGCAGAGAGGCAGGCAGAGAGAGAGAGGAGGAAGCAGGCTCCCCGCTGAGCAGAGAGCCCGATGCGGGGCTCGATCCCAGGACCCTGAGATCATGACCTGAGCCGAAGGCAGCGGCTTAACCCACTGAGCCACCCAGGCGCCCTAAACCTCACTTTTAAAAATGATCAGAGACTCAACTGAATCTAGAAAAAGGTGTATTTATACACAGTTGAGAATTTCAGAAGTTCTTATTTATTTTTTCTTCTCATTCTTATTTCTTTTTATGTTGGATTTATAGTTTGTACCTATGTGACCATATTAGTAGAAATTCTAGTTTTTCAAAGCTTGAGATAAATATTCTCACTCCTGATGGTATACAGTCAATGAAATGCAAATATAGTTAAGTGCTGAATAGATGGATTTCTGTATAAAAATAAAAAATAAAGAACAAAATACCTTACAGATAGAAATAGGGTAGAAGACATTATCATAAAAAAAAAATACATGCAGAAAAAAAACCCCAGAAAATGTGTGAAATGCTATTAGATAATTCAAAGGTATTCATGAGTCTGGGAATCAACCTTAAAAACACTAGTACAGGAAATATTTGAGATTAACCAGAAACTAAAGGGGAATATTCATAAAAATTTGAAGTGCAACAAACTCGATGTCCATTTTATTTGAAGTAAAAATTATTCCTCTTAATGGAGATTAAAACCAAAATTCAACATCGATTTCTTAAAACAGTGCTGAAATTCCCTCTGGCTACTACTCTCAAGTATCAGCCATGACCCAGATTAGAATTCAAGATGGATTTATCTATCTGTCTTATGCTCACACCTCAATATCTGGGTAGAAGTTATAGACTTGGTACCATGAGATCAGAACCATACCTACAGTGGTAGCATAAGTACTCGCTTAAGTTTAGAAGCCAGATAGCTCAAATGCAATTTGCATTCAGCTCTTTCCCAGCCCTGCTATCCCTGACTATTGAATTGACTCGTTTTATCATCTGGGTGCATGTCTGCATATAGGCGTTCTCTAAAACATTGTTTTTTGAGGACAAGGAGAGCATCTTCTTTCATTATTACATCTTGTACAGTTCTTCCCAATAATATCAACTGCCATTTATAAATACCTCCTGTGTGGCATCTCATTTCTTTACATGTGTTATTTCAAGCCCTTGCTTCTCTGTACGTCTTTCATCCCCATGTTTGTTAGTGATATTAAGTAACATACCCTGATAAAACAAATTTTCGTGATGACCTCATGCAGTATGAGACATTTTTCCATTTCTCACTTGGATTTCCAAGTGGTCTTTCTTGGATGGAGGCAATTCTGTCCCTTCCAAGAGCTGTTTAGAAATGTATGCAGTTGATTTGCATGATAACTACAGTATGACCTTGGTGTTTAATGAATGCGTCTCTCTGGAAAGAATAGTTTTATCCCAAATGCCAACTAGACCAAAGTAAAATAGTGGCAGAGGATCTTTGTTCATTCCTCATTTTTTGTAGGGAAATATTTTAAAAGAACTGCATCCAGCTTCATTTTGGCCACACAGCATAATGTCAGCTAACAAAGCAAAACAAAACAAAACAAAAAACCCTGGGAGAAACCAAAGAAACGGAGAGAGAATAGTTTCATCTGAATTTTTGGTTTCTGTCCTCAACATCATATCTTCCCTGAGAAATCATTTTCAATCATTTAAGTGGCTTCTTCCTCTATTGACCCTATTAGTTAACTGATAATGCAAAAGATGTTAAATGTAATATGACTTCTCCTTGACACTTCCCAACTGTGAACCAATTAAGAGAGTTCTCTTTAAACCATTGTTTACTATAGGAGTAATAAGCTTAGGAGCTCAAAATGCATTTTTATGTATTTTACGGAATAAATCATTCACAAGTGATATTATGCCCGGATCTGTCTCCTTTGACAACAGAGTTGTTTGCAGTGCTATAGACTGGAAATGACACTGAAAGCATGCAGTAATTTAAGAGGCTGGCTGACTCATGTGCTAGCAATGGCAGAACTGATGGTGGGGCAGGGAGGGGTGGAGACATTGGAGATGAAAGAGAGCTTGGAATATCTGCATATTTCCATTGCCCTGTCAAGATTAAGCAGAATGGGTTTAAAAGAAACTCTTGTGCATCCATTCATCCTTATCATTGAAAATCCATTCTTCTTCTTCTTTTTTTTTTTTTTTTCTCTTTTCCCTGTTTTGACGGCAGCAAACTTGCCATGGACTGCATGGATATTTGTTGGAAAGAGAGCAAACAGTGCAAATGATAGTAGAAATCCCCCCAGCAACAGCAAAGCTTGGAGAGACAGAAGGTGATTGCGAAGGGAAGCTGTGTCTCCTAAATTCCTGTGAATTTGCCAACCAACTCCTATGCTCTATCGCACCCTCTCCTGGCTGATGGGAGAAACAGCTTCTGATCTTGATCCAGGACTCCCATCAATAGCCACAAGTCATTGCTTAGAGAATTTGGTACCCATGGACTCAGGTGTGAGACCAGCCTTGGGCAAAATGGTGTTAGCATGAGCTCTAAGCATTCTTCTCTCATCTTCTCTGTCACATACACCTTGTTCTTGATCCTTGCTCCACTAGAATTTCTAGTTTAAGAAGAAAATCAATTAGAAAGCTCATTACTGCTCTCTTTGCCTCCTTCCTCCCATCCTTTTTTTTTTTTAATGTATTAGAAGTCACAGGAATAATGATTTTACTCATCATATTTATAAACTACAATATTCATCAAGCATTCTGTACTGGTGCTGGAGAGAGAATTTAGTGACGTTTATCACATTTCAGTGGTCTGATGTCAAGTACAACCAACATTTACTGAGAGCAAACGTGTGCCAAGTTCTGTGTTAGACATGCTTCATCATTAACATGACATCCTCTTGCTGTGGAAGAGTTTAATTCTCTCAAGCAGGTAGACAAGTAAAGAATTTTGAAACAGCAGAATGAGTGACATATTAGAGACATGTTTACTGTACAGAGGAAGCCCAGGAAACCTATGGGGAATGGAGTATCCAATCAGGCTTTCTGGAGAAGTTTCTGTTTGAATGGTGCTATAAAGGAGTTAACCAGATAAATAAAGGGTAAAGGACTCCAGGTAGAGGGGATAGTTTGCATACATGCAGAGGTAAAACATGTAGGGTGTGAGTGGGGCTTGTATGAAGTTCAGGGTTACTAGCACACTGTTTTTGAGTCTTTTGATCTGATCAAAGCTCATGCTTCACCAACCGGGCCCTGCAGAGTCCCTAAGAATTTTTAACATGGATATGACATCACAAATTTGTATTTTAACTAAAACATCTTAGAAGTGTGGGGGTAGAACCTGGAAAGAAGCAGAGAGGTTAATGAGGAAGTTTGGCAGTAATTCTAGTGAAAATGGTTAATGTCTAGATAAGGGGGGAAATGCATAGATTTTGGAAATATTTAGGGTTTCATGGCATAGGGATTGACATAGAGAAAGAAAGGACTTAAGGGCAACTTCCAAACTTCTTACCTGAGTAGATATTGGTTCCATCAAGTGTGATAGGTAATATAAGAAGGCAAAGAGGTTTAGGGAGAAAGATGATGAATTCAACTTTGATCTTTTATAGTGGGGAGTCTCACATAATAGTCATATAAAAAGTGAAAAAGATGGAGGTGGAGATATGTATTTGGGTATCACTCTCATTGAAAAATAGGTAATTGAAACCATGTAAGTGGACAATATTGCCCAGAAGAATGTTACAATGAAGAGAGAGGTATTTGCTAATATGACCACATTTGAAAAATGGATAAATGGATGGAGGAAAAGAACCACGGAAGAGGGAAAGAAGATAAGTAACACTTCATAGAAATCACCAAAGTTGAACATTTTGATAAAGAAATGAATGATTCTATTCTATCTAAGTATTTATAGATACAGATAATATAAGTATTATAAATGTTGACTTTCAGACACCACTGATGCTTTTAGTGAGAATAATCAAAGTGGGTGAGTGTGGGGGAAGGAGAGGTAAAATAACCTAAGAAATGTATGAAAAATGAAAAAATGGAAAAAAGTCAAAAGAACTAGAAAAGATTCTGCCATGTGTAGATGACTCTAGAATCCTACAGGAGAGAAAGATACAACAACAGCAAAAAAAAAAAAAAAAAAAGGTGTCAAACTTACAAGAGGTTTTGTTTTTTGTTTTGTTTGTGTGTTAGACTTGGAAGTGACCAGAAAATGTTTAGCACTAAAAAAAGAGAGTCAATCTAAAGGAATAGCTATGACCATAGACAGAGTTCCACTGGTGAAGGAGGTTCCCAGAGAGATGAGAGTGCTGGGTACATGAGTAAAAATGATGAAGTTGGCTTCAAACAAGGTGAAAAATACCTTATGCAACTGGAGATTAAGAATTAAAATGGAGGTGAGTGAAGAAGAAATTTGGGGAAGGTCAGAACATTAGATTGATTCATTTCCCCAAAGGCCTCCATTTTCTTGCCAATACCAATGCCAAGGTTTTCAATGTTTGAGATGGTGATGGGATAAGAGAGTGGGCTTGAGGTCATCTGAAGTTTCCACATGACTTTAAGTGAAGAGTCAACAGAGTTGAAGCCAGACTGTTCATCAGCAGTATTGAGGATCCATAGCAAAGAGAATCTATCCATTTCTAGAGATGCCAATTTAACCAGTTGAGTCCTTGTTCACAGAGCGCTCAGAAATTCTGATTTAAGTCAAAGAGTAGATGGCTGCATTAATTCCAGACTTGAAGAATTGTTGGTTAGAAGTAAGTATAATGCTGCTGATAGAGCTTCTAAGAGAGTAAATTCAAGAAGTTCAAATAGAAGACAGAAGAGAAAGTCAACAGATAGACTTATTCAGGGAGAGAAAATGGAGGGATTAGCACAGTGGCAGGCTAGAACCCAAGAGCCAGCAAGAATTGATTGTGCACCTCTCCTTTCTACTCCGTTTCAATGACCTTATGTTGGTAGTTTGAAATAGTCTTTGCTGGGAGTATTTATGCCTCAGAAATTGGCAAACACTCCAAACTGGGTGCCAGTTTACCAGGATGTCCCTGGATTAAAGGAAGGGAACATGAGCATTCACAATTTAGTAGGGTAGGAGGCCACCGTCAGAGTGTAAAATATTGACAATATTTGTAACACAGGAGGTAATGAAAAGCCAGGTTGTTCTTCTTTTGTTAGTTGATTTCATTTGTTTATTTTTTAATAGCTATAAGCAAAGTTTTAAGAAAAAAAAGCCACATAAATGGAGTTCAAGGCTAGTGTAGTAGGCAGTTCATGAACATGATTGTTAACATTTCCCAGGCAAAGGGAAGTTTATTCAGGCTCCTATGTCATCCATTAATTAGATGGGACAAACAGGGATTACGTAAATACCATCTATGAGGAAAAGGATGGAAAATGATAGTATGAACCACAGGCATTATTTGTGCAAGGAGTTTCCTCCTGATGTTGTAACAAACTACCACAAACCTTCTGGCTTGAAACAACACAAATTTATTATCTGACAATTCTGGAGGCCAGAAATCCAAAACACATCTCACTAGGCTAAAGCCAAGGTGTCAGAGGACTATGTTCCCTTCTAGAGGTTTTAGGGGAGAATCTCTTCTGCCTTTCCACTTTCTAGAAGCTGCCTACCTTCCTTGGCTCCTGTTGAAAGCCAACAATATCCTGTTGAGGCTTTCTCATGGAGCTGCCTCTCCCTGGTTCTAATTCTTCTGCCTCACTGTAAGCCATTTAAGGGCCTTTTTGATTGCAGTGGGCTCACCTAAATAACCCAGGGTACTCTCTCCAGGTCAAACTAAATTGACTAGCATCTTAATCCTTTCTGCAACCGTAATCCCCCCTTGCCTTGTAAGGAATTCCTCCAGGAATTGTGACATGGACATCTTTGGGGGAAGGGAACCATTATTCTGTCTACCCCGTAAGAGAAGAAATGTTTCTGCTAGCTTTTCCTAGATTTGATATACCTAATAAGATTCAATTTAACAGGTATATTCACAATATTGTGTTAGATATTAGGATGAGAAGGAGCACTTGAGAATGAATACTTTAAACCTTTATTGGGGATGTTACTTTATTTCACTTATAAAATATTTAAAATGAAAGGTTTAGTGGCAAAAGGAAGATGCCTTTTCTTAAAATTTGTTTCTCTGGACTCCACTGGTGAAAACTTGTTCCTTTAAAGGTTGCTAAGGAATTGCTAAGGGATATTGTATAGAGAAATCTAAGTTTTCCGTTACTTGTGATGATCAATGATGGAAGGAAAAAAGACATTTCTTTTTTCAAAGAGGGTTAAAAACTCACAGACCACTCCCAGCAGAGTGTTTGGTACCTACAAAGTGTCCAATAAATGTTGATTGAATCAAATTGAATGTAACTGAATGTCCTTCTCATGGAAAGATTTATTTTAATCAGGCTTTATTAATTTTTATTACTTAGATTAACTTCTTACTTTATTGTGATACTATTACCTTGCCTGTGAATATTCTTTCTTTTCTTTTCTGTGGATAGGACAGCAGAATAACTGAGCAGAGAAAACAAAGGGAGACAGTTTCTCTTGGCTCAGGAAAAAAACTATAAATGCCTCCTCCAATGACAACACACAAGACCATTATTTTATTATGTCTAATTAGAGAGCTGCCCTCAGACCAGAGGTTCTTAATCCATTTTGGAATGTGCATTAATTTAATGACACAATGAATATGGTTTATCTAACTCCCAGAAAAAAAAATGATTACATGTGCAAGAGTATAGAAAAAAGTCTTTCCCGTTTATTAGTTCCCCTTAATTTCATCCATTTGCCCTTGCTACCTCAGGACTTCTCATAACCCCTATTCCCAAGTCCATTCCCCTTCTCTTAAAGCAACTTGAAGGTACAGTTTCACATTGCCTTTTGTGTGTTTGTATTAACACACTGTCTTCCACACGACAAACTCTGTCCCTCAAAGCAGCAGCCATTCTAGGTGCTAACTCACAGGAGTTCCCACTACCAAGTGCCAACCAGACGTAGGATGTCACAGACCCTCCCTCCCCACCACTCTCTCTCATTAACATGCTGTCACTAACAGCCAAAATGTATCTGGCGGTGGGCCCTTGCCTCACAGTTATCCAGTGAAACAGTTCCTTTGATGTCTGTCTTCACTTCTCTTCAGAAGGCTTTCTCATAGAGCTGGCTCTCCCTGGTTCTAATTCTTCTGCCTCACTGTAAACCATTTAAGGGCCTTTGTGATTACAGTGGGTGTCAAGCACCGACCAATATCTAAGACAAACATCATTCTACCTCTGACCCTATCTTTTCCCAAAGCACCTCCAAAGACATTAATATCTCTTACTTAAAGACCCCAAAGATTCCATTCATTATGAAATTGAATATGATATGAAACTTTCATAAGGAAAGTATGAGAATGTGACATGGAAAAGTCCAAGGAGAAAGATTTACTGATATCTTAAAAAAAGATATGCTTCTATGGAGATGAAAAACATAAACTGAAAAACTTGGAGTGTCTCCTAAATTAGTGTGCAAGGCTAATATTGGAGTGAACGATGTCAAGCAAAATCTCAATGATACTTAACAAAATCATTCTGAATTTTACCTAGATCTTTAGGCACTAATAGAAGTTAGCAATTGGGGAAAAAGTCATGATGAGAGAGAACTTTTTCTACCATATACATACAGATTTTAAAATGCCAAAGCTAAAACTTATCTCAAAAATGTGAAATTAATATATTATTATAAAATGTTTTGGCTTAGTTGTCCGAGTCTTTTGTAATAAGCAAGAGATAACCTTACGGGACACCTGGGAGGCTCAGTTGGTTAAGCCACTGCCTTTGGCTCAATCATGATCCCAAGGTTCTGGGATCAAGTCCCGCATCAGGCTCCTTGCTTGGCAGGGAGCCTGCTTCTCTCGCTTCCTCTGCCCGCCTCTCTGCCTGCTTGTGTGTACTCCCTCTCTCTATCTCTGGCAAATAAATAAAATCTTAAAAAAAAAAAGAGATAACCTTACTTCCGCCATATGAATTCCAGATGAATGATTGATGAGGAAAATAATAAATTGTTTTGTTATAGATACTGCTGGTGCCTTATCCCATCCTCTCAACCAACATGATTTGAATATAGTATGAACATTTTCTAAAGGTCAGCACCTGCATGAAGGATTTTCTCTCTTCCACCTGGTGATGGATGGAAATTCCAGACAATAAAATTCAGTTCCTGCAGTATCTATTAGCCAGCGTGTAATAGGAGCTTGTAATCATTCCAGCTCTCAAGTTTTGTGGAGGGGTTAACTCTGAATGCTTCAGTTTCATAATGAGATTAAGCTTCATGTACCTTGCTAGTAACCTACCCCCAAATGCACACATTAGAGGCTTTCTTCTCTCCCCATCTCACTTCTCCACTCTCTTACCAGTGTTTTCCAGGATCACCAACAGATCAATGACTCATTTTCATAGTCTATCTCATGGGAGCTTCCAGGGAGCCAAGTTAAGGCACACATTCCCTCCCTACAAAGAGTATGAAAATGTACGTCATAAAGAAAGAAAAGCTATCAACATGAGAAATTTTGTCTCACAGTTATCAAAGAAATGATCATTATAAAAAGAACTAATTTTTTCTGTTTTTCAGATTGTTGTTAAGAAATAATCTGCATAGTACTAGAAGTCGTAGCCTCAGCAATCAGACAACAAAAAGAAATTTAAGGCATCCAAATCAGCAAAGAAGAAGTCAAACTATCACTCTTTGCAGATGATATGATACTATATGTGGAAAACACGAAAGATTCCATTCCAAATCTGCTAGAACTTGTATAGGAATTCAGTGAAGTGTCAGGGTATCGATGCACAGAAATCAGTTGCATTTCTTTACACCAACAACAGGACAGAAGAAAGAGAAATTAAGGAGTCAATCCCATTTACATCTGCACCCAAAACCAAATGATACCTAGGAATAAATCTAACCAAAGAGGCAAAGAATCTATACTCAGAAAACTATAACGTACTCATGAAAGAAATTGAGGAAGACACAAAGTAATGGAAAAATTTTCCATGCTCATGATTGGAAGAACAAATATTGTGAAAGTGTCTATCTACCTAAAGCAATCTACATGTTTAATGCAATCCCTACCAAAATCCTATCCATTTTTTTCAAAGAAATGGGACAAATAATCCTAAAATTTATATGGAACCAGAGAAGACCTCAAATAGCCAGAGAAATATTGAAAAAGAAAGCCAAAGTTGTTGGCATCACAATTCCAGAATTCAAGCTCTATTATAAAGCTGTTATCATCAAGACAGTATGGTACTGGCACAAAACACACACATAGATCAGCGGAACAGAATAGAGAGCCCAGAAATAGACCCTCAACTCTATGGTCAACTAATCTTTGACGAAGCAGGAAAGAATGTCCAATGGAAAAAAGACAGTCTGTTCAACAAATGGTGTTGGGAGAATTGGACAGCTATGTGCAGAAAAATGAGACGGGACCATTTCCTTATACCACACATGAAAATAGATTCAAAATGGATAAAGGACCTCAATGTGAGAAAGGAATCCATCAAAATCCTTGAGGAGAACACAGGCAGCAACCTCTTCGACCTCAGCAGCAATTTCTTCCTAGGAACATCGCCAAAGGCAAGGGAAGCAAGGGCAAAAATAAACTATTGGGACTTCATCAAGATCAAAAGCTTTTACACAGCAAAGGAAACAGTTAACAAAACCGAAAGACAACTGACAGAATGGGAGAAGATATTAGCAAACGACATATCAGATAAAGGGCTAATATCCAAAATCTATAAAGAACTTATCAAACTCAACACCCAAAGAACAAATAATCCAATCAAGAAATGGGCAGAGGGACATGAACAGTCATTTCTGCAAAGGTGACATCCAGATGACCAACAGACACATGAAAAAGTGCTCCACATCACTTGGCATCAGGGAAATACAAATCAAAACCACAATGAGAACCACCTCATACCAGTCAGAATGGCTAAAATTACAGCTCAGGAAATGACAGATGCTGGTGAGGATGCGGAGAAAGGGGAACCCTCCTACACTGTTGGTGGGAATGCAAGCTGGTGCAACCACTCTGAAAAACAGCATGGAGGTTCCTCAAAAAGTTGAAAATATAGCTACCCTATGACCCAGCAACCACACTACTGGGTATTAACCCTAAAGATATAAATGCAGTGATCGGAAGAGGCACATGCACCCAAATGTTTTTAGCAGCAATGTCCACAATAGCCAAACTATGGAAAGAACCTAGATGTCCACCAACAGATGAATGGATAAAGAAGAAGTGGTATACACACACACACACACACACACACACACACACACACACACAGGAATACTATGCAGCCATCAAAAGAAATGAAATCTTGCCATTTGCAGCAACATGGATGGAACTAGAGGGTATCATGCTTAGCGAAATAAGTCAATCAGAGAAAGACAATTATCATATGATCTTCCTGATATGAGGAAGTTTAGAGGCAATGTGGGAGGTTTGGAGGGTAGGAAAAGAATAAATGAAATAAGATGGGATCAGGAGGGAAACAAACCATAAGAGACTTTTTTTTTTTTTTTGACAGAGAGAGAGGGATCACAAGTAGGCAGAGGGGCAGACAGAGAGAGAGAGGGGAAAGCAGGCTTCCCGCTGAGCAGAGAGCCTGATGCGGGGCTCGATCCCAGGATCCTGAGATCTTGACCTGAGCCAAAGGCAGAGGCTTAACCCACTGAGCCACCCAGGTGCCCAACCATAAGAGACTCTTAATCTCATAAAACAAACTGAGGGTTGCCAGGGATAGGGGGGTAGGGAGAAGGTTATGGACATTGCGGAAGGTATGTGCTATGGTGAGTGCTGTGAAGTGTGTAAATCTGGCAATTCACAGACCTGTACCCCTGGGGCTAATAATACATTATATGTTAATAAAAAAATTAAAAAAAAAAGAAAGAATCTGCAGCATTACATGCTGATGAGGAAAAAAAAAACTGATAAAACCAGGGAAGATTTGGCAAAATATATAGTTTTAAAATGTTTATGTCCTTTTCATCACTGGGTCCACTCTGATCACTTCTTTACTAATTTATTCACGAATTAAATTAAATTAATTAAAGTGTAACTTAGGGGTGCCTGGGTGGCTCAGTCTAAGCATCTGCCTTTGGCTCAGGTCATCTCTGGGTGCTGGGATCAAACCTGGCATCAAACTCCCTGCTCAGCTGGGAGTCTCCTTGTCCCTCTCCCTCTGCCCTATGCATGTTCCCTCTTTCTCTTTCTCCCTCTCTGTCTCTCTCTCTCTCAAATAAATAACCAAAATCTTAAAAAAATAAAATGTAACTTGCTTTATAGCATAATTTATGCTGTATTAAAATAAGAAAGGAGGGACATCTAATGACAGGCTCTCAGAGTGTTCATTTTGTTACAGGAAATCTCAAGAGTGAAGGAGGTTGGTCGGAGGAAAGAATAGACAGAGGCTCCCTGCATGCTCTGACCCTTCTTCTTCAGCCAGGCCTCTTAAGCTCTGATGCTGCCCTGGTCTCCAAGTCCTGGCTCCAAACCTCACCATTGCTAACGTCTTGGCACCTCCTTCTCTTGGCCTGTTTCTGTGTCTTGACTCTCCCTGAGCTGATATTGAATTTCTGGCATTAGCCTACTTACTCTTTCCTTTACATTTAACTTGGACCTTATCCAATTCTCAGGATCACTCCTTTCACATTTCAGTGGTTGCCCATTCAATTTTGTGACTCATTATCACCCAAATTATTTCTCCATTTTAAAGAATGTTAAAATTGTTGTTCCATGTCTAAATATCACATGACAGGTGCACTATTTGTAATCCCTGTCCTCGATGGTAATGGAAGAAAGATAAAACTAAAGGACTTTACACACATATAGTCCAGAGTCTAAGAATTAAGTTTTCTTAAATACTAGTATTCTTAAATACTAGACGTTGGTTTCACTTTTCTACAAAAATTGATTCTAATCATGAAAATCACCAGTTTATTTGTCTTTTACTCAAAAACTTTTTGTTTCTCATAAATACAGCTTTCTGTTTGAGTTTTTTAATATACAACAAATGATATGAACAAATAAAAATACAATGCTTTCTGCATTTTCAGAACATTAATTCTAAGAACTCCTAAAGATACTTCAAAACCTTTCTAGTTTTCTAGAAAGAAATGTAGGGAAATGACATTTTGCTGAATCCTAAGTTTTGAAATGATGGACTTGCTTGTGACCGCCACATACATACCTTAGGGATTCTTGGTCAAATGCTTGGTCAAATGGTCACCTGCCAAGTTGTTCTAGAATCTACAGGGAGGTTCATATATGTCACCAAACAAGATTTATAAATATAATCTCAGTTGATCATCAGAGCTGCTGCTGAAGTTCCAGTCAAAGAAATGCCAGGCAGCTGGGCTCCAAGCTTCGACTCACATCTTGGTGAACAGAAATTTCTATATCCATCTGAAAGGGTGTTAATTCCATGAAGGTAAAAGAGAAAATAAGTCCTTTGTGAAAATAAAGGTTTTTTTTTTTTAATTTATGGCTAGATATTAAAAATGTTTACTTTTCATTATATGTAAAAAAAATCTGTTGCATATAATAGTACATAAACTGTACAGTAAAGTATATTTATATTCCTGGTACAAATATATTTAAATGATCTCTTTGAATTAGTGATATATTTTGTGGGACCAAATTTCCATTCCGAAAGTGTGTCATTCCGACTTAAAGCAACATGATCAAAAACCTCAATGTGGGAGCACCTGGGTGGCTCAGTGGGTTAAAGCCTCTGCCTTCGGCTCAGGTCATGATCCCAGGGTCCTGGGATTGAGCTCTGCATCAGGCTATCAGCTCAGCAGGGAACCTGCTTCCCTTCCTCTCTCTCTGCCTGCCTCTCTGCCTACTTGAGATCTCCGTCTGTCAAATAAATAAATAAAATCTTTAAAAAAATTCTAAGAAAGAGTTAAGCATCTTAAGAAAAAATATAAAAAAAAACCCCTCAATATGTCTAACGACTGCATTTGACTTCATGCTTCAGTATATAATGCTCCATATATGTGCATTTAGATCTTCCACTATACCTATGATAAGACCATATGGTTTAAGTGGCCTTCATAGATTGAAAATGCTTTGAGAGATATTTAATGTTATTTTTCAGAGGAAGTAATTTTTTTAAACTACTAGAAATAAAAAGGTATGAATGTCTTATGTTTACATAGATTTCATGCTTTCTAGGTATTTCCATTGAGCCATTTGCACTTCATGCTTTACAATATGTATAAATGTGTAAGCAAAAGGAGACCACAAATCCACAATTACAGTTTCTAAATTGAACAGAGCAGAGTCAAGAATTTGTTAGAGGTAAAAACAAAACAAAACAAAATAAAAACCAATAAACTTTGTGGCTCAATAGGGACCTGAGTAAGTGTGCCTTGGCTGCCTCTTCTTTGTGCTTTTCAATGCAGGTGACCTTGAAAGAGGTAACCTCCTACTGACAGAATTTTGTGGTTAATATGAATAATGAATATTTATTGGTTTTCTAGATAATATTTTAGCAAATCAGCTCTGAGTGAGACAGTTATTTACTTTACAATGGAGATAACCTCTGTATGTGATTTATCATGCCTTATAATTATAGTTTGCATGTAATGAATTCATTTTCACCTTGTACCATTGAGTTGTTTATTCACAATACTGTTTTAGCACAGCTATTCAATTAACTATACATATCGCTGGTGATTTCTAATGATTCTCTGCTTTTAGAAATGAAAAACAGTGGTTATTTGTATATTTTAATATATCAGCAGATCCAAAAAGGTTTACTAAATGACATTAGCCTATTTCGTGCAAGACAGCAAGAAGGGGATCAAATGCATTTACGGTTACTTGAATAAAAATAAGTGGAGGCTCTACTCTTCGGACAGCACTATGAAAAGTTGTTCAGCCTCTCTCTAGGAAATAGAATCACTACATTGAACTCTGTACTATAAAATATAACAATACATCTACTAATAAACTGATCCAAAATTTGCAGAAAAATTTTGCATGCTGAAGTTCATTGAATCTTCACAAGAGTGGAATAGTAGTCAATGGAGAATGAGGGGAAGTCTGCCCTGATACAGTCAGTAAGAACCCCTACCATTTATTGGTGATTTTCTTGGTTTTGAATGAAATTCTGCAGAAATATGAAGCCAGTATCGAGTGCTTTAAAAATATCTGTTTCTTACCTTCTGGAAAATGCATGCATAAAATCCTCACAATCTGTAGTCATAAACCCTTAACCGACTCCAGTATCATTTACAGCACTGATTGTAAAATATTGGAATGATACATGATATTTAAACATGGACTATGGTAGTGCATTCTTAAAAATGGAGCAATAGTCTGGGTGATAATGAGTCACAAAATTGAATGGGTGACCACTGAAGTGTGAAAGGAGTGACATTGAAAACTGGATGAGGTCCACATGAGACATTTGTGAAAGAATAGGTAGGTCAGTGCCAGAAATTCAATATCGTAGCTCAGGAAGAGTCAAGACACAGAAACAGGCCAAGCGGAGGAGGTGCCAAGACTTCAGCAATGGTGAGGTTTGGAGCCAGGACTTGGAGACTAGGGCAGCATCAGCGCTAAGAGGCCTGACTGAAGGAGAAGGGTAAGAGCATGCAGGGAGCCTCTGTCCATTCTTTCCTCCGACCAACCTCCTTCACTCTTGATATTTCCTGTAACAAAATGAACACTCTGAGAGCCTATAATTGGATGCCCCTCCTGTCTCAATTCATACTTAGTACAAAGGATGTGATTAACCAAGGTATTTTCTAATTACTAGATATTATTTTTTAATAGATCAATAGAGAATGAATAGAAGTAGTAATACTGAATTGAATGGCAGAACGTTTTGGAGCACATGGAGGGGAGGGTGGGTTTTGTGATTTGTTTATTGACTTTTAAAAATTATTACAGAAGTATGTCTTCCCTTTGGTTCTCATCTGAACTCTTCCTGAAAGTGATATTTTTGTGGAAACAGTGGGTTTTATTGGTAATCCTTGGAAACGCTGGTCTGAGGGAAAGAAAGTGAGACAGACAAGTGAAGGGAGCTGATAAAGGGTAGGCTGCCACGGCAAATTATTCCTCCTATGGATGAGGGAGTTGGGATATTTGCACAACTCCTATCAGTCTTTGGTTGGGGATTGTCGAGGACTGGGGGTTTAACTCCCTGGCACTTCCAGCCTGTCTGGGGTGCAACGCCTAGGTGAGGGGAAGCAGGTCCTGGTTTCCTTACACCAGTGTCAGCCAAGCAGAGTGGGGCAAAGCCTCAAAAGTGTCTGCTACCAGGTGGTTTGTTGTTTCTGAGGTTGCATAAAAACCTTTTCATTTTAAAGAATATTAATTCCTTGTTATTTTCATGGCAACTAATTTTCTTAACTGCCATTTCTTTTTTATTTTTATGGAACTTTCCATTGTACAATTTTATTTATTTTTTTTAATTTTTTATTTCTTTTCAGCGTAACAGTATTCATTGTTTTTGCACCACACCCAGTGCTCCATGCAATCCGTGCCCTCTCTAATACCCACCACCTGGTTCCCCCAATCTCCCACCCCCTTCAAAACACTCAGATTGTTTTTCAGAGTCCATAGTCTCTCATGGCTCCATTGTACAATTAAAATTGTACAATTTTAAAATAATGTGATCCTTTTCTCTTTCATTTTCTCTGTTGCTTTCCTACTTACATGTCTTTTCCTATTAAAGGATCCAACAAATAGTCACCAATATTTAAAATTCATTTTCTTAAATTTAGTGTTCAAAATACCAGAGAAAAATACAACATAAGAAGTGTACAGTATTCTGTCTATAAACATTGAGTATACACTAATATGTTAGGTGTTTGTTGGTTGCATAATCATTAACTATTCTTGTTCCTTGAACCCATTTTGCAGTTATGGTGAAGGACACAACAAAAAAAGGAGAACCACACCAAAAAAAGAATTGCAGATGAATGGACCCAGAGACTTAACTGGGTTGTGGCTGTCACATTTTTTTTCAACGGCATCATCCAACAGTTTCCCCTCATTGTTTGTAGCATTTTTAAAAATTGAGGCTTAATTGACATATAATATTATATTAGTTCCAAATATATAATGTGATGATTCTGTTTGGAGCAATTTTTATTGGTTTGCTTCTACTATCAACATAGAGTCCTGATTAAACTGAATATATATACTTTCTGTTAAGATCATATTAGGTCCACTTTTAGTTGGAAAGCAAAGTCTTTAGAGTTAGCTCTTTCTACTTGCATACTACTTGACTCAAAGATACTTGGTAGGAATTATGTGAAGAAAAGTTTGAAAACAGAGATGGAAACACAGGATTTGTGGTAGTCTGTGACCAATGTTTTGGTCTGGCAAAGAGTTTATTTAATTGTACCACTGTGTAACCAATGTCTTCCATCCCTTCCTATTTTTCAGGGGTCAGCTCCTGTTGGTTTTCTATTGCTATATAACAAATTACTACAAATTTAGCAACTTAAAACAGCAACCTCAAAGTTCTGTAGGTCAGAAGTCTGACACATTGAGACCGGGTTCTCTGCTCAGCGTATCACAGGCTAAAATCAAAGATCAACAGAAGCTGAATGCTTCTCTCGAAGTTCCTAAGAGAAATCTGCTCCCCAGCCCATTCAGGTTGTTGGTAGAATCTGGTTCTTCTTTTAGTAGAACTAAATCTCACATTTCCTTGCTGGCTGCCAATCAAGGTCTCTCTTAGCTGGAGACAACTCACACTCCTTTCCAACCCTGATCTTCAAGCCAGTAGCGCATCAAAGCCCCTCATCTTTTAAGTTTTTCTGACTTTCTCTTCTGCTACCAGCCAGAGAAAATTGCCTGCATTAAGGGCTCTCATCGCTCATAAGGGAGAAACCCACCTGCACAACATCACCAGTAAACTCACCTGGATAATCTCCCAGAGCCATTATCACAGGCTGCGGAGATTAGAACAGGCACGGTCACTTCCAGTGGATATTCAGAAAGGGTTGGGGCTATCTTGCTCCCCTCTGAAAGGTTCTTTTCAAGGTGTATTGTCACATGCACAACAGTCAGGTGTTCTGCTACTATCCTGCGGATCTTAGTGCCCCAGTGGCCTCCTTCTACTTTGCACTTGGCTACTCCTCAGAACTCCTGGCCCCAAAGCCTGGCTCCCAAGTCCACAAAAGCTGGCTGAATGTGAGAAAAGGCCACACTTCTCTGGACTCCAATATTCCTTCAGTCTTCCCAAACACCAACCAAGTTCCCTGGGTATGTTAGAATTTACCGAAGGATCATTTCACTTAAGGATGAGGACCACTAAGAAGGGAATGCCTCACAGCATAGGATTTTCAAATACAGGTCTGGACTAAGATGAGACCAAGGAGGTGCTGAGGTTGCAGAATTGAAGACCCTCACCCTGAGATCAGCGTGCCAAATCTGCACTTGCACAAACCTGAGTGCCTTCTGAAACTCTACACCCCCGACATGTCACTCTCAAGGAAATAGTCACTCTAGCTTATCCAGCACAGGGCCCTGGTCCCAGCCCTGTTCAAATCCTTAACGCAAGATATATGGCTTTACCAAGGAAACTGAATATGTTAAAATATTATTAAAGTAATAAAAAGAACATAAAATATGTGTTATAACAGATATGCTTTATTAGGAAATAAAAATATCAATAAAAATATCTTCTAGTGACCCCAATAATTTTTTCAAATATTAATCAACATGAATGACATTTTAAAATACCCACAAAAATTTTATATAATTTGAAAAATGTGTGATTTCTATTAGTGGCAAATGTTTAGAAACACTGTTCATTTTACTGTGTGTGGGGAAGTGTTTGTATTTACAATAGAAGGAAATGCTAACTTCTAATTAAATATTAGTCATGAGAAAGGGATGATGTTTTTCACCCGAGTTCACAGATTCCTTAAATCTTATCTAATGATGCCAGTTCAGAACTTCTGTCCCAAACTCAATCCCAACATTCTGAATACTTAGAGTGGTTGAGCAAGGGGACAAAAGCAGGAAAAAGAAATCATGTGTCCCCATAAAAGAACAGATTTCAATTCAATTTGTAGAGGTTTCCTGAATACCTACTATGTGCACGACATTTGTCAAAGGAACATGGTCAAGAAAAACAATTTACTTAAAAAAAATTAAACAATTTTCTACCCAGTAATATTGTGAGCTTTGTAACAGGATTTCAACTGCTCCCAGAAGGAGCCCAGTTTCAAATACTGAGACTTACATTTGATCTAGTTTCCCTAACCTACTTCCAGTGGGCCTGGGATTGGAAGGAAGGGAGAGATGCAAAAGATAAGATCTCTCTATAGGGCACTTTTGTGATAATTCAAAACACATAACCAATTCATTGAAGATTACCAAAATGTAAGATTCCTAAGCGGTAGTAAATATTTAAAGCTCTGATGGAAACGGAATTAGAAGCAGGAATTAAGTTCTCTAATCCTTTCACCTGCTCTGATGCGATGGGAAGGCTTAATAAGAGAAACCCTTGCATATTTGCTGATGGTGCACTTGTGCATTTCCCTTCCATTATTGAACACATGGAGAGAGTAATTTTTCAAATTGACATTCACTTTTGAAAATGCCTTAATGTGTTAAAATAAATCCAACAAATATAAAGAACACATTATTTTAAGGGAGATGAAGAGCAATAAGCTGATTCATGCCATGAGAGTAATTTTATCTTAGCAAATGTCTTCTGCATATCATCTGCAAAGCTTTTGCTAAAAATAAACTTTTGAGGAATTAACCGGAACTGCTTTTTTCCCAACATGTAGAAATCTTCAAAATACTAGAACTAAAGGGGGAACTTGACCAGAGTACTAGTCACTATATTATTTTGCAAGTTGAGTTGTCATTAATTTGACAAGTTGTTTCACAGTTCATGGAAGTAAGACACAAGGTGGATGCATTCAGCAGAACCTGGCGATTCAGGATTAATACCTCACTAATGGGGCTCATTTTTTGTGTCTTCATTATCAGAAAGATAGTAAGATGCTGACCCTACAGCCCTATTTCCAACACTGATCACCAGGATGCATCTCAACTATGGTCCCAGGCAGTGGTGCTGGCAGGGTCAGAAGAACTGAATCTGACTCTTCCTTTTACGAATTGGATGATCCTGAGTGAGGGCCTTATCCTCACTAAGTCTATGCATCTGCAAAGTGGAACTAATAGCTTCACTTCAAGGGCTATCCAATGAGTATCAAATGAAATAACCCATTTGAAAGGACTAATAAACCTTACATTGTAAAGTGGATTTTTTTAGATTTTTTTTAGATTTTATTTATTTGAGAGAGAGAGATAGAGAGAACACTCAAGCAGGGGGAGCAGCAGGCAGAGGGAGAGGAAGAAGCAGGCTCCCCACCAAGCAAGGAGCCAGATGCAGGGCTCAATTCAGGAGCCTGGCATCATGACCTGAGCTGAAGGCAGACACTTAAATGACTGGGGCTCCCAGGCACCACTTTACATTTTAAAATTAAGAGACTGATTGATATTTACCCAGTTATTTCACTTCTGGTTTCATTTTTCTCCCCAACTTTTCAAATAAATGGTTCAGGGAAAACAAAATCTAAAAGCCTAGAAAGGACAGGTATTTCTCAAGTACTGTATATTATACCTAATGACATTTTTCAAGTATGGCATATTATACATCTAAAGAGCTTTGTATACATACTTCCAAAGACAAAGAAACTCACTTGAAAAGAAGTAAGACAGTAGGCTAATGACAAAGGTTCTGCTCATCCAAGTAAGAGTCCTAAAGCTCAAAGTGGTTGTACTTATGGCCCGTTGAAACAACCCAGCTACAAACATATGTATCTGATAAAGAAATGGTGTCCAAAACAAATATAGAGCTCCTAGAACTTAGTAATAAGAAGACACACACCAAATCTAAAATGGACCAGAGATTCAAACCAACCCATCACCAAAGAAGATACACAAACCAAAAGTAAGCACAAGAAAAAAATACTCCATATCATTAGTCTTCATGAACATGAAAAAAAAAACCCATGAAATAATACTACACATTTATATAAATGGCTAAAATTCAAATCACCCACAATACCAAACTCTGCCAAGAATTTGAAGCCACCAGAACTCTCATACATTGCAGGAAAGACATGAAATCATACCCTTTCCACAACCTGCCTTACAACTTGCAACCAGCATTTCTAAAACTTGAAACAACCCAGGTATCATCAATGGAAGATGGGATAAAATGTGGGATAATCAACTTGAAAAAAAAAAATGTGGGATAATCATGTAATAAGAAAGAGAAACAAACTACTGATACCTGCAACAATAGGATAAAACCTTCATGCTGAGTGAAGGAAGCCTCAATGAAAAAGAATACAGACCAAACAGTTCCATTCATATGATGGCCTGAAGCTAATCTATGGTAAAAAGTAATCAGAACAGTAGTTTTTGGCTGGCATCGGGCAGAGATTGCCAGGAAAGAGGTATGAGGAAGCTTCTGGAGGTGATGACAGTCTATGAATCACACAGATGAATGCATTTGTCAAAACTCAGCAAAAGTACACTTAAGATTTGTGCATTTCATGGCCTCTGAATTTTACATCAAAATTAAAAACTCAAAGTAATATGAAGCTGTCATTGACACATGCACACTGAAATATTTAAGGAAAAGTAGACTATCTGTAATTTATAAAATGCATCAAAGATAGATTGGTGGATGGTTAGACAGATGGATAGAGAAGAGATGAAACAAGGATTATAGAATGTAGAGTCTTGAAGTTTGCTCTACCAGTGTTCACTGTGACTTGTTCTCTAAATTTTGCTGTCTATATATTTGAAATTTCTCATAAAAAATTTTTTTGGGAAAAAAAAAGTAAAACACAGACAGCTCTGCTATCATTTGTGAATACTCTTTTAAGAAACCCAAGATCCTTATTTGCATGATGTGGTATATCTTCTACCTCTGTAGAAGGCCTGAAACAGAGCCTTACACCAAAGAACAGCAGGGGGGAGTGCCTCTTACATTCAATTATGACCCACTTTAATATCTCAACTGCCCTCTAATTGAATATTCTTGCCTGAAGAAGTTAGAAGTCATGGAAACGGCACTTCACTAGGAGCCATGATAATACTTCACTTAAAATGCAAGCTGAAATTACTATCTGATGCTTCTTGGGATTGAGTGTAAAGTAGAGCAATGTTGGTTGAGCAAGGCTGAGCCTTCCATTAAGGGAGTATGATTGCTATTATAGAGTGCAACCTCTCATGATTCTCTACAGCATATTTTGTGTCCAGTGGTGAAATTTAACAAAAGCTTTAACGATCCTAAATATACAAGACAGCCCACAAGTGAACAGAGGTTCAAGTGTGGGCGAGACTTCTTAGAAACTTGGTCAAGGTTTAAAAAAAAAAAAATAGGGAATGACAGAGAGGAAGGAAGTTGCAGGCATCTCCTCTGGCCTTTTAATCAGTTGCAGAAATAATGTCGTACACTCCCGCTGCATTTTAGCTTTTTATTCCAGCCTTCCTCTGGACATTCGGTATGGTGGTTCATGATGACAGCCAGTGCGATGAAACCAACAGAAGATGTCCCACAGTGTCTGGTTTCATTTCAAATTTTTAATTTAAATGTCTTTCACTAGAACACCCACTCTTCTGTCCAAACAGGCTGGATTTCTCACATTTGTTTTACACCTGTCCAGATTTACACATTTATATTACCTGTGTTGTCTCCACACAAAATTGAATTTACTGTTGCTTCTTTGAGAAATATTTCCTCACCTTTTCCCCTTATTTTTTTCTTCCTCATTTCACAATAACAATTGATCCAGTTGTTCTCAGCTTAAAATTATGTTTTGTTGTTGTTCAGTTATTGGTGGGTTTAGATATGCTGTCCACATCAAACATTGCAGAACCCACACATTGCGAACACCATGGGCAACTTAGGGTACTTCTGCAATATCTCCTTCCAGCAGCAGCATTTAGTGGGGCTGGTGTTATGTGGTTTCCATCCTGTCAGAGCAGAAGTGTGTTGGTGATTGAACACATGATTCTTGGAATATGCAGGGGCTAGGTGGGTATTTTTGTATCTTAACAGACAGGGTGACCCCCCCCCACCCCAAAGGCAAGACATGCAGTTCCTAAGTCTCTAGGTTAAGTTCTTAGGCCTAAACATGTTCAATACTTACTCTTGGATGGTGATAAATCAATCCAATCTAATTATATTTCCCTAGGGAAATATAAATAGGTAACCAAAGATGCAAAGGTGGGAGCTCAGATTTATTTTTAAATCTGCTGGGCTTTCCTCTAAGAAGCTTTCTGCATATCCCAGTCTTAGAAAAATTGGGACCAAGAGTGAGTCCTTGATTATTGAGGCAAAGGTCCCTGCCCCCTCTTTTGTTAATTATGTCCATGGACTAAAATGCCACCAGCAAAGATAATCTACATGTACCTTTCCTTTGACACTTGAACAAGATTCCATAAATAGGTACCTTAAGAACCCATATATGGGTATCAGTTTAGTATTATGTCAGAATGTGTCCACTGTATCCCAGGAGCCAGCCAAGTGCCTGGCAAATGGTGCCCCTGAAGTCAGCAAGTATTTATGAAAGGCTCTGGCAAGAGCCTGGCCTGGGTTCTGGAGACACAAATACTCTCATGCTTTCCATTTAGGTCCCATTTCAATGTTATCCTGGACTTTCTACTTTACTTTGTAAAGCTTTCAAAAACCCTAGGGGTAAATGATTAGAATTAAGGGACGACATACTTTAATGAGATCATCCACTCCAACCTCCTGACTTTATAGATGGCAATTACCCTTTAAAGGCGAAATTGCCCAGAACAGATATTTTATAACTTTAAGAAAGTTAAGTCACCAATCCTGTCAGAATGGAAACGTTTTTCAGGCATAGAGAGTAATTCACATGTTTCTTCAATTTAGACAGAGTGGAGGGGATTAGAATCTGTTATAGAAAAAATTCTTCATAAATGTTTTCTAAAATCTAATATTATGTGAGCAGGGTGTTATCTTGCTTATTACCAAGCCAGGAAAAGGTTGTTGCTTAACAATTCAATTCAAAATAATTAGCCTCTAAGAGGCTATGATTTAGAAATGCTGCTCCATAGCTCCCATTAACTTTAATTGAGTTTATAGCTCATATAAGGAAAAGGGGAAAAAATAGTTCTGCCATTTAAAATTAAATTTAGGGTGAATTCAAGAATTATAGTCTCTTGTTGACCTGCTTCTTCTGCAATCGTCCCCACAATTTGTTTATGACCATTTTCGCATCATTAACTTTTATAAATCAATCTATCTATCTATCTATTTATTTATTTATTTATCACCGGATGTTTATTCTCTCAAGATTCCTAACTGGTAGACTTCTAAAATTATCTTTAAATGACTAATTATTTCCTAAGTCAGTCTTTGTCATTACTGTTAATGTTGCTGTTCCTTCTAGTTCTTTCTCCTCCTAGAGTTTCACCATTGGTACTCCCACTTCCTGCTTTTTTCCCAAATGGAACCCTTGTTGCATATTAATATGTGAGTATAATTTTAAGTATTATTATCTATTGCCTCATTCTAGCTTTTTCCAAAGAGAGATTTGTTTGCTGCTGTTGTTGTTGTTTTTTGCCACATAAAATATACGCAGTATTAAGTGCCACAGAAGAAAATCTAATTTGAAATCTGACCTTAAATTGAGGGAATTATTGAATAAAACAATTCTGGGAAGATAAGATGCTAATATAAGATGGAGACGAAACAAGTCAGGCTTGAGGAGAGGGTCTATTGTCACTTTTCATAATACACACTCTCTTCACCAAAATCCTGTAGACCTCTTGGGTTCTCCACATTTCACCCCAATGTTAAAACCTTCACTTCCATAAAATCATTAAAAAAAAAAAAACCTCTAGCACATAGAAAAGTACAGAAAACAAAATTTGTTCCTTTGCTAGTTTATCCAATTTTAACATTCTTCCATTACTGCTTGTATTCATCTTCTATTACTAGATAACAAATTACCAGAAACCCAGTGGCTGAAAAGAGCAGAACTGTATTATCTCACAGCTTCTATAGATTGGAAGTCCAGTGCAGTGTGACTAGGTTCTCTGCTCAGGTGTCTCAAGACTGAAATCAAGGTAAGGGCTAGGTTGAATCTTCATCTAGACAATATAGGCAAAATAAAAATCTATTTCCAAGCTCATTCCTGTTCTTAGAAGACCTCTGTTCTTTGCACTTCTGAGACATGAGGTCCACCCTTCTTGTTATCAGCCAGGAGCTGCTCTTAGCTCCTAGAGGCTGTTGTACTTATGACCATGGGTCCCCTCCTCTTTGAACCAGCAATGGCACATTGCACCTTCTTGTGCTTTCAAGTCTCTGACTTCTAGACCTCTAGACCCAGATTTAAAGGGCTCATTTGATAAATTCATCCCCCAATCCCACCAGATAATTTCCCTTTTTAAAGGTCAAACTGTGCCATTTAAGCTAATTTAATCATGGACATAATCCATAATATTCATAGTCTTGGAGATTATGCAGAACACAAAGAGCGATCAGGTGTCTTGGGGATCATTTTAGGATTCTACCCACCACATGACTCCAGCAACTTCTCATTGGCTCCCAACCTTGGGAGTTTCCCAAATGAAATCTGATACTGGCTCTTTTACACTGAGGATAGGGACAGACTGAAGAAAGAGGCATCTCACTCCAAATTGGTAAGTGGCAGTCAATAAGCATTATCAATGACAAGGCTTGTCTTGGGCACCATATGACAAGTAGATCCCCTCACCCACCTGCCAGAATCTTAGAAATTATATAGGGGCCTTAACTGTATTGAGGCCATCCAAATGGCCTCAATAACATCTTACACTGTCACGGTTATAACCTTGGAAATGACTTTCACTGTGACAATAGTTGACAGAAAGTACATCCCAAGGACAAGGGAGGAAGGAAGGAGCCTCCAATCACCCAGATACACCTTGCAGGTCAGCCAATGTTTATGTCCCCTCGATGAATTCCTTCAACATTTCTTAATTAATATATTACAAACCTACAAGAGCATACTACAAAATGGTTAAAACAGTGAAGTTCTAATGGATAAACATACATAAATTTTTTAAAAATGGAAAAAGTAAGTTCAAGAGAATATAAACAGAACACCACCATTCATGTAAATTTTATAAATCTTATAACATACATGAACAATAAATGAACCAAGCTGAGTATATTGGTTAAGTCTGGGGAAGAGAGAAAGAGGTAGCAAGACCTGATTGCACATGGTATTTAAGAGTTGCTGAATACAGTTTCTGTGTCACACTTTCCAGTACAGTGTCCAGAGCTCCCCATAACCATTGAGTCTAAGTGAGCCCGGCTCTCATACCATTCTTTTCTATGGCCACAATTTACCATTCTTTTCTATGGCCACAACTTCTACAAAGAAGTTGCCAAACTACCTCAGGACGGGCAAGACTCAGAAAGCCCAATTATGTTGGACCCCAATTATCCTGCCCTTCTGTAGAGGGCCTTTCAGCAAACCCTTCCATTGATGTGCTTTTTACTTCATTTCATTTTTATTTAACAATGAGTTGATGCTATCTTTTTCAGATAGATCTCATCCAGTTTCCTGGTAGTTTCTTGTCGCCTGCCTACTCCCTACTAATGAAGCAGAAGCTTCACTCTCTTGAGTACCTCATCCCCTCATTGCGGCTCATTCAGAAGAGAGACTCCCTCCTCTCTCACCGCCTTTTATACAAGAGATAGTTTTGAGACCCTATTATCTGCCAAACTATCCACCATTCTTTTCTTTTTTTACATTTTTAAAACTTTTCTTTATTCTGTTTTTTTTTTCACACTATTAGTTATTTGGTACTTTTACTCTTCTCCCAGATAATTCAAGAGTACTAGAGTATTTTATTATTTTTATTTAAAGATTTGTTTATTTATTTGAGAGAGAGAGTGTGTGTGTGTGCATGAGTGGGGGAGGGATCAAGGGAGAGAGTAAGAAAGAATCCTCGGGCAGACTCCCTGCTGAGCACGGAGTCCAACAAGGGGCTCCATCTCACAACCCTGAGATCATGACCTGAGCTGAAATCAAGAGTCAGATACTTAAACAAATGAGTCACCCAGGCGGCCATAGAACATTTTAAATGTCTCTTTTAGCACTTCTTCCTCATATGCCTCAGTTTTCATCTATTCAAACTCTCTATATTTGAAACCTAGGAGATGTTATTATTATTTACAAAGTCAAAATTCATTTGGACTTGCGTTGGTGGTATAGTGGTGAGCATAGCTGCCTTCCAAAATTCATTTGGACTTATCCACATATTTAGCATTTTGCTTGTTCTTCACTTCATGCAGACTATGAACTGCTAGTATACGAAAAAGAAAAGAAAAAGACTATCTTTGCCCTTGTGTTTTAATGTTAATTAAGTTGAATATAGACGAAATTGTATATTCCTTCAGAAACTGAAGACATTGTTTTATTGTTTTTTAGTATTCGCTATTGCACATTAGAGATCTAATGATAATCTGATCTTTGTCTTTTCTTCTTTGGAAGATTTTGTTATTTTCTCATTTTATATCAAGGTCTAAGATGTGTCTAAGTTTATTGACCATTTTTTAAGGGTTTGAGAATCCTGCATTTTATATTTATCTATGGAGCATATGCAAAATCAATGTAAATAAATATGTTAGATAGTAATAATGTTATGGAAAAAATAGAAATGAAGAATATATACATGTTAGGTGGTGGGTAAATTCTAGTATTCTCTATTATTATTTCACCATTTTTACTGAAAAGAAAATATTTGTTTTTCCCTCTATTCTCAGTTTTTAATTTGAACCTATGCTCCATATCTTACACTAACTCCACAAATATTTATAGAGTTTTCGCTCTGTATTACATGGTAAGGAATACAATAGTGAATAGATATACAGGGCCCTGTAGGCATAAGCAGACAATCCCAAATATCGTAAGTAGACATTCACAAAAAGATAATTGCATAGGTGGGAGATCTGGGTTCTTTTTTTTTTTTTTTTTAATTTCTTTTCAGTGTAACAGAATTCATTGCTTATGCACCACACCCAGTGCTCCATGCAATATGTGCCCTCCTTAATACCCACCACCAGGCTCCCCCAGTCCCCCACCCCTACTGCTTCAAAACCCTCAAATTGTTTTTCAAAGTTCATAGTCTCTCACGGTTCATCTCCCCCTCCAATTTCCCTCAACTCCCTTCTCCTCTCCATCTCCCCATGTCCTCCATGTTATTTGTTATGCTCCACAAATAAGTGAAACCATATGATAATTTATTTTCTCTGCTTGACTTATTTCACTCAGCATAATCTGCTCCAGTCCCGTCCATGTTGATACAAAAGTGGGGTATTTATCCTTTCTGATGGAGGCATAATACTCCATAGTGTATATGGACCACATCTTCCTTATCCATTCGTCCATTGAAGGGCATCTTGGTTCTTTCCACAGTTTGGCGACTGTGGCCATTGCTGCTATGAACATTGGGGTACAGATGGCTCTTCTTTTTACAACGTCTGTATCTTTGGGGTAAGTACCCAGTAGTGCAATTGCAGGGTCATGGGGAAGATCTATTTTTAATTTCTTAAGGAATCTCCACACTGTTCTCCAAACTGGCTGTATCAACTTGCATGCCCACCAACAGTGTAAGAGTGTTCCCCTTTCTCCACATCCTCTCCAACACACAATGTTTCCTATCTTGTTAATTGTGGCCATTCTAACCAGTGTAAGGTGGTATTTCAATGTGGTTTTAATTTGAGGGAGATCTGGATTCTTAAGGCATTCTTGCCAGTATCTCTTGTTACCCTTTCTCACTTCATTATGAAAATGGACGTGGTCTTCAGTTTTGGCCTTCTTGTAATGGATACTCTGAGTATCTTGATATCTGAGCTACAGGTGGCCTAAAATACACTGGATCATTTTGTGTCCCCTTGTCATTTGTCATATAGTGAAGACTCAGAAAATAAAACAGAGCATTGCATTGGTTATGGTTTCTTAAGATAACTCTAGACTCATTTTACCTAATTATCATTGTTGTACTGCCATTTCCTTTTCCTGTTGAATTAAAATAATAACCATCTCACTATCACTGGAATGTTCTTTCAATGAAAGAAAAAATAAACTCTTACAATGCTCATTAAATGCTGTTGGTAACTGAAAAGTAGAGCAATTCTGGGGACCAACCCCTTGGCCCGGAAAATATGAATTATTTTGTATTTCCCTTGTCTTGCTCAGCTATCTACTAAGACATATAGCACCACAAAATTTTTGAATCATCATTTTACATCTGAAATATGATGCACAATTGTGTACGCATTTGTTATAACTAAATTATTCACTAGTACTCCTGGATACCTGGTTGGGCAACTGGTACAGCGCAGGCACTTAATAAGTTGATTGAATTAGTAACATATTTTTCAATGATTTACTTGCTTTCATATTTTTGAAGGTAAGACAAGCATCATTAAATATTTTCCATCAAATAATTAATGGAAAAATTATGCTTTCTAAATATGAGATAAGGCATTGTATATGTATTATATTAACAAAATAATATATGTATATATAATACATTGCCTAAAATTTCATAGGTCCTCAGTAAATTTCAGTTCTTTTTTTTTTAACCTATTTGGAAGTATTTAATATATCAAAAACATAAGTTTTCTCACTTTACATTTTACTCCATTTTCCTTTAATTAAAATGATTCCTTTTCCTCTATGGATTATAGTTTTCCTATTTCCATTTATTTTTAAATCCCTTATATGCTTTCCAAAGCAAAGTCATCAAACTATAATAACCCATTTGCAAAACAGGGTAATTAACTGGGTTTATGTTTTCAAAATGATTTCTGGTATTCATGTCAATTTTCTTGTCTTATTCAAATTGAATCAGCTTTTATTCACAAAATGGCTATATAGAGGATTAGATTAAAGTTTCAGTTACTAATAGTGGTAGAAGTAGCCAAAACAGCTATGATTAAGGAACACAGTAAAATTAAAAAGATATCATTTTGTGATTGAAGAGTGTTATGTGGTTACTGGTAACTTCACTTACAATTAGGGAACAAATCATTTTATTCAAGTACACTCAGCAGGAATATCTGACCTAAAACTGAGGATTTTACATCATGCAAAAATCATGGCATTTATGGGAAATCTTGTTTCTCTGTGCACTCACACAACTGGTCAATCTAATAAGCAGCGGGAATAACTACCAAATTGGAAGAAACATACTTCTTGGTTACAATGTGATGCTTCTGTTATATTTATTCTAAGGCATTATCATCATCATTCATGTTCTTTCCTTCTGATATTCAGCGTTTCCATTTTAAGATTCCATTCAACCACTAATACTCCATTATGAAGAGTCCTATTGGCTAAAATTGGCATTTATATAGGCAATAAGCTTAGCAGCATATTTTCTAAGTGGTGATCAAATTTAGTCTGTTTGAATGATACCCTTTGATGGCTCTATTCTGCCTATTTTGCTATGGATCCTTCCTATTATGCATGATTAAATCGGCAAACAAATGCAAACACATTTCCAAGACTCTTAATAACTACACTTATTAATGAGGATTATTGCCATCTGCCCTCTCACAGACAGGCATATTAACTGTTGTGCACCTTAACTCACTATCTTGTTTGTCATCACTTTTACTTGTAAAGAAATCGTTCATTATCTGATATAAAAAAACAGTGACCCGCTTTCAAGTGACCTGCTATGTTTCAAGAACACCAAATAGATTGCTTCAGATAAGCTCCTGTCTATTACCAGAATATGATTGGAGAGACGAAGACAAAAAAGGAGAAAAGGCAACAACGCAAGGGCTCATGAGGCATCTTTATCCATTGTCCACAGCTTAATAGGATTAGAGGTGGTAAGAGAGTATCTATGAAAAAAAAAAAGAAAGAAAGAAAGAAAAAGAAATGACAGGAAAGTTTTCACTAAAAAAAAAAACCAGAAGTGAAATTCAACTATACTGACTTAATAATCAACTACTAATCATTTAGTCATATTTTTAGTAGGTTGATACTAAAGCATTATAAGTCCTTCATGTGATAGATATTTTCAACAACTATTGTATCTAGGAATTGCATAAAACACTAGAGATAAAATTATGACTAACCACCACTACTATCACAATAATAATAATAATAATTAACAACAATAACAATATAATGTCATATATTAGACCCTTCATAGTTGTCAAATACTCTGCCAAAACCTTTCCTTGAATCTCAAAACTTCTCAATCATCTAGAGCTAGCTGCATCTTACAAAAGAGGGAACCAAGTTTTAGCTGTATGATTCCATCTTTTCTTCAGTTTGCTCACCTGTGAAATGGAAATAATAATAATAATAATATTGCCAAATTCTCGGGATTGTCACAATGATTAAATAAATAAGGAAAGTGTTTAGAAAAGTGTCCAGCATAAAGTAAGCATTATGTTGGGGTTTAAGTATGATGATACTATCATATAAAGTGAGCAGGTCATAGAATCAAATATAAACATAAATTAATATTATAAATTGTTTTACTTGCACACACATTAATAGCAAAAATCTTAAGTCCTGAGTTGTTAAATATTAGTAATCTCCAGATGGATCGGTGAGGACAGAGTACAAGTTATAGCCTATTTCTTCTTAATGTTTTTGCATTTAGTGCTTAATGTATTTTCCACTTTTTATAAAATTAACATGAGCTTTTTTACTATCAAAAATGGAAATTTGGGGGGTTCCTGAGCCTGGGTGGCTCAGTCAGTTAAGTGTCTGCCTTCAGCTCAGGCCCTGATCCCTGGGTGCTGGGATCCAGCCCCATATTGGGTTCCTGCTTAGCAGGGGAGCCTGCTTCTCCCTCTCCCTTGACCCCTCACACCTCCCTCTGCCTCTCCTGCTCTTGTGCTCTCGTTTTCAAATAAATAAATAAAATATTTTAAAAATGGAAATTTTTAATAAAATAAACTGAAATTAACAGTAATTTACTTTTTTTCCTTGAATCTGAAAATAAGCAAAGTTATTTTAAAAGATTATCCTTAGACATGAACTAGGGCTTTGGGGGTTTTTTTGTGAAGCAGTTTTTATAAACAAGTTTTTTCAAATCATCTACTCTCTCATTTGCCTAAGTTTATTTTTCTAACATAATATGTGAAAGGGTATTTTCCACATTATCAGATATATTGTTGAATGAAATAATATGAATTTCCAAAATAAAAGTTTTCTTATGAAATTAATTTTGAAAATAAATATATGCTCTTCATTACAAGTCATTTCCCTTTAGGTAATGCAAAGATGAAGAAAGTTCTATTATTTCATGCCTGCAAGATTCATATCTCAGCAACGACGGATATTCCAAGAATACCTGTAATAAACCAAAATGAAAAAGGAGGTTGATAGCATCTTTAGTTCACCTCTGAAGTGCATGCCAAGGCAAGATGAGTTCATATCTAAGGTACCTTCTCTACTGAACACACTGGATCTCAAGAGACAAAGTGAATCTAAATTCAATAAATACATTTTAACTGTTCGACCAAATATCAGGATCAACTTTCTCAATCCATCTCACA
Organism: Neogale vison; assembly: GCF_020171115.1. Lineage (NCBI taxonomy): Eukaryota > Metazoa > Chordata > Mammalia > Carnivora > Mustelidae > Neogale > Neogale vison. Next base: position 34,643,013 of record NC_058093.1, on the reverse strand, counting down.
CTTCAAGGCACTGTTTCAGACTCTGTGGAGTCCAATAAACCATATTCCTCTTCCATAAACCTATAGTCAATTTGGAGCGGTAGGATTCAAATACATAACAGACCTAGCAAAGAGAGGCAGTAAGTATGTGGTCACTTTCCACGCAAAGAAAACGACTAGAAAATTCATAAAAGTAGCCTGGTAATCTATCCAATACTAGAACAATTCCATGACACTTGATGTAATTTCTTGCCAAAACATTATTCTTTTGTGTATGTTGTGCATATATGGCTATTATATCCTTCCATCCTCCTTTAACAATTAGGATACCATTCTTTTTTTTTTTTTAAATTTTATTTATTTATTTGACAAAGAGAAATCACAGTAGCCAGAGAGGCAGGCAGACAGAGAGAGGGAAGCAGGCTCCCTGCTGAGCAGAGAGCCCGATGCGGGACTCGATCCCAGGACTCTGAGATCATGACCTGAGCCGAAGGCAGCGGCTTAACCACTGAGCCACCCAGGTGCCCCTAGGATACCATTCTTTTACAAAATATATGATCTGTGGCTGGAGTAACTATGTTGAAAACTAGCGAATGATCACTTACTTGAACAATTTCTCTTTTATAATGCTTTTTCAAAACTTACTTTAATAGATTAATTTTGAGTACATAGGTTCAATTCTCTCAACCCCAAAATATGGAGCAGTATAAATTTTTCACATGAAATCTTTTATTGGAGCTGGCAGTACATAATCTGGGCAGGCAGTTTAGCACATTTTTATTTGGCAAGGCTCTCCAAATTTATAATAATATAGCACAGTTTGATTAGAAATTTAGAATGCAGGATGCAAGTCTACTCACAGTAACTCACTTGGCTCATAGTTAAGCTGTGTGGAATAAGTATTATCCTATTACTCTCAGTTTATAGATGAGGAAAAGGTGGTTCTAGGAGATTACCAGACTTGTTCATGCTCTCAGACTGAGACACAGATTCAATTATCAGGGATCCAGTTATGATCACTGGGTAAGAAACTAAAAGGTTACATTCACTAGCATAATAGGAATTTAACCTTTTAAAAGAAAAAAAAAATAAGCCTCCAATTACCCTAAATGTGTTTTGAAGCACAGTTGTAATGGTAAAGCTAGTAATTGTTGAGCTAGTAATTGTTGAGATACCATTGTTTTATAGTTCCCCAAATTTTTCCTTAAACTAAGAGACTCTTTTTTTTAAAAAAAGATATTATTTATTTATTTGACAACAGAGAGAGATCACAAGTAGGTAGAAAGGCAAGCAGAGAGAGAGGGGGAAGCAGGCTCCCTGCTGAGCAGAGAGCCGATGTGGGGCTTGATCCCAGGACCCTGGGACCACGACCTGAGCAGAAGGCAGAGGCTTTAACCCACTGAGCTACTCAGGCACCCTAAACTAAGAGATTCTTAACTACAAAACAAAAACTAAGGGATGCTGGAGGGGAGGTGGATGGGGGATGGGCTAAATGGGTGATGGGTCCTAAGGAAGGCACTTGTGGTGAGCACTTAAAAAAAAAAAAATACAAAACAAAACTAATCTTGCATTGACTCTTTACCAAGAAATTCTGCAAATACATTGTCAGACCTCGGATTCTACAAACATGATTATTTGGAAAGCATTAGAAAACTCCAGGAGTGAAAGAAATCCCTAAGTCAGAATGGTATACTTGATATAGCCCTGAAAGACAGAAAATTGTTGTCTAATATTGCTACAACACCGAGGATTAACTGTTGATCATCTTAAAAGTAAGTCACATATTGCAAATATTCTGCCCTCATTATGAACAATACACACCTAAGTATTGACCCTGATTATGGCCAACATGTAAGTGCCTTATTCAGAGTTCTCTTGGTGGGGGTATAGCTCAGTGGTAGAGCATTTGACTGCAAAGTTCTCTTGGAATCTCTATGATGTCTTTTAATGTATCCTTATCTGCTGTGACATCGACAGAATGGGTGCTATCACCCTACAGTCCATTAAATGGGCCATGTTGTTTCAAGGTTCATAGCCTTGGCATAAGCCCTCCCCTACCTGCACATTCTTCTCCCTAATGCAATTAATAAACTCCCTATTCTTAAAATTCCAATTTACACTTGTTTTCCTTAGAGCAAACCCTCCCCATTGTTGCCTGGATTACTGCTGCCTTCGTATAGTCCCACGCAACAGTATACTCTTTTTTTCTTTATTCCTCATGACTTCATTCATTTATTTTCTAAAAAAGATTTTAGTTATTTATTTGAGAGAGAGAGAGAGCATGAGGGAGGGGAAGGGCAAAGGGAAAAACAGAATCCCCACTGAGCAGAGAGCCCAATGTAGGGTTCGGTCCCAGGACCTTGAGATCATGACCTGAGCCAAAGGCAGACAAGGGACTGAGCCACCCAGGTGCCCCACTTTATTCATTTGTTTATTCATTCCTTCAGTCAGTATTTACCTGCAAGTTTTCTTTATGCCAGTGGCTGTCCCAAACACAGAGAATAGGACAGAGAACAAAAAAGAAGGGCATTGTCCTCATAAAAATTACAGTGTTGAAGAAGACCTCAAATATATAAGAAAAGTAATAATTAAGATTATTAAAATTATGACAGTTATTTAAAGGGAATTAAAGGTGATGATGGGAATTGTGGCAGGATACATTGGATGAGGGGTTATATGAATAACATTTTTAGGAAAAACTGTTCAAGAATAAACTTGAACTAAGAGATGTAAAGGATGAGACCTAGCCAGACATTGAAAAACTGGGCTAGGAGCAGTCCACTCGGAGTGGCCTTTAGACAAGAGTGATCTTGGCATGGCTGACGACCCAGAGAGCACCTGGATGGCTGAGGGTCAGTGAATGAGTGGTCATGGTATGAAATGAATCTAGGATGCATGTAGTAGCTGGAACACACAAAGACCTATTGGATTTTTTAATTTCATTCTAAAAAATGGGAAGACATTAATAGCTTTCAAGGGAGTTTTTGTTTAAAAAATATTACTGGAAGGGCTTCCAGGTCAATTTTCCATAATCAAATGTATCAGAATAACAATCAGCTCTTTTTCCTTCCCTGTGTACTTAACTGCTGAGAGCCCTTCCTCCTCCAGTTCCATCCTCACTTTGGGGTCTCAAGATTTAGTGTAGGTTTTTCACCCTCTCATCTTGGAAATTGACTTGCCTCTCTCTTCCATTAAATACTTTTATCACATTTTTGTTTTCAGGATCTGTTTCCCAGGCTATGTTTTCTGTGGCACGTTGTATAATTAGTCCACAGCTATTCATTCTTTCCTCACCGTCACCATACTTCACTGCAAGAAAACTGTGTTCCTGCATTCCACCAGTCTGGGATGATTTTGGCCAGTGGAAAGTGAGCAGATATTTACCAGGTCCAAGCAGAAGTCTGAAATGCACTTACATGGTTTGGCACTCTTCGTTTTGGAACACTTTTCTTGTATCACTTCTTTGCTAGTTTCCTCCTCTCCCCTTTTCTGTTCTCCTCTTATTTGTAAGATCTTTGATCTTCTGCATTGGTTCCTTGGTTGCATTAACTCTTCTTTTTCTCAGACGATTATCCTAGGTTTTTGTATTGTTTTTTTTGTTCGTTTGTTTGTTTGTTTGTTGCTGTTGTTTTGCTTTGTTTTGTTTCACTTTCTGAGAATCTACTTAGTTTGTATGGCTACCCTTTTATTGAATTTAAATCTTGGTATGAAAAACTGGGTAGAGTGTGATGTCATTTACTAAGATTCTTAGGACTAAATGAGGATATTTTTATGAGGATGACTGATAAGAATTCTAGTTCAGGTATTAAATTTAGCTACCCTTAGAGAGTGTCATGGATGCAAGAGTCTGGACTCAGATTGAAGGTTTTGGCAAAAAATATTAATTTGACTTTCATGAACATATACATGGCAGCTAAATCCAAAGGGATGGATGAAATCACTGAAGAAGAGAATGTGGTTGAAAAGAACTACAACCATGCCATTAAGAGCTCCAACAATTACAGCATGGGTGAGAGATTAGGAGATAATCAGAAAATGAAGAGTTTCAAGCAAGCTAAAAGTGAGTGTTGCAGAGACCAAGAGATGAGTAATAAGTCAGAGATTGTATGGTGACTAACATAACACACACACACACACACACACACACACACGTCAGAGATGAGTCTTCCATGTGAGATAGATAGACATCAGTGAGCCCTTGACACAAGCAGTTTCAGTGGAGTAGTTGGTAAGGAAACAGGATTTAATAGGTTGTGAAACATAAGACAACTTCTAAGAAACAGTTTTGTGAAAGAGAGCAAAAAAACAAAATGTGGCTCTGAAAGACTTTAGTGTCAGTGGTTTGGGGCAAAATTTGTTGGCTGCTTTTATTACAAGCAAAGGAGGGACATAGAATGACTAAGAAAAAAGAAGGTCCTCTGAAGACAGAAGCAGTTACAGTCATGTAGCCACAAATTAAGGAATGCTAGGAGCCACCAGAAGCTGGAAGAGGCAAGGAAGGATCCTCCCCTGGGGCCTCCGAGGGAGCATTTCCCTGCTGTACCTTCATCTCTGACTTGGGGCCTCCAGACTATGAAAGAATACATTTTTGTTGTTTCAAGTCATCCAGTTTTTGGTCATTAGTTAGGGCAGCCATGGTGAAATAACACTGCCACATACAAGAAATTTGAAACTTTTGGAAAACCAGAAATTACTGAGTTGTTTTTGTTTTGTTGGTTCATTTTCCCTCAGTTCTGCTTAAAATTAATCAGACATCATCTTCTCAACACTTTACTATGAAATCTTTTGGATTTATACCTTTTAGGTTCACTATGCTCCCTTTTCTTTCCTTCTTTCCTTCTTTCTTTCCTTCCTTCCTTCCTTCCTTTCTTCCTTACTTCCTTTCTTTCATACATACCTTAGGGATTCATTATCTCTGGCCTAAAATTGCAATACCTTCAGTCTCTCTAGCATTTCCCATTTTAAGCAGAGCACCCTCCCCCCAACATCACCACGAGTTATATATGATTAGACTGTCCTTTCCCCAGTAGCTGAGAAGTGATTTAGTTTAGCATATCTCAAGGCAAAGCTAATAGAATAATGCTTTGTATTCCATAACTGTAGGTTTCTTTCAGCATAACAAAACGCAAGGTTGTCAGCCAATTACCCTAAAATTAGAATTCAAAATATGCATACATAACTTGCCCTCATCCTTTCTTCTTTCAGTCCCTCCCAGGTAATAGGAAAAGATGGAAGATGTGTGGGCTGTGTTGGATTTGTAGGGCTGCTGTAAAAAATTACAGCAAGCTCCATGGCTTCAAACAAAAGAAGTGCATTCGCTCATATTGTGGTGAGGAGATGCTCTGGAGCTTGAGGCCAGGTAGACCTGTCTCTGGGACACTAAACAGTGCACTGAGCTCCCTCATCTCCTCATCTGTGAAGTAAGAGTAATACATCCCTAATTCATAAATCTATTAAGGGGATTAAAGGAGATAATCCAGGTAAATACTAGCTCAACAGATTGCAAACATTCTGTGAATACTAGTTATTGGTAACATTTAGCAAAGAGAGTGTTCCATGAATATTAGCTAGGACAATATTTTTTTGTGATACAGCAATCATCAGTTTGGACAGAGGTTGCATGGCCTTCTAAATGAGAATGCCAACCCTCATTTAGAATCAGACAGAGCTGATTTGAATCTCAGCTCAGCCAGTACTGCCTTGGATTACTTCCTTAACTTTTTGTAAGTACTAGTGTCCTCATATCTAAAATGGAATTATTAGTGGCACTCATAGAGTGCCTATGAATATTAAAAGAAAGAAGTCAGTAAAGGACTTCATATAGACCTTGCACCTAAGAAGGAATTATAAAACTATAATTATTCTAAAAATTGAAATTATTTTAAAATAAAATATTATATAAATGATTTTATATAAAATATTGCATAAATTATTTTAATATAAGCATATAAAATTATTTTAATAGAAAAATATACTTTAATATAAAAATAATCAAAATAATACCACCATTTACTCAGTTTCTGCTAAGAATCAGACCCTATACCAAGTCTTTTGTACATTATTTTCTCGAAGTCCCCAAACAATTTGATGAGTTAAAGACTGTCTTTATCCTCAGTTCATAGTTGAGAAAACAAAACTCTTTAGTGACTTGTCAAAAGTAGCAGAGTTACTAAGTAAAAGAAAGAACTCAGGGTCAAACCCACAAGGTCTAACACACCACAACTTATTCTCTTAAACATTCAACCAACCATATATAAAGCATTTAATAGACTATAGAGGAATAAGCTGTCTGCCCCTGAGCGCATTCACTGGAGAACTATTTCAGACACTCAAATCTTCATGCTTTATGAAAGGTCAGTAATCCAGAGAAAAGACATCTTAGTGAGAGGTTAGAACTTGCCTCTGATACGTTGGGGCTTTGCAGAGATTGAGGATGAGGCAGAAAACTGCTCCAAGCTATAAAACCAACAAACTAGACAACCATAAAGAAAAACAAAAACAGAAACAAAAACAAAAAACAAATACAAAGATTCAGTGTCCCCAAAAGAAAGAAACCTGGGTTCAAGGAAAGATCAGTTAGTGTAAAAAGCTGCTATTTATGTGAATCCTATTTTACTTCTCCAAATACATCAAATGATCTCTCCCCTCAAAAATATTCTCTGTGAACTTACACACCATGGAATCTGTTATTTTATAAAAACCAAAATAAGACACAGTGTATCTGTGTATATGTATATGTAAAACATCAACAAGAGAAGTTTTGGAGTATTACAGTATTTTTGATTACAGATTTCAAAAATTATTATTTATATATCTGCAGCCTAAAGGAGATAAAAGACAAACCAAATGTTTCTAGTTGAGTTTTTCTTAATAAAAGCCAATCAAATCTGATTTCTTTGCTATTAAATGAAAGGAGACAAGCTTATTATCACATATATCAAAAATGTAAATATTGTAAATTTCTCCGTGCTGCTTTCCCTAATCCATGTATTCACATTTTGAAATATATATTTACAATAGAAAGACCAGGTCATAGTTATTCACAAACTGGCATTTTCTTTCATCAAAGTTCAAACTTTTGTCACCATTATACTATGTAAGAAGCCCTGAGAATATTCCCTTTGTTAATTCCCTATTTCTAAAGACTAAAATAAGGTTCCCAATACTACTTGGCACCAGCCGAAGCACCTCCAAGTACTTTCAGGCAGTTGATTCCAGAACCTTCTATTCATGAAAGCCACCAAAGATATCAAGCAGCTGTACTCTGTAAGTTGCCATGGCAACATGTGAGCATGACCCCACAGATGCAGATGCAAGTATGGTCACATCCCCACAGTCAACAAAAAGGCAGCATACAACACTCAGCTGCCAGAGTATAGATTCAGCATGTGAGACTGGAAAGAATATCAAAGGTGAGCAGTATACATGCTTCACAAACTGTGGGTTCCAGTAGCCTGGGATTATCATAAATCCCCTTTTTTCTGTACCTCAATATCCAATTATCCCAATATTCACATATAAGCAATTTCCATATATAACTACATATTTACTTACACATAAAATATATGTCCTCCTATATTTCTTTCTCTATATCTACCACTTTAGACCAAACCATTGTGAACTTTGACACAGATTCAGTAGTCTCGGGTCAATTACTTGCTCTCTTACAATGTTCTCAGTCCTCACAGAGCTCCAAAGTTGAGCTTCTTCATCCAGATGCCGATTTCAAAACACCACTCTCCACTAAAGGAATCAGGTTTGGTCAGGGAAAACAAGGTGAACCTGAGACATTTGTGCTCAAAATTAAGGAAGTGTTCAAATACTGACGGGGACTTGTTTGAAGGCAAATGAGCCAGCCTGAAAGAGCTCTTACTGACCAAACATGGGATAATTTGAGTTTCAAAATGAATAACAGCCCAAATTATAAACCATTGATAGAAACAGAATCCATGAGTTCATGCTGAGAATAAATGAGTAAAGACATACATTTTTTTAAGTATGAAATAAGAAGAATCGATACTAATGTAAAAGGTATAAAAGAACTATAAAAACCAACCACCATAATTGATTTAGATAATTGGTATTAATGCTAAATTTTACTGAGTATAAGTTTATTAGAAAACAAGATATTTATGGGGTTTTTAAAAAGATATTATTCATTTGACAGAAAGAGATCACAAGTAGGCGGAGAGGCAGGCAGAGAGAAAGGAGGAAGCAGGCTCCCTGCTGAGCAGAGAATCTGATGAGGGCTCCATCCCAGGGCCCTGAGATCAAGACCTGAGCTGAAGGCAGAGGCTTATCCAATGAGCCACCCAGGCGCCCCTATTTATGGGTTCTTAAAACATCTCCCATGAAAGAGAAAAATAACTTTTCAGTGGAGAAATCTAGCAGATATCACCCTAACCAAATAGTCAAAGTTAGCATCACTAATTAATAAGACCAAGTGACATCATACATCTGCTTTGTGCTGCAGTGAGAAGGTTATAATTTCTGTATTATTCCTGTGAAGGGATATAACTTCTGTGAGATTCCTGCCAAAAACACATTACCTGAATCTAACCATGCCAAAGTATCAGACGATCCCAAATTGAAGGACCCTGAGTTTGCATCTCAACTGCCCATACTTTTTAAAACATCCATGTCATGAGGACAGAGACTGAGAGATCTGTTTCAGACCAAGAGAGACAAAGGATATATGACAACTAAATGCAGTATTGGCTCCAGAAGATATCCTGAGTCTGAAACTACAATTAACTTCTATAAAAAACAGTAGAGAGACAGTTGGAGAGATCAAAATATGCTGTGTGTGTTAAGTGATAGTAGTGCATGAATGTTACATTCACTGAATTTGGTAATTTCTTTTCATTATCTAAGACATAGTGTTTTACTTTGGAGATACTGAACTATCAGTGGTAAAATGTTAAGCAGTTTATGACATTCAGATGATTCTAATAGTAATAGTAGTAATAGCAATAATAGTTACTTATGTAAAGAGCAAAAGGGAACAAATATGGTCAATCACAAAGTTAGGACAAGCATATAAAGAAATTTATTGTAGCATCCTTGCATTTTTTGACTTTTTTTTTTCAAATTAAAAGTCAAAAATTTAAAATCCAATCTTATTAAAACATAAATATTTCTGGTTGCTTCTTTTAAACTTCTTCAATCACTTTCCATTTCTATTTAAATAAAATTAATTTCCTAAAAGATTCTGACTACCACTCCAGCCTCGTCCAAGAGAAAATCTTGCAATCACACTTGTTTTCTTTTATTTTCAAGAAAATGTTAAGGTATTTTATCCCTAACAGATACTCTTTTCTGCATTTGCAGAGCTAGTGTCCTTCCCATCTATCTTATCATCTATCTCTATGACTCCTTTTCTTTTCTCTTCTTTTCTTTTCTTTTCAGTTACCCATTTTATAGAACTCCAGTGTTAATGAACATCAGCTCGTTGGAGAAGTTTTCACTGACTACTCCTGAAAGAATGGGTGCCTTTAGATATCTGTTTGCCACCTGGTGGCACAGGAATGTGCAAGGTGAATATGTACAACCTTTCACTCATTCCTCTCTATTCCATCTTTTTAAGAGCTCAGTAGTTGCAATGGAGCTTCTCTCTCCAACCATTCCTCCCTGGACCCTTAGACTAATGATCCCCAGAAGGTTATTCACAGAGTTTCCTGTTCTGCCTTATAGATCAGCGTGAAAAATACAGCTCTAATGAGGTCACCCTTTAACACTTGAATTCTCTACATGCAAAGTGATTTTACAGCCTCTAACATTAGGAACTAACCCATCCTGGGATGGTCCATTCCAGTTCTGAATAGCTTTAAACATTGGAAAGCTCTTTTCTCTTGGTTCCCTTTCATTTGTCCTCATATTAACCATAGTGTTTAGCCCACTGAGAAGAAGTGAGTCCTTCTTTTATGTGATAACACTTCCCATACTTGTTGATAGTTCTCCTTTGTCTCTGAATATTTCCTTTTCAGTGTCTTCTCCATTGGTCCAGTGAAAAGCATATTTCTTTTTCTTTGGGGGAAATTAAATGCATGTTCCTACTATATTGGAATATTTTCTCAGATGTCTATAAGGGAAAAAATATATTTTATCTGTGGCCCTGCTCTAAATTAAAGCAAATATGAAAAGAATTTGATATTTGATCCTTCTCTTTTAAGTTAACCAAAAAAAAAAAAAAAAGCCTTCTATTAAAAAGCTAAGGCTATATTCCCTCTCTGAGCTATTTTTTTTCCCTCAGCTACATTCTCTTTTAAGTTTTTTTTATTGTGACTTAGTGTATAGAAAGTAAATAATTGTCCACATCTAGAAGGAAGACACTAACATTTTAAACACTGATTATATCAGCAATGCATTAATATGTCATTTCCTCCTGCTTATTCTACTTATCATCTAAGTATGAGTGTCCCCATTTTTCAGATTAATAAATATAGGGGTTAAATAATTTCTTCGTAGGTACACAGCTAAAAAGTGCTAGAGCTTTGTTTGTTTACCTTCATTTCATATCAAGCTGATCTGAAGGAAATAAAAAGCTAATTTTTAAAAAATGTATTATAAATAAGTTAGCCAGATGCCCGTACTAAAAATCAGAAAATAGAATTGATAAGTTATAAACAGCTAAAACAGATGACTGAATATACTATGGAAAAGAATATCTAGAAATAATGTCTGACCACAGGTGAAATTTTAGCACATTCTTTCCTAGTGGTTTGAGGGAGAATTGATGTTGGTGGAGAGGATATGAGGAATGAAGATGATAGAATGTTTTAGGTGGTAATAAAACATAAAAATGAAAGACAACATCTAATTCTTTTGGCAAGTCAGATCCTTTTTACAATAGTGTGTCTAATATTGCTCATTGGCTTTTAAAAGATTCTAGAACAACTGGAGAGAGTCCAAGGAATACAAACAAAAGTAATGAAATTGACCAAAAAAATCTAGTATAGTAAGGCACTAAAATTACTTGTTAAATGAATACACAAATTAATGAATAAAATTGGCTATTTAACTGAAATAAAAAATACGAAAGGGTGACCTGATTACAATCTTCAAGAATTGAATGAAGTTGTTCTTTCCATCTGTGGGTATTTTAAGAGGTCCTAATAATGGAACTTGTCATTAGATTTTAAGAATAAGTTCTTTATCATCAAAATGATGCAATAGTGAAACAGATCTTCATGTAAGTGGTGAATATTCATAAAAAATTAAGAAAAATATAGAAAATCATTTGTTATAAATGATTTCAGCTTTTGAAATCAGAAATGTATAGGTTTAGACTTTAAGTCTCATTGTGACCCTCTCCACCTCTACAATTCTTTAATTCCCAATGTAACAGTTAAAGCTGATTTAGAATTACAAAGCTGGAAAGAATCTTAAAAGAATATCTACCCAGCAAATTCTCAGTTCTTTCCATTTTGGTGATTTTGTATGGATCTGGGTTTTTTGGATTTGTTTGTTTGTTTTGTTTTGTTTTTTGTTTTTTCTTTCCTGTACTCTCTCTTTCTCCTTTTAGAAGCAGATCAACTTTTTTTTTTTTTTTTTTTTTTTGCTTACTCTTGAAAGCTGAAAAGGACTAAAATGAGAAGAAAGTAAAAAGTACCAGAATAATTAAAAATTGTTCAAGCTTAATCTAAAAGGGTGAAGGAACACAACCAAGAAGAGAGAAGGGAGGGTATCTTATAAATTGTACTCTTTCTTTCCCTCTCATCACTTTTTGGAGCATGTCTACCTGTCCTTGGAAGCACCTCACTCAAGGACATGGTAATTGAATACACTCACAGTCTTTAAAATACATCTCTCTATCACTAAAGATCTCTACAGAATTCCCATGGAATATATTCCCTATTTCGAGAATTACTGCCAGCTAAAATAGCATATTAATAATAATGAGAGTAACAAGTAATTTCTCTGTTAGTCAAGGGCCTCTGAAGAGTAGAGGTCAAGACCGAATGCAATATGCAAGAAAGTTTTAGGGAATACACCTATGAAACAAAATGGGAACGAAATGAGGAGAGGTTGGGAAAGCCATCAGATCACAATGCATTTTGGATCCCAAGTGAAGGAGAAAGTGGAGGGTGGAAACACTTGAAACTGCAATGCATTTTTAAGGAAAATTCATCAAGGCTGTTGAAGAGTCCTTGAGCCAAAATTACCAAAGTCAGAGGGAACCAACTCTCTCCCATTTCCCAGGAGTGGTCCTGCCTTAGCATCCCTGCCACATTCATTGGCACTAACGTGGCAATAGATACCAGAGCCATTAGCTGAGGACTTAAATCAGTTTCACTCCCAAGTCCAAGATCTGACAGACACATTTCCATGTCCACCACGGCCATGGTTTCTTGTGTCCTAACTCCATGTCACTCACTGTATTGAGTGTGCTCTGCAATGTCATTGGATCTTTACAGAAGTTGTTCAATACCAGCAGTGACTAAACGGTAAAGAATAGGTGTCAATCCATATCTGACTCACCACCCTGTGCTCTTAAAGCCCTCTATCTACCTCCCACTGGACTATTCTACCTCTCTTTATGGCATGCCACACTGATTACACTTTAAAAATTTCCAGAGTGAGTAATATAACCTATAATTTAGAGCTATTTTTGCTTGCTTTTCATTGTGATACAGAGGGAAAGAACAGTTCAATCTAACACTTCAAATACTTCAAAATGTAATCTTTGGCCATTTGTTCCCTCTGATGAATACCATAAATTCCCTTAATTGGTTTGCACAGAATTTGTGACCTCATACCTGCATTATCACCATTTACATATAGTTATATATTCAGTAGCACCTTTCAATTCTATTGTACTCACAATTCTGACTCGTTGTTTTAGATTTGTTACTTTCTGGGAGTCTTGAACACAACGAACGTTTACCTCCTGTGTAATACTTTCTTCTTGCTGTCCTTGACTATTTTAATTTTGCCTTTTTCAAATATTATTTCAATTACTTATCTTATTTTTAGTGATTGCTTTTGCTTTTATCACTTAAAGACATCTTGATTACATTTGGAAGTTTTAGGACTGCTACTTGTGTTCATTCCTTCTGAGATTTTCATCTGGGGATAGAAGATCCAAATTTGCAAGCAAAGACTCCACCAATTAAATTATCTTCCCAAATATGGTTCTCATTCTCTTCAGAGTGTGACTTCTTCAATTGCCTTGACTTATATTGAAGTTGTTGACCATTTTTTTTTTTTTTGAGGAGTTTCTCTGCACCTTGAATGCCTGCTTTCTTCTCCAATCAGGTTAAGTTCTCAACTATAATTTGTTCAAATAAACCTTCTGCTTCTCTCTCTGTCTCTGTCTTTGTCTCTGTTTATCTTCTGGGTCCCTTAGTATTAGGATATTATTTTCCTTTATGGAATTACTGATTTCTTGAAGTATCCCTTTATGATCCAGTAGTTGTTTTTCTCTCTTCTTTTCAGCTTCCTTATTTTCCATCATTTTGTTTTCTATATCACTGACTCTCTCTTCTGCTTCATTTATCCTTGCTGTTAGAGCCTCCATTTTTTATAGCATCTCAGTGAAAACATTTTTAATTTTGCCTGAATAGATTTTAGTTCTTTTTTATTTTTTTTCTACAGTAAGGGATTCTCTGGTGTCTTCTATGCTTTTTTCAAGCCCAGCTAGTATCTTCATAATCATTTTATATTCTAGTTCAGACATCTTATTTATATCCATATTTTTTATTTAAATTCAATTAGCCAGTGCATAGTGTACCATTACTTTTTGATATAGTGTTCAATGATTCATTACCTGTATATAACACCAAGTGCTCGTTTATATCCATATTTATTAAATCCCTGTCAGTATTTCCTACTGTTCTATTTTTGTGATGAATTTCTCCTTTTCATCATTATTTCCAGAAAAGAATAGAAGAAAGAGAGTAAAAGACAATACCATCAGTAGAAAAAAAAAACTAGAAGAAAATAAAAACAAACAAAAAAAATCAAACCAGAAACAAAACAGAACAAATCTAAGCAAAGACATAAAGGATTTCTACTCTGAAAACTATAAAACACTTATGAAAGAAATTGAGGCAGACACCAAGAAATGGAAAAATATTCCATGCTCATGGATTAGAACACATATTGTTAAAATGTCTATGCTACCCAAAATGATCTACACATTCAATGCAATCCTTATCAAAATATCATCAGTATTTTTCATAGAGCTGGAATAAACAATCTTAAAACTTGTACGGAACCAGAAAAGACCCTAAATCACCAAAAGAATGTTGAAAAAGAAAATCAAAGCTGGTGGCATCACAATTACAGACTTCAAGCTCTATTACAAAGCTGCTGTCATCAAGACAGTAAAGTACTGGTACAAAAACAAACACATAGATCAATGGAACAGAGTAGAGAACCCAAAAATGGACTCTCAACTCTATGGTCAACTAATCTTTGACAACCAAGAAAGAATATCCAGTGGAAAAAAGACAATCTCTTCAACAAATAGTGTTGGGAAAATTGGACAGCACATGCAAAATAATGATACTGAACCACCTTATACCATATACATACCAAAAACCGAACAAACAAACAAACAAACAACAACAACAAAACAACTCAAAATGGATGAAAGACTTAAATGTGAGAAGAAATCCATCAAAATCCTAGAGGAGAACACAGGAAGCTACCTCTTTGATCTTGGCCACATCAACTTCTTGCTAGACATGCCTCCAAAGGCAAGAAAAACAAAAGCAAAAATGAATTATTAGGACTTCATCAAGATAAAAAGCCTTTGCACAGCAAAGGAAACAGTCAACAAAACTGAAAGGCAACCTATGCAATGGAAGAAGATATTTGCAAGTGTCTTACCAGAGAAAGGGCTAGTATCCAAAATCTGTAAAAAAATTATCAAACTTGGGGCACCTGAGTAGTTCAGTCAGTTGAGCACCTGTCTTTGGCTCAGGTCATGATCTAAGTGTCCTGGAATAAACCCCACATCAGGCTCCCTGCTTCATGGAGGGCCTGCTTCTCCATCTCCCTCTGCCTGCCACTTCTCCTGCTTGTGCTCTCTCTCCCTTCCTCTGTCAAAAGAGTAAATAAAATCTTAAAATAGAAAAAAAGAATTTATCAAACTCAACACCCAAAAAACAAAACAAATCCAGTCAAGAAATGAGCAGAAGACATGAACAGACATTTCTCCAAAAAAGACATACAAGTGGCCAACAGACACATGAAAAAATGCTCAACATCACTCGGCATCAAATCAAAATCAAAATGAGATACCACCTCACACCAGTCAGAAGGCTAAAATTAACATGTCGGGGGACACAGATGTTGGTAAGGATGTGGAGAAAGGGGAACCCTCTCACCCTGTTGGTAGGAATGCAAACTGGTGTTGGTAAGGATGTGGAGAAAGGGGAACCCTCTTACCCTGTTGGTAGGAATGCAAACTCCACTCTGGAAAACAGTATGGAGGTTCTTCAAAAAGTTAAAAATAAAGCTACCTTACAGCTCAGCAATTACATTACTAGGTATTTATCCAAAGGATGCAAACATAGTGATCTGAAGGGGCACATGCACCCCAGTGTTTATAGCAGCAATGTCCACAACAGCCAAAAAATGAAAGAGCCCAGATGTCCAAGGATAGATGAATGGATAAAGAAGATGTGGCAGATATACAAAATGGAATATTATATAACCATCAAAAATATAATCTGGCCATTTGCAATGATGTGGATGGAACTAGAGGGTATTATGCTAAGCCAAATAAGTTAATCAGAGAAAGACAATTATATGATATCACTGATAAATTAAATTTGAGAAATAAGGCAGAGGATTATAGGGGAAGAGAGGAAAATATGAAACAAGATGAAACCAGAGAGGGAGACAAACCACAGGAGACTCTTAATCTCAGGAAACAAACTGAGGATTGCTGGGTTGGAAGGTGGTGAGAGGGATAGGGAGGCTGGGTAATGGACATTGGGGAGGGTATGTGCTATGGTGAGTGCTGTGAATTGTGTAAGACTGATGAATCATAGACCTGTACCCCTGAAACAAATAATACAATAAATGTTAATTTAAAAACAAATAACCTTCTTATAATTAATAAATAATATTAATATATATAATCTATATCTAATTAATATATCTATCTATATAGATCATTTTTAAAAACAAAAAACAAATCTCTGAATTATAATAATAATCTAGAAACTGTTTTTCTACTATAATTGTAAAAACTGGCAGATTACAAAAATATTTTTATTCTGTTTTATATCACTTTTCTCTATATTAAATGGCCTAATTTTTATGTTTTAGTCTGAAAATATTTTTGTCATTATTAATAGATCTGCTATTTATAACATAAATCATAAATTGGCCAGAGTTCTTTTACATATTTGTTTTGTACCTATTTTGATTAAATCAGCAAGAGAATAACCCATTAAGATATTGCATGCATATATCAAAATGGTTTAATGTCTCAGCATTTCAATAACATATCAAGTTGAATTATGAAGTACCATGTTTACGTCACATAAAAAAACTCATAGGTACATGTTCAAACCAGAATTTATTTTATAAAAATTTTGTGTAAAATAAATATTGATCATATAATTCAACATGACTTTGCATAAAGAAATAGTTTTAAATTCAGAATCAAAAAGCAAAAACCTTTGCACCTTCACAGCAGTGGAACTTAAGAATTGGCACAGATTTCTCTTCATATTCTCCACCCCATCCTATAATATGGAAATAACTTTAAACAAACTATATCTGCAATCCTCATTGATAATATAGCTTAGACATTGAAGTTAGTTATTGTGGATTTAAATACCAACTCTGTCTTTATTTTGTATATTTATTTTTTATAATGTGCTTTATCTTTTTATATCTTACTCCCTGCTTCAACTCACTTTCTCTTTCCTCATTTTTATTACTTAAAAAAAGTAATAAACTCTAATTTTGTAATCTGCCATTTGGGGACAAAATAAAGAGAAAAAAACACATGCAGATATGTAGTCTGAATTTTCCTCTGTCTCATAAATTTTTAGGTACATGATCCAAGATGATGAGTTAAAAGCAAATTTCATTAAATCCCAATCCATTGGTACCTCCTAGACCACTGATTTCCAGGACCTCAATGGTCTTCTCCACAGCTCCATGAAATTCTCCAAATTTGCCTTACTCAACTCATGGATGAATGTGTCCTGTGCAATATCCAGATCCCCTATTTAGTTCATATGAAAAGCATGCTCTGTTTTCTACCTCTGTTTTCCCATGTTCTCTGCTACTCCAGAGTTTGACTGCTATCTTCATGGTGCCTCATAGCTTTGAAATCTTCCGAAAAGTAAGAAGTTGAATGGACCTCATCCTCTGTGAACATGATATATGGGGGTCTTAATGTTGAATTATTTGCTCCTATCACTGTTATAATTTTCCCATATATATTCATGTCATCATAAATATAGTAATGGGATAGACTGAGATATCATCAGCATCCCTATGATCACAACCACAATTTCCTTCCAACTATTGCTGAATCTGGTTTACCCTGAACTTGTTCTTTATGAACTTAAAGCAAACTTTCAATAGGGAAACCTGCCATTCTGCATTTTAATATAGTTTTCTGTATGTGCACACCACCATTTCTACTATAACCACTGTACTTAGCAGACACGTTTGCACATGACTGAATTCTGATTAAAGACACACATTTGGAGTTTTTATTTATTTTGATTCAAGCAAAATTATCATCCACTTAAATTAAAAATACAAACAAATATTTGGTGAGAGTCTGGAGCAAAGGATTACTTTTCTCCACAGAGTAGATGTAGATGTATCTAAATCTCAGTTCCATTCCAATTTAGATCTCTTCTAGAAAAACTTGGGCTGATAATTGATAAAGTATATAAGATTCTGGGCATCAGAGCTAACATTTAATGGACATTCACAATCTGATTTTTGTCTCTTTGTTTCTAAGACTGTGAATTTGTTTCAAATTATAAGGCACCTTTTCAGTTTCTACAGTTCATTCAGTGGTCCCTTATAGCTGTGATCAAAAATAGTCAAGCATCTGTTTACTGAGTGAACAACAACAAAATCACTTGAGTAAAAGTGATAAATAGTATCTAAGAGAAGGACAAATAAAATTATACCAACTTGAAATTCTCACCATTTATTGCTATTTGCCTCATTTCCTAAGATATGCAATGAAAACATTCAGATAGATGGTACATTTCTATTTTTTCTTATTTTTCACAAAATATTACATCAATTAGATACATATAGGTCAAACTGCAAAGCCAAAGCTGAAACAATGACTTCCAAAGCCTGACCCAAACTTAAAAAATAAAAATACACTTTTCAATTAATGACTGATTATCATTAAAAAGATGAAATTGTCATTTACATAAAACCACACAGATTCTGATGTCACCAAGATGGTGACATAGGTTGTTTCCAAATTTGCTCCCTTTCATAGAAGAACTAACAACTCTTCAAGAGCAAGACACCCCTGAGAGAATCACAGAACATGGTGGCAAAGCTGAAGCACCCTTGTACTACAGAGATCAAGACAGATTGCATTAAAAGAGTAAGAGAAATGACTACACAGCCACCACATGTCTCCTCCCACAGACCAGACCAGCACCACAAGGAGAGGTCTCCCCAGGCCTCTGGTTCCTCCAGAGGGAGAAGAGAGCCTAGGGGAGACCACCAGCACCAACCGTAGAATTGTGGGAGTCCGTCCTCTGATCTGATCTCTCACCAAAGCAAATCTGCAGGACTCAATCACTGAGAATCTGACTGTGATGGAAAAGGGGGGAGGGATTTGCAACAATTTAGATCTAGGTAGACTGAGTTTGTACCTGTTGTGACCAAGTAGTAAACTCAACTAGCAATTTGCTAATCTGCAGAATCAAGCTGTGTGTTCAGTCTGAACAGGGAACATGGTGGAGTGCAGATGTGCTAGTTTGGGGTTCTCAAAGGAGTTTTTTCAGCCTTAGAACCCTAAAGGAGTTCCTGCTCAAGCAAGAAGCTGAATCACAATTCTCACTGTGGAGAGTAATTTCTGACCCCATTTGATCAGAAGGGCTGGTGACAACTCCTAGAAGTTATATGGTCCAGGGGCATTCCAGCCAAGAGGCAGGCAGGGCAAAGTCAGTACCAGATGTGGAATATTTCTGTGCTATGCACAGGAGGGGGATTAATTCATAGCTAAGGCTGAGGATAACTCCTGACCCTTCCAACCAGAAATCCCGTTTGGGAAATTAAGAGTAGCCTAGAGTAGCAACTCCCTCTCCTGTCAAGCATGGAAGCTGAGATATACTAGCTATCTGATGTAGAGAGTGTCTTCCATCCCCATCTGACCAGAAACCTGGAGAAAACTCCTAGAAACTATTCAGCCCAGCAACACCCAAATGGGAAAGTACAGATGATAGTTTTTAGAGCAAAGACACTACTCCTATTCAATCAGGGAACTTGGGGTGCAGTTCAGGTTGCATTAAGACAACAAAGAGCACTACTGGCTTTAGAACCACTTCTTCTGATGCACATGGGCTGAGAATCTAATTTGTAGCCCTGTTTATCACTTAATATAGATTTCAGCCTATCAAACCAGGGGATCTAACTATGATAAGGTACGGAACCTAACCTACGACATAGCCCATTCTACAGTCCTATTCAAACAGATCAAACAGATAGCACAGCCTGTAGATTTCCCCATGTGCAAAGCAAAAATGGTGACCTCACCTCACCAGAGAATTCAGTATACAATACTCTGATCTGATTCAGGTCCTCAAATAATAAGCTGTTCAGAGTTTGGATCCTGTCCTGCTGCCTTCTAGGACAAGGAAGCTAACATAAACCCATCTACTATTGAGTATAGTACCTAGTCCTGACCATTTAGTCTCAACCATTCTCCCAACTAGAGAATCCAGACAACTACAGAGCCCATTCTACAGCCTTACATATATAAATATAAAATGTATATTTATTTGGGTAGGAAACCAATCCATCAGTTCTAGCCAACTCTTCTCAGACTGTGGCAAACCCCCCTTTCTCATGCTCAGAGCTCAAACAGTAACCTTGCTCAAAACAGACCATATTAGCAGTCCCAACTTTGCCCAAGGACATTACAGGTAGACATACCCAGAAGCCCAAACTGAGCTGACTGATGAAAAATTTTTTCTACCAAATACTCAAATGCACAGATACCAATGTAAAAAATAAAGGATCACAAAATGTCAGATAAACATGACACCATGAAAGAGAATAAACAAAGCTCCCATAATTGAGCTTAAAAAATGGAGCTCTATAAGCATTCAAACAAAGATTTCAGAATAATCCTTTTCAGGAAGTTTAGTGAACTACAAGAAAATACAGAAAACAACTAAAAAATTGGGAAAATAACTCATGAACAAAATGAGAAGTTTGACAGGGAAATAACAACCATCAAAAAGCAAAAAATTCTCGAGCTAAAGAGTATGGTAAATAAACTGAAGAATTTAATAGTTTCAAAATTAGACTCACGGTGCATAAGAAACCATCAACAATCTGGAGGATAAGACATCAGATGATCATCTCAGGAGATACAGAAAAAGCATCTGACAAAATTCAACATCCATTCATGATAAAATCTCAACAAATTAGTCATAAAAGGAATATATCTCAACATAATAAAGGCCATATATGACAAGCCTTTAACTAACATCATACTTAATGGTGAAAAGTTGAAAATACTTCCTTTCAGATCAGAAACAAGACAAGGGTGCTCACTTTCAACACTCCTTTTCAAAATAGTACTTGAAGTCTTAGCTAGAGAAATCAGACAAGAAAAATAAATAGAAGATATCAGAATTGGAAAGGAGGAAGTAAAATTGTTGGCATGCAGTTGACATGATTTTATGTTTAGAAAATCTTAAAAACTCAACCAAAAAGCTGTTAGATCTAATCTGTCAATCCAGTAAAGTTGAAGGATACAAAATTAACATACAAAATCAAGTATATCTATACACTCACAATGAATTTTCTGGGAGAAATAGAGAAACAGATCTCATCTAGAATAATATCAAAAACAATAAAATATTTAGGAATAAATTTACCTAAGAAAGTGAAAGATCTCTACTATGGAAACTATGAGACACTGATGAAAGAAATTGAAGACACAAATAGATGGAAAGCTATCGTGTGTTTATGTATTGGAAGATTTAATATCATTAAAATGTCAGCACTACTAAAAGCCATCTATATTTTTAATGCAATACCTATCAAGACGCCAGACATTTTTCTACAGAAGTAGAAAAAGAATCCTAAGATTTATGTGGAACCACAAAGGACCTCAAATGGCCGGAGAATTCCTGGGAAAGGAGAACAAAGCAGAAGGCATCAGTTTCTGATTTCAAGCTATTCTAAAAAGCTATAGTCATCAAAACAGTAAGGTGCTAGCATATAAGCAGACAAATGGATCAATAGAACAAGATCAAGAGCCCAGAAATAAATGCAAGCATATACAGTCAACTAAAAATTAACAAGGGAGCCAAGAATACTCAATGGAGAAAGCATAATCTCTTCAATAAATGCTCATGGGATAATTGAATATTTACATCTAAAAATATTAAACTGAGCCCATATCTTACACCACTCACAAAAATCAACCAGAAATGGATTAAAAGTTCAAATGTAGGGGTGCCTGGGTGGCTCAGTGGGTTAAGCGGCTGCCTTCGGCTCAGGTCATGATCTCAGGGTCCTGGGATCGGGTCCCGCATTGGGTTCTCTGCTCGGCAGGGAGCCTGCTTCCTCCTCTCTCTCTGCCTGCCTCTCTGCCTACTTGTGATCGCTCTCTGTCAAATAAATAAATAAAATCTTTAAAAAAAAAAAAGTTCAAATGTAAAACTTGAAACCATGAAATTCCTAGAAAAAACTTTCTAAAATGAAACAGAAATAAAGTCCTTTGACAATGAATTTTTAGATAAGACATGTAAACCACAAACAAAATAAACAATAAACAGTGGACTACATCAAACTAAAGATTCTACACAGAAAAAGAAATGATTAAAAAAGCAAAAGACAACAGAATGGGGGAAAATATTTGCAAACCATATATCTGATAAGGGACTAATATTCAAAATATATAAAGAACTCATACAACTCAATAACAAAAATCGATATATAAAATAAAATAATAAAATAAAATAAAATAAAAAATAGTCAAGGGACCTGAATAGACATTTCTCAAAAAAAGATACATGAAAGGCTAAGAGAAGCACATGAAAATATACTCAACATCACTAGTCATCACAGAAATACAAATTAAAACCACAATGAGACATTATCTCATGCCTTTTAGAATGGACATCACCAAAGAGACAAGAGATAACAAATGCTGGCATGAATGTAGAGAAAAGGAAACCCTTGTATATACTGTTGGTGGCAATATAAAATGGTACAGCCACTATAGAAAACAATATGGAGGATTCTCAAAAAATTAAAAATAGAACTACCATATGGTCCAGGAATTCCACATCTGGTAATATATCTAAAGGAAATGAAAACTCTAACTAGGAAAGATACCCACACACCTATGTTCATTGAAGTATTATTTATGGTAACCAATGCATGAAAACAACATAAGGTCCATCAAGAGGTAAATGAATAAAGAACTTTGGTATATGTACAATGAAATATTATTCAGTCAAAAAATAAAACAAGGAAATCCTACCATTTACAAAATATGTGTGGACCTTGAAGGCATTATGCCATGTGAAATAAGTCGGAGAAAGACAAATACTGTATGACCTCACTTATATGTGCAATATAAAAGTAATAATAATAAAATAAAACCACTAGAAAATGAGATTTGATATTTTGGTTACCAAAAGCAAAAGGTGGAAGAAGGGAGGTCAGAGAAAGGTAATCAAAATGTACAAACTTCCAGTTATAAGATAAATAAGTTCTAGAGATGTACTGTACAACATGATGACTATAACTATCACTGATGTAAGACATACATGAAGGTTGTTACAGGAGTTAATCCTTAGAGTTCTCATTCCAAGGAGATTTTTTTTTCCTTTTTTCTTTCTCTTTTTTCTCTCTTTGTTCTATCTATATGAGAAGATGGTAGCTGAACCTATTATGGTAATCATTTCATAATATATGCAAATCAAATCATCATGCTATATTCCTTAAAAACAACGGTATAATAAGGAACACCAAAGTCTAGAAGAGCACAGAGGAAAAAACTCTACTGCATTAAGTGTGAAGTATTTATTCTTATTCATTAAAGAAGTTCCCCCACAAAAACATCGACACAATATGCTAAGATTAAAAAAAAAAAAACTGTAAGTTCTGTTTGTCTTAAAAATGAATTTTATTCTCCCTTTGCCAAACAAAACATCATATTTGCCTTGAGATTACATATTCATTCATTTTAAATTATTCAGAAAGGCAGGATATATCTTTGGCATATTTTCATTATAAGTGTCCAAATAACTTTGTCTTATAAGAAATGTCATTTTCAAATTAACAATTATAAAAGATGAAGGGATTTAATATTTCCATCTCAAAATTGATTTAAATATGGTGTTTTTTATGAAGACTTTGATATTATGATATCAAGTTTCTTATGTGATCATGATCTCTTCATATAGGTTAATCATATTCCCACAGTCACAGTAAATTTCATCAATCTTCTAGAGAAGGAGAAAAGTAATAAATATTATGACAACAAGAACATGTCTTAATATTCTTAGTAACCAGTCTCAGGCTAACATCAGATGACTTTAGGTCTCAGATCTTCTCACTGGCCTGCAGTAGTATTTGCAATTACACTGATTTATGCTCTGTCATTACATGTTCAAATAAATCTAGAGTTTATAGTCGTAATTGCATTACTCGGTTTAAAACTGTGAAGAAGAGTTATAAAGAGAAGTCAAGTTATCATTTTTAGAAAACATCTGTGTGTTTATGGATAACAACTGGTGTTAGGGGGTACTTTACCTCTGTATAAATACCGTCCGTTTTTCAAATGAAGTCAAATATTTTTGGAGGCATATTTCACACTGATTTCTCCTTTTCTGTAATCCTCCTGAGTGTTATGATGGTATTTTAGTGTTTTTAAAAGCAGTCTAAAAATTCACACAATTAGTTATATTCCACTTTAAATACTGTTATTAATTGACCCCAATAGCATGACTCTTGGTGTCAACAGTTATTAAAAGATACCAGTGAACTGATAATTAGGCTTTTTTTTTCCTTTTTTTTTAATAATTAGTTCCTGTTGTTATCTAACTAAGAAATATAAACTATTTTTACTAAAAATCTTGAATAACCTCTCTCCACAATCCTGTACCCTAGAATAAATGATATTTCAGATGCTAGAACCCAACTTAGATAGTGGCCCTGGGAGAGTCTCAGTTACTTTTTCAAATATTTTCCAAGACTTTGAACTGTGACAGTCCAGATTTTTCTTCATTTTCCATTTCTGATGGCCTCTTCTAAAAAAGGCTCCCTATAACTAAGTGATGTATACACTTGCACTGAAAGGAGGTACTTAAACCTTACTGGATTCTGCACAGAGAGTAGAATAATTTGTTATAGCCTCTCTGTTGTCCAATATCCAACATCCATGATGTTTTTGTTTTGTTTTTGGTTTTTTGGGTTTTTATGTTGTTGTTTTGTTTGTTTTTGTTGTTGTTGCACAAAGAAACTTTTATTTGCAGCAAATAAAAGTGGAGGGGCTTCCGAAGCCATGATTCCCAGAAGAGGGTGAATATATTTCTTTTATTGAGGTTAGGATGAACATTTATCATATGTAGAGGCAGGCAGAAGATCATACATATGCCTTAAGGAAGGCACAGAAATAATGTATATACCTATGTTATATACATTATAATTGTATGTTAGGTAAATTAGGTTGAGGCTCCTCCCTGGGTGGAGATGTTAGTATTATAATGAGGTAAAAGTTATTGTAGGTCATTCTAGAGGTCACTCCATGATCCATCTGCTAGGTATGAGTCAGGTTTAGCTCAAACACTCTAGATGGTCTGGGCCAGTGGGAGACTTTGTGAGGGTGGTTGCCATCACCAAGGGGTAGTTTCAGGTTTAATTTGTCTGAGTTAAGGGGAAAGTCAGAAAGATCTGGAAGCCCACAGGTCATGTAGGTTTGATGTAGTTCACCCTATGTTTTACTTAATTTATGGGCTTTGACTCCATTCCCCTGTGATTCTTAAAAGCAAGAGGAAGTAGGACAAGTAGATGCATGAATTAGATTAAGGACTACTTACCAAGTTTAAGCTGGCAGCACGTTTTCAAATGTGAAAATGGCAGTAAAAACAGAAACAAGACAATGAGGGGTGCCTAGGTGGTTTAGTCAGTTAAGTGACAGACTCTTTATTTCAGCTCAGGTCATGATCTCTGGGTCATGAGATCAATCCCCATATAGGACTCCACATTCAGCAGAAAGTCTGCTGGAGATTCTCTCTCCCTTTCTTTCTCTCTCAATCCTGTCCCCATCTCTCTCAAATAAATAAGTAGATCTTTAAAAATAAAAAGAAAGAAACAAGTCAATGAAGAGGAGTCATCCTGTAAATTATAGTCACAGAAATAATTTTTAATTAAAAATGATGACTATAATAGACCTTTAAAATGAGTTATATATACCTAGAAAAAGATTGTTTTCCTCAAATTAGGAAGTCAAATTTAGTCTTCTTAAAGATAAATTTGAACTATTTTAGAATAATTGACTAAGTATCAAAAACTTGCCTAATTTTTAATTTTTTTCTGCAGAAAAATATCTGAAAACACTACTTTCCTGAAGTTAGTCACTTTTATCTAAGGCATTAAAAATTATATCTTCCAAGATAATTTAGTGGTGTTCATGTAGAAATTAAAAAATTTGCAGTATTTATTTACTTTAAAAATACTTCAACATATTTTAAATATAATAACTTTTGGTTAAGCACTAACTTCAGGAGCCAGGGTAGGTATACCTTTTGAGCTATAAATTCTTTATTTTTCATTGTTATTCCTTAACCCTAACTCTGTGAGTAAATAAGGAATAAGATAAAGAAAAGATATTTTTAGTCTACGGCCATACCACCCTGAACGCGCCCAATCTCGTCTGATCTCGGAAGCTAAGCAGGGTCGGGCCTGGTTAGTACTTGGATGGGAGAAAAGATATTTTTATAAGACCTTTACATGAGGTTAATCATTGGAGAATATAAGGGCTGGGCAACTAGAATTTTTGTTTATATTTTATTCAACATTCATTCAATCATACATTCATTCTCCTATTTTATATTGAAATGTCTACTACACCAGATGATATACTAGATGCTAAAGATTTAAGACTTAATGACAGATTGAGTCTTACAGCATACAATTATGATTACAAATCATCAAAATACATTATGACTAATGATGTAAAGATCAATGCTTAAGTGATACAGAACCAGAGTGGAAAGAACCATATAATAGCTTTCAGAGAAAGACTTCATGAGGAAGGAAGACCTTGAGCTTAGTATTTTGAGAGTACATTTTGTGCACTTCGCAAATCATAGAAGTAAGCAAAGCTTAGTACAAAATTGGAAAATATAGAAATGTAAGAGGAGTAAGAAAACATAATCTTTAACAGTTTGATGTAGTTCACCCTATGTTTTCAAAGTAAACAGGTTTCATTTTTTGAATAGCAAAATTCATGTTGTATATAAAATATTTTAAAATAAAATGAGGCCATAAGGAAGTTTTCATTTTGTTAGTTTTATAGTTTATCACTTTTTATAGTTTGTCATATTTTTCAGAGTTTTTTAAATCAAGGAGCAATTCCTATATGTCATACAAAATGCCAAAAAGCAACCTGGAAAATGAAAATCATGTGAAGTCTTTCTTTTTTTTTTAATTTTTTATTTTTTATAAACATATAATATATTTTTATCCCCCGGGGTACAGGTATGTGAATACCAGGTTTACACACTACATGTGAAGTCTTTCTAATGGTACAGTAAACTGTTTTTTTTTTCTTGGTTTTGTTTTCTACATTTCACATGACATGTGGTAGTATATTTTATATAAAATCCCCCCATAATTTGTTGATTTCCAAAAATTTGTCTATTTTAAATTATTCAGGGTGGAACATTTTTGTTCAAATATATTTTTCGCATTTGGGATTATTGTTTGGAAATGTATTCCACAATGTAGAATTCCTGGGCCACAGGTAAATAGGCACATACCATACGAATAGAACCATGGGTGTACAAGGGGGAAAAGAGGAAATGCATGCATCCTAGGGAGAGGAGAGTACATGCCTAAGTTACAGAGCTGTCAAAGAAGCTAGTGTACAGCCCTATTTTTGACTGACTCTCAGAATGAGCCCTTCTCCAGAACCAAAATGTGTTTCATTCTGTAAAAGAGTATAAAATCATATTTACAAGTGTTGGAAACTGTTGCATCTTCTACAGACAATAGCACCGTAATTACTGATAGTTATTAGTAGCCTGAGCTGCTGAGAATGACCTACAAGCACAGCTGCAGTAATAGGAATACATAAAAATGTTCTGCTGATTACAAGAAGGCAAGAATTTTCTCTATAGTCTCAAATGATGATGAAGAGTCAGGTGGCCTAATTAAGGTCAGAGAAAATGATATAATGTCTGAGGTCTCATCAACTCCAAAATTCCCTGTAGTAATAGTATCATCTAATGTTTTCCCCACTTTAGTTCTGCTGGACACCCGGTCCATGTAATTTCACCTCAGAATCTTTTGTGAAATGAGGTTGAGCATGTATAATAAGATAGACAGATAGATAGATACCATTTTATCAGCAGATGGGGTTTTTGAAATATTTTTATATGTATTTCTTCTAAGGAAAGGGAAAATTATTAGTTAGAACAATCAATTCAGAGCACCAGTGTGCCTTTTTTATTTCCCTAGAACTTAAATGTGAGCTGGTAGCGTCCAAGAAGCACATAGCTGTGATAAAGGATCCTTTTTTTTTTTTTTTTTTAATGCTGTTCACACTTTATTTGCTGGATGGTAAACTGGGGAGTAGTGACTACATTGAAGCAAATAGTTTTCTTCTTACCCCACAGGCGACGCTTCTGCATTACCCTAGCATGGATTTGGATTAAGGAGTTTAATGAACAGAAGCTTCTATATACAGCATACGGTTATCAGGGAGTACAGACTGCATATGAACGCTGGTAAACTACCAGGCAGTCCTCTATCCTTAAATGCACTCAAAGGAACCCTGTCGTTCAAGTTTCACAGTTTCTAAGATTTCCTGCAACTTCGGTGAATAGCAATTATGACTTCCTCTGAACCCTATTCTGTTAGAGTTTCTGATAAAATAATTTCCATAAAATAAGGTGATCATTTACTCTATCCAATTATTGTCCTGGAATAATTATTAACAGTGCTCAGCCTCAGTAAAAAATTTGGGTGATAAATTGTTATGTTCATCCTGCATATAAAGATCCTGACAACATGGAGAAGAACTTCTATAAGATAATGGCCTAGAAATGTGGGGGTCACCTCATCCACCCTCTACATAAAGAAATGCTCAGTAAAATGTAGAGAATTAAAGTACATAGCTGAGTTCAAAACAAAAAAGCAAGATATCTAAGTGTCAAATAGAGAAGAAAAAAAAAAAAAACTCACAGCCTTCAAGGTAAGTAAGAATTAAAACTCTGTGGTGGCCACCGAGTCCCTCAAGCCAGATATAAATCTAAGAACAGGGGTGTTGATGACGGCAATGAAATGGGGTTTGGTATCGAAGATCCAGGATGAAGCTTCTTTCATTGAAATGAAACCTGGAAAAAAAGTTGACTTGCCCACAAATGATAACTGGAGAATTTCTACTAACTGGTGCAAATCTTTGGCACACAGGCCATGCATAGGAACGACGTGTGACACAACATTTTTAGGATGCATGCATAGGTACTGACTACATTTACAAACTCATGTGGGACAGAAAACCAAGGAAGTTAAGTGTAATACATTGTATCTAATGACTTCACACACCCAGACAGGACTATGAAAACTGTCCCCATCAGATCTCCACTGCTCAAAGGATGTGTCATTTTCAGAGGATAATTTTCATATAAACTAAGGTGAAAGACTAATATCACAAAAATTTGTGCAAGTCCAACACCAAGAAACATTGGTTAGAGACCCAACATAGAAGACAAATGAACAGAGAAACTCAATGAGGAACTCAAAAGAATCTCTGTAAATATTTGTAAAACTGTTCAGAAAGATACAGTAATACCAAACACAAAGCAAGAGGACATAGAAACAGATTCTTATAAAAGAAAGAAGTATAACTCCTAGAATTTTTTTTTAAATTATGGACATTATTAAAAAGTCAGAAAAGAAGAGAAAAAGTTAATAGGCATGGCTGAAGAGATACTGAATTGATGAAGACAGGAGAAATTTTAGATTTTTTTTCCCCAGTGGAATGTGAAAACTTACAGAAAAAGTAACATAAGAGTCAAAGGGAAATAAATCTGAATTTGAATCTTGACTTCACTTATCTATGATCTTCAGAAAGTCACCTAATCTGTATCTCAGTTTCCTCTTTTGTGAACTTAGAATAATTATGTATACTTATTGTGTTTTTATAAAGGTTAAATAAAATATGGGTAAATCATACAATGCATTGTTGAGTACCTATTAGCTACTCAAAAAGGGTTTTTTGTTGTTTTGTTTTTTGTTTTACTTTTTTGCTTCTCTTTTTAACAGCTGCTCACTGGACTCTTTCCTGAATACTTGGTAAATAAAACATTTACAATATAATGAGTATTTACTATGCACACTGTACTTTACATTCATTTATTCAATAATTAAACTCTATAATGTTGTATCATAGATAAATTCAGTTTATAGAACAAAAATATGAGACAAAATAAATCTAAAGGCTCAGATCACAGTAGGCAACAGAGATAGATATTTGACCCAAGACTCAACCCTCATTTTATTAACTTCGAATTCTTCTACATTTCTCTTGCAGGAACCGTGGAAGAGGCGAACGTGATAACCACTACACTACGGAAACGCTACCATGGAAGATAATCTATCAATCAGTCAATCAGTCATTTTCTGCTGGTATAGCTTGGGCAGAGAGAAGTTACCAAGAGTATTGTAAAATTTCAGAGATTTTAGAGCAAGTCTTTGTGTAGAAGGAGATTTCATAAATTCCATGAGCTTTCTTGGTTCCATTACTAACTTCACCCTTAAGGACATGCAGCCAGAGATACTAATGTGAATGGACAGCTTTAAATTAAAGGTGGTTTTCTTTCCTTTTCTTTTCTTTCCTTTCCTTTTCTTTTCTTTTTACCAATGAATAGAGGGATGAGTTGGGCCAATAATTATATCTGTTTTATAGCTCTTTTGATACCTGTGATAAGGAGGTGTTTTATATGTTATGTTCAAAAGGGCAGCATTTTACAAAATAAAGTGAAGTAGCACGTCATCACACAGGCTAGTCTAAGGAAAAACAGTTTTTATTTCTTTGATTAAAAAAATGAATCCCTAAATACAACCCTTTTTTTATCTTGAATTCTATTTCTTAATGATTTTTTAAAATTTTTTCAATTTATTTATTTTCAGAAAAACAGTATTCATTATTTTTTCACCACACCCAGTGCTCCATGCAATCCATGCCCTCTATAATACCCACCACCTGGTACCCCAACCTCCCACACCCCCGCCACTTCAAACCCCTCAGACTGTTTTTCAGAGTCCATAGTCTCTCATGGTTCACCTCCCCTTCCAATTTACCCCAACTCCCTTCTCCTCTCTAACACAACCCTTATTTTTTTGAGAGAGAGAGAGCTAGAGCATGTGCAGGACAGAGGTAGGCATTTGCGGGGAGGGGCTGAGAGGAGAGAAAGAATCCTAATCAGGCTCCATGCTTGGTGTGAACTGGACACAGGGCTCATCTAACAAATAGGAGATCATGACCTAAGCTGAAACCAAGAGTCGGCTTAACCTACTGATCCACCCAGGCACATCCTAAGTACAACACTTCTTATCTTACCACTTCTAGGAAAGAAAAAAATAAAAGCATTTGAATTCACTTTTTGAAAATGCAAGAGGAAAATAAGGAAGTTAATAGAGTGTGGTCCATAAAAAAGTACAATCTATGTCTTTTTAGTCCCAAAACCTTAACAGTGTGTGGTACATGATAGACAGTCAATAAAATTTCATTAAATTGTGTCAAAATAAGATTTTATTAAATTTGGGGGATCTTTAGATTAAATTTTTCCCAAATGTTTAAAATAAATACCTAATTTTTCTCTTCTAATATTAGTATTACCTCACAGTAACATCAGAATATATATCTGTCTATATTATAAATAGTTCTGATATGTAAAATTGTCAATTCATTTTGCCAGGGAACAGCAGCATGTGTGAGTTTTGGCAATGATTTCCAAACATTGTCCTAATTGCAATAGTGCTAATACTTATGTATCTACTATTCATTGCCTTCAAAGGAAGCACAAGACTAGGAACCTCAGATATATGAGAAAATGGTTTTTAGAACTCTCCTTATACTCCTTATAATTGATCAGAATTGTTTCTCCTGCGTGAAAATGCTCAAGATTTGTTTCTATTTGGGGGAAGTTACCTAGAAACTGATAAATGTAATCATCTAGCACAAAGGCTTTGATTCTGGATGTTAATTTTTGTGATTCATTTGCTTATTCAGTGAACAAATGTTCAGTATATGTGAGGTACTGGGTCAGACACTAGAAATACACAGACAGGTAAGACCTGGTCCCCAGCCCTAAAAGTCTACTGTTGATTGTGGGACAAATAAGGAAACAAGTCTCTAAATAGAATATGATTTACACTAACCTATGAATTAGCACAGAATGCTCTCCAAGTGCCAGAGGGACTCATGAAGATATTGTGAGAGAAGTGACATTTAGATCTAGGAGCAAAACCTGGAAATAAACAATGTGAGTAAACAGTTTGTATAAAGAAAAGGAGGCGCAAACAGCACACACACACACACACACACACATATACACGGATAGGAGTTCAACTATGACTGGTGCGCAGCTTTCATAGAAGCTCAAGAGGGCAGTGCTGTCCGTGTCAAGAAGATACTTGTCATGATACTATAGAGTTTGACTATGATAGTATCAGAGCATCTAGGAAACTTAAATCCATTAGGTTGGTGTGATGGTCAGTTTTATGCATCAACTTGACTATAGACCTGGTTATTCAGTCACACACTAATCTAAGTGTTGCTAGGAAAATATTTTACAGGTGTGGTTGAATTCAATAACCACTGTATTTTAAGTAAGGAAGGTTATCCCAGGTAATCCAGGTAGGAGGGCTTCAATCAGTTGGAAGGCCTTAGAAGCAGAATAAAGCCTTCCCCAAACAAGTAGGAATTCCACCTGTGGACAAAAGCTTCAGCTCATGGCTCACTAAATGTGGGTTTGGTGTAAAGACAGAAGGAAGCAAAAAAAGAGTAAGAAGCCAGTCAGCCCCAAACAGTGGAGAGTTGGAATGCCTTTAAGCATGCAGCATAATGGTGGCACTTTAACTTTTAATAACAACTTTCCCCTAATAGCAGACATCCATTCTAGTGTTCCACCATAAGGATGCCCAGTCACTGGTTTTACTTCTGATGTTAGTAACTGCCTCTCCTTTTAAGCTCTTTAAGAGCGCATCACCAGTCAAGGTGATGGCCTTTCAGGGAAGCTAAAGGATTTCTTATGCCCCTGACTTCCTGTCATGTCAGCTCCCCTTCTTCTAGCCCCTCTTATGCTATACCCAAAAGGAGAAGTAAGACTCTTAATGACTATAATTGAATACAGAGACTGGGTTTTCTGGACTTTCTATGGCTGAAACTTTTAAAGAAGTAAAATATTAGTTTAATGTGGTGGGGTCCACCATCTTTCTTGATCCTTGAGATTCATAATGTAGAATAGCCAGCTCACTCTCTATATTTTCTCTATATTTTCTTCTTCTAGCTTTTTTTATCCACTCAATGAGTGGTAAAGAAGTAGAATTGTTCCTAATTCAAGAATTTTTTCTTCAAGCCCACTGGGTGGCTCAGTGGGTTAAACTTCCACCTTTGGCTCAGGTCATGATCTTGGGGTCCTGGGATTGAGCCCCGTGTTGGGCTCTCTGCTCAGCAGGGAGTCTCCTTCTCCCTCCCCCTTAGGTCCTCCCCCCCAGCTCATTCTCTCTTTCTTTCAAATGAATAAATAAATAAAATCTTCTAAAAAGAGAGGAAGAATTTTTTCTTCATACCTCTTTTGAAGGGGTGCTCCTCTCCCATGTGACCACACTTGGGGTTATTGCATTAGCCTATGAGGGTCTGGATTCCTGGGCCAACTGTAGTATGGATATTGAAGCAAACAAGCTCTTCCTCTAAAAATAACTAACACTACTGAACAATTACTGTGTGGCAGCCATTAGGCATTCAGGCTAAATGCTTCACTTGTATCTTCTCATTTAATCTTCATGGCAACCCTGTGAAGTAGAGATTCTAATTATTCTCATGGCAGGGAAGGATGGTGCTTGGTTTGAGGCTACTTGAACTTGCTTTAGAGAAGGGGAATGGAAACCTCCATGTGGTCTTCCTGAGCTCTTTTCAGACATTTAGAACAAAATCACTAGCTAATAATGAAGAGTGATTTTTTAAAATTTTCTTATGTATGTTTTAGAACTTCATGAAGAGAAATAAATGCTCAGGAACTTCAGTTGGATGATTCTACAGAGCCTGCCCAAATACCTTTGTGATGGTGGCCTTCACTGGTTTTTCAGCTCACTATTTCTAGCAACAGAAAAACTTGCATTGAAAGGAACAGAACAGAAGTTTCAGGTTGAGATGGATATAGAAATCCTGCCCATTGGCTAGTGGCCTTTCTGTCCCCCGGATTCTCTGGACTCTTCATGTAATAAAGATATTTTCCAGAGGAACCTGGGATAGCTTTTCAACTTTGCATCTGATATCTATTTTAACCACAGATCTTTGAACATGCTGTGTTTATATGGGCTTGCCCTGTGTCTGTCTTAATGTACTAGCAAGTACTCTGCATGGAATGTGGATACATCTTTTTTAAAATTAGACTGACCTTTATTACCACCAAGGAGGTAGAACATATTCCAAAACATAATGATGGAGACGGCTTCTTGTGTATGTTATGGCAAAACTCTATTATTTTGGATAGAAAAATCATTAAAAACTGAATGCTCATGGCTTGGCTCCATTTACTGATATGACACGTTATTATGCGTAAGTTGTATTTTTAAAGTGTCTTCTGAAAATCCATTTGGAATGGCAGATTGTTTCAGTAGATTTTCAGAGTGTCACAAACTCCTCTCTTCTAGATGTGTATGCTTGGTGTTCTACGAGTCATGGAGAAAAACTAAAAAGATAAAGAGAGGAAGATATAACCACCCAACTGGTACATTCAAGCTGGTTCCTATAGGTATGGGAGAACTGATTGTCCAATTTTCAGGAATTTTGCAAACTGATTGTTAAAATAGCTATTATTACAATTTAAAGTAATATATATTCAAAATTAAACAAGATATTAAATACAAAGGTAACAAATATTCCAAAACATCATTTACTAATTATTTCACATTTTGCTAATATCTATGCTCTTGATGTCACTTATATCCATTGCCTTGACAAGGTGGGAATGTACTATATAATGGTGTGTTGCTGTGCATTTCTTCCCAATCAGATGCACAAATTTTCATGTGCATCAAAAGTACTTGAAGGATTTGGTTCCTTGTCTGTACAGATATCACTGGGAATCTAAACAAGAGTTTCTGACTGATTTGAGCCAAGAGAGGACCTGAAAATGTGTGCTTTTAATAGGTTCCCAGGTGTTCCTGCTGTTGGTTCTAAGATGGGCTTTTGAGAAATATCAGCCTAAACAAGCCCAGGAAATAATCATCATTGTCTCAATTTAAAGTTGAAGAAACAAATTCAGAGATCAGGCATCACATTCATTTCTATGTAATAAATAGGTGTCCTAATTAGTTAAGACCTAACCATATTTTTTTCATACCACAGCTGATTCTTGACCACAAAGATACTCTAAAATAGAAAACTGAAGTTACTTATACAGCTAGTCATCCAGACAATAGTAAAATGTCAGTGTGACATTTTGATGACACAGAGACAGAATTCATATGCTTATCTGTAAATAATTAAAGTTTATAGCCACTTAATTCATCATTTGTTGTGCCATCCCTCTATGTTAGATGTTTTATACGTATTTTAAGAGCCCTGAAACTCTGCTATTTCTCTCCCAGATAAATGAGGAAACAAAGGCACATAGATGTTCATGACTGCCCAAAAGATGTGTTGTATGACTACCATCCCAAGATTAAAACTATTTTTACATTGACCTGCCACAAAGTCTAATTTATTTTTATTTTATTTTATCACAAAATAATTCAAGCCCAAATACAGAATAAAATACATGATCAATAACTCAAAAGGACTTCCATCTTTGGTGGGTGCCACTGCCCTTCTATCTTCTTCTGCGGAATCACCATGTTATTTCTCAGCCTTTTTTTTTTTTTTTTTAACATGTCTGTGAATTCTTTTCTTACAATCATGAACTGACAGTTCGGTGATTTTCTAGCAGTGCTCAACAATGAAACTTCCACACAATCAAGCATTATTTAAATGCCCAGGGGAAAAACATGTGGCATAAAATTCAAGTTTTCTTTTACCACTCAGGCTAATGATATCTCAATCTTCAGTCAAATCCCAGACATAAAAGACCAAAAGTGCATGGTGATTTTTTTTTTTTAAGAGATAGGCTTAAAAGGACAAGCCTCAGGGAAAAAAAAAAAGAAAAATTAACACAGGTGCAAAACAGGGGCTGTTTGTTTCATATATTACTAATTCATATGGGGAATATTAAATGGTGAGACATCCATGTATTCAGAACCACAGAAATCACTGAGCAGACAGAGAGGAACAAGGTGATAACACAGACCTGTAAGTTACAACCTCATAGGTCTGACAAGACAGAGAGATCTCTGAATACCACACCAGTCAGAATCAGATACACGGAGCTATATGAAATGGGGCTGAAAATTTATCAAGATAGTAAAAATGTGTGTGGGCTTGTAGTTTTTATTTTATTTTATTTTTTATTTTATTTATTTATTTATTTGACAGAGGGGGGTGGTTGAGAGAGAGAGCACAAGCAGGGGGAGCAACAGGAAGAGGAAGAAGGAGAAGCAGGCTTCCTAAGGAGCAGGGACCCCGACTCACGCCTCCATCCCAGGACCCTGGGATCATGACCAGAGCCATAAGTGGAAGATCAACCCACTCAGCCACCTACGTGCCCCGTGGGCCTGTATTTTTTAAACTCTTTTTGCTCAGTTTTCCTTTAAAGAAAAATAATAAGAGGTAGGTAATATTGTGACCTGTAATTAGAAATACATATTTGTTCCTCTTCCCATTTCTGGCACAGAGCTCCTAAAATGATTAGAACTTCCTAAATCATGAGAGTGATAAAATTATGTTTTGTTACATTAATGAGGTGACTTTCAGGAAGCACCTAAGATTAGGGACGGATAGCCAGGTGATCAACTTTGTCATTAGAGGGTAGTAACTTTCAGTTCTAATCTTCTCTACCCCTTTGTCAATTGTCAATGTCCAATGTCTTGTTGTTGTTGTTGTTGTTGTTGTTGTTGTTATTTATTTGACAGAGAGAGACGGCAAGGGAGGGAACACAAGCCAGGGAGTGGGAGAGGAAGAAGCAGGCTTCCTGCTGAACAAGGAATCCAATGCTGGGCTTGATCCCAGGACCCTGTGATCATGACCTGAGCCGAAGGCAGATGCGTAATAACTGAGCCACCCAGGCACTCCCACCAGTGGTCAATGATTTAATCAACCATGCCTGTGTAATGAAATATCCATAAAGCCCAAAAGAATGGAGTTCAGAAAGCTTCCAGGTTGGTGAAAATGTGGAGATGCAAACAGAGGGAGAGAGATGCCCTCATAGAGGGCAGGGAAGCTCCTTCCCTTTTCCCCATACTTTGCTTTATGCATTGCTCCAACCTGACTATTTCTGAGTTATATCCTGTTATAATAAACTGGCAATCTCGTAAGTAAAATATTGCTCAGTTCTGGGAGCCACTCTAGCAAATTAATCGAACCCAAGGAACGAGTTGTGGGAACTTCTGATTTGTGCCTGACAGCTCAGGTGACAAGCTGTATTTGAGACTGGTCTGTGAAGAAGTGGCAGGGAGCAGTCTTGTGGGTCAAAGACCTTTACTTATGGCATCTGATGCTGTCTCCCAGTAGATCGTGTCAGATTTAAGTCAAAGTGTAGGAAACCCAGATTATGTCTAATAACTTCTTGGTGGTATATGGGGAAGCTCTTCTATTATAATCGGGTGCAGAAGCATTAATTGGTGTCATTCTCAGGACATAAGAGAAGCTGGTACATGGAGATGAGAAGTATGAGTCCGGGGATGTTAGAAAAGGCCTGTTTTGCCAGAGTAGTGATCGCTAAACTTTAATCATGCCACTTATGCATTTCTACCTTACTTATTCCTTCCTGAGCTCACATTTATTTAATATAGTTTATATTGCTACATTTTTCACTTAAAAAGCATTTAAAAGGAAACATTGTGTCTCTAAAATGAATTGAATCACAGTATGTCTTCACATCAATAGAAAAGCACTCTTAAAAATAAACACAGTAAGAATTGGAAGGAATAAAATGATTTCCAAAAGGCTTCTGTATCTCAGCCTCTGGTGATACTCATGTTCACACCCTCCCCCTTCATTCCAGCTCACTTCTCTGTTTTATGAAACTGAAAAATGACATTTGAAACTATGTTCCAGGTCAAATGTTGTTTCTTACTAGTAAAACTGCTTAAAACTAATGGTTCTCTTCTCATACCTCTTCTACAATGCAGGAAACTGCCCACAATTATCTTCTGTCCCACCAGCAGCTCCATATTTCAAAGCATTGAGCTGGAATAACGGGTTTGTGAATCAGAAGTAAGAATCTCCAAAAATGAGCCTCAAAATTATATACAGGACATATTATGCATGACCTTCAACTTCTGGTTAAAGAAAAATCATCAGGTGTTTGCTTCTAAATATCCTCAATTAATCTCCACATAGTATGTGTATATATGTACAAATTTCCTTTAAGAAGTATAATCACTGTGTTTGCACATGAACTTTACATTACATATATATTATTTATATATATGTATTTATATATTATATACACACGTATGTATATATACACACATTTTAAACCATTCACTGTAGTGATTCAAGACTTATATAAACACCAAGGGCACTTTCAATTTTTTGTCTTCTTTTTTTTTTTAAGATTTTATTTATTTATTTGACAGAGAGAAATCACAAGTAGATGGAGAGGCAGGCAGAGAGAGGGGAAAGCAGGCTCCCCGCCGAGCAGAGATCCCGATGCGGGGCTCGATCCCAGGACTCTGGGATCACGACCCAAGCTGAAAGCAGAGGTTTCAACCCACTGAGCCACCCAGGAGCCCCTAATTTTTTGTCTTCTTGATGACAGCTATTCTAACAGGTGTGAGGTGATATTATACTGTGGTTGTGATTTGCATTTCCCTGATGCTGAGCAATGTTAAGAATTTTCTGGTATGTCTGTTGGTCATCTGTATGTCTTCTTTGGAGATATGTCTATTCAGCTCTTCTGCCCATTTTTAAATCAAAAAAATTTTTTAACATTGAGTTGTATGGGTTCTTTACATATTTTCAATGTTAAGC
Source organism: Neogale vison (assembly GCF_020171115.1). NCBI lineage: Eukaryota > Metazoa > Chordata > Mammalia > Carnivora > Mustelidae > Neogale > Neogale vison. Next base: position 34,604,303 of record NC_058093.1, on the reverse strand, counting down.
CTTTAGCCAATAAAGCATTTGCCTATATCTTCTCCCATCAGGTAGGCTGCCTTTTTGTTTTGTTGATGGTTTCCTTTGCTGTGTAAAAGCTTCTTAGTTTGATGTAGTCCCGTTTGTTTATTTTTGTTTTTGTTGCCCTTGCCTGAGTAGACAGATCCAAAAAATGCAGTTAATACTGATTTCAAAGAACTTACTGGCTATGTTTTCTTCTCAGAGTGTTACATTTAAGACTTCAATCCATTTTGAGTTTATTTTTATATATGGTTTAAGAAAGCGGTCAAGTTTCAATCTTTCGTCTGTAGCTGTCCAGTTTCCCAGCACCATTTATTGAAGAAACTGTCTTTTCCCCGTTGTATATCCCTGCTTCCTTTGTTGTAGATTAATTGACTATAAAAGTGCTGGTCTATTTCTGGGCTCTGCAGAGCATCTATCATGTGAAAACACATGTCAATAGTTAGTCTTTCGAAGTGAGGAGATAACTGTTACTTAGTAAATGATTAGATTAGGTCAATGTTTTTACTAATCTTTGAGGAAAACTGTCCTCTGTAGAAAAACAATTTTATAAACTGATATGATGGATTAATTAGCATTTGCTACATGAAAAATATGTCCCCATTTTTGTCCAAGGAAAGAATACCTTAGACTCCTTGAATTGATACGCAGGAAGCATTTTTCTCATGTCCAAGTTCAGCTTCTACAAATGAGGTACAAAAGTATGAAAACGTGAGATATCTGAGTTGAGTTTTCTTGCCGTCAAGATTTAGTATATTTTCTTTAATGTCAGCTGATTGAGTAATGCCAAAATAGCACAATGTGAGAAGTTTCCTCTAAGAAGTATACTCAACCGTGTGTTTGCACATGAACTTTACAGCTGACTACACTCTACAGTCCATAGAATTTCAGATCTTTAGTTTTATTCAAATTTCCTATGGAGTGTTTAGGTGATGGATGCGTCTGGGGCATTTCAACCAATCCTCCAGGCTCCATCTGCCAGGCCATCTGGATTTTGCATCCACAGAGAACTACTTGGTGAGTGATTACAGACTACAACTTAAGGAAGGAAGAAAAAGAAAGAAAGAAAGAAAGGAAGGAAGGAAAACAGTAAATTGTACCCTAATCACAAACAGAGCTAAAATCATTTTTGTGCAATCTTCAATAAAAGGGAAAAGTTAACAAGTAGGCAAGAGAAATGCATTTCATTTTTTTTTCCATCAGTCACATGAATTACAATAACTGCCTGACCTTTTTCCATAAGATGTTTAAATGGCAGCTGTTATGGCTACAGTATACCATTTGATCAAAGCTCTTAAGGACAATAGTTTGTTTTGCAAAGGTCATGTTCCTTATATACTTGTGAATGTGTTCAAAAGGTTTACTAACTAAATATACAAGATTTTCATTAAGAATAAATTATATAACAGCTTTCGAATTAAATTTAAGCCATGCAGTCTACTGGGAACACTTGCAGAACTTTGAAAATCCATCTCATAGTTTGTGAAGAATACTGTTTTAAAACAACTTAAATTTATAGGAAATATAGGGTTTTTTATTAAATGATTTGTTAAAATGATTTATGTAGAAACAAGACACTACTTAAATTTTATGTTGTACATTTAAAAAGTGGAATGACTTTAATAAAAGAGTGCATCTACTTCTGGCAGAAAATAAGATAGGAGATATGAAGAGTCTTCTCATTAATTTTTAAGACTTTGTTTATTTATTTATTTATTTATTTGAGAAAGACTGAGCATGAGTGGGGAGAGAGGGAGAGGAAGACGGAGAAGCAGACCTCCACTGAGTGTGGAGCCCAAGGCACAGGGCTTAACCCTAAGACTCTGAGATCATGACCCCAGCATTCCTCATCATGTTTTTAATAGCAACCTCTTCTTAATTCCTATCCTAAGAAGGAAGCCCCTAAACTGATAGCATATGTCACCATTAGAGTAATAAAGTCTAGAATAAATTATGTAGGTAACACTAATTATGTGGTCTTTGTAAAAACTCATTTTTGTTTTATTTTATTTTGTCACGTATATGGAAGTATAACTTGTATATGATAAAAATCTTCCTTTTGAAGTGTACGATTTGGGCAGTTTGGACTGTGGTCATGTAATAACTACAGCAATCAATGTAAAAGTTATTTTTATCAACCTGTAATGTTCCCTTCTGCCTGTTTGCAGTCAATTCTCTCTCCCCACATCAGCCTGTTGACTTTTTACTTATGTTTTCTTCAGTTTTGCCTTTTATAAAATGTCATAAAATGGAAACTTTCTGCATGTAATACTTTGTACCCACCTATTTTCAGTATGTTTCAGTAGTATGTTTCTTTTTATTGCTGAACACTATTTCCCCAAATTAGAAGCACAACAAATTGTCTCCATTCACTACTTGGACATTTGGATAGTTTCTAGTTTGGAGTGATTAGTCACAGTAGACATTTGCACACAAGTCTCTGGTCAGTGTAAATGTAATGTGTAACAGCAGTTAAAACCCCAGGGTTTTATTTTTTAAGTAATTGGCAAGTTTATTCTGAATTTTATGTAAATACAAAACACTAGAATTGCCAAAACATAAGTAAAAATTCAAAAGCCTGGTGTGGGGAGAAAGAATTGACCATGAAAAAATATCATTAAAAACACTTTTAAAATACTTTTCTTTTTCTTTTTAAAGATTTTATTTATTTATTTGGCAGAGAGAGAGAGAGAGAGAGATCACAAGGAGGCAGAGAGGCAGGTAGAGAGAGAGGAGGAAGCAGGCTCCCCGCTGAGCAGAAAGCCCAATGCAGTGCTCGATCCCAGGACCCTGGAGATCATGACCTGAGCCGAAGGCGGAGGTTTAACCCACTGAGTCACCCAGGTGCCCCTAAAATACTTTTCTTAGAGAATAAAGTAAAACACCCAGAAGAAACTTTAGATCAGGATACAACTTTTAGTATGTTACCAAAAAAACTTAGATTAAAAAAGATTTTGTATTAATATATCCCATAATTACCTGTAAACACAATGAAGACCCCATTACTATATTTTTAGTAAAGATTTTTAAATGATGCTTTTTATGCTTTCTATTTCTTATTTTCTTTTTTTCTTTGATAGATTTTAAATTAGATTTAGTATCTGAGTTTCTAAATGATAAATTCTCTATTTAACTTAAAATTCTGTGCTTAGTTTTTATAGAGGGAAAGTATTGGTTCTTATTCTTTAAAACAACTAAACAACTAAACAAAATTTATGTTGTGAAATTTATGTAAGAGAAATAGAGTGAAAATAAAGTAAAAGTTATAAATAATAGGTGAAATATGAACTAACAAGGAAAAGAAGACTAATTATCAGTTTTAATTGGCACTTTTCAAAATTGAAGTTAAATATTTTTTCAGAAATGTACTTATTTATCTAATCTCTTTCACAGATTGCCTGTCCTTTTTCTGTTGTAACTTTGGCAATGTTTTTGTGGGATTTTCTTTATTACAATTTTTTGACAGATTATTTTAAAGCAAAGGAGTCTAGAACAGTAAGTCTTCCTTCATAATTTTTATTGGTTTAAAGTTCTAGCTACATAATGCCAAGACAGGGGCACCAGGTTGGCTCAGTGGGTTCAGCCTCTGCCTTCAACTCGGGTCATGAACTCAGGGTCCTGGGATCCAGCCCCGCATTGGGCTCTCTGCTCAGCAGGGAGCCCGTTTCCCCCTCCTCTCTCTCTGCCTGCCTATATGCCTGCTTGTGATCTCTGTCTGTCAAATAAATAAATAAAATCTTTTTAAGAGTCTCATGCTCTACCGACTGAGCTAGCCGGGCATTAAATAAAATCTTTTTAAAAATATGCCAAAACATCTGGCTGAAAAGCAAAAGCTAAAAACAAGCTTAATGTGTTTTTTTTAAGTACATTTGAATAAATAGTAAAACTGAGAACTTTTAATGTAATGCTTAAATTTGAGGTTAAATTTATACCAGATCAATTTTTTAAATTTTTGATTCAATATTTTGCCTGCCATTGGATATAAAATTTCTTTGTGTAGCTTAGGATAAATACAAAGTTTTATGCTTAAATTTATGGATAGTTTTTTTTAATATTTTAATTTATTTTTTTATTCTTTTTTAAATTTTTTATTGTTTATAAGCATATATTTTTATCCCCAGGGGTACAGATCTGTGACTCGCCAGATTTACACACTTCACAGCACTCACCAAAGCACATACCCTCCCCAATGTCCATAACCCCACCCCCCTTCTCCCAAACCCTCTCCCCCCAGCAACCCTCAGTTTGTTTTAAAGCATTTTTAAAGTTGTAATCTTTGTAACCAAAAATATAGTGTGGGTATATTATAGGTAGTTAGATTGGCCATGACATGGATTTTCTATATCAGGAAGATTCCCATTTCCTTAAATATATGAAATCACAAATTTGACTTTTATACATTCACTCCTAGCCAAGAGAGATAACAAGGCCTGGATTTACCTTCCTACCTTTGATGTAACCACATAGTATTTGATTAGATTCACATGACATGTCCAGAATAGACGAATCCATGGAGACAGACAGTTGTATATATAAATTATTGCCAAGAACTGGAGGTATAGGGGGATTTAGAATTTGGGAAACATTCCCTCCTTAATTTTCTAAATGATGTTGTGTAGAATCAGCATCATTTCTTTAATTGGTATAGGTTTTCTTGAGCAGGTGATGAAAATGTTTTAAAGTTAGAGAATAGTGATGGTCACACAACTCTGTAAACAATTAAAAACTACCAAACTTAAAAAAGGTGAATTTTATGTATATGAATAATATCTCAATGAAACTGTTATGAAAATACATGAAAAAAGAACCTGAGAAATGCAAAGAGAAACATAAAAATCCAAAATTTTACTCAGAGATTTAATTTTCCTCTACCACTAAGTAATAGAACAAGTAGAAAATAACAAGTATATAGTAGAATTACAATATCAATAATTTGATCTCATTGACACTTACAGAATTCCCCACAGTTAGAAAAAATAAATACTACATGGTATATTTGCCAAATTAGTCCATAAGGCAAATCTCAAAAAATTTAATAGATTTAAGTCACACAAAGAATGCCTAAAAAAGGGGCACCTGGGTAGCTCAGTGGGTTAAAGCCTCTGCCTTTGGCTCAGGTCATGATGCCAGGCTCCTGGGATTGAGCCCCGCATCGGGCTCTCTGCTCGGCGGGGAGTCTACTTACCCCTGTCTCTCTGCCTGCCTCTCTGCCTACTTGTGATCTCTCTCTTTCTCTGTCAAATAAATAAATAAAATCTAAAAAAAAAAAAAGAAGTATGACTAAAAAGATCTAAAGTGCAAATCAATTTCATAAAAATTTGTAGATAATTGCAAAATATGTGGAAACTAAACCTATTCCTTAGGAAATCAAGGGTCAAGGAAGAAATCAAAATAGAAATTAAAAATTATTTTGAATTGAATTAATTGAATTATTTTGAATTGAAAATAAAAAACACAATATATCAAAATTTATGGGAGGCAGCTTTAACAGTACTTAGAAGTTTATAGCCATAAGTGCTCATATAAGAAGGAATAGTCTCAAATAATAAACTCAATTTCCACTTAAAAATACTAAAAAAAGAAGGAAAGGTTAAGCTCAGAATAAGTGGAATAACTGACATAATAAAGATTATAAAGGATACCAGTAAAAAAGAAAACAGAAAAATCACAGAAACCAAAGCGTTTTGTTGAGATAATCAATAAAAATGATAAATCTATAGCCTGATTACAAAAAGAAAAGAATAACACACAAACTAACAATCTCACAAATGAGAGAAATATTGTTATGATTTCTACACATTATTAAATTCAGCAACTTGAATGAAATGGGCAAATTGCTTGAAAGAAACAATAGCAGATGTCTCCTAAGAATTAGATTACCTGAGTAGTCCTGTATCTGTTGAAGAAATTGTAATTATAATTAAAATCCTTCCCACAAAGAAACTTTTTGACCTACATGTGTTTACTGAATTATACCAAGCATTTAAGAAAGAAAGAATGGCAATTCTGCATAACATCTTTCAGAAAATTAAGGAGAAAATGCTCCCCAACTTATTCAGTGAAGCCAACATTATGATATCTAAACAAAACAAGACCAAAAAAGACACTTGAAGAAAACTACAGATGGAAATCCTTTGTGTACATCACAGATTTGGGGCTCTTCTTAAGTGAGCTCTTTCCTTGAAGATAATGTTGAAGGTGTTATACTTGTTTCCTGTGGCTTCATCTCTGACTGGTGAGGTCTGTCCCTTTTGCCACTTATCATCCTTTTTTTCTTGGCCTGCACGTGCGCACACACACACACATACACACCTGCACAGATCTAAGATTAGAAAACAGGCAGATGTATTTTCTGTATCTAGTGTCATTCCCTATCCATATCCACAGATCTTACGGTAAAAAGTAAACATATTACTATATCCAAATGCAGATCTGTGGAAGTATTTAATATTCACAAATAAGCAGATCATATCACGAAAAATAAATCAAGAACTCTGAGCTAGTAGAAAGCCAGTGATCTGTGCAATTATGATGATTGGAGGCGGGTGGCAGGAGGCGAAATTTCATCACTGAAGCTATTACAAGTTTAATGTGTCAATTTTTAAAGATCAGATCAAATTAGTGGAAATTCTGTAAACATGATTGTTATCTGTTTCTAATTTATTAAAAAAGAACAAGGAGGAGAAAATCATTTGGAAAGAGGTCTAATAATTGTCAGCAGGAACAGTTAATGCTCATATGTGACTTTCCACAAAATAACTATTGCATCATGCTTCCTGATACATTGGTTTGGTTTCAGCTGTTAGATTAGCAATATAGAATAATTTCCCTCAAAGATAATATGAGCTATTGATACAGAACACTAGGAACTCAGAAATATTGATGAGTTTCTAGTAATATCTACTCTCAGTAGTATTTTTGCTGAAATAGAATTAGTGGCAACACAATCAAATAGCTCTCAAGACTGCCCATCGCATGGGGTGAATAATTGTGTCTAGGTGGTTGCCAGAGTAAACAAAACAATCATGTAGAGTGTTCTTCTCTAAAATAGCATCTGAAATTTTGACTGAGATTAGATTTCCAATAAGCTTGGCTGAAACATAACTTTTACCTGCTCTCTCTTTTGGCAATGTCAACTCAAACACATCTTAGGCTTACTAGGAACTTATATTCAGCTTGCAGATCACAACACCGTAATCAAAAGTATTTGATAACATAATAAAAAATACAAGATAAAAAGTAAGCAAAATATACTTAACAATTATATCCTAGTAAAGATATAATTAAATATATTTAATAAAATATAATTACAGGACTTATTTTCTTCCAAATATGGAGTGATTTTATCAATTTTAACCATATTCATTTATAAAACAATTACTAGTAAGATATAGGAACGAGTTAGTTCAGTATTCAAATGATTTTCAACCAGTGCACTTCTGTTCATTGAGCATAACTAATTAAATGACTAAAAAATGACCAAAAACTAACTAGAAAAAAATGCTTTTGCAAGATGCCCAGGTGAATGGAAGAAAAACTTGGTCCTTGTCTACCAAGTTCAGAGAAGATAAAATGCAGATCAGCAATATTTGGGATTTTCTTTGTGTAATTTCTCTAAGCTCATGCATATCCCTTTCTACAGAATTTCTGAATTCCTGAATTGTAATGAAATTATCTTCTGGCCTTTCAACTATTTGTGCAGATGTGACAAAATTACATGAAGTGAAATTCAGTAATATGGATAAACGACCATGTAATGTGTGTGCATTATCACAAAGTAGCACTATGTTACATAAACAAACCAGAGTCTCAGTGTACTTGCCTAGCTCTTTCCAGCCTTTACCAGTCATACGTTCAGAGACAGTATCCTGTGTTTATCTACTTAAATTGATATAGACATGCTCTAACAAGGTTGCTCATCTGGAAAGCCTTACAGACAAACATCCACCAAACATCTGCCTTAGAAACACTCATCCCGCTTTCCTGCCACAAGATCAAACCTCTTTATAGTTAATCAACATTGTCTGCCTCTCTAGCATCCATTCCTACCTCTCCCCATAACTGCTTCCAGTTTGTAGCACTCTATTCATGTTGTCTAAGTAGGGCACCCTTAGCCTCAGGCAGGACATAAGCATGATCAGAGGCAATCAGTGATTTCTATCTCTCTAACAGTTAGAAACCCAACAGAAACAGATGGCACAATCCAGTCAGGATACATTCAGGAGCATTTATTTACAAACAGACTAGTTACAAAGGGTACATAGGTTATAGAGAAACCATTAAAGATAATGTGGAAATCCAAGTTCATTCAAACTGCTACCACCCATAGACTCAAAGTATTTGGGGAAGAAGAGGATATAGGAAACTAGAAGCAGAGAGAACCATGGAAAGCAAGGACCAGTGGGCTTTTGGTGAAATCCAAAATGACACCAGAGGGGAAATAGAGAAGTAATTACCTGACCCATTCTTCATGCCAGTGATTTCCTGCCAAGACTCCCCATTGGCTGAGCTCAAACCAAATTGTGAGTGATGGGAGCCTGTTGATATAATCCAAACAGATCAGCCACCTACCGCTGAAAACCAGGATGTGAAAAGATGTGGAGAGCAAAGAAAAGATAGTCAATACAATCTTCCTTGCTACAGTGCTTCAATGGGAGAGTAGAAGTCCAAGGCTCAACCAGATACTGTGATACAGTGAGCACAAAGTATGGACCCACCATGTGGACTAAGAGAATCCAACCAGCCCATGGGAGGCAGAACCCAGCAATGGATCCAGGTGATCTCGTAAAGTCCTGATCATATCACACAGAAGGACAGAACTCTCCACTTAAAAATTGCTTCTTTATTCCATAAGAGAATTTGAATTTTTTAAATTTTATTTATCTATCTATCTATCTATCTATTTATTTTTACTTTCGACTGAAAGAAGCCTAACTGATATTCTATGGACATCATTGAGAGTCAGACACAAATCTGAATTCACATGCCCTTTCACTGTCAAAAAAATCAAACCACTAAAGGGTGATCCTTAATTCCAGTCTATACTCCCAAACCTGCCCCAAATTTAACCATTTCCCTGACCTCTCCAGAAGTTCACCTCCACGTTTGAGCTTTCTTTCAAAGTCAAACTTGTGCATGTTTTGGCAGATCAATCTCTTTAAAAAAATTTTTTTTAAGATTTATTTATTTCAGAGACAGAGACAGCGAGCGTGAGCTGGAAGAGAGGAAAAGGAAGAGAAGCAGCCTCCCCACTGAGCACAGAGCCAAACATGGGGGCTCAATCCCATCACCCAGAGATCAACACCAGAACCAAAACCAAGAGTCAGTTGCTCAAGCTCAATGGAGCCACTCAGCTGCCCTCTAAGTTATTTTTGCAAAGACCTTATGGAATACTTTCTTGTGATCTAAACATTCATTTTTATTTTATTTTTTAGAGATTTTATTTGTTTTTGCAAATGAGAGACCATAAAAGAGAGAGAGAAATAGCACGTTGGAAGGGGGGGTGGGACAGAGGGAGAAGATGACTCCCTGCTGAGCAGGGAGGCTGATATGAGACTCCATCCCAGAACCCCAAGGTCATTACCTGAGCCAAGGCAGACACTTAACTGACTGAGACACCCAGGCACCCTAGACATTAATTTTTAGTATTCCCCAAACCCTCAAAAATAATAGTTGATCAAAACCTGACAGCACTAACATTTTTTCTCAGTGGGAGTTTTATGACTACTTACCTACCATTTCTGAGACGCATCACAAGAAACATGTTCTAAATAATAAGAGTGCCAAACACTTGTGGATTATTTTCTTTTTCTTAAAAGAAGTTTAATATTAACCCTGTAGTAATGCCACTTATACTTCTTTGCATTCCAATATACTTTCTACAAGGGAAAGAGATGGTGCTGAGTTGACCCAGGGGAACTAGGGAAGTCATTCCCATCGAAAGGAACAGCTCGAACATGTGAGCTCCACACAAAAGTTTCTGAACAGAAGTGTCAGTGTTCCAGGCTTAGATTTTTTTTTAATTTTCCAAAAGAAGTTGGAAATCTGAACCTTTCAATGAAGTATTATGAATTTTAAATGTTAGTAACAAATTGAATTAAAAAATATAGCCTGGCTTGAAAAAAATCATGGAAACAAATGATAATGAAAACACAACAGTTCAAAATCTGTGGGACACAACAAAGGCAGTCCTGAGAGGAAAATATATAGCAGTACAAGCCTTTCTCAAGAAACAAGAAAGGCCTCAGGTACACAACCTAACCCTACACCTAAAGGAGCTGGAGAAAGAACAAGAAAGAAACCCTAAGCCCAGCAGGAGAAGAGAAATCATAAAGATCAGAGCAGAAATCAATGAAATAGAAACCAAAAAAACAATAGAACAAATCAACAAAACTAGGAGCTGGTTCTTTGAAAGTATTAATAAAATTGATAAACCCCTGGCCAGACTTATCAAAAAGAAAAGAGAAAGGACCCAAATAAATAAAATCATGAATGAAAGAGGAGAGATCAACAACTAACACCAAAGAAATACAATCTATTATAAGAACATACTATGAGCAACTCTACGCCAACAAATTTGACAATTTGGAAGAAATAGATGCATTCCTAGAAACATATAAACTACCACAACTGAACCAGGAAGAAATAGAAAGCCTGAACAGACCCATAACCAGTAAGGAGATTGAAACAGTCATTAAAAATCTCCAAACAAACAAAAGCCCAGGGCCAGACGGCTTCCCGGGGGGAATTCTACCAAACATTTAAAGAAGAACTAATTCCTATTCTCTTGAAACTGTTCCAAAAAATAGAAATGGAAGGAAAACTTCCAAACTCATTTTATGAGGCCAACATCACCTTGATCCCAAAACCAGACAAGGATCCCATCAAAAAAGAGAGCTATAGACCAATATCCTTGATGAACACAGATGCAAAAATTCTCACCAAAATACTAGCCAATAGGATTCAACAGTACATTAAAAGGATTATTCACCACGACCAAGTGGGATTTATTCCAGGGCTGCAAGTTTGGTTCAACATCCGCAAATCAGTCAATGTGATACAATACATCAATAAAAGAAAGAACAAGAACCATATGATACTCTCAATAGATGCTGAAAAAGCATTTGACAAAGTACAGCATCCCTTCCTGATCAAAACCCTTCAAAGTGTAGAGATAGAGGGCACATACCTCAATATCATCAAAGCCATCTATGAAAAACCCACCGCAAGTATCATTCTCAATGGAGAAAAACTGAAAGCCTTTCCGCTAAGGACAGGAACACGGCAGGGATGTCTATTATCACCACTGCTATTCAACATAGTACTAGAAGTCCTAGTCTCAGCAATCAGACAACAAAAGGAAATTAAAGGCATCCAAATCGGCAAAGAAGAAGTCAAACTATCACTCTTCGCAGATGATATGATACTCTATGTGGAAAACCCAAAAGACTCCACTCCAAAACTGCTAGAACTTGTACAGGAATTCAGTAAAGTGTCAGGATATAAAATCAATGCACAGAAATCAGTTGCATTTCTCTACACAAACAACAAGACAGAAGAAAGAGAAATTAAGGAGTCAATCCCATTTACAATTGCACCCCAAACCATAAGATACCTAGGAATAAACCTAACCAAAGAGGCTAAGAATCTATACTCAGAAAACTATAACGTACTCATGAAAGAAATTGAGGAAGACACAAAGAAATGGAAAAATGTTCCATGCTCCTGGATTGGAAGAATAAATATTGTGAAAATGTCTATGCTACCTAAAGCAATCTACACATTTAATGCAATTCCTATCAAAGTACCATCCATCTTTTTCAAAGAAATGGAACAAATAATCCTAAAATTTATATGGAACCAGAAAAGACCTCGAATCGCCACAGGAATATTGAAAAACAAAGCCAAAGTTGGTGGCATCACAATTCTGGACTTCAAGCTCTATTACAAAGCTGTCATCATCAAGACAGCATGGTATTGGCACAAAAACAGACACATAGATCAATGGAACAGAATAGAGAGCACAGAAATACACCCTCAACTCTATGGTCAACTAATCTTCAACAAAGCAGGAAAGAATGTCCAATGGAAAAAAGACAGCCTCTTCAATAAATGATATTGGGAAAATTGGACAGCCACATGCAGAAAAATGAAATTGGACCATTTCCTTACACCACACATGAAATTAGACTCAAAATGGATGAAGGGCCTCAATGTGAGAAAGGAATCCATCAAAATCCTTGAGGAGAACACAGGCAGCAACCTCTTCGACCTCAGCCGCAGCAACATCTTCCTAGGAACATCGCCAAAGTCAAGGGAAGCAAGGGCAAAAATGAACTATTGGGATTTCATCAAGATCAAAAGCTTTTGCACAGCAAAGGAAACAGTGAACAAAATCAAAAGACAACTGTCAGAATGGGAGAAGATATTTGCAAACGACATATCAGATAAAGGACTAGTGTCCAAAACCTATAAAGAACTCAGCAAACTCAACACCCAGAGAACAAATAATCCAATCAAGAAATGGGCAGAGGACATGAACAGACATTTCTGCAAAGAAGACATCCAGATGGCCAACAGACACATGAAAAAGTGCTCCACATCACACGGCATCAGGGAAATACAAATCAAAACCACAATGAGATATCACCTCACACCAGTCAGAATGGCTAAAATCAACAGGTCAGGAAATGACAGATGCTGGCAAGGATGCGGAGAAAGGGGAACCCTCCTACACTGTTGGTGGGAATGCAAACTGGTACAACCACTCTGGATAACAGCATGGAGGTTCCTCAAAATGTTAAAAATAGAACTGCCCTATGACCCAGCAATTGCACTACTGGGTATTTACCCTAAAGATACAAACGTAGTGATCCAAAGTGGCATGTGCACCCGAATGTTTATAGCAGCAATGTCCACAATAGCCAAACTATGGAAAGAACCTAGATGTCCATCCACAGATGAATGCATAAAGAAGATGATTCCATTCTACACAATGGAATACTATGCAGCCATCAAAAGAAATGAAATCTTGCCATTTGCGATAACATGGATGGAACTAGAGTGTATCATGCTCAGCGAAATAAGTCAAGTGGAGAAAGACAACTATCATATGATCTCCCTGATATGAGGAAGTGGTGATGCAACATGGGGGCTTAAGTGGGTAGGAGAAGAATAAATGAAACAAGATGGGATTGGGAGGGAGACAAACCATAAGTGACTCTTAATCTCACAAAACAAACTGAGGGTTGCTGGGGGGAGGGGGGTTGCGAGAAGGAGGGTGGGGTTATGGACTTTGGGGAGGGTATGTGCTTTGGTGAGTGCTGTGAAGTGTGTAAACCTGGCGATTCACAGACCTGTACCCCTGGGGATAAAAATATATGTTTATAATAAGATAAAAAATTAAAAAAATATATAGCCTGGCAAATAAACATGTCTGTAAGCCATAGAGTGCTAGCTACTGTTTTGCAACACCTTGTTCACAGCAATGCAGAGTAATGTTCTATAAAATGAAACAAAAGAGATTTCTTGTCATTCGGACATATAAACTTCACCTAAAAAAAAACTACAGCCAGATCCAGTGTTAATTTTTCCCTTTAACATTATGGAATTATGGCTAGCAACCAATGTCTTCTTATGTACAAATCTATACTTTTTTTCTCTTAAGAAAATACATTTGCAAGTTCTTAGTATAATTTATTAAAAAATTGAAGCATGTAATTTTACTATGTTATTCTTTCTAAGGCATTTCCTTACATATGCTTAGCTTTAACCCATATTTTTTTAAAAAGTCATGTTCAATTCTTGCTAATCTTTTTTAAGAATTTTTTAATTAATATATAATGTATTATTTGCCCCAAGAGTACAGGTCTGTGAATCATCAGTCTAACACAATTCACAGCACTCACCATAGCACATACCCTCCCCAGTGTCCATCTTCCAGCCACCCATCCCTCCCCACCCCCAGCAGCCCTCAGTTTGTTTCCTGAGATTAAGAGTCTCTTATGGTTTGTCTACCCCCCCCAGTGCCATCTTGTTTCATTTTCCCCTCCCTTCCCCCAAAGAACCCCCTCCCTGCCTCTCAATTTCCTCATATGAGAGATCATATGATAATTGTCTTTTTCTGACTAACTTACTTCACTTTGCATAATTAGATCTGCATTACTAGTTATTTTTATTTTTATTTTTATTTATTTATTTATTTTTTTAAAGATTTTATTTATTTATTTGTGAGAGAGAGAGGGAGAGAGAGTGAGCACAGGCAGACAGAGAGGCAGGCAGAGGCAGAGGGAGAAGCAGGCTCCCTGCCGAGCAAGGAGCCCGATGTGGGACTCGATCCCAGGACGCTGGGATCATGACCTGAGCTGAAGGCAGCTGCTTAACCAACTGAGCCACCCAGGCGTCCCACTAGTTATTTTTAAATGGAGGATTTAAATACTATAATAATGACCAACAATAGGCACTTAATTGCATGTATATTCATAACAAAACACATTTATTGATTGGTGACTGGTCTTCAGTATTAAAGATTAAAGTGATTGCAACTTTTGACATTATTTTATAAAGAACAGAAGCCCACAGATCTGTCTTCTCCCCAAATCTCACAGACTTCTTTAATTTATTTTTAATAAACATATCCCAACCCTAAGTTCAAAGAAGAATAAAGAACCCACTGGGACTTAACCCCATGCAGTTTTCTCTGAGCACTAATTCACTTTCTTTAAGTGGAGCTTAATTTCATACATTTCCCCATCTTGCATCCCTAACACAAATGTTAACTAAAAGTAGGATTAACCTGCTTCTCTTACTCATTCAAAATACCCAAATTTTACTTATCGTACTAGTATTTGCAAGTATACAATAAAATTACATTTTTTATAAGTTTGATATTGAAAGACTGAAAATTATTCCACATTACTATTTCTCATTATATATATATCTATATAGATATATAGATAGATAAATAGATAGATAGATATAGGATAATATATACAGGCTATATAATATATACAATATAATATAATTATATGTCATATATAAATTATATATAATATAATATAAGATATAAGATATTTATATTTTATATATAGGCTAAGCAGATCTTCCAATTTTAACACATTTTCTTATACAATACTAATACTAATTTTAGAAGCACATTCAATAATACTGCCACTAGACTCATCAATTTCATTATAGCGGATACAAGTTTTAAAAATTCTATTTGTGTATGAAAGTCTGACTTTACCACTAGCATTGTGTAGTCCATTGTTTCCTTGAAGAGATGACTCATTTTGTTCACTTCAGAGAAACTATCTATCCAATTACACATGTGTAACTTTTTCTTCTAGTCATTCATTCAGGTAAAAATGGTGTTTTGTAAGAAAAATTATATCTAACTGGACTGACAACTCAGTGGCACAAATGCTCTGCCTTGAGACCACATCATACTTTTGCCAAGCATCAGAAATATTTTATGCCTACTTCCAATTTTGTCACACAGAACATTTGAACACAAAACATGTGTAATGAATAGTTATTTTCATTACTTCATTAAGGGCACTCTTAAGCAAAACTACCTCTTTCTCTGCCTTACCCATACTACAGTGCTTTGTTCTAGGTTACCAATTTTACTCACCATTGATTTTTCATCTACAAATGTCAACACACTAAAAAAGCCAAATAATACCTTACTATTATTATGAAAGCAATAGTTTTTGCTTTATGGGTCTCCTAAAGGAGTTTCAAAGACTCCCCAGAGCTTCACTGACTACATTTTGAGAACCATTAATATACAGATTAATTTTATTTTACATTTTTAATTTTATAAGAATGATTGGAGCATATTAAATTTATGTGAAGGTGGGTACATTATTTCATCCTAATTTCTGTTATTCTCCATTGAAAGTGTAGTAAAATCTGCACTTCACATCGTTACCCATTTATCCAAAAGCTGGATTCTTGTCTACTAGGAACACAGTGATGTGGTTAAAATAAAAGCAATAGCAGACACAAAGTCATACCTGCTCATTCAGAAAAAATGCTCAGAGATGCCTGGTGAAGCTTTATTCCCAAGCCAGTGGAGTGAATTGTGTGTAACTAAGACTATTGGCTTAAGAGTCCTATATGTGGTATCTTCCATGGCAATATGAAAATAATTTCATTTTGTTTGTTGTAAATAGCAATAAAGAATTTCCTTAAGAAATTTTTAGAATTGGCTACACTTAAATGTGTCTGCTAAAAGCTTCAGGATAATATCAAATATACTATAGCACAGAGATAAATGATGGAGTCAAATTACCTAGGGTCGAGTCCCACCAACTGCCTACCTATGAGAGTTGGGGCATCTGTGAAATGGGGATAGTAACAATGTTTCCTCCTATCATTCGCATGAACATTATTATTAATAATAAAATTGTTTTCAAAAGACAACATGAATTAATGTATGTAAAATTCCCCAAACAGTGTCTGAAATACTAAGTAGTAAATATTTCATTATTTTACTTATGAAATAATATTATTTATTTCATTTTAATTATATCAGGAAAAACTATGGAAGACTGTGAAATAGGCAAAAATAAGATTACTAGGTATCCTATCCAGTTCACTGCTTTAGGTTATCTCAGCCTTTAATTATCCTTGGGCTATTTTAAAACTTTAGAAATCATAGAAACCTAACAGTAATGCAAAGACTCTTGTGAGCTAGAAAACAACTTATTATCACCCTGTGGTTATTGACTGATTTTACAACTCTGTGTCAAGTCATTGCAACATTCTTGATTGTCTATGGATGTGTGCATTTTTAGAATTTTCCTTTGAGCGACTTGGAATGCCTTCCTGGTGCCCTCATTAATTAATTATAAAATCTTTGATGAGTGTTCATTTTATGCTTGTATGACCATCATGATTTTAACATTTAAAAAATTATTCTTTAATTCATTACTATTGCAAAGAAATCTGACATTAATTAAAGTGGAAAACACATTATGAGGAGAATTAATGTAATTTCGAAATATAGTAGGACCAGGTGGCATCGCTTATTGGAGATAGTACTGAAAATCCTCAGAGAGCATTGTATTAATGGCACTGAGTTATTAAATCAAAGATAATCAGGTTAGACTTCTCACTACTGAAAAAGGTAGAGTAATGAATAAAATACTTTTAAGCGTTTTTTGTTGTTGTTGTTGTTTTAGTTGATAGTGTTTAAATATTTTATTTTAGGCTTAGTTATCCAGAATATTTACTTAGGTAAAACATCTCATTTATTGACAAAACTACATATTTAAAATGCTATCTACAAAAATCTGAAAGCTTTTCTCTCTCTGGCCCTATCACTATAATTTAAGTTGATTCTCTGGCTGTTGGCTGTTCTGTCCAAGGCTATAATTCTTGAACTGGAAGGAGCAAATCATCAGTTATTGTTCCACTCTCTTCCCTGGGAAGACTAAAATTCACTGAATTCTCTGGATATTGAATTTTTCACCCATTATATGATGGCATCTCATTTTAGCATTCTTTTAAAATGACATTTATTTTATACCATATAAAATTTATAACTGAGTCATTAAGACTGTTTATCTGCTTTAAAGGGAGCTCCTTTATTTTTCCTTTTATTATGGCCCCCTTTTTTGCTTTATTTTTTTAATAATTTTATTTTATTTTTCAGTGTTCCAGGATTCGTTGTTTATGCACCACACCCAGTGCTCCACGCAATACGTGTCCTCCATAATACCCACCACCAGACTCACCTATCCCCCCAACCCTCAGTTTGTTTCTCAGAGTCCACAGTCTCTCATGCTTTGTCTCCCCTTCAGATTTCCCCCAATTCACTTTTCCTTTCCTTCTCCTAATGTCCCCCCCGTTATTCCTTATGCTCCACAAGTAAGCGAAACCATATGATAACCGACTTTCTCTGCTTAACTTATTTCACTCAGCATAATCTCCTCCAGACACGTCCATGTTGATACAAAAGTTGGGTATTCATCCTTTCTGATGGAGGCGTAATATTTCATTGTATATATGGACCATATCGTCTTTATCCATTCATCTGTTTAAGGGCATCTTGGCTCTTACAACATTTTGGTGATTGTGGCCATTGCTGCTATGAACATTGGGGTACATATGGCCCTTTTTTTCCACTACATTTGCATCTTTGGTGTAAATACCCAGTAGTGCAATTGCAGGGTCATAGGGTAGCTCTAGCTTTCGTTTCTTTTTTTTTTTTTTTCTTTTTAAACATTTTTTCCTTTTTTCCCAATTTATTTATTTTCAGAAAAACAGTATTCATTATTTTTTCACCACACCCAGTGCTCCATGCAAGCCGTGCCCTCTATAATACCCACCACCTGGTACCCCAACCTCCCACCCCCCCCGCCACTTCAAACCCCTCAGACTGTTTTTCAGAGTCCATAGTCTCTCATGGTTCACCTCCCCTTCCAATTTACCCAAATTCCCTACTCCTCTCTAACGCCCCTTGTCCTCCATGCTATTTGTTATGCTCCACAAATAAGTGAAACCATATGATAATTGACTCTCTCTGCTTGACTTATTTCACTCAGCATAATCTCTTCCAGTCCCGTCAACAAAACAAAGAGGCAACCCACGGAATGGGAGAAGATATTTGCAAATGACAGTACAGACAAAAGGTTGATATCCAGGATCTATAATGAACTCCTCAAACTCAACCCACACGAAACAGACAAACACATCAAAAAATGGGCAGAAGATATGAACAGACACTTCTCCAATCAAGACATACAAATGGCTATCAGACACATGAAAAAATGCTCATCATCATTAGCCCTCAGGGAGATTCAAATTAAAACCACATTGAGATATCACCTTACACCAGTTAGAATGGCCAAAATTAACAAAACAGGAAACAACATGTGTTGGAGAGGATGTGGAGAAAGGGGAACCCTCTTACACTGTTGGTGGGAATGCAAGTTGGTGCAGCCTCTTTGGAGAACAGTGTGGAGATTCCTCAAGAAATTAAAAATAGAGCTTCCCTACGACCCTGCAATTGCACTCTAGCTTTCGTTTCTTAAGGAATTTCCACACTGTTTTCACAAAGTGGCTCCTTCAACTTGCATTCCCACCAACAGTGTAAGAGGGTTCCCCTTTCTCCACATCTTCTCCAACATCTCTTGTTTCTTGTCTTATCTTGTTTCTTGTTAATTTTGGCCATTCTAACTGGTGTAAGGTGATATCTCAATGTGTTTTTTTTTTTCCAATTTATTTATTTTCAGAAAAACAGTATTCATTATTTTTTCACCACACCCAGTGCTCCATGCAAGCTGTGCCCTCTATAATACCCACCACCTGGTACCCCAACCTCCCACCCCCCCCACCACTTCAAACCCCTCAGATTGTTTTTCAGAGTCCATAGTCTCTCATGGTTCATCTCCCCTTCCAATTTACCCAAAAGCACATACCCTCCCCAATGTCCATAACCCTACACCCCTTCTCTCAACCCCCCTGGCCAGACTTATCAAAAAGAAAAGAGAAAGGACCCAAATAAATAAAATCATGAATGAAAGAGGAGAGATCAACAACTAACACCAAAGAAATACAAACTATTATAAGAACATACTATGAGCAACTCTACGCCAACAAATTTGACAATCTGGAAGAAATGGATGCATTCCTAGAAACATAAACTACCAAAATTGAACCAGGAAGAAATAGAAAGCCTGAACAGACCCATAACCAGTAAGGAGATTGAAACAGTCATTAAAAATCTCCAAACAAACAAAAGCCCAGGGCCAGATGGCTTCCCGGGGGAATTCTACCAAACATTTAAAGAAGAACTAATTCCTATTCTCCTGAAACTGTTCCAAAAAATAGAAATGGAAGGAAAACTCCCAAACTCATTTTATGAGGCCAACATCACCTTGATCCCAAAACCAGACAAGGGTCCCATCAAAAAAGAGAGCTATAGACCAATATCCTTGATGAACACAGATGCAAAAATTCTCACCAAAATACTAGCCAATAGGATTCAACAGTACATTAAAAGGATTATTCACCACGACCAAGTGGGATTTATCCCAGGGCTGCAAGGTTGGTTCAACATCCGCAAATCAGTCAATGTGATACAATACATCAATAAAAGAAAGAACAAGAACCATATGATACTCTCAATAGATGCTGAAAAAGCATTTGACAAAGTACAGCATCCCTTCCTGATCAAAACCCTTCAAAGTGTAGGGATAGAGGGCACATACCTCAATATCATCAAAGCCATCTATGAAAAACCCACTGCAAATATCATTCTCAATGGAGAAAAACTGAAAGCTTTTCCACTAAGGTCAGGAACACGGCAGGGATGTCCGTTATCACCACTGCTATTCAACATAGTACTAGAAGTCCTAGTCTCAGCAATCAGACAACAAAAGGAAATTAAAGGCATCCAAATCGGCAAAGAAGAAGTCAAACTATCACTCTTCGCAGATGATATGATACTCTATGTGGAAAACCCAAAAGACTCCACTCCAAAACTGCTAGAACTTGTACAGGAATTCAGTAAAGTGTCAGGATATAAGATCAATGCACAGAAATCAGTTGCATTTCTCTACACCAACAACAAGACAGAAGAAAGAGAAATTAAGGAGTCAATCCCATTTACAATTGCACCCCAAACCATAAGATACCTAGGAATAAACCTAACCAAAGAGGCTAAGAATCTATACTCAGAAAACTATAACGTACTCATGAAAGAAATTGAGGAAGACACAAAGAAATGGAAAAATGTTCCATGCTCCTGGATTGGAAGAATAAATATTGTGAAAATGTCTATGCTACCTAAAGCAATCTACACATTTAATGCAATTCCTATCAAAGTACCATCCATCTTTTTCAAAGAAATGGAACAAATAATTTTAAAATTTATATGGAACCAGAAAAGACCTCGAATAGCCAAAGGGATATTGAAAAACAAAGCCAAAGTTGGTGGCATCACAATTCCGGACTTCAAACTTTATTCTCAATGTGGTTTTGATTTGAATCTCCCTGATGGCTAATGATGATGACCATTTTTTCATGTGTCTGTTAGTCATTTGTATATCTTCTTTGGAGAAGGGTCTATTCACGTCTTCTGCCTATTTTTTGACGTGATTATCTTTTTTTTGAGTGTTGAGTTTGAGTAGTTCTTTTATTATGGCCCTATATTTCAAAATACTGATACAATAAAACCAGAAAGTTAAAACTCAGTAATTTGGACATCTTAAAATTTTAGGCAGGAAAGGACTAAAATGGCATTGACTTTTATACATCTATTCATTTCAGAAGATGATTTACTAAGTATGTCTAGTATAAACCAGTTCAAACTATCTTATTATTCATTAAAGGATATTTCAAGGGCTTTAAGCATTCATTTCTACATAATCCTCATGATAACAGATAATTATTATTTACTAACTTAAGATATCCATTTTTAAGATAGTCTGGTGTTCTGGTATACACTAAACATCTTCACTCACTTTTTGTAACAATATCCCATACTTTAAAGTAAACTTTCTGATAAATAAGCAAAACCTTGGGTGTTTCTTTGCATATATAAAATATAAAAATGTTTTTATCCTAAAATATCTGAGTTACATTTTATTTGCGCAAATTTTTTAAACATTATTGAATTGCCAGTTTTATAGCAAGAACTCAATAATCAATTTTCTTTTTTTTAAATTTAATTTATTTATTTGACACAAAGAGAGAGAGAGAGACAATGAGAGAGGGAACACAAACAGTGGGGAGTGGGAGAAGGAGAAGGAGGCTTCCCACTGAGCAGGGAACCTAATGTTGGGCTCAAACCCAGGACCCTGGGATCATGACCTGAGCCAAAGGTGGACAATTAACAACTGAGCCACCCAGGCGCACCTCAACTTTTCTTTCCTACCATCATTTTATTCCAAGAAACAACATAATTCTGCCCTCCCAGCCAAATGAATAGGGGAAACATATGTATCACTATGGCAGAATGAGGCCACAAAGTGGGAAACTTTCCTAATACATGTCTCCAGCTCTCACAGAATGAGAAAGCTTTAATACAGATTTGTATCCTCATGCCCAGTGTCTGACATGCAATTATGTAAGTCGAAATAAAACTAAAACCTTTTGAAAAACTAGGGTTTAGCCAGCATAAAATTAAATATTTCCCAAGTGACCAGTAATCCTATATGGCATTTCTTGAAAAATATATTAACTACCTGCATTTGGGTGTGAAGCGTACTCAAATGACCTCCAGTCTTGAACTTGGACTGGTCAAAAGGCTCTATGGATTGGTCAAACTCAACCCCTCCTACTTAGTAATTACCAATAAAAGAATGCAGAGAGAAAGAGACAGACGGAGAATGAGGGAAAACAATCCTGGTTTGGATGAGACACTAATGAGATAATGGGGACTTTTCATTGAATTATAAAATCATCCTCCAAACAAAAAGCTTGGTTTATCACTCTCTAATCACAAATTATGCAAGCTTGCTGCCAGTTAAGCATTCTTAACCTTGCGGGGAACTCTTAGAGACAATGATCTACTTGCAGAAGTACAGCAAGAGACAGGAGGGTTGCCCAGGCAGCCCTTGGATACAGGAAGTCCTGAATCTATTGAACTGGAATTAGAGTTATAAATGAGGGAAACCTGTGCTGTTTTCTCAAGCTCATTCTGTGGTTGTGGGTGACTGACCTCATTTAGACACTTCTTCATTCTTTTCATCTTCCCTTTAACAATGCTTTAGGTGCTGGATTTATTTAAATTTGTTGAGCTTTAGTATATTTTTATGGGTAAGAAAATAATGCCTACCTCTTTTCCATTTTACTAGAAAAGATGTGTTTTTTTTTTCTCCCACAGTACAAATAATACATGGAATCATTAGAAAAAAATGAGTTGTCTTTCAAAATGTAAATTAGAAATTATTTCAAGGCTGGAAGCAAGAGAACTTTTTTGGCCCTATATTCCTATTACTTCCAGTAATACCCTTGCACTATATTTATATCTAAAACAAATCTCTTAAGCATAATGTATCTCCATAAAATAAAATCTGCCCTGAAGTCTCCCTGGGATTGTGCTGAGAATAAAGTATGATAATTTGGCTAAAGTCCATATACTTATAATTTAACTGTAACATAATTGTATAAATTAAAATATTAACACAAATGATCATATTGGTTCTTACATAAAGGGTTTATTTTCATATGAATATGTTCTTTATGTTTCTGTTTCAGATATACAGGTATTCTAGTGAATCAAATAAGCTCTTTTGAGACATTTTAAGTTTTAATTATTCTAAACTATCGTTAAGAAAGTTTTCATTAATTCTGTAAGTTCAGGTTTATCTCCTCTAGGCCCAGTTGCTAAAGTCATGATGATAGGCAATTCAAATAGTAGTAAGTAGATTTTTATATGTGATGTTAGTTCTGGCAAGCTGCCTTCTTACTTTTTACAGGTCAAGTCTCAGAAATCTCCTTTTGCCCCTGCAAACTGCTTTATTCACGACTTTGAAAATGCCAAGATCAAAAGGGGGTGCATTCAATTCAATTCAATTTGTTCAAGTGGACAGAAAAGATGTTCTTTTTATTCAAATGACAAGGACATTTGATCCAGAAAATCTGTATTACTTCATTCTTGAAGAAGGGCATACACCTTGCTTTATGAATTCTGTTTTGAAAATTTCTTTGTTGATCAGTTTATGAATAGTCTGATCTAAATAACAGTCTAAAAATGAGGCAATTAGCAAGTCCTTTGTCCAAAAAGAAAAAAAAGATGCATTTCATTATCAACAGCCCATGAGTATAAGAAACCATCTCTGGGATTCTGTTTCTCTGAAAACCTTGGGCAGGATCAGTGGATGACACATAATTTCTGAGATCTGAAAGAAAAAAAGTTCACAAAATGCCAAGAAATCTATCTAGTTTATTTATCAAAGGCCAGAGTACTATCCTCATTACCATATCTTAGGAACCAAATAAAGGAATCTATAAAATCATCTACAAAACAGTTTCCTAGATAGTACCTCTGCCATTGGCATTTTGCCAAAATCTAGAACAAATCTTAGTCTTTCTTTGCTCATAAATGAGCTGTTTGTTTTAGTGGTACACACCAGTGCTTATGATGAAGTGATGTGATAAAGAGACAAGGGGGCTTGAAAGCATAAAGAAAAGTAAAAGTTACATTAAGGAGTATGGGAGAGCATCATTCCTTTAGAGCAGGAGATTTGGGGAAATATGGGATTTGATACAAACATGGGACTCCAAGGAAATATGGAAATCCCATTTCAACTTACCTGAAATTTGGCACCTATCTGTCACCCTAATCAGCACCTGACATTTCAACCCCACTAAGGAGAGAGTCGAGGATGTGGGGCAGGGCTCTCACCCTTGCTTGCAAATCAGTATCTCCTGGAGAGCTTTTAGAATATGTTTCTGTCTGGATCTTTGTGCATGGGCTCCAAACATTCCCAAATGTACCCTAGTGTCAGGAATCACTGATTTCAAGGGGAAATATAGGATTTTCAAACTGGAATGGCAAATTTAGGACATAAAACAATTCAGGAAATAGAACTATGAATGCCTTTTATCTCAGGACTTACCTGACACATCCTAAATTCTGAATACCTTATTTTCTCTCTGGTATTTCCTGGTGAAAGAGGAGCCAAATATGTACATTACTGCCATTCCATGCTCTCTTCTTTCCTCTTCTGCTAATCCAATCCAGGATGGCGTAGCAATAAAAACAATCATTTCACTCTTATGACACTGACAGTAGTCTTCATTTCCAACCAGTTTTCTAAGAAAGAGGGCTATAGTATTTGTTAATGAAAACACGGAACTTAAGTATACTTGATCAGACAGACACTTGGAGCTTCAGAGTCTTTGAGATCTAATTAACTAATACTGCCTGCTGCCTTGCTGATTTCATCCTTAGAAATAGGAACCTGAGTTTCAGTGGAATGGCAAAAATGCTCTGATGGTTGGGTAAGCAAGAATGCCATAAAGCAGAAGGCTTTACCAGCTCCAGGATAAAGAAACACCTCCTGTGACAAAGTGGTTGGCAATTAATGGTCAATGGTGATAAAAGAGATCAAAGAACACTATTCAATCCTCTCTGTGTCAAGAGACATGCTTTTACAAAATACGGCTTCTGTCTATTCTATCTGTTCATCACTAAACACATAGGCAGTGTCAAAAGAATGAAGCGCCTAGAACTCACAATGATGGTGTGACCAAGGCAAATTATAGTATTTCCAAAGAATACATAAACTAATCCCTATAGAGAATATCTCTCAAATTCATATATATCATTTATGGCCAACCTAAAAAAAAGGTATATATGTTGCCTTTTGTTAGTCTCTCAGTGCAAATTCAGAGGTAGTGGTGGAAGGACACCAAAACTTGAAGAAACTTATCTCAGTGATGACTAATTTTTAAGTTGGTGTGAGGTCCTTATGGCATTAAAATGATTTTATGATAAAAGGACACGAGAATACTTGAACTCTGCTCCAGAGCAAAGGTAATTATCTTCACTAAGTTGCCCACAGAGCTTAGCACAGAATGTCTGCAAAAGAAATGAAAGAACACTCTTTTTATTGTTTGGGCTCAAAGCAGATGTCAGGAAGGCTGAGCTAGAGAACATGACCCAAGTAAGAAGCTTTGTTACCTGAGTTCAAATCTGAATCTCAGCTGTCATCACACTTTAGAAGGTAAGTATATTGAAGAAATAGTAGAAATATATCTGAAAACAATGTAACTTTGTGTGTCAACTATGCTTCAATAAAAATAAGTAAATACACACATATATACATATACACATACGCACATATATCAAGAAGGAAAGAAAAAAGAAAGAATAGGGAATGAAAAATGTTAAGGAACAGTCCCTCTGTCAGTTTGTCTGGATTGCAGAGAGAAAAGTGGTGAATTTATTTATTAAACTTTTCTCAGTTTGAATTAACTGTAGATTCCCATACAGTTATAAAAAGTATACAGTGGTCCTGTGTACTCAGGATATTGACATTAGAATTCACCATTATACTCTACTTGTGTTTGTGTGTGTGTGTATGTGTGTGTGTAGCTCTGTACAATTTTTTACATCTGCAGGTTCATGTATTCACCAACAGAGTTAAGATACAGAACAGTTTCTTCACCACAAGGATCCTTCATTTTACATTTTTTGTAACACACCTCCATCCCTTCTTGCCAAGCCCACTTCCTGAATCCCTGGTAACCACTAATAAGTTCTCTACTTCTAAAATTCAAGATGTTACATAAATATTTTCATACAACATGTAACCCTTTGGGATTGGCTTTTCACAGGTATCATAACAGCCTTGAAATTCATCCAAGTTGTTGCATGTATCAATAATCTTTCCCCGTACATTGCGGAGCAGTGGTCCATGGTAGAGATATTCGAAAGCTTATTTAACCACTCATTTCTGAAAGGGCATCGCCATTTTGGCTATTGCTTATGGAGCTGCTTTGAACAATTTTTTACAGGTTTTTGAATGAGCAGACTTTTCATTTATCTAGACTATATGCCCATGAGTACAGTTGCTGGTTCATGTGGAATTTGTGTGGTTAGTTTTTATTTTTTATTTATTTATTTTTTTTTTTTTTGGTTAGTTTTTAAATAAACTCCCAAACTGTTTTCCAGAGTGGCTATGCTATTTTATACATAGATTTTATACCAATGTATGAGTGATACAGTTTCTTCACATCCTCACACCCATGTGGTGTGTTTTATTTTAGTCATTCTGATAAATAGTAATATCTCATTGTGGTTTTATTTTGCATTCTCCTAATAATGGCTAAAGATGTTGAACATTTTCTAGTGTGCATATTTCCCAACTGTATATTCTTTTTAGTGAGACATCTGTTCATGAGTCTTGCCCATTTTTTAAATTGGATTACTTGTTTGTTTTAACTGCTGAGTTTTGAGAATTCTCTATATATTCTAGTTATTAGCTTTTTATCAGATATGTGGTTTGCAAATATTTTCCTCCAATTTTTAGCTTATTCTTTTGTCATTTTAATAGGCCTTTCTACAAGGCAAAAGGTTTTAATTTGGGTGAGGTAAAATTTATCAATTTTTGTTTTTTGTTTGTTTGTTTGTTTGTTTTTTACTTATGAATCATGCTTTTGGTGTCAAGTCCAAGATTCTAAGGCTTTTGACTAGTCCTAGATCCCAAGACTTTCTCTTACTTTTTCAAAAAGTGTTATAGTTTTATAGTTTTATATCTCACATTTTGAATTGATTTTTGCAGAGGTAAGATCAAGATTAATTTTGGGGGGGCACCTGGATGGCTCAGTGGGTTAAGCCTCTGCCTTCAGCTCAGGTCATGATCTCAGGTCCTGGGATCAAGCCCCAAATTGGGCTGTCTGCTCAGCAGAGACCCTGCTTCCCTCTCTCTCTCTCTCTGCCTGCCTCTCTGCCTACTTGTGATCTCCCTCTCTGTCAAATAAATAAATAAATAATCTTAAAGTTAAGTTTTTGCCTATGGACATCTCATGACTTTATAATTAACCATTTAAAAGACCATCTGTTCTTTCATTGTTATTACTTTTGCATCTTTGTCAAAAATAAGTTTTGCTTATTTGTGTTTACCTATTGCTACCTTCTTTGTTCTCTTCTCCAGCACAGGGACTGTAGTTGCTAATAAACATGGCCTGATGCCATGGCAAATGCTTACCAACTTTCCCTGTTGAAAATATGGAATAGGAAAACATTAAGGACTCTAGAATGTCATTCTCTGATGAAAAAATCCTAGTAATATTTTTTGTTTTGTTTTGTTTTACCACTGCATTAACATGCACAAGTGTAACTAAGAAATTTCAGTTCTTCTCTTCCTTTGACATAAGCAAGATTAGTGAATTATCAAGAAATTCCATTTCACACTCATATAATCACTTCCTAATACAAGCCCCTGTTCCTATGTACCCACTGAGTCCTGTTAGAAGGCATCTCAATCCCTCAGTGTATCTAGACATTATGACAAGTGATAGATCAGGACACTAAATAATTCCTATTCACATCTAGTTCTTATTTACTACTGTGCCCAGCTATATTGTATAAACTAGATTGCCAGATATATATCATAAATTTCAGAATGTTTAGCAATGTAACTAAAATGCAATGAGGTAGGTAAAACCAAATTACCTAACTTGAACAATTTTAAATAAGTAAGTAGCCAGAAAATAAGAAAGCCAATCTAATTTGAGTGAAGCTAGATACAAGGTCTCAAACAGCACAAAAGCCAATCTTTCACTGTTTCTCTTTTTCATTGTCTTTCCATTAAATCTACTGGAAACAGTTTGATGAATCTGGCTTGCTTCCCATGCTCACTCCCTAGATTAATCCCTACAGATAACGCATGAGGTTCAATGTCTGGCCAGACTCAAGATGTGTATTGAGATTGTCAGACCCGCTAGAACAACATGGGATCAGAAAGAGAAAACT
The DNA here is from genome assembly GCF_020171115.1 of Neogale vison. Taxonomy (NCBI): domain Eukaryota; kingdom Metazoa; phylum Chordata; class Mammalia; order Carnivora; family Mustelidae; genus Neogale; species Neogale vison. Next base: position 34,575,850 of record NC_058093.1, on the reverse strand, counting down.
TTTTTTAAATTAATTAATTAATTTATTTATTTAAGAGAGAGAGATAGAGGGCACAAGCAGGGGGAGCAGCAGGCAGAGGGAGTAACAGGGTCTCCACTGAGCAAGGACCCCCCCCCAATGCGGGGCTCAATCTCAGGACCCTGGGATCATGACCTGAGATGAAGGCAGACACTTAATTGCCTGAGCCACCCAGGCATCTCAGAGAGAGGAAAACTCTTGAATTAAATGGTAACTGAGTAGGCACAAATAAGAAGTGGCTATCTCTAAGATGGATGAGAAGTCAAAACTAGCTCCCTTGTCCCACTTGCATCCAATGGAGTCTCACTCAAGTGTGTGCCTATGATTAATTACTTCTTGAGAACTTACACTCCAGCCATCTTCAATGGGGAGTATTTTAGCTTCACTTTCCCAGATACTAGGGGGAGGGGGCATCTGCTTGCTTCTGACTAGGAAACACTCCTATATTCTTGCAAACTGTAGAAACGAGGACCCGAAGTCCTCAAGTTTTCTTTGACTTTCTTCCTTTTCTTTGGTCTCAGTCCTATTTAAAACAATGTACTGGTTATTTCCCTTTGGACCCTGACTCTGGCATCTGGCATGGGCACCTTAAGTTCATAAGAGGAAATTCTCCAAGCAAAGTTCAAAGTCAATGTATCTCTAGTCATATACCACTCTTCCCAACTCTCACCTATACTCAGAATTTAATTTTTTTTTCTTGGACTTGAATAAATCATGACTTATTTAATTGTAGCAAAAACATTCTTTTCTATGGTATTTTTCCTGCACCAGATGGATATGTCTCTATTTCCTCCAGGGTTCCATTTCTATTTCCTTCTGTTATTACCATCTCCCTTCAAGCAGATCTTAGCTGAGTTTTTTTAAAGTTCAACCTACTTCTTCAATTAAATCCAATTTCTCTTCCACATTTGTAAGCTAAGTATTCATTAGATCAAAGTACTCTCTTCTTTATTTTTCTTTATTTTCCCCACAGTTCCTATTTTTCCTGCAAAACAAAACTAAAGTGTTTTTGTTTGGTTGGTTGGTTACTCAGCTAATATCACTACTTGTGTTCTGGATAGTACCTTCTCAAAGCCCAAGCAGTAATTCTCTCTTCACATAGTGGGCAATCAGTGCTAGTTTGTACAACAGACAGGCCTTGAAATCTCAATGACTTACCACAATAAAATTTCATTGATTATTCAGATGATAATCAGAGGCTGGGTGAGTGTCCATCATCCACATTGTAGCGTGCCATCTGGACCACATGGCCTCCAAGTCATCATGGCAGGAAAGAAAAAGAGTGAAAGACTTCATGGGATGGTTTTAAGGACCAGGCTTTTAAGTGGCTTCCATAAATTTCCCCCACATCATATTGGCTAGAAATTAGTTACGTGGTCTCAGTTTAAATTCAGGAATAGTTGAATGAATACATTTATGAATAGACAGGCTGTACGACAAGCACTACTGGTCTCTGCTAATATTTATTCCCAATTCTTCTCATGTTCATATTTATTCCCTATCTCAGAGCAATGGTGATTGAACACTTGCAGTGTGGCAGGTCTGAACTGAGATGTGATTTGAGTATAAAATATATGAGTTTCAAAAACAGTACAAAAAAGAAACCTCTCAATTTTTATGTTGATTACTTGTTGCAATGGTAACATTTCAGATATATTTGGTTAAATGAAATATATTACCAAAATTCATTCTGCCTGTTAGTTTTTGTTTCTACTTAATGTGACCACTAGAAAAATTTAAAATTTCATATTTGGCCAATATTGTATTTTTATTGGATGACACTGCTCCTGCGATGTGTTTTCCCAGACATAGGCTTTTTAAAAATAGTGTTCAATTACGGTTTTGCAATGATTTTCTACCTCTAAACCCAAGAGAATGACATACCTTCTTCTAATAAATATCAACAGTCTTATTTAGTCATCTTGACTATTTCGTTCCCTTCACTATATATAAATCTGTGAAATCTATAACCTGGATAAGGACTTATCCAATAAATACACAACTCAAAAGCAAACTTTCACCACTGAATATATGTTAGTTGTGGACTTGGCATATATGGCCTTTATTATTTGGAGTCACATTCCTTCTGTACACAGTTTGTTGAGAGTTTTTATCCTGAAAAGATATTAAATTTTGACAAATGCTTTTTCTCCATCTATTAAGGTCATATAATTTTTGTCTTTCATGTTTATCAGTGTGATGTATTACATTTACTGACTTATGTATGTTGAACTCTCTTGCATCCTTAATACATCCCACTAAATCATGCTGCATGATTTTTTTTAAGATTTATTTGTTTGAGAGAGAGAAGGCAAACATGATGAAGGGCAGAGGGAGAGGGAGAGAGAACCTCAAGCAGACTCCACACGGACTGTTGAGCCTGACTCAGGGCTGGATCTCATGACCCTGAGATCATGACCTGAGCTGAAACCAAGAGTCAGATGCTTAACCAACTGAATCAACCAGGCACTCCCATATGCTTCTTTTAATGTATTGTTGAATTTGCTAGTATTCTCGTGGGAAGTATTGCATTTATATTCATTAGGGGTCTTGGCCTGTGGTTTCTCTTCTTGGAATGTTCTTTTTTATTAACATATAATGTATTATTAGCTCCAAGGGTACAGGTCTGTGAATCATCAGGCTTATACATTTCACAGCACTCACCTTAGCTCATACCCTCTCCAATGTCCATAACCCCACCACCCTCTCCCTAACCTCCTTACCTCTGGCAACCCTCAGTTTGCTTTGTGAGATCAAGAGTCTCTTATGGTTTGTCTCTGACCTGATCCCATCTTGTTTCATTTTTTCCTTCTCTACCCTGCAAACCCCTCACATTGCATCTCAAACCCCACATATCAGGGAGATCATATGATAATTGTCTATCTCTGATTGACTTATTTCACTCAACATAATACCCTCTAGTTCCATCCACATCATTGAAAATGGCAAGATTTCATTTCTTTTGATGACTGCATATTATCCCATTATATATATATATATATATATATATATCTCACATCTTCTTTATCCATTCATCTGTTTTTTTTAAGATTTTATTTATTTATTTGACAGAGAGAGATCACAAGTAGGCAGAGAGGCAGGCAGAGAGAGAGAGAGAGGAGGAAACAGGCTCCCTGCTGAGCAGAGAGCCTGATGTGGGGCTCAATCCCAGGACCCTGGGATCATGACCCAAGCCGAAGGCAGAGGCTTTTACCCACTGAGCCACCCAGGTATCCCTATCCATTCATCTGTTGATGGACATCTAGGTTCTTTCCATAGTCTGGCTATTGTGGACATTGCTGCTATAAACATTCGGGTGCACGTGCCCCTTTGGATCACTACATTTGTATCTTTTGGGTAAATACCCAGTACTGCGATTGCTAGGTCGTAGGGCAGCTCTATTTTCACCTTTTTAGGAACCTCCATTCTTTGGGTGTTGAGTTTGATAAGTTCTTTATAGATTTTGGACACTAATCTTTTATCTGATACGTCTTTTGCTAATATCTTCTCCCATCCTGTCAATTGTCTTTTGGTTTTGTTGACTGTTTCCTTTGCTGTGAAAAGTTTTGATCTTGATGAAATTCCAATAGTTCATTTTTGTCCTACTAAAGAATGAATAGGTCAACCAGGAAGTTAAAGAAGAATTGAAAAAAATCATGGAAACAATTGATAATGAAATAATAATGAAATAATGATAATGATAATGAAATAATGAAAACACAACTGTTCAAAATCTTTGGGACACAGCAAAGGAAGTCCTGACAGGAAAATATATAGCAATACAAGCCTTTCTCAAGAAACAAGAAAGGTCTCAAATACACAGCCTAACCCTCCACATAAAGGAGCTGGAGAAAGAACAACAAAGAAAGCCTACACCCAGAAGGAGAAGAAAAATAATAAAGATCAGAGCAGAAATCAATGAAATAGAAACCAAAAACAAAACAACAACAACAAAAACAGTAGAACAAATCAATGAAACTAGGAGCTGGTTCTTTCAAAAATTTAATAAGATTGATAAACCTCTGGCCAGACTTATCAAAAAGAAAAGAGAAAGGACCCAAATAAATAAAATCATGAATGAAAGAGGAGAGATCGCAACCAACACAAAAGAAATACAAACAATTATAAGAACATATTATGAGCAACTATATGCCAGCAAATTTTAAAATCTGGAGGAAATGGATGCATCCCTAGAGATGTATAAATTACCAAAATTGAACCAGGAAGAAATAGAAAACCTGAACAGACCCCCAGTTAAGAGATTGAAGCAGTCATCAAAAAATTTCCCAACAAACAAGAGCCCAGGGCCAGACTTCTTCCCAGGGGAATTCTACCAAACAGTAAAGAAGAATTAATTCCTATTCTCCTGAAACTGTTCCAAAAAATAGAAATGGAAGGAAAACTTCCAAATTCATTTTATGAGGCCAGCACTACCTTGATCCCAAAACCCCAAAGACAAAGACCCCATCAAAAAAGAGAATTACAGACCAATATCCTTGATGAGCACAGATGTGAAAATTCTCACCAAAATACTAGCCAATACGTTCCAACAGTACATTGAAAGGATTATTCAGCACTATCAAGTGGGATTTATTCCAGGGCTGCAAGGTTGGTTCAACATCCACAAATCAATCGGTGTGATACATTAATAAAAGAAAGAAAAGAACCATATGATACTTTCAATAGATGCTGAAAAAGCATTTGACAAAGCACAGCATACCTTCCTGATCAAAACTCTTCACAGTGTAGGGATAGAGGGTATATACCTCAATACCATGAAAGCCATCTATGGAAAACCCACAGCAAATATCATTCTCAATGGAAAAAAGCTTTGAACTTTTCTGCTAAGGTCAGGAACACGGCAGGGATGCCGATTATCACCACTGCTATTCAACATAGTACCAGAAGTCCTAGCCTCAGCATTCAGAAAACAAGAAGAAATTAAAGGCATCCAAATTGGCAGAGAAGAAGTCAAACTATCACTCTTTGCAGATGATACGATCCTTTATGTGAGACTTCACTCCAAGTCTGCCAGAACTTGTACAGGAATTCTTGGAATATTCTTATCCAGCTTTGGTATCAGGGTAATACTAGTCTTATAAAATTAATTTGGAAATGTTTTTCCTCTTCAATTTTTGCAAGATTTTGAGAAGAATTGGCATTAATTCTCTAAATGTTTGGTACAATTTGCGAATAAAACTATCTCATTCTGGGCTTTTCTTTGCTGGCAGATTTTTTGTTACTGGTTGAGATATCTGCTCTGATTTGTCACCTCTGTCAGCAAGAATGCAGTTTACTGAAATCTACACACTCATTGCTGTGAGCCCCACCCCAACTTTTGTCTCTAGCTAATTCCCCCAGTGACCTCCATGAAGCAATATCTAAGTGAGCTTCCCAAGAAGCATCCCAGGATTCTGGGGCAGCTAGATGCTTATGTTGGGATCTTCTTTTCCCACTGGAGAAACTGTAAGCCCAAGGGTACTCCTTTGGTACCAGCCTGGGAAAGGGTAATGCAGCCAAATGAAACCATGGAATTTTTCTATTTCGGTGGCCCAAGGGGATGCTTCGACCTCAGCCTCAGATTTGGAATCCTCACAAAGGCATCATGTCTGTGGATATATATACCGAGTTGTTCTTTCCATATGGGGCACCAAAGTTAGGAACCGCTCATTTCAACCATCTTGCTGAAATCACTCTCCTTTACCCATAAATCTTTATCTTGGAGGAGATGGGAAATGAATTAAGATATAAATAGGTGAAGAATATCATTTTATAGACACTATTTTTATGAGCATTATAAAGCAAATAAAGAGAATTGTGTTCTATAGAATAATTTGTAGTGTGCAGGAACAGGTAGTTTGGGGTGGCTTTGATTCAGATGGTCCAGAAAAGTCTCCGAGAGAAGCTGATATCTGATCTAAGAGTGGAAGGAAATAAAGGACCCAGGCATCTGAAGAGCCAGGGAATGTGTATTCCAAGCTGTGAGGGCAGCACTGTGCACTGAGTAGTCCCCAGGCAGGAAAATGCTTACAGTTTTTGCAAGTGAAAGTTAGGGAGGTATTTGGTCAAGTGAGCATGGATCAGCAAACTTTTTCTGTAAAGGACCAGAGAACAAATAATTTAGGTTTTGTAGGCTGCATCTCTGTTGCAACTATCCAACTCCCGTTGTAACCACGAAAGCATTCATAGTTCTTATATATTCTAACAAAGCTTTATTTATCAAAGCAGAATATCACCACTGGCTGTAGTTTGCTGACCCTTAAACTAGAAGGATATGATAGAAAGGTTTAAGGAGGTAGGCAGAAGTCAGAGCCAATGAAGACTAGAAGGGAAGTAATACATCAACTCTCTCTGTGTAACAAACCGTGTTAACTCTCTGTGTCTTAAGTCAGCAGCAATTGTTCATTTGCTCATAACTCTAAAATTTTGGCAAAGTTCACGGAGGATGGTTCCTCTCTGTCCCACACACGCTTGACTGGGATCACTGAGGTGGTCCTGGAGATTCTAAAACAGTTCACTCTCATGCCTGGTGGCTAAGCTGAGGCAGATGGAAGGGTTGGGGGCTGTCTGGGCTTCTTTTTTTTTCTTCATAGTCTCTCAAATGCCAAGACCCCCTCCCCAAATGGACTTCTGCACTAAAGTGCTAAACTTCCTTGGTGGTTGGCTTTACACAGTACAACGCCCCCTAGGGTGCAAAGCCTGGGTCTGGAACAGGTCCAACATCATTCTGTCATGTTTTCTTGATCAAAACAAGTCATAAGGATAGTCCAGATTCAGAAATAAGGAAAACAGATACCACCTACTGATAAGAGAAATTGTGGAGAGCCTTATTTGCAGGCTAGGTTGATACACAAGAAGTTTAGGGGGTTTTTTGTTTCTCTTTTTCTCTCTCCCTTTTTCTTAGTTTATTTTTTAAGGTTTTTGTTTTAATTCCAGGTAACATACAGTGTAATTTAGTTTCAGGTGTACAATAAAGTGATTCGATAATTCTATACATTACTCAGTGTTCATTGCAACAAGTGCCCTCCTTAACACCCATCACATATTTCATCCATCTCCCCACCCACCTCCCTTCTAGTAACCATCTGTTTGTTCTCTATAATTAAGAGTCTGTTTCTTTGTCTCTCTCTCTCTCTCTCTCTCCCCATTTGCTTTTAGTTGTTTGTTTTGTTTCTTAAACACCACATATGAGTGAAATCATATGTTGTTTGTCTTTCTCTGACTGACTTCCTTCACTCACAATTATACCCTCTAGGTCCATGCATGTTGTTGAAAATGGTAAGATTTTGTGTTGTCATGAGTGAATAATATTCCAGTGTTGATAAACACCACATCTTCTTTATTCACTCATCTACCAGTGGACACTTCAGTTGTTTCTATCATTTGAGTGTTGTAAATAATGCTGCAGTAAACACAGGGGTGAATGTATCAAAAAAAAAACTAGATTATCAGCTTTAATTATCTGAACATTTAAATAACAGGTATATCAGAAACAAAAATGTTAACTGTCATGTTTATAAAACACCTATAAATGAAAATATTGGTTGAATACAATATTAGTTTTTTCAGTTATCTTCTCAAATAAACATGGCTAGGGGCACCTGGGTGCCTCAGTTAGTTGGACGACTGCCTTCACCTCAGGTCATGAACCCGGAATGCCGGGATCAAGTCGCGCATTGGGCTCCCAGTTCCACGAGGAGTCTGCTTCTCCCTCTGACCTTCTCCCCTGTCATTCTCTTGCTCACTCTCTCTCAAATAAATAAATAAAATCTTTAAAAATAAATAAATAAATAAACGTGGCTATACAGTCACTCATCCATTTTATATTTTCAATTTTTAATCAGATATTTTATGGATATTGTGTTATAAACACTTTTTATGTTTACTTATTATATTCTTTTGTTGGAGGCATAAGTATCAACTTGACTTTAGTCCACTTTTAACTGTGATATCAATATTTATTTATTTATTTATTATCCCCCTCCCCACTTACACAAAAACAAATGTCTCAGGGGAAATTTACCTTGAACAATAAAGGGACCTAGTCTCTGTAGTAGGTGTGTTTTCTAAAATGAAAATATAAAGCATCAGACATCAAATCATTTGAAGAGTCATTAACGATAATGGAAATTATACAATGGCCTTATTTCTCTGCCATTGAAAATAAGGCAAAGAATTGTGCTTTAAGAGAATGATTTGAGAATAGTCTAAAAGTCGAAAGTAGCCAACCAGCTATGTTTCCTAGGTAGTAGAAGTAATAACACAATTTCTTTCCTGTCATAGTATCAAGAGAATAGAATAAATGTGTTTCAAAAATCACCTGAAAGGGGAAATAGGAACAATTTAAAAACATTCTCATTAAGTTTAGCATGATTTCATTGTCCTTCAGCAAAACGTATTTCCTATCAGGGAACTCCATTTCACTATTCTCTTGAAACTGGCTTAGGGAGGGAGGCTTGAACAGCTTGAATAATTTCCTGCCAGCTATATGCTATTTTCTTACTATTGCTTCTCAGATTATGATATAAAGGCAGACTTGGTTGGCTTTACCTAAAATTTAGAGTGGAGGTATTACGTTTATGAATTGAACCAGGATCAGCAATGAGTGATTTTTAAGCTTATTAAACTTTCTTTGTAAGAAAGGATTCTTTTTTAATACAAATAAGGGGTGCTAGATTTATTTACTTTGGACTTGGAGCAAGCTAGAGAAACTCATGCAATAGGTAGAAGGAACTGATTGAAGGTTTCTACAAAGAATGAGAATGACAAGAGAAAAGGAATATGGCCAAAGGAGCTATAGGGACAGTGTTTGAAGAAGAGTTTGCTATATACATCCCTGTTCCCCAATTCTTACTGAACATGGGTAACTTGTACATTCCTTCTAAGAGGAATGCAGGTGAAACCCACAGAGTTATTTACACTCTCTGATTCACAAACAGCATCTTTCAGTATCCATGTACAAAATTTGCTATTAGTTCCAAGGGAAAGAAAGGAAAAAGTGATTTAAAAAAAAAAAAAGAGTTCCAAGGGAAAGAAGGTAAACATTTTTGGCAAGGACTCATGTAATTTCATATAACAAACTGCCATCCTGGTAACTCAAAGGCCATAGCACTCATTAATGCCACTCATTAATTATGGGACTTCTCATCAGAGGGCAGGATTGCCCAGAATGGCAACATGAGGTTGGCCAGCAGAGGTGATTTTATCTGTACTACTCAAAGAATAGTGCCCTTGCCTAAACTCTGTGCAGTTCATGAAAGGGGAAGAAAATGACACTGGAGCAGCAGGTAGAATTTGCTTGTCAACATACCCAACAGCATATACATGACCAGAAATAACTGAATGGTTACTTTAAAGAGTGGTTAAGTGTGTATGAGAGGACAATTGATGTGTTTCTAGTCCTCTAGCATCCATTTCTCTTTTAGCTAATAGCTGCATGATTTCCCTTGGTGAATTACATCTCCCGTACATTGTGTGATGTCTTCTGCCCCTGGTAAATCACGGTGACCTGTCTCAATGAAAACCAAAGGGAACCCCAAAGACTTTGACAAATCATAGTTCTTCCTGCCTAATAGAAGCCAAGGAACAGAAACATGACGGAAGTGATAGCAATTGGCCTTTCTTCCCAGCCACTTTGAAATTTGAGCATAAAGAATTAAACATGGAAGAAATAAAGGCAGTTGATTCCTCCAATGAAAGCATTAGAACCCTAATGTCAGATGATTTCTATACTGAGATTCCCTAATCTTAGTATTCCAAGCTCCTGTTTTTCCCAATGTTCTGCTTTTCTTTCATTCCTCTGAGTTTCTGTATATCCACCAATAAATTCACTTTACGCTATAGATAGAATTTATTTCTTGTGTTTACAATAAAAACATAGAAATGGAGTATTATAAATTGTTAAAGTGAAATAATGTTTATAATTATCATGTGTTCAGAAAATCTGTCTAATTTTTTACAACATAGTTTTACTAAAAACCAGATTTTAGATGGATCATTGCTCTATCAAGCCAACAGTTTCACTGTGGTGTTTTATGGGTCTGTGACTGTACCTTTTTCGCTCTAGACTGGGTTTCTGGGCCAGTGTGTGGTATTGTATGTCAAAGACTCTGCCAGTCGGTCAAATACTGTCAGTCTTCAAATAATGGCCATGAAAGCATGAAAGACATATCCATACCAGGAATATGTACATCTCCAGTTGAGATGAATCACTGTCCATTCCAGGATTGAAGGAATCCAGTGTGATCAACTTGTCACAAAGTGGTTGACTTGTCACTTTGAGGGATGGCGCCATATCCAAAGGACTATTATCTGTTGCTCTCATTTATCTGCTGGAACTTCAGTAAAGGCAGTAGTTCAATAAGCTTTGATGAATGGGAACCCTGACTCTTATTCCATCAGTAGGTTCTGATTCTGAAAAATGAACCATCAAAAATAGATTATAACTCTCTATTACCCTTAGTTTTCTGACTCCTTATCGTTGATTTCTTTTGACCCTACGTACTGAACAAGACTTTTGTCTGCCCATCTACTTTGCCCTAAGCAAAGTCAGGTTCCACTCTCCATCTCAGTAGCTCTCTACAAGCAGGCCACCCTGGCTGCTGCTTCAGCTTGGCTGCCCATTATGATACTTGTGCACAACTTACCTCTAAGTGCTAAGTGCCACCACCTGCCTCTATTATTTTGGGACTGTATCACTCCATTTTAATCAGGGAGCACAGATCTGCTACAGCATCTCTTTCCATATCCCCTGTTTGCAGGAGACAATCTGTAGTGGGGTTCCTCTCACCAACACATTCTTTATTGATAAATGGAGTGTTCTCTGGGCCCACCACAGAACGTAGTTGATTCTCTGGCCTTACACAGTACACCCCCCTAAAGCGCCTACACTCTGAGTCTTGTATTTCTTCCTCTATCATTTGCATAGCAGTTTTGCCTTTTCTCCTTCACTAAATGCAAGCCTTCATTTTCTCCAAGATTCAGAGATCCAGTGGAGCAGCAAATTTGTGTTTTCCAGATTCCTTGCCAGGGTATAAAACTTTGTACCAGAGAAAGTGTTAACATTAACACTCCCTTACTAAATTTTGTATTCTGCCTCCCACCCATCCCCATGGTCCAGCACCTCAGGATCCAGGCCCATATATATATATGCTCTTGGCTCCTGCTGTTATAGTTAACTGGTTCTCAGCTTTTTCAAGAAATGGCACTTCCACCACTCTAGCATAATACACTAGAATACACCAGTCAGGTTATCTTGTGATAACCCCAGTTATTAGTCTATCATCCAGGAGAAGAGGTGGAAGCAATAGCTTCTATCTCCTCAAATAGGTTGGAGAGGATTTAACTGGTAAGTGTGGACCAGACTCAGTGGATTCAAATATCTTGATGTTGCGATGTTCTGGTACCATCATTTCAGGTGTCCCCACCCCAGTTCTCAGGTTCTAGACCTCTCAAACCATGACCCTCACCTTGGCAATTCCAGACTTGCTAAAGATGAGAATTTAACCTTGTCTGAAGCTCTGTTACTCTTATCATTATATCCTGGGCCAATGCTCAGCCTTTTCTGGACTTCACCTGCAAAATGTGGGACTGTTTATATGCTACCAAATAAGCCTTTTGATTTTCACATTTTGACCTTAAATTATTGATGAATCACCATCAGCCTTTCATTGTCTTTGCCCAATGCATCAGTGGTATTCCAATTCCATTGTTCCTATAATTGTTGTTTCCCCAAACCTCTCAAACCTGTGAGATTTTACAGCAACCAATATGTTGCCTTCCCTAGCATCTCTTTCCAGTAACAATTATTATTACAACAGGTCAGATGTCAGCATTGTTCCACCTACCAGTGTTGCCTGCTGGCCAGGGTTGATCCAGCTCTACATTCCTCTTTTTTTTTTAATTTATTTTTTATTTTCAGGATAACAGTATTCAGTATTTTTGCACCACACCCAGTGCTCCATGCAATCCGTGCCCTCTATAATACCCACCACCTGGTACCCCGACCTCCCAACCCCCGCCCCTTCAAAACCGTCAGATTGTTTTTCAGAGTCCATAGTCTCTCATGGTTCACCTCCCCTTCCAATTTCCCCCAACTCTCTTCTCCCCTCTTTTTGATCTGTTTCCTTAGGACCACTCTTGGCAATAAATATATGAGGCTGGGCTCCCCACGCATGACTCTAAGACAAGGAGCTGCATGCAGGACCTCCATAGGGCACAAGAACAACACGTATTAAGGAGGGAGGGGAGAATATTTGGGAGAGGATGAAGTTAAATGTAATGCATTTGCAAAAAAGACCCCAGTAGTCTAGCTAGGATGACTCCAGAGGGTTGCTTGAGCTAGGATGGCCTTTCAGGGCGGTCCAAGATTGAAGCCAGGGATGGGTCTCTGTACCCCCTCCCCACATATTAACAGGTCTTAGATGTGGGCTGCCCCTGGGATAGGGCTATAACCTTTGTGAACCAGCTTTCTCATGCCAACAATCCCCACAGCAATTGACAACGTCCTTGGGACGTATTTGGGAGCCAATACAACGTCTACTATATGTGTACACATCACACTGGGGGAGAGCTATGGCTTTGAGGTTTTACCCAAAAAAAACCTCGATTTGTATCTGAGTGTTACCAGTGATAAGACAAATGATTGGGCAAGATATTTTACTTGTCTTAGTCTTGGTTGTCTCTCTTGAGGAAAAGAGAGACTTACTTTCAACCTTATCATGGTAATTCTCATTTAACCATTCTTTCAGATGTATTGTAGATTTACCTTGCTAAAACCCCACTAGTATTAAATTCCATTAGTATTTTAAGTGAAATAAAATAAATATATGGATTATTTTGGAAAATAAATCTTTTCTCTTCTGGATTACTGAATTCCTTTCTTTATTCCCTCTCTGTGTCTCTCTCTCTCTTCCCCCCATGTGAGTTCTCACTCTTGCTCTTCCATCTTTCAGACAGTGTCTTAGTCCCAGCTGCCATAACAAAGTCCCATAAATATATGGCTTATAAATGGCAACATTTTATGTCTCACAGTTCTAGAAACTGGACACCTGAAATCAGGTTGCCAGAGTGGTCGAGCTCTGGCAAGCATCCTGTGTGCTGGGGGTTAAGATTTCATCAACTGAATGAGGGTGGAATATAAACTTCCAGTCCATTGCAGAGAGCCTACAAGTAAGCTTTGGTGTTGTGAATAGGCATTTCTAAAGATTTCTTTTAACTATTGTAGCAGTATATATCCTCTTTTAAATTTCAATTTTTAATTTGTTGACATAGTACATTTTTATTTTTTTTGATGGGATCAGAAAAGTGTTCACATTTTCTAGGGAGAGATTT